>NC_045610.1:21672977-22297977 GCF_009762305.2 Zalophus californianus
AAAGAAATTCATTAACTTTTCAAATCCCTCCTCTTAGACCATATGGCAACAATTGATTCCTGCTGAAAGGGAAGATCCAAGTTCTGGCTTCTTTTGTTGCCATGTGTTGTTATGGGAGAACTCATGAGTTAGTGCGGAGTTTATAAAATCACAGACATAATAGAGGGGGCTGAAGATCATGCTGGATAATAAATAAGCTTATTCTTTTTTTTAATAGTTTTTTTTTAAGATTTTATTTATTTATTTGACAGAGAGAGACACAGCGAGAGAGGGAACACAAGCAGGGGGAGAGGGAGAGGGAGAAGCGGGCTTCTCGCTGAGCAGGGAGCCCGATGCGGGGCTCGATCCCAGGACCCTGGGATCATGACTTGAGCCGAAGCAAAGGATTAACGACTGAGCCACCCAGGCGCCCCTAAATAAGCTTATTCTTAAATTTTATTCTTAAATGCGTGTGTTTAGTGTGTATGGGTGTGTCTATTATAAACAGGAGCCAGTGAAAATCATGATATAAATCATAGTGTGTTAGTTAGGGTTCAAAACAGAACCTATAGGACATAAGGAGTTTATATAAGAGGAGATTTATTATAGGGATTGGCTCATGCAATTATGGTGGCTGAGAGGTCCCCTGGGTCTGCTGTCTGCAAGCAGGAGACACCAGTGGTGATGTCCCAGCTCAAGCAAAGAGAGCAAATTCACCCTTCCTCTGCCTTTTTTGCTCTCTTCCACCCCTCAGTAGGTTGGGCAATGCATTAGCGAGGGCTGCTTTCTTTATTCAGTTTACTGATCTGACTGCTAATCTCTTCCAGAACATGGTTACACCCAGAAGTCATGTTTACCAGCTCTCTGGGCATCGCTTAGCCAGTCAAGTCGACACATACAATTAGCCATCACAGAGAGTAATTTTTGATGTCATTTACATATTTAATAATAATTTTGAGACAATAATTTATCATAGGCAGCCCCTTTGCAGTGTTTGAACATGTTATGTAAAATTCAGTCTTTTTTTGAAACTAAGCATTATTATTATTTAAAGATTTTATTTATTTATTTGACGGAGAGAGCCCAAGTAGGCAGAGTGGTAGACAGAGGGAGAGGGAGAAGCAGGTTCCCCGCTGAGTAGAGAGCCCAATGTGGGGCTCAATCCCAGGACCCTGGGATCATGGCCTGAACCGAAGGCAGCCACTTAACTGACTGAACCACCCAGGTGCCCCCAAGAATTATTATTTTTTTTAAAGATTTATTTATTTATTTGAGAGAGAGAGAGAGTACATGAGTGGGGGGAAAAGCAGAGGGAAAGGGAGAGAATCTCAAGGAGGCCTCATGCCCAGCACGGAGCCTGAAGAGGGGCTTAATCTCACGACCCTGAGATCATGACCTGAGCTGAAACCAAGAGTCAGATGCTCAACCGACTGAGCCATGCAGGCGCCCCAGAAACTAAAAATTATTTTAATTAATACTTTTATGGACAATCCCAGTCGCTACTATCTCAGCAGACCCGTTTGTCCAAATTGGAATTAATAATGATAATAAAAAAGTAAGAATTACAAACACTTGAGAGAAGTCTGATTTGATATGACTGACTGCTAATAAAACACATCTTATGTGCAAATATTGACTCTTACAACACAATTAGTGCTTTTGGTGAAATGAAAGCAGGAAAAATAAATTTTATGTGATGAACATATAATATTTATAAATAATGTATGTTTTTATTTCATTACTCATCTGAACATCATTGTATCACCAACGGAACACCCACACATGTGCAATAAAAATGGAATTCAGTCATCTTTGATATTTTGCTGACTTTCAGTCATATACAAACCACAGCCAGATTGTGTATATACATATATATATAGCAAGATGGGTGTGCCTATAGAAAGTTACATACATATACGCACACACCATATATATGCATATATATCATAGCAAGATTCTGTATGTAAATATATTTTATATATAAAATTTTAAATGTATATATTTTATATTTATATATGTATCTAACTGTATATATATCTACATCTAGAAAGATAGATAAGATAGATATTTATAAAGATATATTGTTCAGGGTAAGAGGAGAGAATGTATTTTATTTATTTGGGGAAGGACTTGATTTTTGCCCCTTGGATATTTAGACTTCGGCCTACAGGCCTCCACTTACTTCCATTCCTGAGTCTCCCAAATTTGAGTGAGCCTGACCCCAGGACATGACTTTGCAACAGAACTCTGGAGTCAAATGCATGTATTAGCCTGAACAAGAGGAGTTTCCTCCTAAGATATCTGGTTAACGGGCTGGTCTTGGAGTCTATGGTAGTCCTTTTTGGCGGAGGTGGTGCGGAGAAATCACTTTTACAACGAGTTTACTTTACCTGATGTTTGGGGTTCAAGGGAGACCCTACGGAAGTACCACTGAATGCAAGGGTATGACAATCAGATGACTGTCATTTTACACCTGCTCCTTGAAGCCACAATGCCCACTGCCTCCCGCCGCAGGGTCACTTTTTAGCGACTGGTCTGCACCCACTTCCAGAAAGTCCACCGGCATAGTCCTCACCAAAAGGACACATGGCCGACCCCGTCCACGGCCATAGCTGATTGGACCAGCCGTGGATACATGGCTCCGTGCAGACCAATCACATTCTCCCTCTGCGGGACTTGGCAGCTGGGGCCACTGCGGGTCGGGATGATGTGTTTGAGCAGAGGAGGCCTGGTAAAGTCCTGTTTGGAGCAGGCGTGGTTGGGCCGGAAGCAGGGAAGGCCTATCAGAGAGGAGAGAAGGCTGCAGATGAGTAGAGAAGCAGGGGGAGTGAACGTAGCAATGGCTATAGGAAGCTCAGCCCAGAATTTCCAAACCCTGTGGGTCCCTGGCGTCCATCAGATAGCCTTCTGTCCTTCCACCTTCTTTCTCTGTTTTAATGAAGCTAGTCCTTTGCAATGATGAGACCCGGATAAGACGCAGAAAGGGAAGCCTTCAGGGAGAAATAAACTTGACCAAGATTACACACTTGTTAGAACCAGAGTCACGTGTTCTGACTCCAAGTCCAGGGCTCTTTCCCCTCAACCACGCTGACTCCGATTTCAGTTTATCTTTGAGGAGCTGTCGGGGTACACATCTCTGTGACTAGGACTCCTGGGAGGTCAGGGATCACATGTCCTGTCGATCCTCCTCTTTCTGGGGTTTGGCATCACACCCGGTGTACAGTAAGTGTTTAATAAACGTCTATAGGATGAATGAATGAATAAGGCTGAATGGGGAAAAAGCAGAGCCCTTCGTCCAGGCATGCATTTAATTCAAAGTGGCTTGGTGAGCTGCCGGCCAGGCTGGTCTCCTGAAGGATGCTAGCTCCCACCCTGGCCCCGAGGTCATTCAGTGCTCCTTCTCTAAGCCCAAGGATGTCCTCTGGTCCCATGTCAGAAGGGCCTTCTCTCTTCTCCCCAGGCAATGGGTCAGACTGCATTATTGTTCACTAGTTCCCAGTTATTCTCTCCTGTTCTTCTGAATGGGAGCTCCCAGGTCATCTGCTTCTCTGTGCTGGGTGATTTCTGCTGCATCACATCCTTCCTAAGGACTGCTCCCCTCCCCCATTCCCAAGTCCTGGCTAGTTGGAGTCCCTCGTTACAGAATGAATTGTTCCAGACCAGGCTGCATCCTAGGCATCTCAGCGGTGTGCAGGATGGATCCGAGCCTAGCATTCCCATCAGCGCATGCCCTGCCTGACTGGTCCTCTTCTCTTTTACCTGTTGCTTCTGACCTTTCCCTTATTGCTTCTGCTCCAGGGCCATCAGCCTTGGCATCTTCTGACGCTGAACCTATAAAATTGCCTGCCTATCAAATAGTTATCAACCTGCACCAGTGTTAACACCCCTCACCCCTCACCCTACCTGCTTCCCCGAGAAGAAAGAGCAGCAGACGAAAATAACCACGACGTTGATAGAAGAACCTGATAGCACACAATTGTAAAAACAACTCCCATTTGTTTCCTCTCAGGACTGTCTGACATATCTACTTTAGCAACCCTGTCTCCTCCACCCAAAGATGGTATCTTGGGCAGGTACCTCCATCTCTTGTCACTCACAGGAAATGAAAAGTCCTTTGGTCATGGCTAGTCCCAAAACAGTCTGATTTCAGCGATAAAATGTCCAGTCTCTTGCAATTCTTAAAACTTAGAACTTCAAGTGTCTTGCCAGTCAGTCTCCTTGGAGGCCTGGAGTGGGAAAGGCCAGTGTGGTTGGGTTCTTTATTTTTTCCAATAATGATGTTCAGATGAGTAATGAAATAAAAACATACATTATTTATAAATATTATATGTTCATCACATAAAATTTATTTTTCCTGCTTTCATTTCACCAAAAGCACTATTGTTGGCTCCTTCCTGGGTATCAACACAAACATCCACGCCGCCCCCCACTCCCGTATGACCCCTTCCCTTATTTATCAGTTGGTTCTGATGCTTATAAACACTGATCACATATAGATACAGACATTGACAAGGACACACAAATGCATGGAGGCCTAGCTGGCTTTGCTTATGATGATTGTGAACCACCATTAAATAAAACCAATCCTGCTGCTATTTGGCCTGGAGCAGACTGCACAGAGTTGTCCATTCCAGGAGCAGCGTGAGTGTGAATTGGTGCATGTAATTCAGAGCAACTGCCCTGTGATTTCAGATTTGAGGCGGACATTCGAAAGCCCTGTCTGTCTTTTCTGGGGTGTCTTCCTGGTACAAGGCATGGCCTTCCCAATGGTCCCTCACACTTCACCCCCAGCGAGCTTCGGTTCCAGCCATTCTCTTGTGACTTCTCCAGGGCTTTCAGAAGGATATTTTCTGTGTGTTGTGGAGTCCACATTTCAATCCAAAGCATTTGGAACACGCTTTTTGATTTTGGAGAAAACCCACTCACCATGTTGTGGGTGCATGATTTGGTAGATTTCATACACACACAAATATATTTACAGATGAACTAATAAGTGCAAAAATAAAAAAGCCTCAACACTACTCAAATCAACTTTGATTAAAATAAAAGTTAAAGCCAGATGCCACGCTTAATTTTTGAGCAGGAAATCCAAGAAATTTTAAGACGCTATTGACGGACGCAGTCTTTAGAATACAAGGTACCCTTGAATCAATTAACCCAAATATAGATACATAAAACAGAAGGTTTGAGGATATCTACATGCCAGTTTCCAAAAAACTAGGTTAAATTTCTACTCAGTTTTTATCCTGTCATTATAAAGTAGTTTCCAAGCCTATATACTACAAAAGAACAAAGTATTCCTGTTTATAGAAAACTTTATTTTAAAAGTTCTAAGGCCAACTGACTTGTAACCTTGAGACTATTAATACTTATGTGAAGACACTATGTTTATTAAAATATTTGTTCTGAAAACTGTGTTAGTTTACTTGAGGCTGTAAGCTTTGTTTGCCATAGGTCGTGAATTTTATTCACCAATCTTGAGATAATTAACCCGTTGACTGCGACTTCATTGATTTAGTCTTAATTAACTCAAACAGTATAACATCTGCATAGATTCCCTTAGAAGTGGGAGCATAGCTTAAAGGCATTCCTTTTTGTAAAAAGTTACATAAACATCTTTAAAAAGTGACTCTAACAATTTAATTTAAACACAATGCAGACTTCTTCCCATTATCTAAGTGATCTAGAAAAACTGAGCGTCAATGCAAAATACTTAGAATAATTACACTGCAAATTTACTTTTGCTTCTTTTCCTCTGAATCCACAATTCCTTCTTCTCTGAACCCACAAATGAGCATAGAAATGGAGTCCAAGCTGGATGGGTCTGTTGAGCTGAAGTTCACATCTACTGAACAACATGTATTGAGTCTTACTGTCCCAGGCCCCATAGTGGGCACAGGGGACCCAGAGATGTATGACAGTGTCTGACATGGGTTCTTCCTTTCTGAAGCCTGAATGCCTTTATTCATGGACCCTCACTGCAGATACAGACATTGGTATAGAGTCCCTGGGATTCGCGTGACACCTTCGTCTATCCAGAGAGACGTCGAGAATTTATGGCTCTTCCCTTGTTAAAGAACCTTGAGTCTGGAACAAGAGAGGATCTATCATCAAAATGGAGGACTCAGGCTGTGATCTCTTTGTTCTGTGAGTTGAATGAGAATTGATGGGTTAAGAGGTGGATGGGAGGGGGGTTTGGGTAGAAAGAGTGCCATCCCAGGGACAGAAAGCCATTGTGGTCCTGCACCTGCCACTAATTTCTTTGTGGCTCCCTTTTTTTTTATAAAGATTCTATTTATTTATTTGAGAGAGAGAATGAGAGAGAGAGAGCACATGAGAGGGGGGGAGGGTCAGAGGGAGAAGCAGACTCCCCGCTGAGCAAGGAGCCCGATGCGGGACTCGATCCCGGGACTCCAGGATCATGACCTGAGCCGAAGGTGGTCGCTTGTCACTCTCCCCTTCTGGGCCTCAGTTTCCTCATCTGTCAAATAATGAGGCTGGAGGGCGTGACCACTGAGGTCCCTGAAAGTCCTGAGACCATAGGTAAGATTTGATGGGATAAGCTAGCTGACTGGCTTGGCCTCCAGAAGATTCCATACGTGGCCAGGCACCTGGGTCCTTGTTTCTCTCACCCAACCCTGTGGTGGACTTCTGGAAGCCAAGACAAGATGCCCGATCCCTAAGCTTCACTGTTTTTTCTTTCCCCACCAATCTAGTTTTGGTAAAAGTTCTCTTTGTCGAATTCTTCAGAGCAAGCTTTTGGCATTGGCAGACTGGAGTTCCCACCCCAGCCCTGCAGAGTCACTGTTTGATTCCCCTGGTCCCAGGGTCTTCCTCTGTAGGATGAAAGTTGGCTTCACGCAGTCAGTCTAAACATTAGGCGGGAGAATACATTTGTAAAACACTTACACCGTGGCTGGCACAAAGCAGAGCTTGATACATGCGCCCTGTTTCTTGCCCTGGCTGGTTTTTACCACGATGCCTCGATAAGGCACCCACTATTACTCTGGGCATGGGGTAGAAGCACTCTTACTACTGTTTGATGATGCTAATTTCTCTCCCAGGCACCCCACCACACTTTCCAAGTTGTAAATCTGCCTCTCCTCCTTGTAGCCAGCTGCCTCTTGAACAGGAACCAATTCTCTGTAATCAAGCCTGTGGGGACGGTGATTCTCCAAACCCACATCTGCTGGGGACTCATAGCTTTGTCGCTGTCCTTGGTTAGAATTGAAATTCTTTATAGCATTAATGCTTTTCAGATTGAAATCTGCAGGGTTGGTTTTCCAATCTCCCCCCTGGGACCACAGCAGAACTTGTCTTCCAGAAGACGGACTAATTGTGAGGTCTCTGACAAGGCCCTTGATCCTCCTGGCTGGCTGAGAAAGCATCTCCTGGCACAATGAACAATGGTTATCAAGGTAGGATTTGGTCACCTGTGGTTGATGAGCCATCACCAAGAAAGACAGCTGGAATTAATACCACTGATGGAGCCAGTGGTGGGGGAGGGGAGCTGGGGGGGGGTGTCACATTTATTGCTCATGACACGCCAGGCACTGAATCAAGAGTTCTGCCCCCAAACAACTCTGGGATCCAGAGTCAGAATAAGAATACTAACTTGCAGCGGTTATGAACTGAGCATTCAGAATGGATGCTGGCCAGAGGTCCCTTCCAGTGTGTTCTGGGTGAATATCCAACCCGACGATGATGGCATTATCACTGTTCCTCAGTCTACTGATGTGAAAACTGAGGACCACAGACGTTAAGTAACTTGCACAAGGTTACCAAGTAAGTGCAGAGTCTCACGTGCTGATCTGACCTGTGTGGCACACCTGGTCTCCTTCTCTTCTGCCCTCTGCCTCCCACACCCACCAATGCCATCACCCTGCATTTTTTTTCTTATGATGCATCGACATAATATATCATGTTCTGCTCTCGTTCTCCTTCCTTTGTATGGATGTTCTGTGCCTGTGGGTAGAAACTGAATCCAAGCTGAGGCCCCATACAACTTCCATTAGCATTTTTCAAGGTGCCTCGGAACTGGTTTTGCCCGAGGGCTGACCTTTTTTTGGAGTTTCTGGCCCAGGCCTGCGAGGGCCTTCCCTATCTCTCTGCACAACCTAGCAATGGTTTGTGGGGGGCTGTCTGTCAGACCAGCAGCAGAGTTCGCTTTGATGCATCCATGCCTACACTAGGATTGTTGATAACCCATTTCCAAGAGGAACTGGTGTTTCCTGGGTCCCGACTATGTGCCAGGCATCCACCCACATTGACACCCTGGATCTTAAAACCCATGTCACCATGCAATCCCTGGGGCCGAGATTCGACTCCCCGCTCAGTCACTCACTAGCTGGGCTGACTTGTGGAAGTTAATTGACCTCTTTTGTCAGTTGGAAAAATGGGTAGTAATGCCTCCTACCTAATGAGGTTGCTGGTGGGAGGAAGTGGATTAAAAGAAACTAGATATGTAAAGTGTTTAGCATAGTCCCAGGTATACAGCAAGTGCTTAATAAATGGTAGCTGCTGTCATTGTCCCCATTGTGGAGAAGAACACTGAGAAGGGCTCAAGGCCTACACGTAAAGGCATCTAGCTCAGAGGCAGCCAGATGCTCCTGATTCCCAATGCATTATGGCAGATGATCTTTCTTTGCTAAAATAAATAATAATAATAATAAAATTAAATTAAGAAAAAATTAAAAACACCACAGCTTTTAACTTTGCACCTAATAAATTTAAAGTGTATAGAAGTTGAAAATCTTTCAGAATTTGATACTGAGGATTTAACCACTTTTTCTTTTTTCTTTGTTTTTCTTTCTTTCTTTTCTTGCATACAGCTAACTACCTTTGTAATCGCTTTAGAGGATGGGGTGGTCAGAAGAAAGGCAAGAGCAACAGAGCAGAGCTAGGTCTCTCTTAATAACTTTTCACACCCCACCTTTTGCCACCAGAACCTCCCGAGGCAGGGAGCCTGTGCCCAGCTGAGCAGGGAATTAGCTCGTTCCGGCTTTTGGCAAAGCCAGGAAGTCATACATGGCAGTGGCAGGTTGGGAGTGAACATCCTTCATTTTGAGAAAATCAGACCAGTCTCTCCCTTTGTTTTCCCAGCTATGATTCCTAATCTGGGGGCACATTCCCTCTGTGGAATTGCACCAGAGAGAGGTGGGGGGAAGGAGAGACAGAAGAAACTCGCAAGGATGGACTGTATGCCCCTGAAACCTCCCATTCCCCCTTCACAGATCTGGTCTTCACAACCCTCTTGCGAGGTCCTCAGCGGTAACTCCATGTCACAGGTAAGAAAACTAAGACTCGGGGAGGGGAGGTGACATTTATAATGGCAGCCAGAGGTACAGTCAGCACAAGAACTATGGGCTCTGCAGCCCCCAAGCTCATATTCTTCCCCCTGCATCAGGCTATCGGGTGTTAGGGAACCGGCTTCTAGCTCTGGTCATGACACTAATTCATGGCTTCAGAAGCTCTCTTTTTCCCTCTCGAGGCTCATTATTATTCCATATGATGTGTCAAGGGGAAGTTTGGCTTAGATCCGATATCACTAATGGATTTCACACAAAGAGCAGCTCTGGGCTGGACAAGATTCCGAGGAGGCCGCGTCTGGGCTCATTAGGAGAGAGTGCTACGATTGATTGGTGATGTCTGCCTTGGACACATCTGTGGGTGGCTGGGAACATTTCCCAAAAGTGCCGTGATTATTCTTCTTATCCCCATAGCTCACTGCAAGATGGCGGCTCCACCTCAGCCTCCTACCCCCATTTTTTAAGCAAGAAGAAAATGAAGAAAGAAGAAGAGGGGAGAGGGAATATACTGGTATCTGGAAAGCAAAACATATCCCAGAAATTCCTAACAGACTTCTGTTTACATCTCATTGACCAGAATTGTGTGGCATGGTGACACCTTGCCGAAAGGGAGTTTGGACAAGTCAGCATTTTGACTGGACTCCCTTTACCCTTCAGAAAAATTAGGATTCTGTTAAGTACAGGAGTGAAAACTGGATATTGGGTAGGAAAACAGCAGTGTCTGCCATGTGTACCATCCCTGGATTGGATATCTCCATGGTCCCTTGCAGCCAAGGCAGCCATCTGACGACTTGGCAAATTTAGTTATTCCTGGGTACAATGGCATTTTCTTCAATGAATATGCACCGTCTGGTGCATGAGAGATCTTTCACAGATATTCAGTGTGAGGGAATCCATGCCAATGGGACAGTCCCTGGTAATTTAATCTAGGAGGACAGAGAATCCACGGGAGAGGATTCCTAGTGCGCAATGCTCAGAAAGCAGTGACGTTACCACAGCATGGCGTCCAAGGATGGGCATTGATCCCACCCAGGCCCAGAGGACCAGGAGAGGGATAACAAGGAGACTTCATGGCAGCACCCAAGTGCCAGGGCCGAACTCAGTCTCCTGACTCCCAGGGAATGCAGCCGTGCGTGGACATCAGTGTCTGTTCCTGGGGCTGATGTTCTGGAAATGTGTGCGCACGGTGAGACATTAGAGTTAATTAATGATGAAGCATTTCTTCACAACTGGATGAACTTGGTGAGTGACGAGGATGTGGGCAAATAACAGGAGACCGGTCGGTGCAAGATGAACGACTGAACTTCGAGCTGAGACGGAAAATATAGGCAGGAGTGAAACAGGTGCCTACGGAAGGGTCCAGGAGTGTGCACATCTGTGGTGTGTGCATGCGTGTGTGGCACATGCCCTGTATATGGGTGTGGTGGGAGAGCAGCCCCGGCCGAGGGAACTGAACCTTCAAGAAGCCACAGTCCTCTGTTCCTTCCTCTGCACAGTGGCTGTTCCCCTCGCTCAGCTGCTCTGTGCTCTCCTGGGGGCCTTTTCCTCCCTCTGTGGGCGGCCTCCTGTCTGCAGCACCAGCCTCCGTGCCATCACCCACGCGGAAGCCTGGGGGATCCTCCCCGAGCGCCAGTGTCACCCCACGGCCCCTCAGAGAGCCCCAGGGTGACTTCTGTGACTGCCCTCCGTGTCTCACTGCCTGCCCCCTTCCCTCCCTCAGGCCATCCGTGAGCTTCTCAGAAAGAGCTGGGCTTCTCCCCCTCTGGGCCTTTGTCCCCTTCCCCTGTAGGTCCCTCCCCTGGGGAAAAAAAAGGAGGATAAGGAGTTTGAGCCTGTGTGTCCCTAATGTCCCATTGCCATCACCACTGACTCGGCGAGCTACCTAGTAGGGGCGTCACTCACCTCAAGACTGTTTCCTCCTTTCTCAACTGGAGATAGAGCTAAGCCTGTCAGATTGGGGAGGAACCAAAAAGAGTTTGGAGATCCTATGTGAATCCTTGCGAAATGAACTTTTGCTTCTGAACTAGAAGTGTGAATGGTAAAAAGGAGAAGATGGACGCTGAACACACTGGAACCAACATCCCCAAAAGACCACGGCTGGGGTCCAAGCATCCCCGGGCCAGTCACACCTCACCCCCATGCCCTTGTTTGTTCACCAGACTTCGAGAAACACCCTTTAGCCAGTTTATCTGCGGATAGGCATAACACAATTTTCATGCCTTAGAGTCACACTTATTTTTTTAAACCTCAAATCCCATTATCCATTGAATGACTTTGGCCTAGAAAATAATTTTGACTATTTTTGAAAATCAAATTCACCTCGTGGGGATAAACACTTGCTACCACTGTGATAATTCAAGAGTCGATTCCCCACCAATTTCTTCTTCCTCCCTAGGCAGCCCGGCCTCATAGGAAGAATTTTAGAGTCAGGCAAGTTGGGCTTGGAATCCTGGCTTCTTCGCCTCATAGCTGGGTAGGGTTGGGCAAGTGACCTAACCTCTCTGAGCCTCCAGGTCTCCATCTGAAGGATGGGAGCCCCCGCGGAATCTCACAGGGTGAGAGAGAACACTAAGTGAAATAATGTCCAACTGCATGGAGGATACTCACGGGGTGCTAGTCCCTTCCTTCCTTCCCTGCCTCTGACTCCCACCCAGCTCTACCCCCAGCTGTCTATACAGGCTCCTGGGTTCCTCTGGCTTATTTTTAAGTAGCGTCATCGTTATTGCACGCATTCCCACACTGGCATTTTAAGTGCACAGCTGTGCTTACTCATTTCTGTATTCTTTACAGTGTTAGTGGGCTACTTAGCACATAGTAGGTGCTCAAAAAGACCAGGCCCTGTTTTAAGTCTGTTTCAATGAGCCCAACATGTCAGACACTCAGAAACCACTTCTGATAGGAGAGTCACAGGAATAACTGTGCCATGCAGCAGGGCCTCGCAATCAGAGAAGGATGCCATTTGCAGGGTTATAAGTAACTACTGGCAGTCATTTTGTAGACACATTTGGCCTCCCAGGGTATCTGCTTTGAACCTCTTACGGACTGTAAATTCTGGTGTTCCTTGAAGTGATTTTTTCGTCTGTCCGGGTGCAGTTCCCCAGATGCCCTCTAGATGGCGGTGTTCAACACCGAGAAAGCCCTAAAGCCTCTGGAAGCTCACAGAAGAGGGAGGGCGAAAAAAAATCTTTTATTATCAATGCATTAAGAATGAATTTATCATCCTGGCTCAGCAAAAGCCTAGTTATTCGGTAAGAAGCTTTATCCCCAGCTAACATGCAGCTTAATCAGTTCGGTTAGATACAAAGCCAGCTCAGGCTTTTGTCTCGTGCTCAGAATGAATAAAACAGCCATCCCAGCCTAGGGAATTTAGCTTGCCCTCAGGATCTTTGGGCTGGGAGGTGAGCGGAGGGTGTGGGGGGGGGGAATAAGCAAATGCAGAGAGATCTATACTCTGAAGTGAGGATGAGGGATGGATTACCCAGCAAAGGGGTTCTGATGGAATGATATCCATAATAAGAGCTGAAAATGTCCCAGATGCTTACTGCATGCCAGGCACTGTTCAGATGCCTTCCTGTTCCAACTTATCTAACCTCATCACCTTGTTGTATAGACGGGGAGACAGTACAAGCCCATCCCCACGCGGGCAAACAGTGCAAAGCACACATTCCACACAACTCTGGGGCAGATGACTTAGCACAGAAACTACAGGTTGTTGGGAAAATGCACAGAGAGATCCGAGTTTGAATCCAGACTCAGTCAGTTTCCTGGGCAAGTGGGTATAACATCCTAGAATCTCAACTGATTCCAAGGGTGCAGTCCAAATGGGAGGAAGCGAGGCAGTTGCCAATCCTCGGGAGCCAGGAAGTGGATGCTTGTCAGTGCACAGAATGTGGGTCCCAGGGATCTGCCCCGGCTCCGCTCACAAGCAGTAGGGCTCTCGAAACAGGGCAAGGCACGAGCACCCTGTGGGGAGCAAGGCCTGCTTGACTAGGGAGGCCCTTTACGTAACAGTTAAGAGTTTTGGAGCCAGGCAGCCTGGACTTGACTCTTGGGCTCTATCCCTTACTGGCCATGTGGCTCCGGCCAAGTTATTTAACAGTTCTGAGCCTTGGTTCTCTAATCTGCAAAATGGGTATACTAAGTTAATGTAACAGAAAGCTTAGCCCCGGACCGGGCACACACATATACGTGAAGATGGGGGGCGGGGATGAGCTGCACTATAGGAAAGGCATGATGGCGAACACTTGCCCAGAAGGAAATTCAAGGTACAAGGAGTGACACCTGTCTCGGGGAGTGGGGAGTGGGGTTAGAGGTTCCATTATCCCCAACCTTGCTCTTAGCCCTGTTTCCCAAACTGCCGATGTTCATAGAGTTTGCTAGCAGTCACACAGATTAATCTTCACTGCCTGCTAAGGGCCCTGAGGCTCTTCTCCACGGTATTTCTAAATGGCTGGCTTCTTGCTTTGCTCAGGGGTTTGTACGTGTATTTCTTGGAATTGCTTTGTTGAGCACAAAGATCAATACTGTCCCCACCATTGGTCTTGGGAGAGGATGGAGACAATGCAGAATAATGGAGTAGGTGGAGGGAAGGAGGCAGGCTGGAGGGCAGTGATGTAAGTGAAGGGGGTGTGGCCAGGGAGGGTAGTCACCCGCTTTGAGGCCATTCACCAAAGCAAAGCTGCACTGACAAGTTTTTGGTAAAGGTAATACATAGACCTGAGAGTCACTAAAACCACTACACAAAGGCTTTAGAGGAAATAACAAGGAAAAACAGGGGCCAGTCCTGTTCAGCACAAAGGTAATGCTCCATGAGAATGCTACTCAGGTATTCTAATTGTGGACCTCTCTATGCCAAGCATCTCTAGAAATGCCCTTGGCGGGAGATCAGCAGGGACCCTCTATTTGAAAGCTCACAACCAAAGACGTTGCTATCCCTGTGGGTGGAGTGTGGTGCCAGTAGGCTCAGGGGCATCCGAAATCTGGAATTAGAAGAAGGTCCATGGGGATGATCTATAGACCAACGGCCCAATGGTCACTGAAAGTCCTTTCAAATGACTTTTCCATGAGAAATTTCACAATGCAGTTTCTAGAGGGGATGAAGAATCTAACACCACCCGGGCTCTCAGTAAGATGGCAAGCCACCAGAGAAGGTCTCTGATTCTACCACTAAAGAAGGCATTAGAATGATAGGTAGGGTCGCTTGAGCTGGCATGAACACCTGCTGCACAGGCTTGGTGATGCTGGCTAAAGGTTAGTGCTGTCCCCACCTGGTTGCAAGGCGGTTCCTGTGTTCCACCTGCCCAGGATGGAAATTGCATCTCAGAAAGAGGTTAAGGAGCTTGGCAAAATCATGCAGCTGGAAATAAGAGAAGAGGCTGTGATTGGACCCAAGGCTATGGACAGACCAGGCAGAGTACTGGGCTGTGGGGAAGGAAACTTGTTTCACTCACTGGCAGATTCAGGGCCATAAACCTGACTCAGAAATAGAAGGTGAAGCCTTAGTTTACCTCCTGAGAACAGACAGGGACCCAGAACATTGGGCGACTTCTCAGACCTCTTCCTTCCGGGGCTCCCGGATGGAGCAGGCCGAGGAGAGGGAAGGGTGGCCTTGGACTCCAAGTTCAAATCCAGATTCCTGGGCTTCGATGTCAAGAACTAGTAAATTGATATTAATAAAAAATTGAAGATGGCATTGGAGACTTTTTATTTTGCACTTAAAAAATTTACTATCTGGGGGTGCCTGGGTGGCTCAGTTGGTTGGGCGACTGCCTTCGGCTCAGGTCATGATCCTGGAGTCCCAGGATCGAGTCCCGCACCGGGCTCCCTGCTCGGCGGGGAGTCTGCTTCTCCCTCTGACCCTCCCCTGTCCCATGCTCTCTCTCTCTATCGCAGTCTCTCTCTCAAATAAATAACATCTTAAAAAAAAACTTACTATCTGCTATTCCCATCATTCCACATAAGAAAGACATTTTAATACACACCTAATTAAGAAGATTTTAATCTCATAAAAAGAATGGTCCTTGAAATTTAATACATTTCATTTTATGAAAACTCGTTACTCTTTATTTTTCCTGTTTTGCTGCAGTCAAAGGCAACCTTCATTACTCACTGTCTGTGGCTCATGGGAATCCTGGCCCCAGGCCACTCCATCCGGTGTCATAAACTCTGGGTCATTTTGCTGTAGTGGGAGTCAAAGAGGAGGTCTGGGGGCTGGAGGTGATGGCCTCCCTCCCTCAGGTGGACAAGTCATCTTTTGGGCCGAACAGAAAATCAAGGCCAAAAGGGATAATTTGGCACTACCTCTGTCTACATTAGTGAGAAGTGTGAACCGCATTGTCAAAGGTGGGTTAATTTTCCTCTTCTCAGACACACGCTTCCATACTGTGAGACGAACCAATTTAGCAAAGAGTTGCTAATTAGACATCTTTGGAAAATTGGGTTTCTTGGATGGATAAGACTGATTTGCAGACGTATTCTCATTGCACACCTGCTAATGGGTACTTCCAAGGTACTTGTGACGAGTCCAGGAGAGAATGAGCCCATGGCAGGGAGCGCACGGAGCTCATGCATCACACTCACAAAAGGCAGTTTCCCCCTTTAAACGCTTGCTCGCTCCCACTGCAGCAATTATGTCCAAAGTTGCCTAGATGAAAGATGGACTGTGTTCTGCAGGGCCCAGGGCTATTACTGCCTTCTTGGAGGCAGCCTTTGTTATTGGCTAAGTGCTCTTTTGTGGACACAGAGGGTCCACCTGCCCAAGAAAGTGTGGGACCTGAGCCCACCACTGTGTTGGCCTCTGTAGCAGGAAGGGACATGGGGTTTCTTGTGCTGCCTGCAGAGCCACGGTGATAAAATATTCAGGTGGAATAAAAGGGTTGTTGAAAGGATGGAGCAGCATGTTACCAGAAGGTGTAACACTTACTGTGTGCAAGGGAAAGAAGAAGAGAATAAACATCTCTGAGCTTCTGCGAGGTACCACACGGCGACAGGTGCCTGGGGTTCAAAGTTAGGCTGGACAGTCACAGCCCTCAAAATAGACCTCAACTTATGGGGGAGAGTGACAAGTAAAACAGTTGCACAGCGAAGGAGTCTCGGCTGTAAGAAGTTTATGTGCAGCATTTGTGACACGAGCACCTGGGGTGGGTAGGGGAGTCTCAGAGAAGTGACACTTGATAATGACATGGATCACTCACTGTGGCTCAGATACCCTCATGAGCACTTTTATAACATTGTTTTGTGTATCTCCCAACAACATCCTATTACCATTTTGCAGAAATGGAAATAGGCCTTGTGTGTGTGTGTGTGTGTGTGTGCGCGCGCACGTGCGCGCACGTGAATGTACAGAATTTCAACTGCCTAAGAGAATGCCTCCCTCCAAGGTCCTGGAAGGCCCTAGCAGTGTGGTCATACATTTTGATACGTTTCACAAAACTAGAATATTTTAGGGCCATCAATTAGGACTAGTGTCCCTTTCTATTCTGACTGCCCATCCATCACACCTGCCTTCACGCTGAGTGTGTTGAGTGGTCTGGACAGTGCGGGCATCCAGCTAAGGGGAGGTCGCCTTTTGGAGACATTTATTTTGGGTTTAATGGGATATCTCCATCTGGATTTTAGCCCCTCCTACGCATAGTTAAGTTACTGCTGGCCCCTCCGGGGTAGGAACAGCTTCTGGGGATACGCCGCCGCCCCCCATGCCAGCTCCCTGGGGTGGGGCCATGTGAGGTGCAGGGCCTGGACCACATGGTGATAGGAATGGGTCCCACACCACCCAATGCAGATGTGGGTCATGGAGGAGGGAAACAAGGTGTGAAATAGACGGAGCCAGAAGCTAGTCTGTGGAAAATTCTTCCGATCGTGAGACATGTAGGGCTGTACAAGAAGATTCAGGGTTCACTAATGCCTATTCAAAATGGGACATCTCCTTACAGAGATGTGTCCTCATGCACATTAGTGCATTTGCACCATCACGCACCATGCATTTCTTTTGTTCTCTTGATGCCGTCTTATGAAATAGGATGTATCAGAATTCCTGAATTCGTCAGGTGCAAGCATGGGGCGCGATTGCGAACAATGCTTCATCTGTCCTTGATGCAGCCCCTTCTCTCCTAAGACCTTTGTTGATCAACCATGCTAGAAAAAGACAGAATTATATTTCTATTCACTCTTTGGAAAATTATATCACAAAATGGCTCTCCTAGCAAGAGGCAATCATGCCGCCAGAAAGGGTGGGGGAAAAAAGTTCCATAGAGGTGAGTCAAGCAGCTAATTAATAAAAAGTCTTGTTTTTCTGGAAGTTGTTTGCAGCGGTTACAATTTGCAGTCTGTTGTGATGTTTCCTATTCTCATTCTTCTTTTTATCTCAGATCTGCACCTCATTTTGTATTTGTTATTTCATATTCTTTTCTTAATGGGGGTCCCCCGAAGGACATAAGTTTTGGGCCCTTCTGCACCTGCTGTGGGGAGGTGTCCTTCCTGTGTATTGTCACTGTGTCACTGGCATGTTGGACCACCCTGAGCCCTCGTCCCTTCTCCCTTCCTCTGGTGACAAAAATCAGCCCGACACGAACGCTTCCAATTCGCCTTTCTTCCTTAAGACTAGCTTTTGAACTTTTGAACTCACATCTCCCAGCTGTGAGCCTCAGATTTGGCAACCATGCTCCAGACACAAGGAGGCTGTGAATCAGCCAGAGGTGCTGAGCGCCCTGCCTGGTCACTCCCTTTGTCCACCTCACTCCTGTAATGAGCTCGGAAGGGCCATCTGCTCCCTCCCCCACAGAATGCTTCCATGCCACCCTCTCAGCCCAGACTCCACCTGAGCACTTGGATGACTGCTCCCTGCATGACAGGCAGAGAAAGCCAGTCTCCTTTGGCCCTGGGTTGAGGCGCTCCCATTCTAGGCACTCCACCAGACTCAGGAAGACCCAGGTGAGGGGTGAACCCACACTGTACCTCTGACAGGGAGAAGTCTGGGTCCTCATACCATTCACAGAAGGGCCCTGAAGCCAACCTGAAAGGTCAAGGAAGGAGCTCCTGGGAGAACTGAAACCTGAGCTGGCGTTTAAAGGCCAAGATGGCGCTGTCCAGGCGACGAAAGGCAGCCTCTGTGTAGCACCCACTCATCAACATCGTCTGTCAGTCATTCTGTCCAGCTCTAGTCTAGGGGCTGCTGTGGGGGGACTGTGCATGTATGATGCGAGTCCCTAGCCAGTTGACCTTAAATTAAGCAGCAGGGAGATTGTGTGGGGTGGGTCTGACCTAATCAGGTAAGTGCTTTCAAAAAGGTTAGGCCTTCACTGAGCTCTGAGACTCCAAACAGCCACTGGGTCTGTCATTCTTCTCCCCACACCCCTCTGGAGTCCCCACTCCCCAGCTCCCTTCCTGACTGCACCTGTGGGCCACAAGCTTCAGCTGTGGGATTCTAGAATTGCTCATGATCTTTGCTTGCTTGCCCTATAGACTTTACTTGCTTCGCCAGCCCCCAGTTGCATAAGCTGATTTATTATAAGTCCATATATATATATATATATATATATATATGTAATACACAATAAATCTTTTGTCTATCTCTTATCGGTTCTGCTTCTCTGACTGGACGCTGACTGATAGAGATGATGCTGTAACAATGAGATCAGGAGCTGAAACTGATAGAGAAATGATCATTATCACACATTATTCTCACTTATTCTCAACAATTCCACGAGGTGGGTGCCGTTATCATCCCTTTTTATAGATGAGGAAACCGAGGCACAGAGAGGCTGAGCAACCTGCCCGACAGCCGGTCAGCCTCAGCTCCAGGCCCATAATCCCTCCGCCCTGGGCCTTGTGCTGTGCGAGAGGAAACAAGCAGGTCTGGCTCTCCAAGGCTTAAAGCGGGGACTATCAGCACTGAGACGGGAGAAGCCACAGGAGTGAGGTGGGAGTCTGAGCCACCCATGTGCCAGCCTGCCGTCCCCCTCGGTGGTGGAGAAGGTGAACGGAACAGAGAACCCAGGGTAGCAGGAGGAAGGCCCCGCTGACCTACCGCCCGCTGGACACGGGCGCAAACTGAGGCTACGCAAAGGAGAAGCAGCAGTGTATAAACAGACTTGAGGCTTGCGGTGTCCTCTGGAGCAGCTCCCTTCGGATGCACAAGCCTCCCCAGGCCCCTGTGCTCCACGGAGCAGAGAGACTCCTGGACAGAGCCCCTCCATGTCAGCAACCAGGCAGCCTCAGGCTGGTTCCCACGTGGCCCCGCCCACTGAAAAATTCAGCAGTATAGCCAGGGTTCCTATGAGGTTTGGGGAGGAGACGGACTGGCGTCTTTAACCTTCGGCATCGCCCAGGCAGGAAGGATTGAGTCTCTAGACCTTGTTGCCTGAGTCTCTAACGACACAGTTGCCACAAGCTTGAGGAGGTGGCTCTGTGCTTTGGCTCAAGACGTGGGCCTGTTTTGCCAAAGGCAGAGAAAGAGAGAGAGAGAGCATCATGCATCTTTGCGGATAATGGTAATATCAGTACTGGTATAATAATAGTAATAATCATCCTCTGTATCTTTAAAGAGCTTTCTAGTTTACAAATGATTCTCGAATATTGAGCCATCTTTTGTCCCTTCTCTTATCCGCACTTCACAAATGTGCAGACGGAGGGTCATTAAGGGACTGGTTCCGGGATGGGTCCCAGGTCACCCGGCTAGCGGTGGTGGAGCTGGTCTTGGCATTCAGATTGCCCTTGAGCCCATTCGCGGCTGTTCTGGGATGCTCACTGCTCCCAAGTGCTACACACACACGTCTGGACAAGGACGATACTCCCCAAGCCCTCACTTCCCGCTTCCATTTTGCTTTGAGAGCCCCAAAATACAGAGGTGGGGAGCAGGTGGAGAACCGGCTGACTTCCAGGCTGAGAGACGGTGATGAGTTTGCACTAGAGGCAGTCAAAATACAGAGATTAATTACACTCAACCCAAGAAATGGGCTTTTATGGGCTGTCAGTCAGAAGAAAATATTTTGAAGTCAAAATTTGAAAAATGTCACAACTGCTGTTTTGAATTCATAGATATCTTGGGTACCTTGCAGTATCTTCTATTTTTATTTAGAGAAAAGACCTGTCTTTAAAAATCATAGCAGCTTAGGAAAGGCTCATGCCGTGGTCTAGTTTTGGGCTCTGTAGGGGCCATGGGGTCAGGCTGTTGGGGGGTAACACACACCCAGGCAAAGACGTGCCATTAGGAGCTTCGTGCAATGGGGTGTAAGGACCATGGGCTCAAAAGATGTGACCCCCAGGTCCTCCTGTTCCCAGCTCTGTGACCTGGGGCAACTCATCCCCATGCACCTGTTTTCTTCATCTGCAAACCGGGATCTGGATCAACAACCTCTCCTCGCTGTTGCTGTCGTAGAGATGGAATGAGATCATGTGAATTCATTAACTGCCCAGAGCAGGGCTTGGATGAGAGGTGAGGTTTTAGTCCCACCCACAGCCTTTGAAGCAACTAGCGAAATGCTTTTCAAGCCGTGAATGTGGCATGGGTATGCGTGGGGAGAATGAGTGAAAAGTGAGGCGAGCCTCACGTGGAAATGTTAATGCTGTTACCCTGGCAGTGACCTACAATTTCTCCACCTGTTTTACACATTTGGCTGAGAAAGACATATCCACCGAGGTTCCCAGGTTTTGTAATAAAACAGCCAAGCACACATGCCATTAGTTGAGAGGGAAAATGATGACAAATATTTGCAAAGCACTTTTTGGAACTTTTTGCTGGCAGTTTCACTGTGTTCTCCTAATAATGCAGTGGCCTGCTTTACTGCATCTGCCCGCTTGCTCTGTGGGATATGTGCAGTGAGCCGACCTCCATGCTGAATGCTGCATGTATCTCATCCTGGGGGGGTCCCCGGGATATAGGCTATTAATAGCATTTTATGTGCGAGAAAAGCAAGGCTAATGAGTTAAAAAAATAATAACAAAATTAAATAAAAAATACGCCCACAAGTCACATAGCAGGGGCAGAGCCAAGGCTAAAATCTGGACCAATCCTGATCCCAAAGCTGCTGTTACAACACAAAGCGAGTGCCATTATCTCATCACCCAGATGAAGAACCACACGAAGAAAAGTTGTAGGACCTGCACCCAATGACCCATCTTGTCAAGGGTAGAATCTGGACCCCGATCCATGCACTCCTCTGCCAATTCGAAGCTGCTCAGACCATGAAACTGTCTCCGGGTCTGGGATGGTGAAAAGGTGGATGTAGTCAGTCTGCCGTTACTGAATGCTTCGATCCGCCAAGCATGTGCTAAGCATCTAATAAACTTTGATCATTCGATCTGCCCCAAGCACAGTGATACGTGTGCTCAGAAAAAGAGGCTCAAGGGTTCAGTGTCCAAAATGTTAATGGCAGGTGTCTCAAGGGGGTAGGATTTCAGGTCATTATTATTTTCTTCCTCAGAACTTTATATATGGTTTGATTTCTGTAAGCAAATAAAGACAAGAAAACTTGAAGGCATGGTTCAGTTCACAACTACCCTGTGTTGGAGGTATAATTTATCCCTGCTTTCCAGCTGGTGAATGGAGAGGGAGAGCAAACGATCTGTTCAAACTTAGCTTCCAGAGCTCCAGCTCATCCAGGCCACCGAGCTACCTCCCAGGAGCCCCAATTTGCCCAGGGCAGGAAAGTGACGTCCTAGGTGATTTTATAATCTCTCCGATGACAAGGGCATGGCTTCTTCTTCTCCCCTAAATCAGTGCCTAGAGTCACACAGCAGTGGGGCCCTGGGCGTTCCTACAGCAAGGCCAGGTACAAAGAGCACCTGGGTGTAGCGCCTCAGTTCAGGTGTATTGTGAAGGCTTCTCAGGGGGTAAAGGGCCCCAGGTGACCTCACACGCTTCACCAGTCATTGCCTGGGAGGGTGGAGGTGGTGATGACACTCAGTGGGGCTGGCAGCTGTAGGTGAATGGGGGAGCATGTCGTATGTATGAATGTGTTTGTGTCGGGGGGGTGGTGGTGATGCACAAACCAGTTCAACCACTATAGGCCATCTGTCCTTTAGTTTCAGAAATTTGATGCTCTGACCTAAATGCAACAGTTGGGGAAATACTAATTGACAAGACTCGATAGAAAGTTCATGGTGACAAATGACATTTGCCAGACAATCCTGAGAGAGCCCTCGGAGACCATTAAATTCCAGTGTTGTTCACAGAGGCAAGGAGGCCCTCTAAGATAGTGACAGTCAGATCCACTTGTGGAGCGTATTCATTAAAACATGAAATCTCCTTCTGACCTAAAGCCCTTCATCGTATGGACCAAAAAGACCACGAGCAGCTAGAAGGTTTGGTAACGAGAACACTAGTCCCAGGGCATGGATCTAACCCTTGGCTCTGACAAGCTCTGTATCTTTGAATAAGATACTTGGCCCCTCTGTAAGATAAGGAAATGAACGGGGCGCCTGGGTGGCTCAGTCGGTTAAGTGTCTGCCTTCGGCTCAGGTCATGATCCCAGGGTCCTGGGATCGAGCCCCACATCGGGCTCCCTGCTCAGTGGGGAGCCTGCTTCTCCCTCTCCCACTGCAGTTCCCCCTGTTTGTGCTCTTGTGAGCTCTCTCTCTCTCTCTCTCTCTCTCTCTCTCTCTCTGTGTCAAGTAAATAAATACAATCTTAAAAAAAATAAAAGGAAATGAACTAGATCATCAGAAAGCCCTATGAGGACCCCAGATGCAGTTCAAGTCTACAAACATTTATTGGGCACCAACTACATCTACTACAGCACCGTGGGCATCAGGAAGCGGCTGGAGTTGGGAGGGGCGGGATTCGGTGCTACCACAGCACACTTCTCCACATGACGGATGAAGCATGCACACCTTCTGTAGTGAATGCCCTGTGTGCTCCCCATATCTCGTTAGGTCTGAGGCACTCGTTTCCCCAGTTAACGAAGCTGCCTCACGCAACGTTATTCTCCCTGCCCACCGAGTGACTGATGCTGGGGCCCGAAGACCCGGCCCTTCCCTTTGATGAGGGACATCCTTGCAGGGCTCCTCACGGGAACATGGTTACTATGCTTCTCTCTCTGCCCCGTCCTCCTTCCCTTGCTCCTTCAGAGGTCTCGTTCCTGAGAGCAAGCCCCCAAATCTCCTGTATGCAAATCTCTACGAATAAGTTTCTTGGGGGAACTCAAACATTTCCATGGAACCCCAAGGAACCTGAAAAGCAGGGGGGCACTCAGAATGGATGGTTCCCATGCCATTTCGTGGGATGCAGACACAGATGTGCCTTATGTGGTTTCAGGGGAGTGGACCGGGTGCTCCGTGCATTGAGACAGCTCTCGTGGATATGGCCCAGGGGGCCTGGGGAACGTTTAACTTTGAAAGGGAACCGCAGAAAGCCCAAGTTCTTTCTCCCTTTGTATCAAAGAGTAGCACTTCTTTTGCATGAAATCAACTCCTTTAGCCTGATTTATCCTGGCACCCAGAAGCCAAAATCTTCCCCTTGAAGTTAAAAAAAAAAAAAAAATCTCCGCGTGAAGCACATGGTAGAAACTCATGAGCACTCATTGAATCTGGGAGAATTCTAATAGATTATCAGAGCTGTTAAGAGGGCTCTGTGAAGTTGGCCGGACGTGGCTTTGCTGCAAAAGTCTCCAGGACCACTAAGGCACTTTCCATTATTCAAAAGGCAGAATGCCACCATCACAGTGGATTCAAACTATGGTTGTGCCAGAGGACAGATTCCAGCCTTCCTTCTGGACCACCAACATGTTTAGCTCATACTTCAGGAAAATCAGGCTTGTGTTTAAAGCCATATGCTTCCCAGGAAACACTGTATACACACCCGAGTACTGCAGGGTGGAACGCACACAGATCCCAAATCTGGTGCTTGCCAGAGTGTGTCTTTGGAGGAGTGAGCTCACTTCTCAGAATTCTTGTTTATGTGCTGATAAAGTAAGGCTTAACTTGCAGGAATTGTAATGCTGGACCATGGTGGCCAATATCATCTAGTGCGGTTTTCCTTTGGTTGTTGGGCTTCAAACCCATAGACTAGCCAAGGCTTGGCTTGAGCCACAAGTATGGAGTGAGGAAAAATGGTGCCTCTAACATACAGGGAAATGCTGGGCTGGCAGAGGGTGAGGAAGTGGGAACTCTGGGCTCCAGGTTTGTGATCTTGGGCAAACTATTCAATCTCCAAGCCTCAATTTCATTCATTCAATTGGCATTGAGGACACACAGATACCTCAAGCACAGTACCTCTTGCATAGACAATGATGTGGTAGGTGAGCCAGAGGCAAGCAAAGGAGAAATGCTGCAGTGTTGGGCGTGCTATGGGGCATGCAGAGCCAGCTGGACCCAGTAAGGGCCAGATCATCGCTCTCTTGCTCTGGGCTATAGCCCCGAGACCTCGCACAGCACCCATCACATCAAAATACTCAACAAAGAAGTGGATGAGACATTCTGCTGCATAGAACAGGGGAAGTTCTAGAGTGGAGGTAACACTTGCGCTGGGTTTTCAATGATGAACAAGACAAAGGTAGGAAGAGAGGATAGGAACGGTCCCTCCAGGCAGACCAAAGAGCAAGCGTGAAGAGAAAGCCTCCGGGGTAATGGGGCAACATCTGGCATGATGCGTACCGAGCGCGCAGAGGGCAGAATGAGATCCCTCGGAGGTCCTGTGGGAATGAAATCAGATAGCAATACACAAGTGCCTTGGGAATAGGTTAGGCCGTAGATTTGCATCTTGCTACTTTGATATATATATATGTTATAGATTCATCTTATAATTGCTGTTGTCCTGACATCAGATTTATGTCTAATTTTGTTGGCCCATGATTGATCATTAGTAAACGAATATGCACGTTGATGTGGAGCTCAGCTCTGTGTACGGTGTTATGGATGGATTCATTCATTCGTCCAGCAGATATTTTATTCTGATAAATGCTAATTGTTGCTCAGAGCGCCTGGCCAAGGTAATTTGCTGAGGCATGCATTTGCGCTTGCCTGGTTCTGCCTGCCTGCAGACAGAAGGCTGCTTGGGAGAACTGAGGTTCGGGACGTGCTTTTTCTGCTCTAAGTTCGCGTTTCTGGCCCCCGGGAACACTGCTCAGTGCACGGCATGGGGAAGGAGGTCAGGCTTCTCGGTCGCACTTTGGTACCTGCCCCCTCCATCTGAGCTCCCGCGGGGCGTCTCTCTCACCCAGAGTCTGGCCACGCAGGGGCACCGAGGCCACAGAGAGTGCGGGAACTTGGGAGAAGGGAGAATTACAGCCTGCACAGCGGGGAAGAGAAGCAACACGTGCGGAGAGGTGGTGGCAGAAGGTGGCAGCTGAGGAGGAGGAGGAGGCAGGGCTGCGAGGAGCAGACGGTGGCAGAGTGGGAAGGGAGGAGGCAGGAAAAAAAGAAAATGAAGTGGAAAAAGGACGAGAGACACCAAAGGCTTAGAAGTGAGGAGGTTTGGAGAATGAAGAGGGCGTGGCAACAAAAATTAAGGAGGGCAGGTAAGTTGGGACAGGAGGCCAGAGAGGGAGGGGAGAAAATGCACAAAGATCCTTGTGCCCGCAGCCTCCCTCCCCTGCAGGAGGGGTCTCCACAGGAGCTCTGCAGAGGGGAAGGGCCGAGAACATCTGGCTGGCCCCGCTGGCTTTGCTAGCCCGCACAGATCCTCCAAAGTGAGGAGATGTCCTATGCCAAGCTAATCGGTGGTGACGCATGAATTAGCAGAGATCAATTTGTGTTTAAGAAATCTTGATGGAGCCCCCACCCAAGCACAGATCCAAGCCATCAAGTGAATGAGACTATTCATCCAAAGAGCACACACCCACACCTGGCTCTGCAGAGCATGGGAGCAGGGCTGGGGCAGGCTCATTCCCCGGTCTGCATACTGTGGCCACGGAGGGGATCATCCTCCGGAATGTGCTGTGGGCTCTGCTTAAAGGTGCTCACATCCGCATCCCTGGGTTGTCAACGATCATAGAAGAGCTCAGCCCGGGGCTCAATTTCGGCAGCATTTGCACCATCAGATGCAAACCCAGGATGGCTCCATACGGAGGGCATCAGGCAGGCAGGCCCGCAGCTCCCTCTGCTGTTTGCAAGGGCTGGGGGGAAGCCAGCCCTGCGCTGAGAGGCTGAGCCTGGCAAGGCTGTGAGCCCCGCAGATATCACCAGGCTGGTTCCTGAGCAGACAGATCTCAGAGGGTGGGAGCTGGGGACGGCGGGGGTGGGGGGTGGGGGTGGCATCTCCGTAGGGCCCAGAAAACTCTGTGTCCCTGGAGCTGCCTCTATCTACAGACCTCACACCCGGATTTCTACCTAGAGGTTCCAGCGGGGCAGGCGTTCTGCCCTCAACCCCAACACATCTGACAAATACCTTGACCTCCCATTTAGTTCTTCTTGATCTTTCTTCCTTGTAGGGGGATCTGTTCCCTGTCCCCCCAAGCCTACGTTAGAACCCTTGTTTAGCTTGAGGACAGATTGGCGTACCCTTCCCTCGCTCCTTCTCTCCTTTTCTCCTTCCCTCTCTTCCACAGGCCCCAATTAGTTATCAAATGCCACCCGTGTGCCGGGCCTGGTTGAGCTTTGATTGTAGTTGGGGGAAATCATTGTAGAAAATATACGATATAGGATGTCTGGTGACAAAAGTCAAGGAGGCAAATAAAGGGAAGTGCGTGTAGGGACAAGTGCTGTGTGTGTGGAGGCTACAACAGGAGAAGCCTCCGTGACACAGAGAAAGAGTGGGCCTGCCTCTCCCTGCAGGCCAGACCTTTAGGACGTGGCTCTGTCTGGATCTGATGTGTCATGTGAGCCATATGCCTGGGTTGGTTCTACAAGCTCCCACAACCTTTGGTTTTCTGCTTTTACCCCTCTCCAGGCTGCCACCTTACTGCAGGGGTCTCAGGGTACCACTGGGTGAGGTGGCCTGGCACCTCCGCTCTGGCATGAATCAAAAATAAGCCACATCTATTAAAATAAAAACTTAAAAAAAGCAAAAAAAAAAAACCCAAACAAGGCACATCTGATAGTCTCAGGGTGACCATGGCCGCCATATATGATTGTAGTATAGGATGTGCAGTGGACGTCCCAAAGGATGGTCTTTACAGAGACCACAATGTCAGTGATGCTCCCTGGGGTTGGGCAGTATACAACCTGCAGAGCCGATCATGGCAGCCTAACTGGGTTTGCACAAATACTGCAGGGCCACGCTGGGGTTGGACCTGGCATGAAAGAGAGCATCAAGCAATAAGCTTCTACCCAAGAGCTGGCTTCCACCAGTGTTAGTTCTTTCCCCCTATCCCAGACCTTGACCCACACCCATGGAGACCTTGGAGACTGACCTTAGCTGGTCCTCCATGCTCTGTTACCTGGCTGACCCTGGTGGATCCTATGACCTCTTCACTGCATGTGCATCTCCAGGCGCCCTGTCTCCCTGGTTACACTTCCACTCTGGCCAGTCCCTTCCAAGCCCCTAGAGCAGGACGTTCTGTCCGCTTTGCCTTCCGCTGTCCATGCCCTGGAGAGGCTCAATTCAGAGAGCACCCTTCCCCTCTGCATGTCTCGAATCGCAGGGTAGAGGATCTTGTCCATACAGCATCTATCACACCTCGAAAAGCAGCAGGGTCAGGGTGGGGACCAAGACCTGTCTGACTCCAGAGCTTTGTGCTTTTTACCTGAATCACTGCTGCCCTCGGTGTGTGTGGATTCCCAGCACAGCATGCTCAAGAAACAGAGGCTGATTCCCCACAGAAAAGATGGGAAACTCCTTCAGACTGCCTTATATACTTCCAGAGGGCCAGGCACCTTAGCTAGGTTATTCCTCCAACTTCTCTGACAATGAGAATCATCAAGGAGTATTTGCTGAACTTGTCAATTCCAAAGACCGCTCACATCCACAGTATTAGGATCTCCAGGGGGACAGTCCTGGGAAATGCTGTACTTAGAACACATCCCAGATGACTCCCATGATCATGAAATTTTAGGAAATTTGGGGAGAGCATAATAACAATTGCGGACATTATTGAACATCGGCCTCATGCCAAGAAGTGTTCCAAGAGCTAACCATATAGTAACTTTTCTTTTATCCTGCTAACAACTTTCTGAGGCAGGTACTATTATTATTCCCACTGTACAGATGAAGGAAGGGTAGCACAGAGAGGTTAAGAAACTCTCTCAAGGTCATACAGCTAACTTCTTCTGACTGCAGAGCCTGCCCCTGGACTACCATGCTGGGCTGCCTCCCAAAGAGAGGATCTCTTCTGTCAACTTGATGCACAGGGAGAATGAGTGATCTCCTAAGCAGTGATCTGAAAAACCCTCTGGGGAAAGGAAATTTGCAGTACGCTAACAATGCTTAGAATTCCATGCTCTCAAAAGCTTCGATGTCCATCAAAATCTGGCCTAAATCTGGCCACACTTGAAGCTGGTATCATTCACTCCAGCTCCAGTGAATGAAGAAGTGATAGCTTTGCCCAGGAGAAAGGAAGGACAAGAATAAGGGTCCATTGCCTGGTGGTAGGAGGGAAAGGTAGCCATCAGGTGGGACCAGACGGGACCACCTGGCTCTGCTCTGCCCCCCACCCCATCCTCACCTGCCGGGCTGCACTCTCGTGCAGCCTAAATACCCCACGTGACAGCCTGATCAAACGGGGTCCATCCATCCTCCCGTCCCTGTTCTGCCACTTTTCATGACATTTATTTTTTTACCATTAGTTTCCATATGCATGTATGTTTTGTTCTTCCTACTACTCACTCAACAGACTTTGAACTCCTTCAAGATGCAGACGACTCCTTCAAGATGTATCCCCATAGCGATCAGAGAATTCCTGCTCCCTGAAGGTGCTTGACAAATGCCTCACAAATACATGTATCGATGGGTGGCTGGGACACCCTAAGAGAACATCACAGACTTCACGGTCCTGAGTAGGCTGCTCAAGAGCAGTGCTTCTCAAAATGTAACATAAATACAGATCTTGGTTCTGAAGGTCTGGCATGGGAGCAGAGAAGCCGGCCCCCAGGTAATGCCAAAGCTGCTGGCCCGGGACCCCACTTTGAGTAGCACGGCTCTAGATTATCACCTCCCTCTTAACCCATGTGCTGCCTCTTGCTGATTTGGTATTTCAGAAGCAAAACCCTGGGAGCTGGGTTTATTTCTCCAAAGATGCTGTCTTATGGCCTTGAAACGAGCTTGAAATGAGCCAAGCTACCTAAGTCAACATTCTTATATGGACTGATTTAAAAATCACTACATATGGTTCAATTCAATTCAATTCAATTCGATTCAATTCAATTCCACTGCAACATGCCGAAGTCCCATTTGTATCATAGTTTTATCTATTTAGGACAACATCTATTCCTGCACCCCACACACATTCCTGCCCTTCAAACATTCATTCCTCCACCGACATGCCCACTGTGTGAGATAATTAAAGAAGAGTGCTTCCACTGTATTTTTTTTTTAACATATACTCTGCCTCTTTTGGTTGAAAGCAGTTCCCAGCCCCTAAAGCTGAGTGGCTGGCTTCCTACCTTCCTTGATAGATTTGGGGATCCTGGACTTGCTCTGTTTCTGTTACTCCTTTAAGGATTCCCCCATGCTGATGGCACCAATGTGTGTAGATGATGAATCAGGAAACTTCTAGCTGAATTACTTAAGTGCTTGAGTCCATCAAAACATTGCAGAGCCTGGTTATGATGGGGAGCCACAGAATGGTACTTGTGCCTGTTACTCATTGTCTCAAATTTCGAGAGCCAGGTTCTGCATCACCATTTATGCTCTCTTCCTGCTTCACCCCACTTTCCACTCTTTCAAGTCAAAGATGGAATCTGTAGGGCATCCGTCCTGGCACCCAATGGTTACTATGAAACTCTTCCCCTTTATTCCCTCTTCCTAAACCTTCTCTGTGGAGGAGACACGCTGGACTGCTATATGAATAAAACATCTTGGCTTCTGGGGGTTTGGGGTAATCTCATTCTCACCAAAGATGAGATTGAGCCTTTCTGCCCAGCACAAGTTAGCAATTCTCAATCTTCTAGCTCTGTACACTGCAGAAAGGATTTGAAACTGATTGTGCAAATATACAGATGCAATGAAAAGATTTGATTATATAAAAATTAATACTATGGAGATTCAGGCTTGGTGGAAGATTTAGTCAAAGCAGAAAGTTAAAACAGGCCTACAAATCACTGCTATTAGAGGGAAATAAAAAATCTGGCTCTGAGGTTCCTTGTGGCCAAAGCATAAAGGGCAATAGCATCAAGGTGCAAGGTCAGTGCTGGAAAATGCTTGCCATCTCCTTCCTTTCTTGTTGATTAGGTCTGGAAGCAATTTCTCCCTCCAGTATTTATAACAGGGATGTAGTACAGTATAGTAAACAACATCCTTTCCAATATGTCCACAAGGCATGGAATATCACTTAATAGGACACTTTCTTCAATGCAAGTCAGAGCAAAATGTTCAATGGCAACTCAGATAAAGCAAATTCTTAATTTGGATTGGGAAGAAGAGGAGGTATACTAAACTTTCTAAGAGGTCATGTACAACTCAACAAAATATTGAATATCCCAATCTAATCTTATATTTGTTAAATCAAGAGCGCCTACCATCTTCATAATACAAATCACATAAAGTGAAACCCAACAAAACCAGGGTAGGTAGTGAAATATTGTCAAAGAGTTTTCATATGGTTCCTTTGATATTGCACAAAGTTCAACTACAGTGTGGGGTGAAACTAAAATGTGGGACTTGTCTGGAGTCAGACAGACATGGATTCAGACCTCAGGTCTACCACTTGTCACATGAGGGACCCTGGGCAAGTTGCTTACTGTCTTTGAGCTTCAATCCTTTCCAGTAAAATGGTGATAAAAACATATATATACAGAGGCACCTGGGTGGCACAGGTGCTTATGTGTCTGACTCTTGGTTTCAGCTCAGGTCATGATCTCAGGGTGGCAGGATCGAGCCCCTTGTCAGGCTCTGCACTGAGTCTGCTTAAGGCTTTCTCTCCCTCTGCCCCTACCCCCCTCAAATAAATAAATAAATATTTAGTATATATATGTGTGTGTGTGTGTGTGAGTGTGTGTGTGTGTGTGTGTGTTTATATATATATATCAAAATGTTGGTGTAAAATTGAAGATGATGCACTGGAGATGTTAGTGTAGTATCTGGACGTACTATACGTATACCCAATGAACAGAAGCTCTTCCATTGTTATTATCCAGAACTGCACGGCCCAGTATGATAGCTGTTACCCACATATGGTTATTTAAAGTTAAATTAACTAAAAGTCAATAAAATCTAAAGTTTAGTTTCTCATTTAACAAATGATCCATAGGCTCACATTGAGTAGTGCCTCCTGTATTGGCCAGCACAGATACTGAGAGTTTCTGTCATCGCAGAAGGTTCAATTGGATAAAACCAATCTACCGGGATATATGAAGGATATATTATTCAAACTATTCCTCAGGGTGCCTGGGTGGCTCATTTGGTTAAGCGACTGCCTTCGGCTCAGGTCATGATCCTGGAGTCCCGGGATCGAGTCCTACATGGGGCTTCCTGCTCAGCAGGGAGTCTGCTTCTCCCTCTGACCTTCTTCCCTCTCTTGCTCCCTATCTCTCATTCTGTCTCTCTCAAATAAATAAATAAAATCTTAAAAAGAACTATTCTTCAAAATATTCTTTCTCTCAAGCTGACTTTGGTAAAATTCGGGCAACTGATTTTTCTTTGGAAAAAGCCTGGTGGGAAGGTATTTTGATTTTCTAAGCAAATGAGATCTATGTCCTTACGGGGAAGGAAAGGAAATACTTCATGCAATTTGAGAAAACTGGAGAGGTTGACATTCTAAGTTGCCTACTACCCCCCGACCACATGGAAGGTGGACCAAGAGTGTATCTCCAGGCAGGGTGAGAAATGTACTTTGGAAATTGTCCTGAGCCTGCTCCAATAATAGGAATACATAAAGTATCAGCTCCCCAGTTTTCCTTGAATTGTTTCCAAATTTATGTACTTTTCCTGATCTGAAATAGTAACTGCTACAGTCAGGAGAATCCCCCAGAAACAGAAGGAGGAACAAGGAGAACAATGACATGAAAACCTAGCTGTTTCCTGCCATTCACCAAGAGGTTGGGGACATGCAGTTACGGACATTTCTGCTTCCCTGCTCATTTGCTCCTGGCTAGTTCCCTTCTTGCGCTGTGCTCTTCTGTCAGTGCTGGGAGGGAGGGGGAAGCAATTCCATAATCCATGTCCAGCCCTTTGAAGAATCTCCAGCAACATACTGGAGCCACATTACCAGCCTCATGCTTCCTCCTTGCCCTCGTCCTTCACAGCAAGACCAAAGTTAAAGAAATCTCGAATGTAGGCACTGCTTTTGGATAACTGGTAAACCTTTCTCTCTCTTTTGCTCATGTGCCAAACAAAGTCAGTCCTCTGTTCTCAGTGATGAGCAAATGCTGAAGAAAAGGAGGTCTGGCTGAGGGTCTAGAGTCCTTCCAGTTGGCTAACTATGGAACGCTGGAGAATACGTTGGTAATGGCATGTAGGAATTTCTAATCATGCCTCATCTCTGACTGCTGTTTTTAAATGAAAACATTAGCAGTAGAGAGAGGAAATCTGCATGAATAAAAATTAGACAGGTCCAACTTGACACACACAAGAAAAGCCAGGTACCTTCCCTCTGTGTATGCACGAGTGTGGGGAGGGGAGGGAGGATGGGAAGTTTGCATAAATGTGGATTTCTACATCTTGGATTTTCCTAAGTGGGATGCACTTGTTGTATAATGAAAGTCAAGAACTAGGAGTGTGCACCCCAGGGCATGGTGGTTCACTAAGGTTGATGGGGTGGATACCTAATGTTTACTCCTAGAAGATGAAATAATTAAAATAAGGAAATGAAAGGTCTGGCCAAGGCTAATACTTTTTTTTTTTTTTTAAGGCTTTGGCTTTCTATTTATCACAAGAACAGGAATTTGTTTTCATGGACAGAAAATTCATTTCACCCACAAAACCCATATTTCCCTCACCTGCTTTCCATTCAGGCAAGCCCCGCAAGATAAATGTGATCTCCAATTCACCAGCAGGAAGAAAGATAAAGGCCTGGAAGTTCCACAAGTACATTCTCCTAATTATCGTAACTGGTATTTTTTTTTCTTTCTTTTTTTTTTTTGGCAAACCGTCTATTCAGATTACACTACAGCCCAGGAGTCTTTTATTTGAAGACTGCCAGTGTGTGGTGGAAAGGTAGCTCAATTGTGTGATTTCCACAGCTTTAATAGCCCAAAGAGAAGCATTGAAAGAGATCCCAGTATTTGTGTGCAAGTGATTTTTGTTAGGAAGGATCTAAAAATACTCAGAGCAGCCTCCCTCCCTGTCCTCTCCCCTTGAAGTCAGCCCAAGACCTTTCCCTATTTAAACACCTAGAAAAGAGGTGTCAGAAGTCGCCTGTTATTACCCTCATGTCCCAGTTTCCCCTAAGATCTAAATAAATAAATGAGTCCAGCAAATGTGTCAGGAGGCTCTGGCTCTGCTTAGCATTAGGAATATATTTACCCATTTAATAACTGTTATTTATCCAGACATTTAATTGCACCATTGTAAACACACAGGGAAACCCTTGGGGGAAGGTAGCTCAGTTGCTGAGATGAGACAGATTTTAAAAGTTGGCTCCTGCAGCCCGGCCCCCTCACAGAGCAAGTCTGGGATTGGGAGGAGGTTTTTTTTTATATGTGGTAGGGACCCACCAAGAGGCCTCTACCCACTTGGCATGCTGATTTGCACAGAAGTACACAACGTATTGAAAAATGAATGAGTGAAGAGCACAGGAAATGGGGACCAGGGAAGGGAGAAATGCTCTGTTTAGGATATATGGAGATCAAGGCCAAGTCTCCACCAGCAAAAGCCTTCGTCCATCACCAGGGTTCTGCTGGTGCCAGAAGACCGGTCGAGGCTAAGCTTTAAAAGGCTGCTCATTGTGTAAAGCCACAAGAACTGAATGCCTTGAGATTAAGCCATCATGGTAGCAGGTACCCCAAAGGAGTGCTCTGGGCATCATGGCAGCATTATTGAATCCAGCTTCACTCCTTATCCTTTCACCAATGCCTCCTCTATCAGTCTCCCGGATTTGGAGGCTCTTGTTTTTCCACTTGATATTTGCATCTGCCTTTGACCTTTTCTTTTTACTAACCTCAGGTCATTAATTCATCTGATTAAGCTCTGGATCCAGGGACCCATCCCTGAGTTAATCCACTTGGTACAAGCCAGCCTGGGGCCCTTAAAAGTCCCTCCTCACCTCTAGTTACAGTTCCAGGCACTCCATAAAAAGCATTTGCAGCTATCATCTAGAAGCTCGGGAGCCATCTAGAAGCTGCACCCCTCAACATGTTTTCCTGATCTCTCTTGCTCTGGTCTGATGCTCCTGAACTCTCTCAATGGCCATCTTATTTTTTCCAATTCTTCCTCTTTGTCGAAGTCCTCCAGATTGATATTCTAGGGGGTCTGTGTTTCTGGTCTGCGATACTGACTTTGCCCCAGGACACCTGTGCAGATGGTGGGACAGTTCTGCCATGCTCTCTCATGGACCCATGCTGCAATGGTTTTCCAGTTCTGTGGTTAAGGAAAGAAGGACCTGTGATAAACATAGCACACAAATGCTTCTTACTACTACTGGATCATGAACTCAACAATCAACTAGTTAGAGAAGGTTGTTTCTGACTTTCCCCTTTAGAAAGTCATCATGGACAGGAGTACATAAAAGTCCTCATATATCTGTGGGGGAAGAAACTGCCTTGCTTTGCCCACTCAGTGCTTCTCAGGATATGGGACCACGAAGTCCATTTTTATGTCATACCTATAATGTCCCTTGGAGCTAGTATTACCCAGAACACAACACTCTTTGCAAAAATATTGACCTTGCCCAAATTCCCTGCTCCATATTACACACCCATACACACACGCCTGCATGCACACACGCATGCTTGCACACACTTAGTCAACAGAACCGCTATGCGGACATCATTCTCCATCTCAACAATGCCCCTTCACAGAGCCACAATCCTGCTACGGGAACACATTCTGCACCCCTATTTTTGCCTCCACAGAGGTCCCCGCAGGAACACCTAGGCCCCCACTGACACACAGGGAAGCACTCATTCATAAACACAAGAATTTATCATGCAAATCAGGGGCTCACAAGCTTCTTCTCTAAAGGGCCAGATAGTAAATATTTTAGACTCTGGTTGGATTGAACACAGCCACAGACAGTGTCTAAGCAAATGAGCCTGGCTGTGTTCCAACAAAACTTCATTTATGGATACCAAAACTTGAATTCGGTAGAATCTTCACATGCCACAAAATGTTGTCCTTGTTTTGATTCGTCTTTTGCCATCTAAAAATGTAGAAGAATTCTTAGCTCACAGGCCACCCAAAAATAGGCAGCAGGCTGATTTAGCCCATGGGCCATAGTTGGCCAACTCCTGCTTTATGCCATTAAATAGGTTTCTAAAAACTGCATGATTTTTTTACCCATAGAGTCCTACTGTAACATGTCCAGGAACCTGCTCCTTAAAGGAGATTGTGATGAGTTCCTCAGCAATGCAAATCCCTCAATTCCTAAAGCTGGTGTCAAGCCTGGGTCTTCTGAATAGTTATTGCTCTTCTTGCTCCTCTTCAAGGGACCTCCACATCAAAGGCTGGCTTTTTGGTTTCCCTCCCTCCCAGAAGGAATCTCACGCCAAAGGAGCCTCTCTTTTTTGCCAACATTAGCCCCACTGGCTCTCTGGCTGTCGGAGACTTGGCATCTGAGCTGGTTCCAGTTGGAAGCTTTCTGCCCACAGTGCCACTCAAGAAGTTGTGTGTTTTAACCACAGCGAGAGCAACTGTGCAACCCCCGAGATGCCAGACTCATGTTTGCAAGCTGTCAGCGCCACGACAAACACTGCATCCCAAGCCTGAGAACTGATCTGATTTCCTGACAAGGCGGCCCTCTCCACCTGCACGACAAAGCTGACTGCCTTGCCCACACATCTGCTTTGCCATTAGCTCAGAGGCAGGAGAGAACCAGTGCCAGCCGAGACAGCCACAGACAGCATCCCCCCCTACACTCTGGGGAAAAGGGGCAATGCCCAATCAGCCAATCAGTTTCCCTACGGGATGCCAGGCACCCAGCTTGATGGGTGATTTTCACTGCTGTGGCTGAGTCAGTGGTGACTTGGATGGGGAGCAGACGCTGGTTTGGGGTGTTTGGAGGAAGGCTCTGGGTACTGGGTAGGTGGTAGGATTTAGGTGGCTTCTATAAGGTTATAGGGAGTGGCTGAAGTCATCAAGCCTTCCATTCATGCCTCATTCAGACATTCAACAAATTGTGGCTGGGTATCTGTTTTGGGTCAGGCCCCATGCTAGGTATAGCTGACTCAGAGGTAGGCAAGCAGCACAAAATTGCCTCTCTCCTGGAGCTCCCCGCCCAGCGGGACAGGCACAGACCTCATCAATCAGTCACAACGCAAGACTCCGGGAGAAGGCGCACAGCCAGCTGGAGAGAGTGGTTCAGGCTCTCCTTCCTCCCCACCTCATTGTCTCTCCTTTTTCCCTAAACGACTGAAGTGACTTCTAACTAGTGTCCCCACTCTGATGTTGTCCCCCTCCCCACCCTCCTTACACACATCTGCTCACTGAAGCAGCCATATACTTGTTACCCTGCTTATCTAACGATACCGCTCCTTTCCTCTCAAACCCCTTCAATGAATGGAGGGCTAGAACACTTAGAACTAAAATCCTTTCAGGGCCCATAGGCTCAGCAGGCCTCCAGATCCCCGATCTATATCCTCTCCTCTTCGTCTCGGATGATGTTTCCAGCCACCGCCCCCCACCCCCACGTGTCCTTTCTTCTTCTCCCCGTAAGTGCAAGAGCTCTGGAATCAAACGGCTGTATCCAAATGCTGACTCCCTTACTCATTAGCTGAGTGATTTGGAACATGTTAGTTCGCCCCTCACTGCCTCAGTTTCCTGCTCTGTCAAATGGGCATGATCATAGTGCCTTTCCCAAAGGGCTGTTGTGAAGTTTAAATGAGCTAATACACACAGTGCTTGGCACACAGGAAGTGCTCAGTAATGTCAGTCCCTGCCATGTCATCCACGTTGCTCATGCTTCAGCTCCAAACCTGAATGTCACTTCCTCAGAGAAGCCTTCCTTGATACAGTCTAATTAAGTACTCTCCTTACATAGTCTCTGAGTACCTTGCATTTTCTTTTTAAATCCATCACCACAAGTGGTCACTACATGGTTATGTGCCTGGCTCTTGGTTTAAAACATCGATCCTCTCACTACGCTCTAGGTTCTGTGGGGGCTGGTCCACATGTACTGTGCTCCATGCGGTGTCTGTGTCTAGTGGCATGCCTGCCGCATGGCAGGCATTAAGTAAAAAGATGCTGAATGAAGGAATGAAGGAATGAATGAATGAAGAGGGTAGCCCGAGGAAATTCTTTCTAGAAGAAGTGACCCTGAGTTGGCTTTCGAAAACATGAACAGGAGTTTTCAGTTGGGTGGAGAGGGCAGAGGTGCAGGGGGGAGGAGAGTCCAGGGAGAGAAGGTGGCTGGGGCACGGGCTCACAGAGGGTACACAGGGAAGTGAGCCGCGCAGCGCTACTGAGGTGGGCGGTGGGCGGTGGGGTTGACAGCCCAGATGAACGGGATACCCGTCTCTTCATCAGCTCCCCTGCCATTAATCTCTCTGGGCCTTTGTGTCCTCTCCGTAAAATGTGGAAGATAATACTTGATTCTAACCATCACCATGGGTGGTGTCTCCCTCGAAGCAGATGATGTATCCGAGGACCCTTGCACGGTGCTTGCTGGTGCATGACCGGTCCCCAAGCAGCATCAGGGCCACATGCCCTCGCCCCCATTCCCTCTCCGCCTGCCGTCCCAGCCCTCAGATGTCCCCATCTGGAGATCCAGGACTGCTCAGATTCTGAATCAGTCTTCTATTTTTTTCCTTTTCTTTTTTTTCATTATTATGCTATGTTAATCACCATACATTACATCATTAGTTTTTGATGTAGCGTTCCATGATTCACTGTTTGCATATAACACCCAGTGCTCCATGCAGAAGGTGTCCTCTTTAATACCCAACACCAGGCTAACCCATCCCCCACCCCCTCCCCTCTAGAACCCTCAGTTTGTTTTTTCAGAGTCCATCATCTCTCATCGTTCATCTCCCCCTCTGATTTCCCCCACTTCATTCTTCCCCTCCTGCTATCTTCTTCTTCTTCTTCTTCTTCTTCTTCTTCTTCTTCTTCTTCTTCTTCTTCTTCTTCTTCTTTGTCTTCTTCTTCTTCGTCTTCTTCTTCTTCTTCTTCTTCTTCTTTTTCTTCTTCTTCTTCTTTTTCTTCTTCTTTTTAACATATAATGTATTATTTGTTTCAGAGGTACAGGTCTGTGATTCAACAGTCTTACACAATTCACAGTGCTCACCATAGCACATACCCTTCCCAGTGTCTATCACCCAGCCGCCCCATCCCTCCCACCGCCCACCACTCCAGCAACCCTCAGTTTGTTTCCTGAGATTAAGAACTCCTCATATCAGTGAGGTCATATGATACATGTCTTTCTCTGATTGACTTATTTTGCTCAGTATAATACCCTCTAGTTCCATCCACGTCGTTGTAAATGGCAAGATTTCATTCCCCCTGATGGCTGCATAACATTCCGTTGTATATATATATACCACATCCACTTTATCCATTCATCTGCCGATGGACATCTTGGCTCTTTCCACAGTTTGGCTATTGTGGACATTGCTGCTATAAACATTGGGGTGCACATAACCCTTCGGATCCCTACATTTATGTCTTTGAGGTAAATACCCAGTAGTGCAATTGCTGGATCGTATGGTAGCTCTATTTTCAACTGTTTGAGGAACCTCCATGCCGTTTTCCAGAGTGGCCGCACCAGCTTGCATTCCCACCAACAGTGTAGGAGGGTTCCCCTTTCTCCGCATCCTCGCCAACATCTGTCGTTTCCCGACTTGTTAATTTTAGCCATTCTGACTGGTGTGAGGTGGTATCTCATTGAGGTTTTGATTTGGATTTCCCTGATGCCGAGCAATGTGGAGCACTTTTTCATGTGTCTGTTGGCCATTTGGATGTCTTCTTTGGAAAAATGTCTGTTCATGTCTTCTGCCCATTTTTTGAACGGATCATTTGTTCTTTGGGTGTTGAGTTTGATAAGTTCTTTATAGATTTTGGATACTAGCCCTTTATCTGATATGTCATTTGCAAACATTTTCTCCCATTCTGTTGGTTGTCTTTTGGTTTTGTGGACTGTTTCTTTGGCTGTGCAAAAGCTTTTTATCTTGATGAAATCCCAATAGTTCATTTTTGCCCTGGCTTCCCTTGCCTTTGGCGATGTTTCTAGGAAGAAGTTGTTGCGGCTGAGGTCGAAGCGGTTGCTGCCTGTGTTCTCCTCTAGGATTTTGATGGACTCCTGTCTCACAATGAGGTCTTTCAACCATTTGGAGTCTATTTTTGTGTGTGGTGTAAGGAAATGGTCCAGTTTCATTCTTCTGCATGTGGCTGTCCAATTTTCCCAACACCATTTGTTGAAGAGACTGTCTTTTTTCCATTGGACATTTTTTCCTGTTTTGTCAAAGATGAGTTGACCATAGAGTTGAGGATCCATTTCTGGGCTCTCTATTCTGTTCCATTGATCTATGTGTCTGTTTTTGTGCCAGTACTATATTGTCTTGATGATGACAGCTTTGTAATAGAGCTTGAAATCAGGCAACGTGATGCCCCCAGCTTTCCTTTCCTTCTTCAACATTCCTCTGGCTATTCGGGGTCTTTTCTGGTTCCATACAAATTTTAGGATTATTTGTTCCATTTGTTTGAAAAAAGTGGATTGTATTTTGATAGGGATTGCACTGAATGTGTAGATTGCTCTAGGTAGCATTGACATCTTCACAATATTTTATTTTAATTTTTAAAAATACTTATTCATTCATTTTTTTTCTATGCCAGCCTCACTGACTCCTCAGCCATGTCCTCTACCCTATCAGTGAGGTGAAAAGCTAAGTGTCCCCCATCCCAGGATCCGGTGACTGGCTCATGGCAGCCAAGGTCTTGAGTTTCTTCCCTTCCAGACTTGGGGGTGAGACCCTCTCCGATGACCCTTGCGTCCAAGCTGTGGCCTCCCTCACCCTCCCTTCCCTGCTAGTGCAAAGCCTGATAGCCTCAGCTGCCTCTCAGTCCAATCTTGAATACCTGCAGGCCACTGGGGGTCCTCGATCTCCAAACTGGAGTTCCTGCCCTCCTTTATGCCTGGCTTCCTGGGGAGTATGCAAGTTTTGAGCTGAATGAACTAGCAGGCAAAGGGCACCCAGGTGGTGGTCGCTACTGCAAGGGTATGGGCCCGGACTGGTGTGGTTTCATAGGGGAGGAGAAGCACCCTTCCCCAGGTGTCTCATGCACACACCTCTGGGAGCCACTACCTAACACTTGCCCTGGGGTGGGATGCTGATGGAGGCTTTGCTAGAAGCAGCCTTTGAGTAAGGGAGGAAGGAGTAAGAGGGCTTAGTTATAAAAAGGGAGCAGCTCACAGTCTCTCTCCTTGTGTGTAAGTTTATGCATCCCTTGTGCACACAGACCTCATGAGTTGACATGCCTATGGTACACCCACGTACTGAAGAATGATGTACCCCAGGAGTTGACACAGCAGGAGACCCAGCCCCAAAGCCTGTGTCTAACATATTTCCCTTGAGGAAGAAATGGCAGCTGCAAGCCACAGCAGGAAGCTGGGCCTGGGCTTCCTTTAGTGTGTAAATAGTAAAGAGGAGACAGGTGCTTTGTCTGTCCCCTTCCTGCACACCTGCAGACATCACTAACAGATCACAGCACACATTGCCGCGGACCCTGAACGGGGGGTCGGGATTCTTCTCCACAAAGCAAGCAATTCTTTCTCTCCCATATCCACTTAGGAGCTGAGTCCCTTTCTGCTGATCCCACACTCTGGAGGAGTGGGAGGCTACATAGGAAAGAACTCTAGATTAATCTTTTTCAAGTGCAGACATTAACCTTCTGCTCTTTAATTCTCACAGGTGAACAAAAGCTATGCATTTGGGCGGAAAAATCACTTGGATAATCTGGGTTCCGAGACATTATTTAAGCTCATTCATAGTTCTTTAGGCGGCAGTGTATGGGGCAAAAGTTTGAGAAAGCTCTTGGCAGTGGGCCAACAAACAGAGTCAGGATGCTTCTGGCAAGGGGATCTCTTGACATCTCAGGGGATTTGGAGGGGACTGTTGTGGGGAGGCCAGGAGGAAGTCCCATTCTGTCCCTGTGGTTCTCAGACTTTGCTGCCATTGGGCGAGCTATAAAAATCCCAATGCCCAGGTAAGACACCATACCAATTAGGTCAGAATATCTGGGGGTGGGCACCAGGAACCAGGAGTTTTAGAAGATCCCAGCTAATTCCAATATGCAGCCAAATCTGGGAACTACGGGTCTGGGCACAACACTGCTTCAGAGCTGCCTGGCCCCCTTCTCTTTGAAGATGTCATCAGAGCTCATTTGATTCTGACAACAGCTCCAAGAGGCCATTTGAACAGGTGCCACCACCCCATAGGACAGACTAGGGGCCTCAGCCACAGAGAAGCAAAGTGGTCTAAGTTCAAAGGATGTCTGTTGGTGACCAAGGCTTGGGATCTTTTCTTTCAGGGCAGGAGATGCTATTCCAATGAATAGAACAGGAGAAAGATGATGTTTTCATGTTAAAAATAATATGAGGGTATGCACTGAAGGATTAACGTGCAGCCCCCTAGACAGCAGTCCCATCTTGGAAGGACAATTTCCAAAACAAACTATACACACCTACACACACTTCCCCCAGTACAACAACTAAGGGTACCCCAAAAAGTTCCCCTTTGGGATCGGTTTTTCAAAGGCCAATGACTCTTCCTGTCCCACTGGCCGTCCTGCCCCAGCCTGAAGGCCAGCTCAGGCAGCAGGAATCCCTTTACAGGAAGGCATCGATGGAGGAAGGTGGGGAAATCACACCGGCCTTTATGAAAGGGAGTAAATACACGGAACAGTATTTTCTCAGGCCGTGTCACAAGGTTCAGTAGCTCACCTAATGAGATTATTCCAACCTGGAGGCCAATTGGAAAAGCAATTACCAACCATTAAAGTCCCATTGCCCACCTGCCTCCACCCCTCTCCTGCATCTATCACCCTGGCCCTCCTCTTCTGTTTGTGTGTGGAGCCAGGCAGAAGAGCAGGGCTCCTGGATGCAGGCAGATTGCAAGGGCTCCCAAGGGAGTCGCACAGGAGCTCGCCCCTCGCTCAGTGATCATCTGGGCAAACAACTCCTAGACATGAGAGGCTTCATGCTCATCGTGTCCCTGCGTGAGCCAGGCACCGTGTGAATGTTTTTGCAGGTAGCGGCTCATAGCTAATAGTGAGTCCCTATTAATCACTAGCCCACAGATGCTAAAGACATGGTGTGTGTGTTGCTTGCCCCCCCCCCACACACATTTGCAGACATCATTAATAAATCACAGCACACATTCCTGCTGAACCGGAACTGCGTCTTGAAATTTCCCATAAGGTGGGGAAGCAAGACAGCTGAAACTCCAACCCAGACTCCTAACCCCGAAGTTTCTCCCCGACCTGCTGCCCCATGTTATGCCTTTCCTCACCTCCACACCACTGGACAGTCTGCCCCTCTGCAGGATGGCTAATCCCTGCTCATCCTGCAAGAGCCAGCTGTGGGTCACATGCCACCTGCATGAAGCTGCCATCACTGAATCCCTCCGACCTCTGAGAGTTAGGGGTCCTTTTTTCTCTCTTCTCCTACCATCCTGGACACACATCTGTTAACTCCACAGAAAGCCCTTTTTTTGTAAGGCTTTGTTTCTTATCCGTGTGACAGGACAGTATAATGAAACCTTGATCGATGTAATTTTGCTCCGAGTGCTTGGCATTACTCCTGCCTTCCTGCTCCCCCACCCAGGGGTCAGCAGGGACCAGCACACCCTTTACCAACTGCCCTTCGGATAGGGTTACCAGGGCCCCAAGACCCTCAACTGAGTCAATGGTCAGCTTGCGAATTTTACCACAGACTCTTGAAATCAAGGAGATAACAGCTTTGAAGAAAAAGGCCCTCAGCTGTCAAAAGTCACATCCAGGCTTACACAGACAAAGAAGGTCTATGAGGGCCCTTCTTTCCCCCCTGCCTGTCCATGAGCTGGAGGAGGAGAGACTCAGAAGCATAGCAAGAGAAGATACTGGTGAGCATTCAGGGGAGGCCAGAGGGAACCTGCGTTTGCTTCCAGAGTGGGGCGGGGGTTTGGCTGGCTTCCTCCACGTTGCTCCTGGGCGGCAGAAGAGGAATGATGGATCCTGGGCAGGGAGGACCTGAGTGTGCCCCGTCCAGACGCAGGCTCAGGAGAACATCAGGAGTTCCATGTGCCCCCAAGAAGGGAATGACAACACCTGAGAAAGAGCTCCCCTGAGACTGAGAGAATGTAGCCAGACTGGATTTACCCCCATCAGCCTCAGAACAGATTCCCTTCCTTCGGATATTAGTGACATTTCCCCAGATGGGAGGAATTCGTTTCCTCAAAGGAGAAGTCAGCCTGAGCAACTGAGCTGCAAACTCTGTCTTAGCAAAGGGGTGACATCCTTTGCCCAAAAAGGGTCCTCAACCCCACTCTCCAATGAAGCACAGCCCCGGAATGCCAACATTAAGGCCAGGTGTTTGTTTGTTTGTTTGTTTAAAGGGAGTGTCCCATTGCTAGAAAGAAGGTGGTGGGATGGAAGATGACTTGACACTTGACATTGGCACACCCCATATTTTGGGTTTTTAAGAATCGTCATTGCCTGGGAACAGCTGCTTTCTCCATGACCACAATTTTCTGTGACGCTGCTGGCTGCCCAAGTTTGAATGGGGCAGGAAAGCACAGTGGAAGGAGAAGGATGTCAGTTCTGTGGGGGCATTCTCTTGGCCTGCCCCCCACTCTTAATTCTAACCTCTCCTCCAGCTTCGATGTGGGTGGCCTCACAGAGCACACCCACAAGGAACAGCTGGTGATGAGTGGGGATATGCACAGAGGAATTAAAATTTTCACCTCAGAGTCCAGACTCTTCTTTCCTGTACCAAGGAGTAGGAGCTCTAAGGATGGGGGTTTTACACCAGTCACTGCTCTGGTCTTTCCTCCAGGAGATACCACCTTTTAAGGCCCTCAGACAATGACCCCTACAACCGCATCCCCGATTCAGCTTCCTCAGTGGGAGACAAACGAGGAACAAAACCTGAGCAGTAGACCACTTCCCAGCATGACTGAAGTGACATTTTATGTACTACTGTGTGTGTGTGTGTGTGTGTGTGTGTGTGTGTGTGTCTGTAAAGAGGCAGAGGTCTAAAACATCCAGTTTGGAGTTTGAGCACTTAGGGCTCGTAAGCAAATGTGAGCCAGCCATGCATCATTACAAGGAACATCTAATTTATTGATTGAATCCCCATAAATGTCAGTTAACAATGTTGCCATAAAATAATGTCCCTATAAAAGACCTGGAAGCATTCTGTTGTGGGAATAAGGGCAGAGCAATGCTTCTGCAATGGGCATGCAAACAGGAAGGGGGTTAACGAATTCTACGACCTGCTGACTAAGCCAAGGTAGATGGGAACTCATGGCCTCCATTTGCTTGTCTATTGGGATTCTGTCCATGGGTGGCACCCGTGTGTATGTGTGTGTGCATAATCACTCATGATCTCTGTGTGTGCCTGTACGGGAACCCGTGGGGATCCAGAAACAGGTATGTGTGAACATGCATTATACAACATGAATCTGGTCTATGATTTTGTGTACTGGCGCAAATGTTCACCCTGAGCTCCTACAGGGCAAAGTCTGTAGTTTCTCCATCTAAGGACCCAATGACCACCACATAGATGTTTCATAAATGTCAACCAAAATGAAGAAGCAACACAAGTACATCTGTGCATCTCTGCGGTGAGCCTTGTGGGTGTGCGTCAGATGGAGAGTTGGATTGAGGGCCAAGCATGGGCCAACGCTGGGGTGTGACCACAAAGGTGTGCTGTAGGCAAGCATGTTTCTCAGGGAAAGTTTTTGCAGGGCTATGAGTTGACTATGGTCCCCAAAGGCAGAGCCATCTCAGGCCCCTAAATATCCCCAATTCCCCATATGAATTGGAGTCCACAGAGGCCCCCCAGCCCTCACAGACTTTCTCCCTGCCCAGCTCCTGAACTTCCCCAGGAACCTGGCCAAGACAGAGGCACCCCATGGAGCTTCAGACCCTGGGCAGCACATACACTCCTGGCTGGTCCAGTCTGGGGTATGGTTCCCACAGGCTGCCCCCAGATATCAGGTCATTCCTTGACTTTCGGCACTCCAGCATTGCTCACGAAAGTCCTGGATTGTGACTCTTCACCCCAAACCAGTTCGGGCCCATCCAGCCATATGTCCTCCCTCTCTTTGGTTTTGTTCCTGAAAAGGCCTTGACTCCACCACCTTTCTCTGAAAAATCTGAATTCCTCTGACCCACCAGTCACTCCTTGGACAACCTTGACTGACTGCTGCTGCCTGGAAAGCCTCCATCCCCAGGCGCCATGGCACTGCCCTACTCACCTGATGACACTGATGTCAAGTTAATTGTCATCCCTTAGCGCTGACTTGCTGCCAGCTCATTACCCCTTCCTGAATTAATTGATTCGGCTCGGTTTCCTCTCTTTCCTGTCCTTGCTCTCTAGGTCCCTAGAGAGAGAGAACACCAGAGCTGGACTTGCTCCTGGCATATAGCTGCTGTTCCAACCCTCTCATTTACAGACACGGACACCAAGGCCCAGAAAGGGGAAGTAACATGGGGTCTACTGAATAAGTTAGTTCACGGAAATTGGATGAGTGCTTGTGATGTGCCACATCCGGGGGGAGGCTCACAGTCTCCGGGGAGGATAGACATGTAGGAGGGCCATGATAGTCGAACGTGATGGACATTAGTACACAGAGAAGCACAGGGCTGTGGGAATAGAGAGGAGGGGCTCCTACACAGATGGAGGAGATGCAGGAGGGCTTCCAGAGCAGGTGACATGTGAGTTTTTTCTGAGTAGGAGCTCACCAAGTGAAGAGGGTGAGGGAGTCTGGCCAGATGGAAAAGCTTCTAATCTAATGCACTGCTATGGGCTCCTTTCCAGGGCACCTGCTTCTCATTCTTAACATTCTGAAAAGGAAGAGGTGTAGAGGCGTGGAGGGAAGAAGGAGATGAATCAGAAGAACGGATGAATGAATGCATGAATAAGTGAGTGAATGCAACCACGTTATCAGTGTCCCTCATGGGCTGGTGTATCATGTGTGTTTTTGCGGTGCACCCTGACCACGTCATCGTTCTTCTCATTTGACAGAGGAAGCAAGTGGAAAGACTGAGGAATGTCTCTTGTCACTCGGAGAGAGGGAAGTGGAATTCGAACCCAGATCTGCCTGGCTCCGCAGCTGCCTTTTCCACTCCGGCCTGCTGTCGACTGCTGCCTGCCTCGTTCCAACAGCAGAGGAGAAAAGCCAAAGTGTAAGACTCTGCCCTCCCAGGATTGCAAGGGAGCGGAGGGGGCGGGGAGCATCAGGGGCAGCACTGTCCCCTCTGCTTGAACTCACATGCAACAATCCAATGGAGTCTCTGCCCGTAAGCATGCTAATGGGGCCCTTACCAGTTCCCGATCTGCTGAATCTTCATCTTCGCTGGAAGCCAAATGAAGTTTGATTTCTAATTTGCCTCGCAGGGTCATAAAGCAAACCGATGACTTCAGCTAATGCTCCAACCTTGTTTTTGCCTGCCCCACAGCAGGCTTCACTGAACTGACCAGGACCTGCAGCCTCACAACCCCTGCCCCCGCCCCCGAGCAGCAGTGTACGGCTTGGGGCACCCTGGCATCACCTGGGGGAGACTCAATAGCACTGATAACCGGGTTCCGCCCTGGAGGGTCGGATGTCCACCGAGATGCTTAGAAGTCCGCTGGGTGGTGTGAGCAGCCAGGGCTGAGGATCACTAGCTCAGTGTGCATCCTCATCTCAGACAGCTGGGATTTCAGCAGCCTCAGGCTCTGAAACGAGCTTTTGATGCCGACTCACCCTGAACTGTGCTTCTGTTTCGCTCTGTTGGGGGATCCCTCTACCACCCCAGACTCTCCAGGGCTGAAGTCTGTCTCGTTCCGGCCATGCTCGGATCCTCCGCATATAGATGGGCTGAGTCCTGGGTAGCCAGTCTGTTCCCAATATTGGTGCTGTCCTCCTCTGAGTCCCAGACCCCACTTGTCGGGACACCCTCTGCCATCTTGGGAGCAAGTATCATGAGAAGGACACAGTGCCATTTGGAAGGCAGGAAAACCTTGATTCAAATTCTAGCCTGGACACTCACTAGCTGTGTAACCTCCACGATAGCTGGTTTTCTCGCCTGTCAGATGGTTGCTGCAGTTATTTATTTCCGTGCAATAAAAACCAACCCACAACTTCACACGAAAACAATATTTATCTTGCTCAAGAATCCACAATGTGGAGGGGCGCCTCACCGTGGCTCAGTTGGTTAAGTGTCTGCCTTTGGCTCAGGTCATCATTCCAGGGTCCTGGGATCAAGTCCCGCCATCGGGCTCCTTGCTCAGCAAGGAAGCCTGCTTCTCCCTCTCCCTCTGCCCCTGCTCATGTGCTCTCTCTCTCGCTCACTCCATCTCCCAAATAAATAAATAAAATCTTTCAGAAAAAGAAAAGAATCCACAATGTGGGCCGGGCTCAGCTGGGACAGCTCTCTCTTCTCCTCAACATCACCTGGGGGCGGCTTCAAAGCTGGGGCTGGAGCTGCCTGAAGCCTCTTGTACCCACATGGGGCACCTGGGCTGGGAAGCCCCAGACAGCCAGCACACCATGGCTCCTTGGACATCTCTGTCTCTGTGTGGCCTCTCCACGTGGTCTGCCCAGCGTGTGGCTTCCGGCGAAGCAGATGTTCTCCATGTTGGGTCAGAGCCCCCAAGGCTTGTGTCCATGAGAGCGTGAGGCGAAGCCATATCTTTTATGACCCAGCCTCAGAAATCACAGAGTGTCCCTTCCAGGTCATTCCCTTCAAAGCCATCACACGGGTACTGCTGGATTCAAGGGGTGAAGACACAGGATCCTCCTCCTGTTGGGGGGGTGCAGAGTAGTGAGGTTCAGGAGGAGCATGTGGGACTGGAAAAGTAGCCAGTTTGGGAAAAGACACCTTTCACACAGGGAGTACTACCACTGTACTGTAAAATAGATTGCTTGGTAATTAAAAAGTACATTCTGAATTCTTCACCTAAACTAAACAGCATTTATCAGTAATAAGCCCTTTCCAACTATGTTCCTTAAACCTCACGGCCCCTGAAAGATGTTTTCTCTCATTTTACAGAAGGGAGAACTGGGGGACAGAGGGCTGAAGGGGCCATCCCAGGGCCCACGGTGAACCACAGGCCTGGATTTGAAGACAGCACAGCTTTGGAGCAATGGTTCCCAACCATGGGTGATTCTGTCCCCCCCGGGAGACATCTGACAATTTCTGGAGGCATGTTTTGCGGTCACAATTTGGGGTGAGGGGGCTCCACTACTGGCATCTAATGGAGAGAGGCCAGGGATGTTGCTAAACATCCTCCAAGCCACAGGCAGCCCTGCCCCCAAAGAAGGAATCATCCAGTCCAAATGTCAATAGTGCTGAGATGGAGAAACTGTGCCCTAGAGACGACATTCTATCACTACCTTATTATAGGCATTTCTTCATGTTAGTTTCTGCCCCCCGCCCAACCCCTAATTTCCTCTACTCTTCCAGCTTCTTTCCTAGCCCAGCCCTTGGTTATGTCCGTTCCACTGGGCTGGGATCATTTACAGCACCTACAATCTGGCCTGCCCTGCGCGGCCCTGTTTTGCTGGCGGGAGTCACATCCAGGGCCAGGTGGTGGGCAGTGTCGGGCCGCCTCATCCCGCGGGGTCTACGGGGCTGTGAGACAGCGTCACGCTAGGCAGGTGGGAGCCTGTGAGGTCAAGGGCCAGATGCAATTTAAGAAAAGAGCAGGGAAAATGCTGTTTGAAGCCTGGGCGGCCCAAGTGTTCCTGGCCCTTCCCCCAGGTGCTCTTCTTGGAGGGAGAGGCCAGAGGCCTTCAGCTCCAGGAAGGAAGCCACATTCTCTCACATTTGCTTTGACGTTGTTCCTGCAATGGAGTCAGCGGTCAGATATTTTAAAAGCACTCCAAGTTAACCTTTAGCTTGAAGGTATGCTTTTGTTGCCCCTCCTCCTCTCTCGACTACTTGTGGGCAAGCTGGCTAATGAGCACGGCGCAGACCATTAGAGGCTGGGCAGATGCTGGGTGCAGCATGAAGTCACCCTCTGAAGCCTTTTAGGAAGAGCTAGCAAACTGACAATGGGACAGCCGATACGTTCATTCCAAGACAATAATGACCCTCATGCTCTTGACAGAGAACTCCATTAATTCTGGTTGTGGTCAAGGCCTCTGCCGCCAAGGGCACCCCTCCGGAATTACATCTTCTTCTAATGGGGCCACAGTCCTGAGAGGTGGACTAAGTGCAAGATCAGGCATCACTGTGGTTGGGAAATTCTAATGCTAGGATGGTGACCTTGGCCATGAAGGTTGCAATACTGCATCAGTATGGAGTCCAACAAACTTGATTCTGAATCCTGGGCCCGACCCTTCCCTGCTGAATGACACTGAGCAAATCACTTGACCTTTCTAAGTAGCAAAAGGCATCAGACACAATGACACAGAGTAGAAACTCAGTGTACAGACATTGTTATTATTCTTTTTTTTTAAATTTTTTATTGTTATGTTAATCACCATACATTACATCATTAGTTTTTGATGTAGTGTTCCATGATTCATTGTTTGTGCATAACACCCAGTGCTCCAACGCAGAATGTGCCCTCTTTAATACCCATCACCAGGCTAACCCATCCCCCCACCCCCCTCCCCTCTAGAACCTTCAGTTTGTTTTTCAGAGTCCATCGTCTCTCATGGTTCATCTCCTCCTCTGATTTACTCCCCTTCATTTTTCCCCTCCTGCTATCTTCTCCTTTTTTTTTCTTAACATATTTCGCATTGTTTCAGAAGTACAGATCTGTCTTGCACAACTCACAGTGCTCACCATAGCGCATACCCTACCCAAATCCTATCACCCAGCCACCCCATCCCTCCCACCCCCCACCACTCCAGCAACCCTCAGTTTGTTTCCTGAGATTAAGAATTCCTCATATCAGTGAGGTCATATGATACATGTCTTTCTCTGATTGACTTATTTCACTCAGCATAACACCCTCCAGTTCCATCCACATCATTGCAAATGGCAAGATCTCATTCCTTTTGCTGGCTGCATAATATTCCATTGTGTATATATACCACTTCTTCTTTATCCATTCATCTGTCGATGGACATCTTGGCTCTTTCCACAGTTTGGCTAATGTGGACATTGCTGCTATAAACATCGGGGTACACGTACCCCTTCGGGTCCCTACATTTCTATCTTTGTGGTAAATACCCAGTAGTGCAATTGCTGGATCGTATGGTAGTTCTATTTTCAACTGTTTGAGGAACCTCCATACTGTTTTCCAGAGTGGTTGCACCAGCTTGCATTCCCACCAACAGTGTAGGAGGGTTCCCCTTTCTCCGCATCCTCGCCAACATCTGTCATTTCCCGACTTGTTAATTTTAGCCATTCTGACTGGTGTGAGGTGGTATCTCATGGAGGTTTTGATTTGGATTTCCCTGATGCCGAGCGATGTGGAGCACTTTTTCATGTGCCTGTTGGCCATTTGGATGTCTTCTTTGGAAAAATGTCTGTTCATGTCTTCTGCCCATTTCTTGATCGGAACATTTGTTCTTTGGGTGTTGCGTTTGATAAGTTCTTTATAGATTTTGGATACTAGCCCTTTATCTGATATGTCATTTGCAAATATTTTCTCCCATTCTGTCGGTTGTCTTTTGGTTATATGGAGTGTTTCTTTTGCTGTGCAAAAGCTTTTTATCTTGATGAAATCCCAATAGTTCATTTTTGCCCTGGCTTCCCTTGCCTTTGGCGATGTTTCTAGGAAGAAGTTGCTGCGGCTGAGGTCGAAGAGGTTGCTGCCTGTGTTCTCCTCTAGGATTTTGATGGACTCCTGTCTCACGTTTAGGTCTTTCAACCATTTGGAGTCTATTTTTGTGTGTGGTGTAAGGAAATAGTCCAGTTTCATTCTTCTGCATGTGGCTGTCCAATTTTCCCAACACCATTTGTTGAAGAGACTGTCTTTTTTCCACTGGACATTCTTTCCTGCTTTGTCAAAGATGAGTTGACCATAGAGTTGAGGGTCCATTTCTGGGCTCTCGATTCTGTTCCGTTGATCTATGTGTCTGTTTTTGTGCCAGTACCATACTGTCTTGATGATGACAGCTTTGTAATAGAGCTGGAAGTCCGGAATTGTGATGCCGCCAGCTTTGCTTTTCTTTTTCAAGATTCCTCTGGCTATTCGGGGTCTCTTCTGGTTCCATACAAATTTGGGGATTATTTGTTCCATTTCTTTGAAAAAAGTGGATGGTATTTTGATGGGGATTGCATTGAATGTGTAGATTGCTCTAGGTAGCATTGACATCTTCACAATGTTTGTTCTTCCAATCCATGAGCATGGAACGTTTTTCCATTTCTTTGTGTCTTCTTCAATTTCTTTCCTGAGTATTTTCTAGTTTTCTGAGTACAGATCCTTTGCCTCTTTGGTTAGATTTGTTCCTAGGTATCTTCTGGTTTTGGGTGCAATTGTAAATGGGATCGACTCCTTGATTTGTCCCTCTTCTGTCTTGTTGTTGGTGTATAGGAATGCCACTGATTTCTGTGACATTGCTATTATTCTTAACCCAGTTCTGCAGAAGTTGCAAATCTGATCTGGAAAGTAAAACTACTGGCATTCCTAGGATCTGTACATTGCCTGAGGCTCAGGTCCCCGCCTCAGAACGTTCTTTGCTGGCTCCTCTCCAAGGACTGCAAATCTGAGATCCCCTTGCAGCCTATGGTCAGATAATGAGGCAATGCTGTCGATGGATGCTGCCCACCCAATATGGTAGCCGCTGTCCACCCCAAGAAACAGAAATATGGTTATGGTCATTGACTACTGAGAAACTGAAATGCAGTTGATGTGATTGAGTATCTGCATTTTAAATTGTGTTTCATTTTAAATAATTTACATTTAAATTTAAAACCGATACCAGATTCACTTATTGGAAGACTTTTAAGTATGTTTGGAACAAGTCTGTAGTGAACTTAGTTTTTCAACTGGGACTTTTATGACATCTAAATGCAGAGCAAGTATTTCCATTGATAACTGAGATGAGCTGTATGTACCAAACACACAGCAGATTTTGAAGCCTTAGTATTATCTAGTCAATAATTTCTCTGTAAATTACATGTTGAAATCAATTACATGTTAAAATACTTTGGATATTTTGGATGAAATAAAAGATATTACTGCAGTAGTTTCACTTCTTTTTATATTACTTCAATGTGGCTATCAGAAAACAGAATTACTTTTGTGGCTGCATTATGTTTCTACATCAGCCAGTGCTGATGTGGGCCACCCAAAGGGCTCTAAATCTCCACTCCAGGCTTCTCCTAGGCTGGCTGCAACAGTTCTGCCCAGAGGTCCACATTGGAGATTAGAGTCAAAGTTTCAGATGAATGAGCATGTACTTGAGCTGACTCTGTTCCCTTGCCTCGTGCACACACTTCCCTTGAGGATCTTGTGGGAAGGTGTGACTGGGTGAGTCTGCAGGATCTGGATGGTCCTGGGTCTCTTTGTAATATCAGCTCTTTAAACATTCACTGTCCTCCAGGCACCTCGGTGGTGCAGTCGGTTAAGCGTCCGACACCTGATTTCAGCTCAGGTCATGATCTCGGGATCCAGGGATCGAGCCCCGCATCGGGCTCCCGGCTCAGTGGGAGTCTGCTTGTCTTCCTCTCCTTCTGACCCTCCCCCTGCTCGTGCTATCTCACTCTTAAATAAATAAATAAATCTTAAAAAAAAAAGTTCGCTGTCCTCTGACGCAGGTCACTTTCCCTTTCCTGAATGTGTCCTATTTTCCCGCTGTCCCACCTCATGGACATCTCCGATACCTCTCAGCTGACTAGCTCGATTCGCTTATGAAGGGGTGCTTCACGCTACTGGTTCTGAAGGCACCTCCTTCTACAGAGAGCCTTCTCCTCCAAGTCCTGCTGCTCTAGAGAGCCCATCTTTGCGGAGGCTCAGCTTATTTGCACCTCAGGCCTTCTGGGCCCAGGTGTCCCAGTAGGGCCCACAAAACTGCGTTTGGGCCTGAGCACATGGGCCATTCCCCGGAAAATCCTTTGGCAGCCATGGGACAGGCAGGCAGCAGGTGCTGCAAATCAAACAAAGAGCAGAACAGCCAAGCTTGGGGCCCGAGTGCAATTTGCACAAGGCTTTGTGATATTTAACCAGTCGTGGAAAGAGATTAATATTTCCCCCCTTATCCCCAAGTCAGGTCTGAAACATATCCATCAGCAAACTCATTTCCTCCTCAGGGTTACTGGCAACTGTTTTGCTTGTTTACTGAAGAGCAATGGCCGCCCTGATTGAGTCCACGTGTGTTCTTAATCGGGGGAAAAAAATCCTTGGAGGTCACTAATCTAACCATGGCACTTCTCAGTGGGGGAACTAGAAGCTGCAAAGTAAAGAGTGACCCCTTTCAGCTTTGAGGTCATGAGACACTCTGGCACTAGTCTTCTAATTTCACTAGGAAGGTGGTAACGTGTAGAGGACATCTTGTAGGATTTAGAAAGAGATAGGGCTTGATCCTGGCTTGCCTGCTTAATGATCACACATTTCTGGCCAAGATGCCTCTTCCCTAGGCCTCAGTTTTGCACTCTGGAACTGGGAAGGATAAGGCCTATTTCCTGGATTGCTTTGCAAGAACACAAAACCTGATGTCTAGTAAATGCTCAGTCAATGGCAGTCTGGTCCTCAGAGCTACTCTTACACAGCCCAGAATAGCTGTTAGTGATTGCCTTATGAGCTTCCGAAAAATTAAAAACCTATGAACTCCCAATCATCTTTTTTAGTTCAGTATATCATTGGGGCAAATCCTTCCAGATTTCTCAGCCTTGTCTATTTCTGACATCCTTAGTCAGTGAAGGCGACTGAATCCCAGATTTAATGTTACTCTTTGGATTGGGGAGGAGAGGCGGGGGAGAACCCTGAGTCGTGCATTGATCGCCAGCTATGTTCACTCTTGCTTCTTTTTGACTCTTGTGCTCATTCACTTCAGGCAAGAAACAGGAGACATGGCGGAGAGAATGTTCATGTGGGGGACTGTTCAGTCAACCAAACAGCCTGGGCCATGGGGGTGAATGGGCATTAGCTCTTCACAGGTTTTACTGAAAGTTGGGTAAATTTTAAACCTCATCCCCTGGATCATGGCAGCAAAGACGCTATTCTTGTAAAACTTCAGGGATCATGTAGTTGCAAGCAGCGTGGTGGAGAGTGGAGAACTGCAGGCATATATTTGGTTTTAGATTTTCAACCATGAAATCAGCAGACAAGCACTCACTAGTAAAGTCTGAACTTGTTTTTATCTTTGACGTTCACCTCCATGGAGAAGTATCTTCATGTAGAGAGAGGGTCTGTGCATGTAGACAGGAAACCCAAGTTCAGTTCTAGAACCTACCAGTAGCTTTCTCTGTGACATCAGGGAAATGTTGGCTGGGTGTCCTTGAGACATGGGAGGGGAACTAATGTTAGGGATCCCTTACTCTCACCCTGTCCAGTAGCAGGGGCTTCAGGAGTCCTGCTTCTCATCAAGGCTGTAGGGTTAACTAACTTACCCAATCCCAAAAGGCTTAGTAGTGACCTAACCAGGAGGGGACTTCACCCAAGTCTCTCAACCCCTGAAACCCACCATGCCCGTCCTATTACATCATGCTACATCCACAGAAGGTAAAGTCCAGAAGGACCTAGACTAGACAGATGACCATGGGAATTCATGGACCCGGGGCAGGTTTAAAGACATAGAGTCAAGGTAAGTTTAGAAGCAGATGTGTATCTGGAGTCCTGATTCCAATGAGTGCCTCAGAGCCCGTGCCCCCAAGAGCCTGACCACCTTCCAACCTCCATGCTCTTGTAGACTGTCAGTGGGTCCCAGCCTACAACCATGTCCGTGAGCAGGTGCAACAGGCTGCTTCATTGCCTTATGCCGATGCCAGTGTCTCTTCCCTGATGGGCACTGGCCACACTTATTTTGTTGGTTCATTTACATGATTGCTGTTTCTTTATTCACTGAACTTTTCATCTGTACATTGCAGACAGGGGACTACAGAGATGAACAAGCCGTAGTCTCAGACCTCTTCTGGGTTGGGTAGAAGCAGAGCATCCAGATACTCAATCCACTCTCTTTTCCAGGCTCAAGCACCTGAAGATTTCCCACTGCTGGCTGTTAAGGACTTCACCCCAGGCCCTCGGGCTTGCTCTGCGTCCTGTCTGTTGGTTTATTTGGCCTCTGATCTGTTGTAGCTGCCCTGATATTTAGATCCTGTGGATGTGCCATTCTTCTCTGGGTCTGCCTTCTCCCCCAGCCCCTGACAGTTGCAGGGGGCTGAAACCCAAGTGAGTGGGGTGTTCCAAATAAAGGCAGTCAGTCAGAAATGAGGATATGGTCCAGAAGAGTGATACCAAAAACAGAGAAGACACAGAAATTGTGAGGGAATGCTGATGGGAATAATTTCTGTGGATGAGAGAGGGGCCAGGAGGATAGGGCTCCCCAAACCAGAGGTCTCAGGGCTGCAAAATGATTAGCTGAGACAAAGGTAGTATTTGGGGCCCTGAATGTCCAGGTGAGCCTATGTCCTAAGGTGGGGGGCATTTGTTGAGATAGGTGATAGCATAGTTTTCCATTTTGGGGCGGAGGGCTTCAGAGAGGGATGTCTGAAAGATACACAGTGGAGAAAGAAGTTGAAGGCAAGACTTCCAAAGACCATCTGAGACAGATATCAGCAGTTATCTAGTTTTTGTTTGTTTGTTAGGAAAGAGGTAGTTATGAGCATGGGCTATTTAATCAGATGCAAAGCTCAGTTCTGTCACTCACTTGCTACTTTCTTTTGGACAAATCGCAGCACCTCCTTGAGCCTCCATTCCCCCATTGGTAGATGACAATGATACTTTCCCCCCAAGGCTGTGGAGAGCATCGAACAAGATGATATATACAGAAAGATGATGAACACAATGCCCAGCACATAGTCAGTCCTCAATAAACACTTGCTACTGTCATTATAAAGTTCTGGAATGAATCACGTAATTTGTCATGTGTTCTTATGCTTTGTCGTTCCCCTCCCTGTAAAGTGTGGTTGTAAAAGCATACAGGTAAAAAGGGCCCTAGTCCTGTCTCTAAAGCAGCAAGGTGGTTAAATCAATTGTACAGAGCAGAGGGGGTGAAAGGCATCCAAGGCAATAGGATGGATTATGGCGGGGTGGTGAATAGGGAGTAATCCCTGAGTGTGCTGGTCAGAAGAAAGAAGATGCTTAAGATCCCCTCTGAGCCAGAAGAGTGTTAGGGTTCCCTCCCTAAAGCAGACCCTGGCTGAGCACTCGGACCAGGACGTTCCCTGTGGTTCCTACAGAGCTTCATGCACGCACACACCACGCTATTTCCAGCCTGCACCATAGCTAATTAGGGCAAGGGAAAGCTCTGCGCTGCCCCAGAAGATTCGCAACTTGCTAGGCCTGGCAGTTCACCATCACTTACCCTCCTTCTACATCCATTTCATAATCTCATCCTGGGTTTTTGTGAGCTTCATGAGTATTTAAAGGCCTCAAAAGGATAAAAAGCTAAGGTGCCTTTAAGACTGTAAAATCCAGGAACAAGAGAACCACAAAAGAAAATTCCCCACTACTGTTTTATCCCTAAAAGCAACTGTATCTAAATTTTCAACAAAATGTCATCTTGAAGACATACTGTATTCCTTTAAAAGATTTCTTAAGGTGAATTTCAGTTGTTTTCTCCACTTCAGTAATAGATATATCTAATTAAATACTTGAAAGTCCATTTAATTTTTAATTCAGGAAGTCATTCACGATAGAGGCAATTTAAACAACTCAGGAAAAACCTCAAACCCCAACAAGATTCCATTAACTACGTGGCTGCTTTAATGGTACATTTAACTAATGTTGAATTATGATGGGTCCCTGTAGAGGCACCTATGCAGTGCATCAATTCCCTTTTGGGGAATCCAAGCTTTTAACTTTTTAATGATTGGTTCAGTTGATTAGATTGACGCCGTCTAGCGATCAAGGCAGTTCACTCCCCAGAAGAAGAACATTTCCTCTGGCCTTCCCTTAAAATTCAGTGATCCTGTAGAGCTTACGTAAGTGTGACCCTTTGAATCTTCCTGTGGGTTCATTTATTTGCCACCTTCATGGCACGTGATGGGGGCAGCACAGAGACATCCGTGGGAGTGGGGCATAATTTTGGGCTGCCGTTAATCTGTTTCTGAAGCTGGGGCTATAGCATTTGTCTCCAGCCATGGGCTCACCAACCATATGCAGGGTTCAATGATCTTGACTTGAATATCTTCACGAGGGTCTCCTTGCCCTTGAACTGAGGTAGATTCATGGGGCTGCAGAAACAACGGGGATCATCTAGCTCGATGCTTTCATTTCATCAATGAGGAAACAGACCCAGAGAGGGCAGGTGGCCAGGAGGGTCAAAAGGACCAGGAAGGGCCAAAGCACAGGTATTCCACTCCCCTTCACATGCTCTTACCACCCTTCCCTACCCCGGCCAGGCCCTAAGTGCCGAGGAGAGTGCGGGCTGGACCAGCCCTGATGATTTGACATTCCTGTCCGAGCAGTGGAGTGGGAGAAAGATAGAGTGCAAAATGAGATCAATCACAAAAGGGAAAATCCCATCCTCAAGGATTTCTGTGATAAACTTAGTGGAGAAGCAGAACAAACACATTTGAAGCAATTAGGAGAAAATTATAAGACAATATATAATTAGGTGCTAAATTAGGTGACACAGAAAATGGAGAAAGCTTTATGTATTGCAGGAGCCTGAGAGTCTTGGTGGAGGAGTTGGACACAGACGTGGCTTTGAATCATAAGGATTACTGAAGGGATGGGTTTCTTTTCTGTGTGTCATAAATAATATGAACATTTAATGTGGCTCTGCTGTCACAGTAAGTGGCTCTCACAAACTTAGTGAAACTCTACAAGCCTCAGTTTCCTTATCTATGAAATGGGAATAAGGGGCGCCTGGGTGGCTCAGTTGGTTAAGCGACGGCCTTCGGCTCAGGTCATGATCCTGGAGTCCCGGGATCGAGTCCCACGCCGGGCTCCCTGCTCAGCCGGGAGTCTGCTTCTCCCTCTGACCCTCTCCCCTCTCATGTGCACTCTCTCTCTCTAATTCTCTCTCTTTCAAATAAATAAATAAAATCTTAAAAAAAAAAAGAAATGGGAATAAGATGCCAAGGTGTGGGTTTGCCTAATAGGAAATAATCACCATTGGGGGACCTAAACCGAGCTCCCTGCATCAAAAACATAGGACAGGGAGACAATGACTACCTTTTGGCTAGTATTTACTCTATTCCCATAAGACTAGGTCGCATTGCAACCGAAACACCCTTATCTGTTAAGCAAGAGCCACCACATGACAACTTGCTGCAGCCTTCTTTTCATCTGACGATATGTGGTCCTCACCTGCCCCCTTTGTCTACAGAGAAGGTTATACAACTTGGGTATGCCTTTGATTCACTGAGGCTCACCTTAGGAGGTAGGGTGGGGGATTTCACATCATTGGTGTCACGATATGAAAAGAGCTCAAATCCATCTGGAAACCTTTTAGGGCTCAGGGGCAGGTGCTGTACTATGACTGAAATACAGAAAGGAGAGGTCTGTTTGTCACATGAGATGCCCAAGGAGAACTCACGAATGACTGATGAAGGCTCCCTGGTAGCCTTGGTAGGTCCTTCTCTCCTGATGCCTCTTAAGCATGGAATGTGAATGTAGACATGAACTTGGTGTGAAGTATGAAATGACAGTGTGAGAGAGCATGAACCAGAAACAGAGGGTGACGTATTACAGTGCTACTCACATACGCACTGATGAATGACACCGCTTCCCCCTCGTGATGGTTCATTGATCATTCCCAAAGAGAGGGAATGCAATGCAGACAACAAGACAACAAAGATTCCGAAGATTCTAACAGCCAGACCATCCTGGGTCTTCTCACAGCGCAGGGCTCCCAAGGGGCACTGGCTACTTAAAATTAGGGAGAAGGATTAAAGTCATCATGATGGCTACATGAGTAGGGATATAAAGTCTATCTCAGAGCCTGGAATACAGCAGCAATGCAACAAAATGGGCGATCTCGTCCTTAGACTAGAGTTTTCTGGGATGGATGTGATTGAGTTAAAACACGATGAACTACAACCACCACTCTTTTCCCTTGACAGTTGACCCTGCCTGTGACTTCAGGGCTATGCATTAAAGAGAGGGCCTTCCCTGAGAAGGAGACCCTGCGTGGTCAAGAAAAGGATGGGGTTTAAGGGTGAGGAGAAGGTCGATTTGATTCACCCTCAGTTATTCTAAAAAAGGCAGAAAGGTCTGAGTCTACCGCAAAGTGGGTAAGAAATGGCCAAGTCCATAGAAAACGAGTCCATTGTAGGGTTCTGGAAACGCTGACTCTCTTCTCTCCTGGTTAGCTCAGGTTCTTGCTGTCTGTGTTCCCACCGTGAACAATAGGGAAAATCTCCCCAAATATGAAGGTTCCCTTCACTTATTCTCAGAGACTGTCTAGATGGGGAGATAGCAGATACTGCCTTAGAATCATCTGGAGGAGAGAGCCTCCTGAGCAGGAAGCCACACCCAGGCAGAGGAGAGAGAGCATTTAGGAGCCCTGAGGCTGTGGGGAAGATTAGAAACAGAATGTTACAGAACTGCTTCAAGGCACGGCATCATGTTAAACAGTTTTACTCAGAGCTGTCTATTGAATTTTTTTTTAATCTATAGAAACATAATCATTTTAGAATTAGAAAATATCACATAGCATCTAACTTTCCACTCAAAACAGAAATATTTGCTCTAGAATCACTGAAAGGGAGGCAGATTCTGCTGAAACAGATCCAAAAAAAAAAAAAAAAGGATTTCAATTTAATACAATCCCTCTCAAAATACCAACAACTTTTTTCAAAGAAATGGAACAAATAATCCTAAAATTTGTATGGAACCAGAAAAGACCCCGAATAGCCACAGGAATGTTGAAAAAGAAAAGCAAAGCTGGTGGCATCACAATTCTGGACTTCAAGCTCTATTACAAAGCTGTCATCATCAAGACAGTATGGTACTGGCACAAAAACAGACACATAGATCAATGGAACAGAATCGAGAGCCCAGAAATGGACCCTCAACTCTATGGTCAACTAATCTTCGACAAAGCAGGAAAGAATGTCCAATGGCAAAAAGACAGTCTCTTCAACAAATGGTGTTGGGAAAACTGGACAGCCACATGCAGAAGAATGAAACTGGACCATTTCCTTACACCACACACAAAAATGGACTCCAAATGGTTGAAAGACCTCATTGTGAGACAGGAGTCCATCAAAATCCTAGAGGAGAACACAGGCAGCAACCTCTTCGACCTCAGCCGCAGCAACTTCTTCCTAGAAACATCGCCAAAGGCAAGGGAAGCAAGGGCAAAGACGAACTATTGGGACTTCATCAAGATAAAAAGCTTTTGCACAGCAAAAGAAACACTCCACAAAACCAAAAGACAACCAACAGAATGGGAGAAGATATTTGCAAATGACATATCAGATAAAGGGCTAGTATCCAAAATCAAAAAGAACTTATCAAACTCAACACCCAAAGAACAAATGTTCCGATCAAGAAATGGGCAAAAGACATGAACAGACATTTTTCCAAAGAAGACATTCAAATGGCCAACAGACACATGAAAAAGTGCTCCACATCGCTCGGCATCAGGGAAATCCAAATCAAAACCTCCATGAGATACCACCTCACACCAGTCAGAATGGCTAAAATTAACAAGTCAGGAAATGACAGATGTTGGTGAGGATGCGGAGAAAGGGGAACCCTCCTACACTGTTGGTGGGAATGCAAGCTGGTGCAGCCACTCTGGAAAACAGTATGGAGGTTCCTCAAAAAGTTGAAAATAGAGCTACCCTACGACCTAGCAACTGCACTACTGGGTATTTACCCCAAAGACATAAATGTAGGGATCTGAAGGGTTATGTGCACCCCAATGTTTATAGCAGCAATGTCCACATTAGCCAAACTGTGGAAAGAGCCAAGATGTCCATCGGCAGATGAATGGATAAAGTGGATGTGGTATATATATATATACAATGGAATATTATGCAGCCATCAGAGGGAATGAAATCTTGCCATTTGCAACAACGTGGATGGAACTGGAGGGTATTATGCTGAGCAAAATAAGTCAATCAGAGAAAGACATGTATCATATGACCTCACTGATATGAGGAATTCTTAATCTCAGGAAACAAACTGAGGGTTGCTGGAGTGGTGGGGGGTGGGAGGGATGGGGTGGCTGGGTGATAGACATTGGGGAGGGTATGTGCTATGGTGAGCACTGTGAATTATGTAAGACTGTTGAATCACAGACCTGTACCTCTGAAACAAATAATACGTTACATGTTAAAAAAAAAAAAAAGATAGTAGGAAGGGAAAAATGAAGGGGGGGCTCGGAGGGGGAGATGAACCATGAGAGACTATGGACTCTGAGAAACAAACTGAGGGCTCTGGGTGGGGGGATGGGTTAGCCTGGTGATGGGTATTAAGGAGGGCATGTATTGAATGGAGCACTGGGTGTTATATGCAAACAATGAATCATGGAACACTGCATCAAAAACTAATGATGTAATGTATGGTGATTAACATAATAAAATAAAATTTAAAAAAATATGCAAAAAAGGGATTTCAGTATAATCATAGGCAGCTCTTCCCATAACTTAATTAAAAAAAAAAAAACCTCTATCCCACTTGTTAAAAAGCTCTTCTTTATACTAAGCTTAAGTCTTACCTCCACAAATTTTATCTTGGCTGGTAGCTAAGGCCTACTCCAACATGATGGCTCGTCCAGACCTAAATATTCCATATTGTCATTTCTTTAGTAACTTCTACTTGCTTCTCTTGAGTCTTATTTCAATAGGAAGTGGGGATAACTCTCCCTGGCATCGACTTCCTCTCCTCCCTTTTGCCCTTTTTCTTGTTAAAATAAAAGAAGGCCCTTCACCTGTTCTTGGCATTAATATGATGGGGAAATGAGTCCCATTTGGGCCTGGAAGCAATCATGTGGCCCTCCCTTCTCTACCAGTGAAGCATCTTGTAGTATTTTTTCTTATAACATCTCCCTCGTGGTGTTTTATAATGTATTTGCATTTCGAACGTAAGTGCTTAGGAATTTGGCTGTCCTTTTGAGAAAATACTGACGAGGGTGCCTGGGTGGCTCAGTCGTTAAGTGTCTGCCTTTGGGCTCAGGTCATGATCCCGGGGTCCTGGGATAGAGCCCCGCATCGGGCTCCCTGCAGAGCAGGGAGCCTGTTTCCCCCTCTCCTCTGCCTGCTGCTCCCCCTGCTTGTGCTCTCTCTCTCTGTTAAATAAATAAAATCTTAAAAAAAAAAAGAAAAGAAAATACTGATGATCCTGTATTTACATTTAAGCATAAATTATGGTGCCCCATCCTCCTCTCTAGGGGAGTTTTGGGGCCCTGTTCACTACCCACTAGATAATGGAGAACGTTTGCCCACGCAGGAGATGGAAATAGGTTGTGAGCTCACTGTCTAAAGATCCCTCCTGGCTCTCTTGTGGATTCATTGTCTCCTCAAGCAGCAGGGAAGTCCCACCACACCCACTGAGTCCCTGCTTTGGTTCAAGCCTGGTGTTAAGTTCTAGGCCACCCTGAAGACCAGAGCACACTCCCTTCTCTTGAGAGGCTCTAGGTCATTTCTATTGCTTTGGAAAAGAATATAACTGGGCAGACTGGTAAAGTTGTTAATTTTTGAATCTTTGACCAAAACTTCTCCTGGAGCTTTCTTTAACTTTGGGTCAGAGAAGTTTCTGGTCTCTGATTTAACTCAGGAGCTGTCAGTGTTTATGCATATGCAGGCATTTAGCTACATTTGCATCTACATCAGACTCCTCCCTGCTGATAGCAGGCCTGTCTCTTGGAGGGTACAGATGTAATTATCTTTTTGCAAGTGCATGGCACACTGTCAGGATTTTGCTCTAGAAGAGAAAAAAGACCCAGAAACAAGTCTGAAGAGGAGAGGAAGGGGAAGGAGAAGGCTCCCTGTACTCTTGACTTAGAAACCCTCCCCTTTGGAGCAATTGCAAAAGCCCCCACAAGTTCTTCCCAGCCTCCTTTTTCTGTGCTTTTCCATTCTGCTCTCTTTTTGCTTGTCCCCAAAGCATCATTGTGGAAGATGAGGGGGGAAGAGGGGATCAAAGGCATGGTAGTCCACTCTAGTCAACAGAGAAAGGGGGTAACTGGAGTTGCTTCTTATCATCATCTCAACTCCTCTCCAGATAACTGTTTCATGCCTTAAAAGATGAAGGAAGATCTACGTGGCTGGTTAAGCATTTTGTTCTTTTACTCTCCCTAGATGTAGAAATAACAAAATCAAGTTTTGACCTAGATACACTAGCTAAGTGGTATCAAAATATAGCTGGTTTTGTGAGTGGCAGGAGAGACAGATCCTCCACAATTCCTGTCATCTCACATCACCCACGAAAATCTAGACATACACAGAAGCAGGTCCTGAATCAGTCACAGCCAGCAGGGGATCTCAGTGTGCTAATTAATAACACTGAACCCAACAGCAAGCCCTTGGTCAACCAGAAAGCCCAATGAGATAGAGCCTTCTAGACAACAGCAGTTCCAGACACTGGAGTGCTCCACTGGCAGCAAAATGGAGTCTGCATCTCAGGGGTTGAATGCTATCAAAATCACCTTCATTTACACCCAGCTAAGGAGTCTGCAGCCAACTAGTAAGCTGCTGCAAAGCCCCAATTCTTTAGCATCAACCAGGCATTACCACTGGCACGTATGCTACCTTTAAAAAGTGCTGTGTTGATAACCTCCTCATTAAAAAAATATACCTAAAGATGAAATTAAATATACTTTTGCCACATTACCCAGTAGCCCCATTTCTGGAATATAGTTGCTCCAGTTCAATATGTAGAAATCTATTCTAGAGAGTAGATTTTGAAATATATACCACAGAAATTCCTGTGCAGGTTCTTTGGAAGGCATGCACAAAAGTTTCTTTGGAGTGTTGATTGTTAGAGTGGGGAGTTAGAGCCAACACAAGCATCCATTGTTAGCATATGGACAAGTAAAATAAAGTAAATAGACATTAAGGAATATCATGTCATAGTTGGAAAGAAGAGCATACATATAACATATATCTTCATCTGTGTGTGTGTGTGTGTGTGTGTGTGTGTGTGTGTGTGTGTGTGTGTGTACTAGGCCCAACTGTTGGAGCAGCAGGAACTACGTACCTTCTTTCATCAAATGGCACGATAATGATTGGTACAAACAGCATGATGAAAAGTGGAAGACAACCAGACCTGGAGTTAGTTCTGGATTTTTCTCTCTGAGATTTGGTTTCTTCATCCATAACGTGAAGATCCTAGTACTGTTTCCCAGGCTTATTGGTGGTTCGAAATAAACCACCGCATATAGGCCTGGTTAGGAAATGTACATGTTTTCCCACACCTATATAAGCCATTCTCAGTCTTACTAAAGTAGTATAGTCTGCTGCCAGCATCAGTCCCTACACTGTTCAGATTGCAGTCACTACCTTTTCCTTCACAGCCCCCTTTAGGCAGCGGGGACATCATAGCAAAGCCAGGGTAGAGTGTCTCAGCCACTGTCAGTGAAAACTGTATCATACCTAGGACAGTCCTGGAGTCCCTACTCTGAATACCTTCTAGGCAAGTTTCGTTTCTAGATGACTCTCCTTCTATTGGAGATCTTTAGGAGCCCAGTGAATAAGGTCCAGGCCCGGTTATTGGTTTTTGATGGCTTCTCTTACTGATGGTTCTTCTCTCACGTGAAGCAAGATAGATGCCAGTTCTAACACTAGCAGGGCTGTGATAGGCCATCCGGTGGGGGGAGGGAAGTCTCTTTCCCCAGTGGTGACTCCGCAAATGTGGCCGGATTTAATATGGGAGAAGGGAAAAAGGGAGTGAGCCTCCACAGCCCTTAACCTACCACTGTTCCCAGGCATCAGGTGACCAGCGAAGTATTTTTATGCTATTTTAGGAAGCCATAAAATGACACCATTTCTACCTTTTCTCACTGCAACACATTCGTCTTTGCCCCAAGAGCATGCTGTCACTATCCCTTGGGTGAACTAGACTATTGTCTTTCCCAGAGATTTAGGAAGCTGCTGAGAGCCCTGCTGGGCCCAGGCATTGTTCGGTCCATCCCACTGGCCATAAGACAGAACTCTGGAAGATCCCACCCAGGGCAGTCTTCCAAATAAGCACGCTCGGTGCTTCCATTCACATTCTCCAGAAATACTTACTGTGTCCCCACCATGTGCCAGACGCTGCAGGGACAATAATGATTAAGGTGTGATCTCTGTTCTCATGGGACTTCCACACTGCGAGGCTGTCATTCTAGAGATCCCTTTCTTTCTCATCTGAACTTAGAATCTCTATAGCATCATGGTTAACAGTGTGGGCCTGGGTTCTAGTCCTGGCTAGACCAGCAACTGGCTGTGTGATCCTGGACAAGTGACTTTATGTGTTAAAGGGAGTTCATTGTCATACCCATCCCATAGGCTTGCGTGGAAGATAGGATACACTGAAATACATGGAAATCCCTTCGAACCACAGAGGCACATGGGGAGCACTCAGTTAAGTCTTTTTCCCCCCACTTAGAGTCCACCTAGACTCGGCCACTTCTAAGCCAATGCATTTTATATCTCTTGCAGGTGAATTGCTAATTCCAGCCATCAGTCCTTTATACAGACTTTTATTTCTTTTCCATTAATTTATGGCTATAAGTGGCTCTAAACTCTAATCGCATCAACTCTAATAAGTCTTTCCTGATAAACTCCAGGTCTTTACCCCTCCCCCTTCTCCCTGCAGACCTGCTCCATCACACTTAGGTTGATACAATGTCATCCCCTCTGGGTTCAGAAAAGGCACATGACTAGCAAAAGGTCACACTTAATGCTAGATGCTAGGGCTCAAATTCTGGTCGGCCTGGTTTCAAATTCTATGACTTTCTACTATGTTATTCTGACTTTCATCACGTCGTAGAGGACTCTAATAAAAAAATATTATTTTAATTACTGCTATTTTATTGAGTGCTCACTGTGTTCCCTGTATGGGGTAATATGTGTGTATATATTTATTATATATATAGTGTATATGTATTTGTATATATGCAATTACATATACTTATTACGTAACATATATCTGTAATATATATCTAATAATATATATTACACAGTAACATATACCTGTAATCTATGTAATATATATATTACTTTCTCACTATATATATATTTATATAATTATATAGATATAATTTTTATATAAATTTGGGGTTAATGAGGAAAGACTTCTTAGAGTCGGCAAGATCTGATCTCTTAGAGCAACTTGCAGACATAAATTTTCATATATTATATAATTACTATTATATATAACATATAACTATCAATTGTATAAATTATATATCTATGCTATTATGTATACTTATATACTTACACATATGTAATGCATATGCCTATGTATAAACCTATGTAATATAAATATGTATGTGTATATATGTTTATATAAGTACTCATTTAACCCTTGCTTTGAGAGGCAAGGGCTATTATGCCCATTTTATATATAAGGAAACTAAACCTTGGAGAAGTTAAGCAAGCTTACCAAGGTCACATAGTGAAAAAGATGGGATTTGAATCTGGATCTGCCAACTTGTATCTTTTTCCATTGTTTGTAAAAGTCACTGGTGGCCCAATGGTTAAGGCAAAATAAATGCTAATTGAAGGGATCAATAAATTGTATGTGAGTTCCTATAGCTCCTGTTCATCCTCTACACCAATTTGCTGAGCTGAAAGTTCAATGCACTTTAGCTTGGTGTGGATTTTCCGGGCCCTCTGGTGTGTGACTGGTGTTACAGTATGTAACTTAAGCCTTCATTTGGGTAATAACGTTCCATCTCTCTTTGGATCTGTCAAATCCCCAAGTGGTGGCAAGAGTTGCTGCTTTAGACCCTGGACTGTCCTCATGACTCACTGGGGCAATCCTGAAGGGCCAGGGATTTGGGGTCTTCCTCAATCGGAGGTCCCAGGTTGGCCCTGAGCTTCTGTTTAGAGTTGGTTTTAAAAATATTGGGGAATTTGAAAAAATAGTGCTATCCAGCAATAAATTAAGGTAGCCCCAACACACAAAATCCACAATGGTGTAGATATCCACATAGACCTTAATTGTGATTTAATAGTGTTTACTGTTTACTCAGCTCCAGGGAAATGTACTTTCAATTAACCAGTGTAAGCACAATGTCTACTTACCCCATAAATGTTCTCCTAAATGTGTTAATTAAGGCCTCCATCCAATGAGTTTCATATTATGCCCTCCTTCCTTTCCCCAAAACACTACTCTACTTCAAGATCACCTTACTCTTACCTGAATTGTTGGCATAGCGGTCTCTTGCCTGCCTCCAATTGGGCCTATGTGCCTTAATTCACCCTTCATGGTGAGTCGCCCTGTTGAACTACACTCCAATTCCTGGCCCTGCAGGCACACTCCTCCACAATGTGGCCTCCGATCCACCCACCTGGTCTCATCGTTCACTCTTCACCAGTATCACCTCGCCCGAGCACTTCTCCAGCCCTTTGTTTATGCTGTTCCCTCTTTTGGATCTACCCTTCCCACCATCTGTTCGCATGAAAACCCCACCTCTCCTTCGAGACCATCCCCAAGCCTCCACCATAAACACTCGGTAATTTGTCTGCTTGAACTTGGATGTGGCTCTACTTCTCTTTAAGCTCCATACTGATTTATCCTTCTCTAACGGAATTTGGGATATAGATAGGTCTTTCACTTCTGCAACAAAGATTGGAAATAGGTCCTTTGTTTTTATCTCTGTACCTTCACAGGGATTTGCATATAGATGCTTGATAAATGATTACTAAGTTAAACAGAGTCGCATTGAAGGGATAGAACGAAGAGGCAACACCCAGCTGCCGGGCTCTTTACAAGACAAAAAGACTGGGGCAATCACTAAGTTTCCTCCAGGCTGTGAGTATTGTTCCTGTTTAAGTGACTGCCCAGCTCAGCTTCTGCATTCATGCTTCATCCAGATCTTGCTCTTCACCCCTAAACAGAGCTCGTAGTTACTCAGTAAAACCCTTAAGACTTGATCAAATATCTGCTGACCATCCTTAAAGTATCTTCTCCTATATAAGTAACTACAAATGTCAATAAAAATTCAGGGGTAGTTATAGGATAGGACTTGAATCAGGAGGCGGGAGATCTCAGTTGTAGCTTCGGAAATATTAAATTGCTGCAGAACTAGGATAACTGGAGCTCCGTTATTTCATTTTTGTGCCTCTGTACACAGCAAAAGTGAGATAATTGGATGGCAAACAGTACGGCGCCTTATGATCACATTCGGGCGGGGGATCAGTGATCTGCCCTCCTGGCCACCCATTAAAATCACCTGGGGCTTTACAAATACCACTTTGTGCCCTGCCCCAACCAACTGATGCTCTCTGAGGTTGTCACCCAAGCATCAGAAGATCTTTAAGCTCCCCAAGTCATTCCAAAGAGCAGCCAAGGTGGAAAGCCTCTACTCTAGATGGATGCTTCTCAGATTTTAATGTGCATACAAACCACCCAGAGATCTCTGCAGAGTCTGATTCTTTCAGTCTGAGGAGGGACCCAAGAGTCTGCATTTCTAACAAGCTCCCAAGTAATGCCAGGGCTGTTAGTCCATGGACCACACTTTAAAGAGGAAGACCCATTTTATTCTGTATAAATTCCTCGAAGACCTCTTCTTAGAAAGAGCCATATAGGGCGCCTGGGTGGCTCAGTTGGTTAAGTGACTGCCTTCGGCTCAGGTCATGATCCTGGAGTCCTGGGATCGAGTCCCGCATCGGGCTCCCTGCTCAGCGGGGAGTCTGCTTCTCCCTCTGACCCTCTTCCCTCTCGTGCTCTCTCTCTACCATTCTCTCTCTCTCTCTCTCAATAAATAAATAAAAATCTTTAAAAAAAAAAAAGAAAGAAAGAAAGAGCCATATAACTAACCACAAGATGCATTGTTGGCCCAAATAGGTGCCTCTGAAATTTAGGTGCTAGCCACTCTTCAGACTCTGGGGAGCAACAAAGACTGTCTAACTTCAGAAGAACCTAGAAAAATGCTCCAGAAGGCAATCAAGACAATCAGGACGGGCCTAAAGAGAGCCACCAACAGAGACAGATGCTTAAGAGATCGTATTAAATAGCTGGGCACTCAGAAACATTGGATGAATGCTAGCGTAAGGCCTTAAACTATAAACTGGCCATCACATCCCCAATACCCAGAGTCCCATAGTCCTAGCATTCTCCAAATTGTCCTGGATGATTGCACAAATTAATTCAGACAACACTAACTGATCACCCATTGTGGCAGTGCTTCCTACTTACTGTCTCCCAGGCCCAGATGCACCCTTCTACGCTCTGGTATGTACTTGTGGGCCTGAGACTCTGCAAACCACTTTTCTCCTTTGCTTGCTGGCTCTAAGGGGACCAACTGTCCCAATTTGCCTACAACTGTCCCCATTTTAGCACTGAAAGGCCCACATCCCAGGAAACCCCTTACTTATTCTTGCTCGCTTGCTATTAGGTTCTGCAAACAGGTGTCACCAGGGGGAGATTAATAAGGCGGGAGAAGGAGCTGTCTTCTTCCTGGTTCACTTGTGGTTCCCGCCACCGCTACCCCAGCTGGTGGCAGGTATGCCCCAGCAGCAGCGGCTGGTTCTGTCTTCCTGCCCCTCTCAGCACTCAGAGCCGGCTCAGGGCTCCAGTCAGATGTCACACAAGGTGGGCAGTATCCCTCCTCAGAGGTTTGAGCCCCTACCCCACCGGCTCCTCTCCTGAGCTTCTAAACTCAGATGATCCACTTCTTCCCTTGTTTCTCCAGCTCTGGGGGTGAGTTTCTATTTCTTACATTCTCATGTAAGCTCCACTCTCCAGCTCTGGGGGTGACACCAGTATACTCCATTTAGACCTGTCTAAACATTTTTTATACGTTAAATTTCTTCCAGTGATGTACCTAGTCTGGTTTTCCTGACTGGTTTCTGGCTGGTATATTTGTTCTGTGCCAACTACTCAGCTGGGCCCTGGAAATACAAAGGCAAATATGGCACAGCTGTCGCCCTCTAGTGGGAGGATAAATGAGTACCTTTATCACAGCGCAATGTGCTAAGTGCTGAGCCAATCGCACACAAGGTGTTAGGGGGGCCCAGGGCAGGGGTTCCCAAAACAGGCATTCGTGGAAAGCTTTCTGGAGGAGGTGCTATCAACTGGGGCTTCAACAAAATGAAGAAAAGAGCAATGGCCTTTCAGGTAGAGGGTATACCCTATACCAAGGCATACAGAAGTGTAACAGCACAGTATGCTCTAGGAATAATTCTGCATGGTCAGAATTAGGACTGTGGGTAGAGGAGTACTAGGCAGTCCATAGACACTTCAGTCCAGTTGTCTTGGTCTGCTCAGGCTGCTACAACAAATACCATAGACCGGTGGCTTAAATCACAGTTCTAGAGGCTCAGAAGTCCAAGATCAAGGCGCCAAATGATTTGGTTCCTGGTGAAAGCCTTCTCCCTGGCTTGCAGACAGCTGCCTTCTTGCTGCGTCCTCACAAGGCAGGGAGAGGAAATGCTGGTGGTCTCTTCCTTTCTCTTACAAGGGCACTAATCCCATCCCTTTCTCTTACAAAGGCACTAATCTCATGACCTCACCTAAACCCAAGTACCTCCCAAAGGTCTCCCCTCCTGATACAATTGCACTGGGGTGTAAAGCTTGAACATATGAGTCTGGGGGACAGAAACACTCAGTCAGAGCAGACCTTTAGTGCTAAGTTAAGATGTTTGGAGTTGATCCTGTAACTTTTAAGCCATTAATAAGATTTTTAAAGGGGCCATGCCAGGCCCATATTGTCACGTCTACAGGTGGCTCCTAGAGTGGTCCAGGTGGGAAATTGAGAAGGAAAGTTGACACCTGTGAGAACTCTGGCTCTTAAGTGAGATTTTGCTCAATTCTATAGGCCAGAAATCCATGGTCTTATGTTGCCAGAAACAGGTGGATGCTTTAAATCAAGATGCAGAATATGAATTCAAATCTAGGTAGGTCCATTGCTTCAGGTACCTGGGCACAGAAATATTTATACAGACACGGAGTCAAGATTATTTGGTTGAAAAAATAGAATGGTTTCTTCTGAGGGGAGCATCCTTAATCTGTCACAAAGAGGGGGTGGCCATTCTGATGGACAGCTACACAATGGTGAAGGCTCCACAGAGCATGTGCTAGGGTTTATAGCAAGCGGATGTTCCCTTAATTTTTAGGGACCCAAAAGCCACTGGGACAGGGAAGATGCCTCAAAAGAAAGAGTTAGGTGAGACGTGGTTCTTTTCTCGGGCAAGGGGTAGACAATAGCGAGAAATACAAAGGCAAACGTGACAGAAGGAAAATTCTCCAGCGAGTTGGGGGGAAGGTGTAGATGGGGGGGCCAGAGGTCCTCACCAGCAGAGTTTCCGGTTGTTTTGGGAAATGCTGTGAGGGAGTGAAAAGGCTAGTGAGAGGCTGGGACCACTTACATGTACCTTTTAATATTTTTTCCAATTAAAGTCTGAAAGCCATCCTGGAAGCCTAAAGTGCTGGAGACCGTTAGCCACCCAAGGAAAGGCAGTTAGGCGCAGGTGGGCCACGGCTGCAGAATTATAGTCAGTACGTGTCCCAGGCCCAGAATATCTGAACCACCAGGCCCTGTTTGATGCTAAAATGGCCCATTTTGAAACCAATCAAAGATAATGTCACTTCATAGAGGGAAAGGCGGCCACCGGGAGCACGCTGTCCCCCAGGGAGGGTCTGGGCAGTTCGAGGAACACAGATATGCACCAAGGGCCACCTTTACTGGCAGAAGCCCCAGAGAGAGGGGGCCATCCGTCTTTCTGAATGGCCATTCCTGGCGCTTTGGTCATCATCGCAAGGCATGACTGAGACCAACCTGCAAAGTCCCACACTAAGGTTTAAACACAAAACTGCGAATGTCCAGGAGCTAGAGAGATGAGTCAGCCACCCACGCGTGAGGCAATTCTGGGGCCATGCAGTGGACTAGAAGCCAGAGAGGAGGCCACAGCATTAGGAAACTGGAGGGGGGGGGAAGTGGGTGCACACTGGGGGGTTGGAAAAGAGGGGATTAAGAATGAGATGGTCTTGCTCTGCCCCGATCATGTGTGGAGTGACCAGGCATGGACACTGCACTTTGGGAGGGATGCCGAGGAACCGCAGTACTGGCCGGCTGGGGAGGGACTGGGAAGTGAGACAGGGGAGCTCCGGGGGCGTGCAGAATGGGAGGCAGATGGCTCAGGAGAGCACCAGCCCTGCGCACTGACACCTGACGGCCTGTCTTGTGAAAGGTAAGTCAGACCCGCCCAGAGAGGTCAGTGGGGAGAACCAGAAGAGACGAGAGGAATTCCAGGGAGATACAGCAGTGAGAGGCAAGGAAGACGTTTGGAGCAGCTAGAGCTGAGCTGTCCAGCGAAGCAGTGGGAGAGCCCAAAATGTATTCCACAGGAAAACAAAGGGGCCCTTGTGCTTCTGCCCACATGCGCCCTCACCCTGCTGTGTTCTCTTCGTGGTATTTACCATCCGAAGTGATCTTGTTGATCTGCTGCCTTGCGGACTGTCTCTTTTCTAGTAGACTGTAAACCCCATGAGAACAAGGACCTTATCTGTCTGGTTTTCTGCCAAGAACCCAGAACAGTGCCTGGCACCTGACTGTTGGCTGCTGAATATGATACACTGATGTAGGGAACTCTAGTGAACAGACTTAGCCACCATTTGAAAGGCAGGTCCCAGAACTGAATGAACCTTCACGTGGGACCCCAATACATAAAACAGATTAATGTGGCACTTTAATAATATACATTTATATCAAAAGTCCCAATATAAAACATTCATTTTTTTAACTTATGATGAAAAGAATCACTGAGAGCCTCGAGATTGTTTGGATAAACATAATAAAACCTTTGAAACCGAGGCTACGAGAAGACCGAAAATATAATTTATTCCCCTCCTTTCTTTGGCTTGCGGAGCACTGAGAAAACCCTGATTCATGCAGAGAAGTAGTTGCAAATGATACCAGTCTCCAAGAGCTCATCTGGCAATCTCGGGATAATTCTTTAATTAAACCGATGCAGGAACTTGAAAACGGGGTAGTTGTAACATCGAGCTTGAAAGTTGAATCTCTTACAGTTTGTAACAGTGGGTTGTGCCTCTTACCATACATTCAGAAGTCACGCAAGAAGAGGCAAAGCAGACAATAAGCGCCAATTCAACTTTGATGTGTGACATTATCATGACTCTGATGAGTTACACATTCAGTTAGAATTACACAGCCAACCACTGGGCCGTGCTGGGAGTCAAGCACCTTTCTCTCTGCCAAACTCCCGCCTGAACACAAGACTGTGTGTTTCTGTGTCATGAAACTATAATTCCCACAGAGGTGGAGGCCCAGGCATGAAGTTGTCTTTTAACAAAATCAGTGCAAAGATGCAACCTTCATAACCAATGATTCATTTTCAATAAGATCTGATTATAGACGTATAACCCTCCTGGGAGAAGGGTTCCCAGAACCGCACACATGTGATCTGGTAAATACAAATTAATGTATTTGTGGTTGAAATTTGATATATGGCATTTCAAGTTGTATGTTGTTGTTCTAAATGACTTTTCTAATTAGATATATATATTATACATATTAATGAAGTTTGAAATAAAACATCTTGCAGGATTCCCATAGTCTTGGACTTAAACATTACCAGACAAAGCCAAATCTAAGGGTCCCTTGTGATTCTGAGATTCTCCCAGACTGGCTGGGATGTAGTCATCACCTTTCTGACGCATGAGGACCACAAAGACCGCAACAATGAGGGCAAGCTGAGATAAGCCCAATTACGGGCTCTACCATGAGACTTACTATTGCAGGCATCCAGGTAAGCAAGAACTATGATTCCCAAACGCCCTGTCCCAGCACTGCTCACATGGCAAACGTACTTCCACCATAATGGAGATGGCAGATGGGCACATAGAGAGAGAGTGGTGGCCACTTGGGGATGGAGAGTCACCAGCCCCCAAACCTTCACAGAGATGGAGGTGACCCTCATGCCACTTGAGGGCAAAGGAAGAAATAAATTCCCTCACCTAATTTAAGGGACTATCCAGTTGCCAAATATAAAGTGTGATCCTGTTGTCTAATTCTATTTGTGATTATAAAATATTAGGTTATAACAGCTACCACCATTCATTAAGTACTTACTAGGTGCTAGATACTTTCATAATTGAATTATACAAATTATTTTTTCTAGCAATCCCAAAATTCTCTTTTTTTTCGTATCCCCATTTTACAGAAGGGAAAACTGAGAATGTCAACCTGGCTATAGTCATGCAGCTAGCATGCAGGGAAGCCATGACTCATATCCTTACAACTTGGCTCCAAAGTCCAAACCTTTAGCCACTTTAAACATATGAACAGATCAGGGGGAAAGCCAAGTTCAGGAGAAAAAGTGGTTAAGTCTTGGGATATCTGAGGTTTTAGAAAAAAAATCCAGAATTACAAAATTCTCCAAAATTGGGTAAAGTTCTATAAAAGCCAATTAAGTGCCATCCTATTGATACCCACTTCTATTAGTTGATTGATACCCAGTTATATTAATTGATACTCAGGTTTCGTCTTAGTCGGTGCTGAGACCTTTTTCTCTTTCATGGAAACGCATCTCCAAATTTATTGTGTACGCCAAAGGGAAAACAGATATACCCTCCATCATTCTGGTATACAACTGACATCACCAGGATGCTTCTATATTGTTGAGTGAAGGATGCACACATAGATGGAGTGGTCAACTCTAAGATATACAGTGGGTGGGGAAAAGGAGGCGCCCCAAATGAATGAGCTAATACAGTGCAATGGAAAGGACATAATTTAGAAGGCAGACAGTGGCTCTGCCGCTGAAGAGTGGTATGACCTTGGACGGTGCACTTCACCTCTCTAAATCTCAGTTTTCTGAGCTAAGAAATGGGAGTAATGTAGCCCCACAGGCCCGCTGGGATAATGGAATGATCACATATTAAATGTCTGTGACACAGGGGCCCTTTACATGTTTGAATTCTTCCTACCAACAGCCCACGTCCTCTGGCTTCGCTGCCCAGTCCTGCCGGGGGCTGACTTAATGAGCTATTTCGCCAACCAAGGGGTGGATCCCCTGTTGCAGGGGCCTCACTGATAGATAGCTCTGACGGCCAAGCCCTTGGCCATCAGCTTGTTCTGTCGAATCTCACGTGCAGAGAGTGGGGCTGGTGACAATGGGGGAGTTAGTTCTGGATTCAGCAGGTACATGGACAGCATGATACCACCTCTCCAGCTTAACTGACAATTCCAACCTGACTCCTTTCAAAGTGGGATGTTTGCTGTTAAACACGCATGCACACCCACCCACACACAACAACACTGTCTATTTCTTTTATAGCCTACACCTGTGAGCAGCTGGGATTCCTGGGGAGCACTTGCAGGAGCCTCAGTTTCTCTCCAGGGACTTGACCCTCCAAAGGCAGAGCCCAGATGACCAGGAAAGTGCAGTTTCTCATACCTCCCCACGTCGTCCCCTCCCACCCCAGGCCATTGTGTCCTGCTTCCCCAGGTGCTCAGCGAGTTCTGGTTTCCCCCCAGGTCTTCCCAGGTGCTGTGCGTAAGAGCCCCCAACCCCAGCCAAGCACACCTAAACCTAGGCACCTAGAGGATTTGGAACCAGCTCCCAGGACCTCTTCACATCCTCCCCCAGAAGCAGAGACCTCTGGGAGGCCCCTGGTGGGGAAGAAAGACGAGGCTCAGTGGAGCAATGTTTTATTAGCGTCAGGCTCCATCACTGCCATAGGTTCTGGGAAAGATCCACCTGCTCCCCGAGCCTCCCTTTTCTCACCTATCAGGCAGGGAGTGCAGCTCGGCCTTACATGTCTGGCCAGCTCTGCGGCCAACTGTCTGTAACGAGGTTATCGACCAGGAAGAATAAGTCCCAGGTGAACAGGCCTTGTGAACAGCCCACATCAACACTTCCCCAGCATCTAGCCTGACACTCCAGCTTTGACCTCTTCCTGCAATCCTCAGCTCCTGGTCTCCAGCCCCTTCCTGCCCATGGGTGGGCAGACATAAACCTCAGAAACGAGACTGATCTTGCCCCCCGGGGGCATTCGCCCTTTTTCTCTACTTCAGACAGCTTCCAGGGGACCACCGTGCCCTCAGCTTAGCAATGGTAAAATAGACACAGCCTATTCTCCCCATGAATTCACCAACCAGCATTCCTTACAAGTCTTTATGTGCTGGGGACAGAGAGGAGAATGGGATGGTCCCTGCTCTTGAGGATGGCCTGGAGGGTGAGGCAGAGGAGCAAATGCGCAACGACAAGGCCCTGTGGTGCATGTTAGTATAGAGGGAGGCACAGGGATGGGAGTCCAGTGCAGGGCAGTCTGGGAAAGCTTCGAGAAGGAAGGAAGGAGTAAGCATTCACTGGGCAAAGGGGAGTGGAGGGGGTGGAAAGTGCGGGAAGCGTCCCAGGCAGAAGGAGATGCAGATACACATATATGGGGACACTCTGGGCACTTTATGAGCTCTACACTTTGTCCGCACTTGACAGAAGAGCAGATGGAGCTCTGGGAGGTAAAGATGCTTGCCCGGTGCCCCACGGCCAACGGCCTGTGGGGCCTGAGCTCCCTCCAGTACACACTCTGCCTTTCCAAGAAAAGGGTTGGCAACACTACCAGAGGTCCAGTTGCTAAAACAAAGTGGAGTCACTGCTGCCTTTGCCAAAAAAATCCATTAGCCTGGGGATCAGATGAGCTGACTGGGTGGACAAGCCCTTTCCAAAGAGGACAGGAACGGGGGTTACTGCTAGAAGTAAAGAAGCCCCCCGAAACAGCAGGGTCTGCATTCTACCCTGGGCGGCAATAAAAGCCCAACTAATGGTGACCTGGTGGGGTGAGTGTCTCCCCTATTTTTCTTGTGACTCTGTCAGCGCCTTTGGTTAACGTGCCTCTTGTTCTCTGCGTCTTCTCAGTAAGCCACTGCCTGGGGGACGTGAGAACGTCACCCTCCCTGTTCCCACGTCAGCGAGGGCTGTCGTAACCTGACAGCAAAGGCGGACGGCGCCGAGATCCAGTCCCCTTCCTTGCCTCAAAGCGGGCCTGCTTTAGAAGCTCCAATGCTCTCAGGGATCTCTCACTAATCTTTTTATCTGGTTATTTATACAACATTCTGCAGAGCCGACTGCCTTCTGCTTTTATAAAAGAACAGAAAAAACAACGTCAGCATTTCAGGTACACAATAATTCCCAATTGCCTGCTCCTCGAGACATTCTAGGCAGCCGCTGGGTGGCGGGGGAGGGGGTGAGAGGCTCCTGGCAGGGGAACAGGCTCTAGTCCAGGGTCCCGGGCCCATGGCGTTACTGGGCATGGCATTTTACTTGGGGGCTCGGCCAAGCAAAATAGGAAAACACAGGAAGGGTTGGGACGGGGCGGGGGGCAGGGGGAGTCACATTTGCTAAGCACATGAAGTGCGTATTATTTGCTCATCCTCATGACAGGTAGGCAGCGTTTGGATTCTGCGGCTAAGGAAGCTGAAGCTTTGGGAGCTGCTAACTCATTTATTGAAGTAACACAGCTCAGAGGAAGCTGATTCTGCCCACCGGTTGATTCCTGGTCTATTTCTGCATTTGTGTTTCTGAAAATTGGCCTAATGTTCACAATTCACTTATGCTAAAGTCAGAAGTAGAACCTGGACCCTCAGTCTTCTACACTAGTGAATAAATGTGCCATTCTTCAAGGGTACTCATTCACCAACCTGCAGCCAGGGCCAACTCTGGGCCAGATCTTGTGTTCAGTCCTCACCCTCTGGGAGCTCCATGGTGAAAAGGGGGATCGGGAAGCAGGGGGAGAGCCCCTGTAGTGACCTGCTGCCCACCCAAGTGGACATTGCCTGGGAGCTGGTGATCTACTGAGCAGTCTCAACTAACCCTTCCAAGGGCCCTGGGAGAACCAGGTCACTATCATTCCAATTTTGTAGGTGAAGAAGCCAAGCAATCAGAGCTGCCATGTAACTTGCTGAAGGTTGCATGGCCAATAGGGGTTAAACCAGCATCCAAGCCCAGGTCTGACACCAAAGTCTGTTGTCTTAAAAACCATACTGTTTGTTGCTCAGACTAGGGATGGATGGGAGTCCTGGCAGGCTTTCTCGGGGAGGCGATCTCATCTGAGTCTGGAAGGTTGATTCAGAGTCAACCAAGAACTGCAACGCTGCAAGACTGTATGAGACTGGGAACAGGGAACTAGCAACCTCTGAGTCAGGAGTAAGCAGGACTCAGGCAAGGCAAAGCTTTTCAGGCCCTGCAAAAGAGTTTGGATTCTACCTCAAAGGCAACAGGGAGCCAGGAAGGACTTTATTCAAAGGAGGAGCTGATGTGATTTGCATTTGAGGAGGATCACTTTTGCTGCAGCGTGGTCAGATGAGGACAAGCCTGGAGGCAGAGAAATCAGTGTGCGCTACCAGGTCCTGAGCAATTGTAAAGGCAGAGGCAGAATGTAGAAATGTAGCTTTTGAATTCAGATCTGTTAGAGGTTATGCTGTTTTCTTGTAAGAAACACATCCCGAAAAACACAGTCCTTTGCTTCTTGCAGTACAGTCTAATCGTGCTTATAATCCCTGCATTATTGTTCCTTTCAGCTGCTCCAAATAAGCAGGGATTCCGGCTCACGGGGGTTCGGGAGTCAGTTTTGATGTTGGGAGCACGGTAGCAAGGTATGAAGGCAAACGTGCCTGTGTGATAAGCCATCTCATCTCATTAAACAGTCCATTTATGAGCATTTCTGTGCATCAGTCCAAAATAAAGTGAAACATAAATACTGCAGCGCTATGACTTGGCCCCACGTGCCTTTCCGCTCTGTCCCGGGCATGTGCTCATGTCCCCAACATGCAGAGAGACAATTCCCGGATACCATTTCTCTCCATGTTTAGCTCCTGAATAAATTTCCTTAAGCCTCTAGCAGCAATTAACTACTTGTCTACCAGCAAGTCCCAGCCGGTGACAAAGGGAGTGAACAATGGCAAATAGATACTCAAGGAAGAACGTTGAGATCAGCTGATGTACTTAGTTTGACGGCCTGTTGTTGGGTTTTGTCTTGGGGGAGGGGCGTTGTCTGTGGGCATGTTTCCTTTGGGTCATGATTGGAAAACACACATAACAGAGTCATATTTGCTGTGGGCAAAATCGTCGCTAGTTTTTTTGATAGGATGGAAGCTCTCAAACCTGCAGGTGCTCTGCATCGAGCCCCGAGCACCCAGAGCTGCCTTCGCTGGGCCTGCCTGACTTTCCTGTTCGGGTCATTCGACCACATTATTTCCTGGCACTTGGGGCGTGCAGCGTCTTGGGGCCATTGCCTGAGCCGAGAAATCCAATCCCAGCAAAATGACTTGGACCTGGCCGTTCCAGCCCATTAACCTACGGAGAGGGTTGGGGGGAACCACGCCCAGCGCCAGTGGGTACCAGCAGTGTGGAGACCCGTGGGCAGAGGATGCCCTGCAGACATCGCTGGAGGGCAACTTAAGAAATGTAGCTTAGTTCTGTTGCTCCCAAGTGACCTTGGGCCTTGGTTTCCCCATGTCTAAAAGCTAGAGCTCTCAAAAAGGGGTGCAGGGAACAAAATGATTTTGAGGTTCGCTTTCAGCTGGAGAACTTGGGGGTGTTTGGAGGGGCCGTCTCCAGTGGGGAGGGATGAACAATCACCAAGCTCCTCACTTCTCCTGGAGAGGGCTCTTGTGGAAGCAGGCATCCCCGAAGGGGAGGACCCTTGAGGAAGGATGAGAACTCCCTCCTGCACTCTCCTGTCACCACCCACAAGGGCAGGCTGACGCGTCAGAGACTAGGATGCTGGGGCGATGCAGGAAGGAGAAGCCCCGGGAGAGTCAGCTTTACCGACTGGCAGAGATGGGGGTGGGGGTACAGGGGGCATCCAGGGTGAGAGGGGAGGAAGCTCTCTTCAAATTCATTGCCCAGTTTTCAAGAACAAAAGCAGCAACAAAAGAAGAAAGGTCTTTCTTACTATTCCTTGTTCCTGCTTATTCTAGAAGATGCAAGTTGAGGATGTGTCTAAAGATCTAAATCAGGGTTCTCAACCTCAGCACTATTGACATTTTGGACCGTATGCTTCCTTCTTATGGGGGCTGTCCTATACCTTGTAGGATGCTTAGCCTCATCCGTGACTTCTACCCTCTGAATGCCAGTAGCTGCCCAGGTGGTGACCACCAAAAATGTGGACAGACATTGCCATACGTCCCCTGGGCTGGGGGTGAGGGAGGCAAAGTCACCTGCAGTTGGGAACCACTGGTCTAACTGGATGGTCTTTTAGGAACCTCAGTTTGCCTCTCTTCCAAATGGGATAATCCCTGATCAGCTCAGTTCATGGAGTAATTGTGAGAAATGAAAGAAAACTTACCTAAGGGAGAAGTCATGCGGCTGTTTCCATGACCAGAGCTGGAGTATTCCACCTCTAGCGGGCAGATGAGAGAGACTATCCCAGCAAACAGTGGCCTGGGCGCAGGGCCGCGCTCCGAGCATGTGACAGATGTGTGTGTCCCTGTGCCCCCAGCCTGCACTCGGTGACTCGGGCTTGCTCTGCGTCACTGGGACCAAACCCTCCCAGCTTCTCTTCTGAGTGTCAGACAGGGGAAGAATGCTCAACAGCCAGTAGGCTGTGCGAAAAGACAGGGGAGCCCAGCTTCTACCCGTCATCACGTGCAGCTCTACCTTAACAAGGAAAACGGAGAAAGCTCATCTTCCTTCCAAGAGAGCAATGAGGCCCTTTGCCAAAGCAGTTCGCTCCTTCTAGAATCTTCTACATACAGTGAAGCCACAGAAATCTGGGGCACAGGAATCTTCCCTTGTGTCATCATCATTGATCCCTGTGGTTTGTGGTCATTTGTGGGCTGGAGTAGGGAAGGAGGATATCTATAGGGTCAGGAAGGGACAGGCACGCACTCAGCTTAACCTTCTCCACTGGCATACGTCCGATAATCTATGGGATAATCTATGTCCCCTTCCTGCTGGGGATCAGGAGCTATTGCCCGAATACAGGTCCTCTCTTGGGGAGAGGGGGAAATGACAGGCGGAAGCAGGTGTCTGAGCCCCAACTATGTTAAAGCAACGTGCTGGCTTTTACATGTGTTATCTCAATCCACAGATAAGTCTGATGCTTACAAATTTTGATTTTACAGCCCAGGAACTGAAATACAGAAAGGTTAAGTGACTTGCCCAGGATGAGTGGGGAGTCAGCATTTGAACGCAGGGCTTTCTGATGTTCCTTCTGCTATACTTTGCTGCCTACTGATAAGAGCATTGTTTCTGCAAAGGGGAAGAAAAGATTTCCCCAAATTCAAATAGCTCTTCAGTGGGTTTCCAAAGGGCTCACCCTACAAAGTCAGGTGTCTTTACCATGGGCTGAGATGAGGTTCTGAGAACTTGGGGAGGGTCCGGGAGCAAGATGGTCCAATGAATAACCTGCCATTATATGATGCCATTCAATGAGGTCCCTTTTACTCCATAATATGGTACCAACACCAACACCACCAGACAGCCCCCCAGCCTATTGCCAGCCTCGATAGAGGGATTAGACCCTAAGCCTTTTTTCCCCATCCTAGGGTTTTGTAATTTAATGAAGCTATGAGACTTTCAGAAATGTACATTCTTACCCAAATAAATGAGCTGGATGAAATTTTAGGGAGGATCTGTGACCTTCAGCTTAAAACTTTCTGCCACACACACAGGCAGTTGACACGTTTTACCAGGTAACAATGAAGGAGGGATTTGATTAGAACCTAGAACAGGGCTAGGACTTTTTTGTTTTTCTTTCTTTTGACAACTTACAAGGAGGGGCACAGGCCAAGGAGAAGCAGAATGAGGATGGGATAGCAGTGGAGGACCTCTGTGTGGAGAGTCCTTGCAGGAGAGGGTCCGGGCCATGGGAAGGAAGCCTGTGGGGAAGGTGGCTCGTTCACCCGAGGCAAGGAACCGACATGGAGTAAGCACCAATCCTGTGCCAGGCACCGTGCATTTCTTCATTCCTGTTTGGCTTGGAGACAAAAGGGCCAAGAGGGCTCACAATGAAATTGTGCTTAAGGAATCTCTATCTTCATCTGCGAAAAGGGAGTGTAGCCTGGACCATCTCTAAGGAACAATCTCTAAGGGACAAACTCTAATAGTGATCAGGATGCTGTAAGAGTCAGGGGTAGGCTGACAGCAGTGGCCTTCTGGAGTTTCTTCTGAGGTGAGAAGAAGGTCTGAATGGATTTAAGAGCAGGAGGAAGGATCAACAAGAGAAGAGAAGAGTGCAAGTGGACACCTGTGAAGATGAGCAGATTGGGAGCCAAGAGACCAGAACTCTGGTCCTGGCTCTCCCACCAATTGGGAGCTTCACCTTAATCTCGTAAGTTCTGTAGACCTCAGCTTCCTTACCTCTAAATCACTTTTGTAAACCTTCCACTTCAGTTCCATGAATTTACCTCTAAAAGAGCTGAGGTATCTGCTCATCAGTGTTAAAAGTCTAAGATCCCTGATTTGACAGCCCTTCTGACCAGGAAGGAATGAACGCAACAGAGGTCAACTCTGGGGCAATACATCTCCTAGTTGGTGGATTGTCCATCCCAGGACATGTCTATCATTTAGTAAATGGGGTGGGGGGAGGAGGCGGCATGTTTCTTTGGTGGCTAAAGGCTCAGCACCAACTCCAGCTGAGTTTTGGAAGCAAAGGCGTGATTCCGGGTGCTTCTGCACTGAAGACATGTGCGCATGTCTGTTCAGAGGGTGGAGTACCGCTTATGATCACGTGTTGTGCAGACAGAGTGTGTGCGTGGGGAAGGCTATGTGTGCAGTCCCACAAGGTGCACTGTGTGTATGTATGTGTTCTGTGTACGTCTGTATATGTGTATATTCGTGTGCACACACAGAAGCACACTGTACAACAATGGGGTTTGCTTGTGGTAAGCATGTATATGCTGGGCACATGTGTACCTATGTTTTTACTGTGCCTTCCTGGGGCATGTGCATATTTGCATGCCTCCACTGTGGCAAGCATGCCAGAACAGGGGTCTGAGAATCATGCCCAGGGCTCCATGGGTATGTGGGATTTAGGGATGGGAGAAGGGCTTTCTCTACAGGAGCAGAAGCAGCAGAGAGAGCAAAGTTGTTGTACAGGCTGTCCAGATGTGCCAACTCACAGATACTTGGGTAGGCATCCCCTTTGGATCGTCCGCATGATGTGTGTGCGCAGCTGAGTCAGCTGGGGCTGAGATCCGGGACCTCTGTCACACCAATGGCCAGTTCCCATTTGTCATCTGCCTGGAATGAGTTTTCCTGATGGGGGTCATCTTTCCCTGGGCGTTGTGTGTGCTGGTTTGTGGCTATTAACATTCAGAAAGACCTGGGCTGTCTCGAGGTTGAGTGGGCCTGCAACCTCTTCACTTCTGCCTGGTTGCGGCACTTGAGCAGAAGCACGGGGAACCTCAGACCCCGCTCCTGCTGGAAGGACAGCTGGGTTAGGTAACTGGCTAGAGGACCAGAGCTTTCCTTCTGAGATGGAGTTGCAGGCAGCAGTCTGGCCACAGAAGACACTCTTGTAGGTTACCAAGAGGGAGGATGGGATTGCTGGGGAAGGCAGATGGGAGGGCAGGAGGAGGCAGGGATGGGGTGCTGTGAGATCGCCCCACGTAAGTGAGGCGTCCTTGCTGCAGCAAGGGAAGAATCAGGAGCTGGCCAGCTCTAGACGGTGAATCCTGGTCGGCCCGCAACTGGCTGTGTGACCTGGGGTCAGTTCTTTACCATCTCTGGGCTTTAAAGTTCCTCTCAGGAAAATGCCACATGCATGAGATGGCACAACAGCCTGTGTGTGACTGCATCATAGTGGGGGAGATCGTGGGCTGCGGATCCAACAGGGTCAGGTGTGATTCTTGCCTCTGCCATGGAAGAGCTGTGTGACCCCAGATGAGTGAATCTGCCAAACTGAATTCTATGTAAATTCAGGATTAATAATATTGTGAGCCCCAGATGGATGTTTTGAGGATGCAGTGAAGTTATTCTGCAAAGTGGATGAAACTTTACACAGTTATGACGATAGTTCTGTGGTGGAGAAACTTCTAGATGCATTAGTCAGTTGTAAACCATGGATGCATGGAGTGAAAATCCATGTGTATCCACTCTCGGCTTACTGAACTGGGAGACACTGGGGTTGAGGATGATAGGTTGGGGGAGAAGGGCGGTGCTCTGTGTTTCCTGACACACTCTAAGATTGCGCCTCCTTTCCTGTAGTCTCACCAAAGGAAGGGGATGAAGATCAGGATGCAGCCTGAGTCCCCACATCTTTCAGACATAGCCCCAGAATGGCCAACTCTACCACCTCCTCATGAGAGAGGCAGAGCCCAGGTGTGGCTTGAATTACAGTCAAGTGATTCTGCACAACCCAGTTCAATGGTCATTGATGCTGGCTACACGCCAGTGTTGTTCAGGGCCCTGGACAGTCGGAGACTAAAGCATTCTAAGGTCCTTGTTCCTGAGAAGCTCACAGGGTAAGGAGGGAGGAAAGGAGAAGGGGAGAGGAGGAGAAAGAATGATCGAGGGGAAGGGGAGAAGGAAAGAAGTAAACAACTGGTTGTATGTGTTACATAATGATCCTGCAATGAAAGGATGTACATGAGACACAGTAAACACAGTGGCCAAGAACAGGGGCTCTGGCATCAGGCTGGCCAGTTAGCTTAGAGCCAGTAAACCAATCTCTGTCTCTCCTTTTGTCGTCTGTAAAATGAGGACAAGTATCAATACTGGCTTCATCAGGCCATTGCAAGAATTTAATACGATAACGGACAAAGCATTTAGAATAACAAACAGAAAGAGTACTTGCTATTATGTCAGTTGTTATAGTAGTAATGGTAGCAATGCTGATGGTGGTGGTGGCGGTGGTGGTGCAGCGGTATTAATAGTCATGATGGGAGTAGTGGTAGTGGTGATAGTAGCGGGAGCAGTACTAGCAGTGCCGGTGGTGGCGGCGGGTGATGCAGCTTGTTAATAGTCATGATGGGAGTAGTGGTAGTGGTGATAGTAGTGGGAGCAGTACTAGCAGTGCTGGTGGTATTAATAGTAGTGATGGTGGTCATGGCAGTGATGGAGAGTGGTGGTAGCAAGTGGTGAGAGCTCAGAGGACCTCATGGCCTTCTCCTAGTGGAGGCACAGGACAAACGACACAGACAGGGGGTGCTCCGTGCATTGCGTGTGAGACCAGTGAGGACGTGTGGGTGAGCTAGACACAGGGATGGCAGCAGCCGAGCAGAGCTCCCGGCACCGGCAAAGGCCCAGAAGCATGAGAGACCATGATGTGCTGTTCAGGGGCCGGGCTTGGGTGTGGCCCCTCAGGTCCACTCTTGGAGGACCTGAGCAAGCTCGCCTCCTGGGGCCAGGAGCTCCGGTGTCGGGGGATTGGTGAGCGCGCGTGCCGTTCTCCATCACCCCTCACAGCTGCTCCCCGGGAGCCCTGAGATTTGAGAGCCTTGCCCCCACCACCTGCAGCTATCCCCATACCGGCTCTGGTTTCCCAGGGCCCTGGGCACCTTTTCTGTTCCCTGAGGCAGACCTTACAGTCTCCCAGCGCCGTCCTGGACATGGTGTGTCTTTCACCAGATCTCTCAACCCTAGATGTCAGAATTCACTAATAGCAGAATTAAAGGCTCTGGTTGCAGAAATAGATCTTAATGTCATAGAAGAGAATTTATGGGGCAGGGTGGGGGAACTGGAGACAGAGAAGACCAGGTAAGGGGAGAGATGAAAGCCGGTGGAGGTCCAGGCACAGAGAGGAGAGCATGTTGTCCTAGTGCTGTCCCTTTTCATAGGTCCCATCAGGGTTCAGCCAGTCCCCCTGGACCCCTGACACCCCCCACTGGGAGGGAGGGAAGAAGGAAAAGCAAACAAGTGAGAAATGAACTCAGAGGCCACTGGAGCCATGGGTAAGACTCACGTGGACCTCACCTGCCATTCAGTCCAACGCCTTATCTTACAGAGGCCAACACTGGAGCTCAGAGGCCCAGGAACTGTCCAAGACATGGAAGGTTCAGTTTGGAGGAGGGCAGACAGAAGCTCAGAGACTCACCTGAGGTCAGACGCTAACACAGGAGCTGGGATTCAAACTGACGACAGCCTATCCTTTGTGCCAACTTAGCTCCTTCAAGCCACCACTGCAGAATCCGGAACTGCCCTTCAAGTAGGAAAAGTGGCCATTCCAAAATCCTACAGTAAATCGGGGGCAGAGCTAGAAAGATCTGGAATTTCTGACTCACCTTCCACTAAGCACGTGGAATCACCTGGAACCAAGCCCCGTACCTAGCAAATGCTTGTTCAAGGTCAGCATCCTCAACAGCAAACCGCTGTCCAGCTCCCCATTCTTACAGCCTGGGGTCTAGTGAGTGTCAAGGAGAGCTCAGGTAGGGGGACACATTCTGTCCATAGCAGCCGTTTTACCTTAAAATAGCAGCTTTCTTCGAAAATGACATTCTAATATCCATTGCCCATGGAAGGAGGCGAGGTCTTCCCTCTCTCCTGATGAGAAAGGCCTTGGATGAGAGGTCAGTTAAACTCTGCACCACTGGACAAGTCAGGTCCTCGCTCTTGGCCTCAGTATCCTCATCTTTAAAACCCAATAGGATGGCATTTAGAAATGTCATTTTCAGGATTAGTGCCCTTAGGAGAAGAGACAGGAGAGAGCCTGCTTTCTCTCCCCACTCTCCAGCATCCAAGGATATAAAGAGAAGATGGCCTGCTGCAAATCAGGATGCAGGCCCTCACGAGACACCAGATCGGCCGGCACCTTGAACTTCCCAGTCTCCAAACCTGTGGGAAGTAAGTGCTTGTTTTTCCTACCAGCCACTCCACAGTAATTTGTTACAGGAGCCCAGACTAAGCAGAAATTAAATTTGAACAACATAAATAAATTTTTCATATAATCGTAAAGAAAACAAAAAGAAGAGCTCGGGTAACACCTGCAGGGGCTACCAAGGCCTGGAAGGACCTTGAGCTCTCATCCTCAGAGGAATGCCCACGGGCACGTGGGTAGACAGGTGGGTCAGCCCCTACCCCAACCTCATCAACACTGTTTCTCCCTCATTCTTAGGCCACCTGCTCAGAGGAAGACCCTGGTCCACATGCTTTGCACATGTTAATTTGTGCAACAGCCTAGAAAGGAGAAGAGAGAACAAGCCTCACTCTACAGATGCAGGGACCACAGCTGGGAAATGAATAATGCCTGGGATGCCAAACCCTGCAGTACCACAGCTCTCTCTCCATACCCCTCTGCGTGGCCTCCCTGCAGGGTCCAGCCTGCTGCTTACAGAGAAATGGCTAATGAGGGGTTCTGCGCTGTCAGCCCTCTGTGCTCTCAACTACAGATTTGCGTTTTGTTCAGTTCAAAGACCTCATTAACACCAGGGTTAGTGGGAGCAGCTTCACGGCTGATTTATCTTCGGGAATCAAAGATAACCCAAGCACCGCCCCCCCTGACCATCAGTGGGACAGAGCTGCTCAGTGGGGCCATCTCTGATGCTCTCTCTCACCTCCCAGGTGCTTCCTAAGGCCCGCAGCCAGAGCGAGGGCTTCAGGTGCCTCTCACAGGGGGCTGGATCATGGGAGACCAGAACTCTGCCCATGGGACATTTGGGCTCCCTCTGGGAATCTCCCAGGAAAACACACACACTTGTGTTGGCCTTGGCCAGGTCCTAATTTCCAGACCAACACTGATGAGTTGTCGGAGTCAACCGCTGCACCATACTAGACACAAGGATTGTCGTAAGGTTGTAGGGAGACCTCGTTCCATCACTCAGTGTGTGTGACCTCTGAGTCCCTGCTCAGTCAGGAGTTCATCAAGGTCCCTTTCAGCTCTGATACTGACATGGCCCAGACTGTCCAGGAACTGAAACTGTCATTGGGAGGATAAGACATATTCATTCATGAAATTCATAGTCACTGAGTCCTTGCTACGTGTCATCCATTGTGCCCAGTGCTAGGGGATGCGGGGGCAGCCATGCCCCCATGCATAAATACCCCTAATAATTTTAAGTGGATGACCTAAGAAACAAAGGAAGCATCAAAATAATAGTGCTGTGTTATATGCAATTCATTTCAATCCAGGAAGGAATTGCAGTAAATAACCTGCCCAAGAGCAAAAAGTACGAGGGTGTTTCTCCAGGTCCAGAAGCTGTGGCTTCACATCCTAGGTCTGTCTGCAGCACAGGAGAACCTAGCCCAACACTGGGTGCTCGGCAGGCACCCGACAACGAGCTGTTGCAAAAGGAGGGGAAGAGCAGAGTAAAGGAGAAAAAAGGGGAGGGAAGAAGGAAGGAAGATAGCTCAGGAGAGACAGGGAGGCATTATCAGTCTCTCCTGTTACAATAAGAAACTGAAGTTCAGTCAGGAGGTTAAATGGCTCGCCCAGTATCACACTGGGGGCAACTGATAGATCTTAAGTGTGGCGCGAGGTCCCTGTCCACCGGGCCTCCCAGGAAAGGCCTCACAAAGGCACAGTGAGTAAGAAGGGAATGATTTTATTGATAGAATTCAGTAAATCAAAAAAAGGGAAAAAAAGCTGGAGTTGGCAGTGAGAGAGGCAACGTGACCTGGGGGTGGGTGGGGGGTGGTCTTTCTTATATATGTTCCTAACTTAGCATGAGAGACCCCGGGGAACAGTAGCTTGGGGTAATGGCATCAGAATCCTGGCTCTGCCGTATTACCTGCTAAGTGGCTCTAAGGGAGGCTAAGTCCTGGCTTCCTAATTTTTACCATGGACGTTATGATGTCCCCTTTCTAGATATTTCCTTTTTTTAAAATATTTTATTTAGTTATTTATCTGACAAAGAAAGACACAGCGAGAGAGGGAACACAAGCAGGGGGAGTGGGAGAGGGAGAAGCAGGCTTCCCGCGGAGCAGGGAGCCCGATGCGGGGCTCGATCCCAGGACCCTGGGACCATGACCTGAGCCGAAGGCAGATGCTTAACGACTGAGTCACCCAGGCGCCCACTTTCTAGATATTTCTAAGGATGAAATAAGATAAGGCACGCATGGTGCCAGACATAATTCCTGCTCAGTAAATGCGAGATCTTTCACCTTCTTTTCTGCAGGAAGTGGGGATGGGGAAGAGAAGAGTGGGCTGCTCAGAGTTCCTGAGTTGGGGTATAAAGGCACACGGGATAAGCATTGCCTTTGTTTCTGGGGCTGAGCCCCTCTCTAGGGGTAGAGTCAGTGACTATCTACACAGTCAGATTTGAGGAGTCCAGGGGCCCTCCATCCTGGGGGCATATAGTCTACCCAGAAATGGGAAATAATGAAATACTGGAATCATTTAAAAAGCCTGAGCTGAGCAATTATTTATCTGATTCTTTCCAAGAGTAAACTTTTCTATGCTACACAATATGGAAGATGCCTGCTTCTCTCTTAGAAGTCAGACCACGGGTTGGAGTAATTCTAGTAATTCTCCAACAGTAGAGATTGGTGGCTGATACCAGAATCATGTCACATAGATGCAGAGCCTTCTGGGCCTTCTTGCTATGCTGAGGTTTTTACTTAATTTTGTTTCCATAGCATGAGTTCATTCTTTTTTTTTTATTTTTTATTGTTATGTTAATCACCATACATTACATCATTCGTTCTTGATGTAGTGCTCCATGATTCATTGTTTGTGCATAACACCCAGTGCTCCACGCAGAACGCGCCCTCTTTAATACCCATCACCCGGCTGACCCATCCCCCCACCACCCTCCCCTCTAGAACCCTCAGTTTGTTTTTCAGAGTCCATCGTCTCTCATGGTTCGTCTCCCCCTCCGACTTACTCCCCTTCATTCTTCCCCTCCTGCTATCTTCTTCTTCTTTTTTCTTAACATATGTTGCCTTATTTGTTTCAGAAGTACAGATCTGTGATTCAACAGTCTTGCACAATTCACAGCGCTCACCAGAGCACATACCCTCCCCAATGTCTATCACCCAGCCACCCCATCCCTCCCACCCCCACCACTCCAGCAACCCTCAGTTTGTTTCCTGACATTAAGAATTCCTCATATCAGTGAGGTCATATGATACATGTCTTTCTCTGATTGACTTATTTCACTCAGCATAACACCCTCCAGTTCCATCCACGTCGTTGCAAGTGGCAAGATCTCATTCCTTTTGATGGCTGCCTAATATTCCATTGTGTATATACACCACATCTTCTTTATCCATTCATCCGTCGATGGACATCTTGGCTCTTTCCACACTTTGGCTATTGTGGACATTGCTGCTATACACATTGGGGTGCACGTGCCCCTTCGGATCCCTACATTTGTATCTTTGGGGTAAATACCCAGTAGTGCAATTGCTGGATCGTAGGGTAACTCTATTTTCAACTGTTTGAGGAACCTCCATACTGCTTTCCAGAGTGGCTGCACCAGCTTGCGTTCCCACCAACAGTGTAGGAGGGTTCCCCTTTCTCCACATCCCCGCCAACATCTGTCGTTTCCTGACTTGTTAATTTCATGAGTTCATTCTTGCATGGGTAGACTTTTTGCTGCCATTCTGAAGTTCAAAGTTAGGTAGTCTATGAGTTCTGTGTGCAGAAATGGCTGCATACCTACAACACAACCCACACTGCGGTGGACACTGGAGGTACATGGGTGAGTAATTAAGGCATGATCTCTATCCTCCAGAGTTGACAGCCTTGGTCACCAAGGACCTAGTGTCCACATTCGAGCATTTCCAGTGAAAGTATGAACTAGCACGATCCTTTTGGAGAGCAATCTGTCAATATGTATCCAGAGTCTACACACCATTCACTGCTGTTCACTACAGTAACTCTTCTTTGCCAAGAAAATCATCTGAGGTATTAAAAAGAAGGGGGTGGCGCCTGGGTGGCTCAGTTGGCTAAGCGTCTGCCTTGGGCTCAGGTCATGATCTCAGGGTCCTGGGATCAAGTGCCGCATCAGGCTCTCTGCTCAACAGGGAGTCTGCTTCTCCCTCTTATGCTCTCTCTCTCTCTCAAATAAATAAATAAAACCTAAAAAAAAAAAAGAAGGGGAAAAACCCCTATATGTACGAAGGTGGGCATTTTTCTATCAGTCTTAAGAGCAGAAAATTGAAAACAATCTTCATGTCCAATAATAAGGGAGTGTTTAAGTAACTTAGGGCACACTCACTTTGTGGGATAGAAGGGAGTTATTAAAAAGCCCGAATAAAGAGTTTCCAGTGACATGGAAAATGTCTAGGGGACAATGTTAAATGAAAAATGCAGGATCCAAAGTTTTTATGCAATAATATCACAGCCATGGAATACTTTTTTTCACACCCGTATGGTACTTTTCAGCTTCTGAAGTGGTTTCACATGCATTACTTAATTTTGAAATTCATGGCAGCTCTTTAATAGAATCAGGCCAGGCATTATTATTCCCATTCTGAACATGAAGAGACAGGTGCGTGGAAGTTTATGCATCTAATAAGCACCAATTTCACTTGCATTTGAAGTGTGGAGAGTATGGGAAAATCATTACCAAAGCTTTGAAATGCACTGACTTTTCTTCATGCTTGATGCCAGCTCTCGAGAACTTGGAGCAGCCTGCCCCTTCCCTTCCCATCCTCTGTGCCTGCTGAGAGGAAAGTGACAGCCTCCCTTTGGTTGAATGCAAGTCATAATTTCTCAGAACTGTCTTGGTGCCGTTTCCACAACTGCTGATCTTCGTAGCCAAGTTCTCTGCGTGTCCACTCGGGCACTGCTGTGGCCAGAGATGGTTTCTTGCTACAGCACAGGAGATATCCCTAGGGTGCAGGGACCTTCATTCTTGATGGTCAAGCAATGACAAAGCCATAAGGGGCAGGTGGGAGACCGCGGAATTTGACTCTGCTCCAGCAGCCCCTCCCCACCTCTCTGGGGTTTGCATTAGCTCTGGGCTCTGCCCCTTCAGCTCTGCTGCTGGGGAACTACCTCCCACGCCCCCCTCTTCACCACTGCTCCAGCTTTCCTTCTGCCCGCTACCTTGTTCCTCTGTTCTCTGCCTCGAAAGAGGCCCCTTCCTTTGAAGTCAGCGAAAGCGAGCCTCTCTGGTGGGAGAGTCAGCTGCCCCATCCTCTGTTGTGCAAACCCCGGGTAGCATCCTCTCTTAATATTTGCTGCACACCGTTTGCCATTTTGGTTCTGTATTTCAGTCTGTCCCACAAGACAGTGAACGTTCAGGAACAGACAAGCCACAGTTCCACCCCATCTTTACCAAAGCATCTAAAATAGACGTCTTTTCAATCCCAAGCCTATAGTTGAGAAACAGGTGCAAACAAGTATGCAGCTAGTAAAATAGCTGGGATACGGCATGCCCCTATCCAAACTCACATCCACCTCTGTGACCCCGGCTCTTCTGGAATACCCAAGCCGGTCTTCCACAGCTGAATGAGTGAGAAAATTAACAGCTGGTCAAAGACACTCCTTAACAGCATCCCCTCCCTGTGCACCCATGCGCACCCGCTTTCTGGAGACACAGGTTGTCATAACTCAGTGAAGAATCCCAAAGTGGCCCTTTCAGGTTCTGGTTCATTGCACAGTCAGCGAATGTCCTACACCAGATGGAGGGCGTGGCTGGGAAGCGAGCAGCTCAGCTCTGATTCACATGGGAGCCCCCACTAGGACTCCTGCCCTTGAATTCCATAGGATGCTTTTAGCCCCAGAATATCTTAACTGAGGATATTTCACTAGGTACTTATCTGTCCCTTGTGCCTGAGAGAGTCCCACCTGGAACACTGCACAGGAAAACAAAGTCTGGGGATCGGGTAGCTCAGGCGAACTGACAACTGTGGGCAGACTCCGGGGAAAGGATTCAGCATCAGCTCCTGGAGTCTGCAATTCCCCTCTGCTATGGTTTATTCCCCTGTAATTGCTAGAACCAGAAAGAGCTTTCTGGTTACCTAGGCTGCTGTTCCTTTTAAATTATCCTATAATCAGAAGTTTATTTCCTTATCACATCTCTTGGAGTCCTTCTGGTTTTGCCTAAGGAGAAAGTCCCAAAGTGGTATTAATATGCCTCTTACAAGTCTCTAAACATTTGCTAATTTTTTTTTTAACAAAGAGAGAGCAAATATTGGGCACAGAGCCTTGGCAGAAAACAACGTCTAGTTACAAGTTAGCAACACTGGTTTGTTTTCATTATGTGCATTTTTACAGTTACCTTCTATTTATGGTAATGATAATATTTTACCATTTGTGTAGTGATTTAAAGTTCCCATTATAAATATACACATTTCTGGGAGAAAAATAAGAGAGTCAATCTGAAGAAACGGATTGTATAGCTTAGGAGGCATGCAGTACAGAACAAATCATGAAAGTATGGAAATAACCCAATGTTCGGGAAATGCTGGTTAAGTCCAACAACCCATTTTGCAGGTGGAATGGAAGCCCAGAAAGGGCAAATGGTTTGCCAGAGATTGCCCAGCCAGCTCCTGGCTCAGTTTTCCCCATGCTTCTCTGCCATGCATAACTCCAAGAGTTCTTTCTGTATTTATTTTGTGACTGTTAGAGAAATGGCCAACAAGGCATTCAGTTGATGGGAAGGGGTGTGAGGGTTGGGATTAGGGGGTGGTGAGGGGCTGTGTTCTGGATTCCCCAATGGTGAATAGGCACCCCATGTTCCATATGGGGACAGCAGTGCGACAGGCACCTCCGTGGCATCATTGGTTACTCAATGACTGAACAGAGCTCAGGGAGAAACAGACCATTAAGAGCTTACAATACAGAGGAACAGTCATAGCTTATAAAACAGCATTAATAAAGACCACAAAGATCTACCAAAGAGAGGAAAATGAGTCTCTCTGCCTCTGTAAATAAATCCATGGCTTGCAAACAAAAACACGCTAGAAAAACCAACTGCAAGTGCACTCCTAGAAAAGGAGACCAGATGTCCCTGGAATCTTTTTAATTAAATTGTGAGTCAATTGCAAGCCAGAGGGTGGGGGGCTGTGGGGAGTGGAATTTTGCTTTCTAAGACTGCCAGATGCAAAGTCCAATTTCCAGGATAATAAATCCAGGGTGGAGGAGGCTTTCCAAAATTTAATTACATATTGCCTAGCAACTGAGGAGATGAACAGGCATGAAATTGGGGGGTCGGGGATTATGCATTAAAGATGTTGATGCCCCAGGTTGCAGGATGCACATTGACATCAGGCTGTGGTCAGGAGCCATAGGAGGCAATTTCTGTTACGTCAATTGCGAGCCTCATTCTGCTCTGTCTGCCTTGGGCTGACCAACCCAGCAACCTAGCAGAATTAGGACCCTGCTATCTCATTTTTCACAATCGAAGCATCTTTTTTTTTGTATTAAGTAATAGATATTAAAACTCTCCTGCCAAGTGAAACCATAACTATTAACAGCTTGGTACATGTATTTCCAGAATTTTATGTTCATAGCTAATCTCTCTCTAACCTAAATGAGACATTGCTACATATTGGTCTGTAGTCTGCTTTTCTCCCCCCCTCTAATATATGGTGGATGTCCTTTCCTTTTAAGTTTTGTTTTTTACTGAAATATAACAAACATAGAGGGACGTTCACAAGTAATGAAACCACCACAGAGAACAATACTTGGACCTTTACCAGCCTCCCCCTTCCCTGGTACTTGCCTACTCCACAATTCCCTTGTACCCCCTCCCCTTCCTAGTCACAAAGCCTTTCCTTCTCTCCAAGAAAAAGTATTCTCCTGACTTCAAATATATATTAGTTTTGCCTGATTTTGAACCTCATATAGAAGGAATCAAACACTATTCCTTTGTGTCTGGCTTATATGCTCAACATTCTGTAGGAATCATTCATGTAGTTCTGTATGGCTGTAGTTCATTTTTATTTTATAGTACTCCAGTGTGTGGTTACATAATAATCAGTGGATCCATTTCAGTGTTGATGAAATTTTAGGTTGTCTCCAATTTGGGACCATTATAAATAGAGATGTTTTCTGCATTCCTTTTGGTACATTTGTAAAGACCCTTCTCTTGGGCATATATCCATGAGTGAAACTGCCATTTCTCTATAACATCTGTGCCAAATTATACTCCCATCAGTTTGTGGAAGTTCTTAAATTCATCCTTTTTAATGTCTGCATCATGTTTTACCGTATGGATATATTTGTGGGTTCCTATTGATGGAAATTTGGGTTGTTTCTAATTCTTCACACATTTTTTATTAAAAAAGTAAACAATGCTTCCATGAATATCTTTTATATTTATCTTTGAGCACTAATGGGATTATTCTTCAGGATGAACTCCTGGGAGTGATATTTGGGGGCTCAAAGAGCACACGTATTTTAAATTTGTGTATGTCCAGGTTTCCTGAGTTTCCTTTCCAAGTTAATTTCCTACAACTCCTTGATCCCCTTGGGTATTCCTGAAGTTCATCTTTCTGTTTGCTTCCTTGAACACACTCTGTTGTCAAATGTCTCATAAAGTGTGAGCCCCCTAGAACTGATCCTTGATCTCCTGGGGCGGCCTTGAATAGAGGGAGTGAAGAAGGCGGGCCAAGAGGTGCCATGGATAGGGCTCCTTTCCCAAGCCTAAGAAAGAGCCAGTCTCTGAAATGTGCTTCTCGAATTTTTCTGAACCTCTTGATAGCTTAAAGCACACCACCTTGTTGCCAAAGAACATGATTCATTTGGGTCCCAGTGATTTCTGGATGTGTGGTCTTTTGGACATATCAGTCATGTGGGAAGAAAAGAATAGGTCATGTGAATGCTGACATTCAGACATATATTGACAGCCATATGGCCAGTTACTATTCCAGACATTGCTTATCCAGGGACCTTTGACATCTGGGAGACAGAAACTTAGGGCAAAAAATTCTGTAATGGAGAAATGACATGTTCTATGAGCCCAGAGCAGGGAACACATACTTTCAGTAGCAACAGAAAAGGCTTCATGGAAAATTCATATATTTGCTGCTACATCTGGGCCAGGCTGGGTGGGGATTACTCAGCTTTAAATGGGATACGGTATTGTCAGTAATTCCTCCTTCCTGACTCCCTCCAATGCACCAGAACCTGGAGGTTCTATTAAGGCTTTCCCTTCAAGCTTTTACAATAACTTGATATATTTATTGTTTTCCCCCATTACTCAGATGACGACCTGAAGACTCAAAGAGAATCCAGTTAACTTGCCAAGACTGTGCAGCAAGGACAAGGAAGACCAGAAATTATTTCCAACCAATCACAGGAATGAGACTCTTCTCATCATTCACAAGACATTTTAACAAAAAGCAAAACAAAGCAATGCTCTGCCACCATAGGTCAAAGCCACGGGGCTTCCCTCCCTCTGCTCACCACTGCTTCCTCACACGTAGGGAGTTCTGTGAGGAGCACCTCGACAAGGCGAACAAGAAAGTGCAGAGAAGGATGGGACTTCCCCCGTTGTACCAGAGACCTGGCACCAAGGAGACGTACATAAGTGGCAAAGCTGAGACTTGAACTCACATCTCCTGGCTTGTGATTTTCATGCAAGAAGGTCATTGAAACTGTCTGCTCTTAGCAAGAGCTAGGGACATTTTTTCTCCGAGCTGCTGAAGTAGTATGGATAGCCATATATTTATATACTAACTAAATTTCATTTATTTATTTGATAACTATTTATAGGAAGGGCCAGCAATTTATTTTTATTTTTTTAATTTACTGTGTGTGTGTGTGTGTGTGTGTGTGTGTGTATGTGTGTGTGTATGAAGAGACAGTAAACATTTCAGGCTTATTAGCCATATGGTCTCTGTAGCAACTATTCAACTCTACAATTACACCATGAAAGCAACCTTAGATAATATTAAAATGAATGTGTTTGTGTTCAAGAAAAAAAAAAACCTTATTTACAAAAACAAATGGCAGGAGACATAGGATAGCCACATGCAAAAGAATGAAGTTGAACCCTTACCTCAAACCAAATACAAAAACTAACTTAAAAATGGATTAGAGACTTAAATATAAGGGCTAAAACTATAAAATTCTAGGAAAAAATAGACATTTATGACCTTAAGTTAGGCAATGGATTTTTAGATAGGACACCAAAAGCGAAAGTAACAAAAGAAAAAAAAAATAGATAAATTGGACTTCACCAAAATTAAAAATTTCGTACTGCAAAGGATACCATTAAGAAAGTGAGAAGAATCCATAAAATGGGGAAAAAATAATTGCAAACCAAATATCTCATAAGGGACTTATATCCAAAATATATAAAGAAACCTGCAATTCAAAAATAAGACAACAAGTAACCAGGTTAAAAAATGAACATGGGATCTGAAGAGACATTCCTCCAAAGAAGATACATAAATGGTCAATAAGCACATGAAAAGATCCTCAATAGCACTGGCCATCAGGGAAATGCACATCAAGACCCACAATTAGATATCACTTCACACCCACTATCTTGTCTATAATAAAAAAGACCAAGAACAACAAGTGTGGGGAGGAGGTAGAGAAATCAAAACCCTCATACACTGCTCCTGGGAATAAATGGCATGGTACTTTTGGAAACTAGTCTAACAGTTCCTCAAAAAGTTAAACAGAGAGTTATCATGACCCATATCCAAAAGAAATAAATATACATGCCCACACAACACTTGTGCATGAAAGTTCATAGTAGCATTATTCACGATAGCCAAAATGTTCACCCGCTGATGAATGGATAAAGAAAATGTGGTATCTTGGGGCTCCTGGGTCATGTAATCAAGCCCCACGTTGGGCTCTCTGCTCAGCGGGGAGTCTGCTTTCTCCTTTTCCCTCTGTGCTCTCTCTTTCTCTCTCAAATAAAAAAAAATATTTTTTTAAAAAAAGATAATGTGGTATATCTGCACAGTGGAATATTATTCAGCCATAGAAAAGGAACAAAGTACCAATACACATTATAATGTTGGTGTAGTTTGAAATCAATATGCTAAGTAAAAGTCCCCAGTTATACTGTATGATTCTGCTTATATGAAATGCCAGGATTAGGCAAATCTATAGAGACAGAATTCAGATTAGTGGTTGCCTAGGAATGGGGATGAGGAGTCAGAGAAAAATGGGGGTAACTGTTAAGGGGGTTCTTCTTGGGATGATGAAAAATCTCTAAGTTGAGTAGGGTCATAGTTCCACAGCCCTGTGGTTATACTGAAAACCCCTGAACTGTACATTTTAAATCAGTGAATCATATGCAATGTGAGTTAGATCTCAATAAAGCTGTTATACTGCAAACAACTAAAAAATCAGATGGCATCCTGGTCTTTGGCCTAAGGGCTGTAGTTTTCCAACCCCTAATTTACAGGATGCCAGGTGGAGTGCTAGATGGGGAACAGAGAAGGGAAAATGACACACACACACCCCCCTCTGATAGAGCATACTACAGGGTGGAGCACGGAATCATTTCTGACTGGTACCCAGTTAGAAACTGTAACAGGTGGGGGCACTGGGTGGCTCAGTCCAACTGTTGATTTCGGCTCAGGTCATGATCTCAGGGTCGTGAGCTTGAGCCCTGCTTTGGCTCTGTGCTCAGCAGGGAGTCTGCTTGAGATTCTCTCTCCCTCTCCCCCTCCCTCCCTCAAATAAATAAATAAAACTAAAAAAGAAATTGTAACAGGTACTTTAAAGGAAACAATGCATGAAAGAGAGGAAGGACAGGGTCAAGCAGAGCCTGGGGGCCCTGATGAGGAATGCTGGTTGGTTGGTTTTTTTCCCCTAAGTGCTTTATCACAGGCTCTCTCTGGCTGTTGCCTGGAGAATGAGTGGGGAGAGGGCAAGCATGGGAACAGACCAGCAGGAAGGTGGATGGAATGACAAGAGGTCATGATGCTGCTTGGACTTGGAGGGGTTGGGGGAGGGAGAAATCAAAATACCTCCCCAGTTTTCTGGCGTCAACAGCTGATGGAGCGCAATTTTCTGAACAGATTTATTGAAGCGGGTGGTGTGTGGGGAGAAGCCCAGGCCGGAACCCCTTAGAAATAGGGAAAGGGAGGTACTAATTTATCAGTTCTTGCTAGGAAGGTCCAAGTGTCGACAATTCTCAGCATTGATATTCCTCATCTTGACAATTGCCATCCTAATACTCACCTCATCGGGTTGCCACGAGATTATATGAGTTGGTATTTGTAAAGCGCTTGGGATAGTACTTAGTCTATGTACTAATGCTCAATATACATGCTGAACAAAATATACTGATAGCCTCAGAATGGCAGAGTCTGCCCCAGGGGGAAAAAGAGGAGCAAGGAGAGGTAAGACCTTCCCCGTGCAAGCTGTCCTGGCCCACTGGCCACAGTCATGCCTCAGTTTCCTCCCCTGTAAAGTGAGCAGAGCTATACCTAGTCATTGCAAGCATTCAGTGAGTCAACACATGCAGAAGTTCTTAGAGCAGTGGCTGCCCTGGACATGTTGGTCACCCTGCTTTGGGATCCGGGACTGGCCCTCACTAAAGGCGGGGGGCATGATGTCTTGTCTTGACAGGTGGTGTCTCCTTGAAGAAGTCAGGGCACCTGCTGGGGCTGAGAGCTGGTTTTCTGCATGTGAGAGATGTGGGGGTCCATGGTCAAGGGCAGGGTGACAGTCCCCTCCATCTTTCCCTTCCTTCCGGCAGGCATATGAGCACCCAGCACTTGCTTCAGGCTCTCGCAGAAAGAGACCAAGTCTGTGGCACCAGGTCACTTATAGCTCTTGTCCCCTGAGAGGACTGGGGCCCACAGCCTTGTCAGGAGGGACTCTGAGCCTGGGTGGGGCTGGGACACCTACTGGGGTTCAGGTTCTCAGTCAGCTCATCTGGGACAGCAAGGAGGCAGGTTCAGACTGCAGCAGGTCACCGCTCTGGAATAATTAAAAGTGCACGACAAACGGGAACAATTTGGGGCAGCACTTGAAGGAGTAACACTGGGGGAAGCTAATCACTGCAACAAGGCAGCAAGGTGCCGGGCACACCCCCTCTGGCTCACCCCCCGACACCCGCCCAGTGTCAGCGCAGCCTCCTTCCCACTTGCTTAGCCTGACTAGCTGGCTTTCCCAGTCTCCAGGGCGGACAATGTAGGAGACGACCCCGAAAGGCAGGGAGTGGCCAGGAAGGAGGGAGAAGTATGTGTGTGTGATGCTTTTCCCCAGCGCAGACTTCCCTTGCTCAGGATCAGGATGGATCCCCTGTGACTAAGGCCCCTCCTCCCCTACCCCCTCTATCCTTGTCTGAAGGAGTCTTCTCTCAGAGCAGCCTCCTCCTCGGTAAGGAAGGGCCTTCTGGGTTCTCAGAGCCCACGGAGGAGGAAGACTTGGCTGCCAGAATGATCGGGGCAGGGGGAGAAATGGCCACGGGAAAGAGGGAGGCTGATGAATTATGCATGGTGGGAGGGGAGGGGAAACAGTCCCCGGATGGTCCTGATGAGCAGCGGGCGGACAGCTGGCAAGGGGAGGCTGGGCGCTGAGTCACAGCAAAAGGGGTGATTAGTCTGTCAGCTGTACCCACCTCGAGGTGGGTTGAGTCACACTCTGCAGAGGGAGAGAGAGGAGCATGGACCCCAAAAGGACCAGGGAGGGAGTGCGTGTTCCTGATGAGCCACACGGTTGCTGTTTTGAGAACCCTCCTCTCCTTGGCTTGCAGGCTCATTCCCATCCCCCACCCCCCCCCCCCGCCCAGCCCGTCTCCAGGTGACTCACGTGGACCAGAGAACATTGAGACTTTTCTCCCCTCAGCAAGGAGGGGATGTAAATGGTCTTCTGTTGCCTCCTGTGTGTGTCTGAACTTGCCTTGTGGGCAACCTCTAAGCCCAGCCAGGGAATCTTGAAGCTGGGCCTGAAGCCAGGAGTGGGACCGACTGATGACAGGCCACAGAACATAGAGCCATAGAGACCCAAAACACAGGGAAGCCAAGAGCCCACAGACAGCCTACAGCAATGGTTGGTCTGAATGGGCTGGACAGAGAGATGTTAATGGAGATAAGACAGCAATCAGAGATACCAAGATGGATGGATGGGTGGGTAGGTGGGTGGATGGATGGAAGGATGGATGGATGGAAGGATGGATGGGGGAGTAAATGGACGGGTGGATGGATGGATGGGTTCACTCATGCATTTGTTCCCTCACCAGTACATGGTTACTGAGTACTACTATGTACCAGGGACTCCTCCCAATACCAGGAACACAGGAATCGGCAAGAGAGTTACGATACCTATTCTCATGGAATAGTGTGATGGGGAGAGAGACAAAATGCAAGTCAACAATTAAGACACACGTTGACTTTAGATAATAAGTGCTTAGGAAAAACAGAATGGGAATGGTATGATTGACTAGGGAAAGACTACGTAAGCTACAGTGGTTTGGGAAGACCACATGGGACAGGAGACATGGGAGCTGCTACTGAGCATGGGAACCAGGAGGAGAGTGCACTTGAAGGGCCTGAGGCAGGGAAGAGCTCTGCACATTCCGCATGGCAGAAAGGCTAATATTCCTGAAGTGAAGCAGGAAGAGAAGGTGAGAGGAGATGAGGTGGAGAGCTAGAAGGGCCAGATCATGCAGGACAAGGTGCAGACACTGGATTTCCAGTGCGGTGCAAAGCTGTTGATGATTTCCCATGGACCGCAACCTTTTGTTTATGAGGGCAGATCTCAGGGAAGAAGCAAATGGAAATATTTATCCAGAGCCTGCAGACTAGCCTCCAAGTTGTAAGAATATCAAAACACTTGACGACAAAGAGTAAAAGGAACATTGATGAAGTGCCGTTTGTATGCTGGAGATTCACATACATTGTCCCTTTGATTATTAATAACAATTCTCATCACAGAGGAGCTCAGCCAAATTCAGAGTTAATGAACATGCCCACTCTGGAAGTCCAGGCAGGACTTGATCTCTGACCCAGAGCCCATGATCTTAATCACTTGTCTCCACTTGCAAGACCTGGAGGGCATATTTAAGACCTGGCCTGTCAAGTTGTGCCTCTGACATATGGGGACAGGCTAGACCATGATGGTATGGCTAGCTGGTGGTTGCATGGAGCCATCTTCGGACTTGTGGGGTGGGGTTCTCTCCCTACACCGTTGGCAGGCAGAAGAATGTGGCATCATTCCCATGCCCTCACTTAACACTGTGTGACCTTGGACACATTCCCTCACTTCCCTGAGCCTCAGGATCCTTACTTGTAAAATGGGGTATTCATATCGATTTCAGTCTTATAAAGGATTGTTGTAAAGATTAAAAGGTTGTAATACTCTATGCAAAGGCACCTGAGGCAAAGCTTTAGAGTATATATAGTGTATATATACGTAAACCTGTTCATGGTTCACCCCGCCCCTGGCACACGTAATTCCAATGGACTTGAGAATCCTGTGTGTCCATGACAGCACCTAGAAGCAGATACCTGGAAGCTTTTCTTTCGGAAGAGGGTAGTCTAGGGCTCGGCCTCCCTCCTGTGGGCCTGTGGCCTCTGACACTTGGGAGAGAGGAGCTTAAACCTATGTCTCAGCCGGGCAACTGGGCTTTCCCCCACTTGACCAGTTCTTGCCCATCCTCTTCCAGGCTGACATCATTTTCAGTCTTTCTCGTCTCATAAGACTTTCTAGCTAATGGTCGGAAGACCAGGGCTTCAGCCCCACATCTTTGGGTTTGGGCCCTCCTTGGTTCTAATATCAATCATACTGTACTTGGCTTTGCCCCTGCCCCCAGGATTGGATTGATGGGGACACCTAAATTTGACCATATGGGCAGGAGGGATGGAAGGACCACAGGTCTCTGCTTCAGGAAGAGTTGCCAGATCAAATACAGGACACCCTTAAACTTGAATTTCAGATAGACAACAAATCAATTTTCAGTATATCTAAAATATAGCAAAAATTATTTGTTGTCTATCTAAAATTTGAATGTAACTGGGTGTTCTGCATTTTTTCTTTGCCAAACCTAGTAAGCCTAGCCTCAGGTCAACCATTCTTTCCACACCCTTGAGCCTTGGTTTCAGTGCTGTGCAAAGCTATTGATGATTTCCCATGGACCGCAACCTTCTGTTGATGAGGGCAGGCCCCAGATAATGGCTTACCTGGGACAGCGCCTTGCACCCAGATCAGACAGGTGTGTCTCCATTCCCCTGGGACTGAGCCAGCACACAGTAACCTGTTTTGTGACATCCCAGGCACTCTGACACTGTCTTTCTGTTACTGTCCCAGTGGCACTGGCGTCTGCCCCACCCCTTTGCAGGCCACAGATGTCTCTCACACCCACCTTCTCCTGGCTAGCTATTGTGAATGCAGTGTGGCCTACGGCTGGTCCCCACATGCTCTCTGGGTAGCTTGTCATCAGGCAAAGCAACTGTTTCTAAGTCTTGCCCCTCCTAACCAGCAGTATTCCCGTCCTGTGAAAATTAACTGCCCTCCTCCCCTCTGCCCTACGCCAAGCTCTGAAGACAGCTCGTCTCTGAGCTCCAAGAGAACAGGGATCATATATCTGAGCCAATATGTACCATATTCTCCATCAGCTGACAGCACCAGGCACACAGCCCCTGTTAGAGAGTGTATGTGGAATAAATGAAAACAGAATAGGGAACTGAGGCTCTGAGGTAGCTGGGCTTGTTATTATTTTTATTATTGAAAATAGAAATTCCCCTGATTGATGAGCAGAGGCTTCCAGAATGCGGTTGGCCAATTTCACCCAGATCACCAGCCCATGGTCCTCTCAACACATGCATTTTTTATAACCACGCATATAAGCACATATATAATATGTAATTACTTTGGCAATAGAGCCTCAAAGTGGAAGACATCCCAAAAGAGTGAAAAAAGGACAAATGGAGAGAAAGGGTGGGTTCGATGTAGGCGGCTGCCCTGCCTAGCAGAGTTCTCCTGGATGGGTTCTCCCTCCCCAAGGCCAGCAGGGAGGTGTCCTGGGTTAGTCACTTCCCTGCTTCTGCCCCAGAGCCTCTTCCTGCCCTGGCCCTGCCCTCCCCCACCCCCACCTTGAGCTGAGAGGATGCCTCATGAAAGGGCCGAACCTAAACCCTTGGCTGCCGAGTTCACCCCAGCCACAGTAACCTGGCCCAAAGCAAAATGATTAACTGGGTGGATTTTTTTTTTTTTTAAAGAATAATCCCCTTGAAAGAGCAAAGGGCTCAAGAGTGAGTGATTTAATCCCAGCTTTTATAATACCACTCAGCGGAGGGGTCTTAATTCTAGTAAAGAGCAGCGAAATCTTACTGATTATCACAAGAAAAGAAAAATGGTTAAATCGGGGGGAAAAATGCTCAATTGTGTGTGTCCTTTTTAAGAAATGAGGGAGATATTTGACATCAGACATATTTAAAATAAAAATGAAATAATTAATAATGGGCTAAATGAGCAGTAGAGGCCGGTCAGTCCAAAAATGTGAGGCCAAGATTCAGATGACTCTGGCTCAAGGTACCACCTTGGTACTTACTGGCTTACTGTGTTATCTTTACAGCTTGGTACCTCTGTGTTCTCATCTGTAAAATGAGACAAATCTTCGTCCTGAGAGAGTGAAGTAAGACTGGAAATGTGCTCCCTCTATTCCTGGAGGGGAGGGGGTCTTCTCAGTGTCCCCCACGCATGGAATCTCCTGCCTGGGAAGGCCCTCAGGACATCGCCACTGCAGGCACCTAGGACACACCTGGTCACCTTATATCTGCCACGCATTTTGGAAACAAGACTTTGATGATCACTTTCAAAGTAGAACATCTGCAACTAAGCAAATGCTTTGAAAATAACAAACAAAACAACGATAAGAATACTAACACTGTAGTAATTTATATTTTTGAACTTCCTCTCTACCAACCGCTTACCAGGGATCAGTACTTCATTGCACACTCTCTCAATCCATTTAACAACTCCCCGGGGTGGGGATTACTCTCCCCATTTTATAGATGAGGAAAGTGAATCACAGAAAAGTTAAGTAAGATGCCCAGGATCACACGGTTCAACACACGGTACAGCCTTTTTCCTAATAAAAGCCTCATAAATATCCTGTCTTGGACTCCCTCTAGTTTTACACATTCAGCAATCATCTGTTGAGCACCTACTGCCCGACCATCGCTGGATTAGGCACTGGGACTACAGTGGGGAACGATGTAGAAAACATGCAGTCCCCTTCCAGAGCTCACAGTCCAGCTGTCATTGAACTTGGCATTTGAACCAGGTCTGCTTCTGATGCTCACTTGGACGGGCAAGGACTAGAGCAAACCCAGTCCAGCCCCACAGGTGAATGGTGGTAACCAAAGGCTGTGTGGCATTCTTGAACCTGAACTCATTTGATTCTCTATGCACCTGGCTGAGAACTGCAGCCTCCCGTGAAATGTCCCTCTTATCCAATAGCCCACACGTTGGGCTTGGGAAAGGGGTTTCACACCAATTCACGTTACTTTGGCTTTCCTGAGCCTGGAAGTAGAGCTCTAAATGATTTCTAAGCTCACAAAGATTCAAGAATATGCACGTTGCCACAGCAAACACTAAAGCATATCTCAGCATATAAAAATAGGTAATAGCTGCTCGTACGGTCAAGGCCATTTCTTGATCACTTTTAGTCTTTCCCCCCTGTTCTTGGAACAGTGTCCCACACCTGCATACCAAATCCAATTTTGATGAACGAATGAAACCCTGGTGGGTCAACAGGCTTAGCTCCATACAAAGACTGTAGACTTTGCTTCTGGCTCCATCCAACCATTTAACAAACATGAGTGAATTTGTACCCAGGAAGAACCAGGCAGAGAGTTATGTAGTTAATTGACTCACTGTGATGGGAGGTTAAGTAGGGGCAAATGGATCAGTAGCCTCATCAAGTACAGAGAGATTCCAAACCCATCCCTTCCCAAAGACTTTTTTTTTATTTTTTATTGTTATGTTAATCACCATACATTACATCATTAGTTCTTGATGTAGTGTTCCATGATTCATTGTTTGTGCATAACACCCAGTGCTCCACGCAGAACGTGCCCTCTTTAATACCCATCACCAGGCTGACCCATCCCCCCACCCCATCCCCTCTAGAACCCTCAGTTTGTTTTTCAGAGTCCATCGTCTCTCATGGTTCGTCTCCCCCTCCGACTTACTCCCCTTCTTTCTTCCCCTCCTGCTATCTTCTCCTTCTTTTTTTTTCTTAACATATATCGCATTATTTGTTTCAGAGGTACAGATCTGTGATTCAACAGTCTTGCACAATTCACAGCGCTCGCCATAGCACATACCCTTCCCCCAAAGACTTTTGATGGACAGTCCCATCCTTTGTCTTGTCTTGAGAACCATCATCCCCACAAGGCTGAACCCCAAAGCTGTTCTAGCCCGATAATCCTCTTCCCAGCCCTAGTGCACATGTCAGCTTGTCTGCTGACCATCTCCCCGTGAACAGTCCACAGTACCACAGACCCCGTAAGAGCAAGACTCAAGGCTTAACACTTAAGACAGCACCCCCCCAAACCAGCATCTCTTGCCGCATTCCCTATATTCATCAGTAGACCATTATTTTGTAAAACAAAGAACAAAAAACAAAACCAAGTTCACAAATGATCTAGCACTTGCATTCCAGGCACTGTGTACTATCTGAAACAATAATTTTTTTTTTTTTTTTTACAGATGGGAAAACTGAAGCTCAGATAGGTAAAGCAACTTGCCCTCTGTCACATCATTAGTGCAAGAGTTGGGCTTCAAATCCAAGCAGTGTGGCTCCAGGGTCCATGTGTAACTGTAAGACTGTCCCTCTCTCTAGGCACAATGCTAGGCATTCTTTGTGAGCAACCCCACACCGGTCAGTTCTCTGCATTCCTCTGCCCTTCTCTAGGCTTCAGGAGGCTGACGTCAATGCACCATGCCATCTGAGCTCCCTTGTCCTCGGGCTGAGGGTTGGGTGCGGCCAATGGGTGATCAGAAAGTTGGGAGGGAAAAAGACGGGGATATTTACCCCACGCCCCACCTGTTCCCTCCCAGCCTCACTCTAGTACTAGCAGGAGCTGAGTTCTATGGTGAAGACTCCTCCAACGGTCTGGTGACACCATTTCCTGACCTTCCTCCATAGTCCCAGGGCCAGGAACCATTCCCCACTGCCGTTTGTCCTGGATGCTTCTCCATAGTTGCTGTTTCCCTTCTCCCTGCTCACACCTCTGTAAGAGTTCTTTCCCTCTCTTTCCTGCTGGATCCGTTCCGATTCCAAACCTCAGTGTCCCCTCTGCCCTCTCCCTCCCATCACATCCCCTCTCTCAGCCTTCTGAAGGCCTGTGAAGGCCACCTAGCAACAGATCTAGCATTTTGCTCTTCTTCTTTACCTTCCTGCTCTGCCTTACACTATCCATTAGCTTCCCACGTGGCTTCCCCGCACGCAAGCTCTTAGATCTCCAACGGCTCTTCCACAAGCAGAGCCAGCCCCGCAAAGCCCAGATTCACTCCTCTACTTCCCTCTTCAAAACCCTTCAATGGCTCCCTAAAGCCTAGGGAGCCTCCCTAAAGAATAAAATCAAACTCCAAAACCTAGAGTAGGTCTGAATCATTTTTGTATTTCTCCAAGGGCCTTGCCTGTATTCAGTATAGGTTGTGGTGAGTGAAGAAAGTATTATCACGATTTGTGAAGTTCCAAACCGTGTACAGCACAAGAGCACAGAGCTACAACAAGATCATCCTCAAAGATTCTGTAATCTCCACCAGTGTTGTAATCCGCGGGTGAGCAGCTTCAAACGCTCTTCCTAGCCCTCTCTATTTGTCCTCGATTCCTTCTCAGCTCCGCTGCCTGCATGCACAGCAGAGTTTGGGGCTTCCCTCCTTCTACCTTAGGAGGCAGGACTGTGCAGTGGTTAGGAGCACGGGCAGGAGTCAAAGCTGCCTAAGTCCAAATCAAAGTCTATTTTCCGGGGCGCCCGGGTGGCTCAGCCAGTTAAGTGTCCAACTCCTGATTCCAGCTCAGGTCATGATCTCAAGCTCGTGAGATCAAGTCTCGAGTCAGGCTACACGTTCAGCGCAGAGTTTGTTTCTCCCTCTCTCTCTGCTCCTCCCCCTGCTCACTGTCTTGCTCTCTCACTCTCCCTCTCAAATAAATAAATAAAATCTTTTTTTTTAAGTCTATTTTCTTCCCTGTGAAACAAGGATAATAATCATTCCCACCACACAGGGTTATGAGAGGATTAAATAAAGTATGAAGCACAGTACTAAGAACAAACTAAGCCCTTAAAAATGTAAGCGGGTGTTTCTATCTGCCCTATTGTAAGACAGGATTATTATATGACATACTACTATGTCTATCATATAAGCTACATGCACAAAGCAGTGCTTGTTTGTAGACGATTTTATTCAGACCTCCCCAATATGAGATGTTCTATGAGCCTTGCTTTGCATAAGAGTGACACACAGAGAGATTAGGTGTCTTGCTCAAGATCACACAGCAAATAAACGCTGGAGTCAAGACTGGAATATGGGACTTCTGATTCCAAATACAGTTTTATGTGCTATGTTCGATGTACTTTGATGTTGGAACAAAAGTCAACTCATTTTTTTTTCCAAGGCCTAGCTCAAATGCCCCTTCCTCAATTCACTGGGAAGGATTCACTAATCTTTCTGTTGTAGTCTCACTTATGGACCTGCTCAGATGAACTGAATTTCGTTATGGGTTTGCTTGGGAATTTACATTTCTGGCTCCTTCACTAAACTCTGAGTGCTTCGAGGACATAACTGCCGTGATAGTCATAGGACAATATGCACCATGGTGCGATATCAGGGACCATCTCAGTACCCTGCATAGAATAGATGGGAAGGCAATAAATGTACAGTAGGATTTATCAGTCAGAACAAACTACCTGTGTTGCAGTAACCAACAGCCCCTCCAGTCTCAGTGGCTTTCAAAAACAAAGGTTTTTTTTTTTCTTCCTCATCTAATATTCACCTTGCAAGTTAGTTTGGGACCCTGGCTGATGGAGCAGCCCCTGGCTTTGCCATTGACAGTCTTGTGGAACATGGACAGAGGAAAGATGGGAGAAGATAGGCTGGCCCTTGAAGCTCCAGCTTGGAGGTGATACACATGATTGCATCCCCATCACATCGGACAAGGCAGGACACATGGCCGGTCCTGATGTCAGGGACAGGGCTGTAACTTTCATTCTGAGAGGGGCTCTGATTATGGAGGAGAAGAAGTCTGATGTATCAGAGAAAGCAAGCAGTGGATCCATTTAGAAGGAAAACTGTCTCCACTTAGAAGGAAACGGATAGCTCATTATGGAAGGTCTACCATGAGGCAGGAAGTACCTTACATGTTAGACATGTAATCCTTACTGAAACACACACACATCTGTCAGGGTACAGATCACTGTTTCATGTTTACCAAAGCCAAGGCTTCAAGAAGTTAAGAAACTACATTAAGATCGCCCAGATAGTAATGTGGTAGGGCTCAGATTTGACTTGAGTCTAACTCCAAAGCTCACTTTCTCCTAAATCACACTGTTCTTTTTGCTTTTTGAGGCTTCTAATTAGAAAGCATCTCTCCTTTTATAAGAAATGGAGTAAACTCTTACTACTCCAAGTGTCATGCCTGAAACAGTGGTTGGTCTTGGCATCATCAGCTAGACATGCAGACTCTCAGGCCTTGCCGCAGACCTACTGAATCAGAATCTGCATCTTAACAAGACTCTCAGGTGATCTGACGGTGCATTCACATTTGAGAAGCACTGATGTAGACACCAAAGGAAAATGCATACATTTTCTCTGTGCTGGAATCAGGGAGCCGTCTGTGGTGCTGCCCACTGTTGAAAGCTCATCATGTTAATTTTGTAGAAACAGGAGAAAATGACAGAGAACCTGCTATTTTGCACCATGTGGGAGCAGCGTTAACAGGCGCCGCTGAAAGCCCATGACCTGAAATGTGTTTTCCAACACTTCTCACCATTCACTTGTTCATTAAATAAGTCAGTGAACATGGTCTCCATGCCTGCTACAAACTAGGAACTACGCCATGGGTTGGAACATGACAAGGGTCTGCCCTTGAGTGGCTTACTGTTTCGTGGAGGGAGACAGACAGGCAAGTAGATACTGACAACACAGTGAAATTAGACTTTGAGATCCCAGAAAAAGAAGGCACTGCAGACCGTCTTGGGGTGTCAGGGAAGGCTTCATGGAGGAGGCGGTCTTTACAGTATGAACAGGAATTCACTATGCAAGGGCTCCAGTGGGCCTGGCAGCTTTCAGGAAGCACCCAGCAGTTCAGTTCACTGAGGCAACAAAGAAATACTGAATATAGCTGGTGCTTAGGATTGGAAGGAGGAAAGGTGAGGTCTTCAGTGTTCCTAGGTACAATTTCTGGAAGGCTGAAGTGTAGGAGCCTGATGGGATGTGCCGCGGGAGGGTGTGGAGGGAGAGGCTCTGGTCAGGAATAAAGTATGGGACCAGCCCCCCCTAAGCCTCTTGGTTTTGACCATCTGTAGGCTCAGGCCTCACCCTATTTCTGAGCTAATCTAGAGTAGGGCAGGTAGCATTTTCAGTGAAACCTATAAATAGTTTATTTTAATGTGCATAATTTTCATATAATATAAATTTAATGTTTAAATGTTTTTATATAATATATTAATGTTCAGATGTATAAACATTAGATATATAATGGCCCTTTGTGTATATACATGACCCTTTACATCATAAGGGCCCATGATTTCCTTAGCTGAAGCCAGGAAATTCGTCCTACCTCCTAACCCTACGCCACCTGCCCTGGATCCCAGTTTGGTCCAGGGGCAAGGACAAAAAAAGCATATGGCTGGCCACAAGGAGCATCAGGAAGGCATGGACCAGAAGGGGAGACGGCTGTTGAAGTGCGATGTTAGGGGGAGCGGAAGGAGGGGGGGGAGCAGAGTGAGGGTGAGGTGGCTCTGGAGGCACTGAGGGGGCAGAAGAGTTAGATGCCTGTCCCCAAGCCTCCGAGTTACAAGCGATAATGTGGGTACCCCTGGATACAGAGGCAATTAAAGTCCAATTAACCTCCCCGACCTTTGGTTATGAGGGCATGTCAGATAAAGATTTGGAGATCATTAAATATGGGGGTGGCTGAGTGGAGGGACTGCAGAGTGGGGGCAGAAGGAGGAAAACCTTCCTCTGAACCATCAGCTACCCTTTGGGGTTCTCAGTCCCCAGGGCAGCTAGGGCAGGAGACCACCGCATCGCAGAGGGGAAGCAGAGACACAGAACAGTCTTCTCCCCCCACCCCCAACCCTGCCTCCCCGGGCCTGGTCTTGGGAACAGATGCAGCAACTGCAAATTCATGCTGCTGAGTACAAACGCTTCCTGCGTGGGGCGGGCCAGGAGGGGAGCCACTCCTGACAGCTGCCTCCGAAGAGCCCGCTCAGTTTATTAAATTAGCAGGGTCTCTCTTGTAGCGAGGGCACTGGAGAATGAAATGCCAAATGGATCCGTTTCATGGAATCTGAGACTGATAAATTTTCAGAGCTGGAAAGCTCCTTGGAGAGCATCTGGTTCAACCTCCCTCATTTTTCAGATGAGGGATCTGCAGCCCAGAGATAGGAAATGACTTCCCCAAAGTCACAGTTGCTCCCAGAAACTCAAAACTAAGAGGACCCAAACGATGGCAGGCGAATTTGCTCCATAATTTATCACTTCTTCATGTTTAGTGTTCTTTATATTGAATTTACTTTTGATAAGGAGTACCTGCAATCTCAGAGGTAATTTACTGTGAAAGAGAATTCTTAAGATTCCCATCATTATTAACATTGACTTGAATTATGTTGCCTTTTATATTGGAACATGGGTTTAATTTAACCCACGGCAAACAATTCTCTCAGTTTAGAAAAGAAAGAAAGAAAGAAAAAAAACCCCTCCTTTCCACAATGAGAAGGCAGCCTGGCTTCTTACAAAGATAATACTAATGTGAGTTGTAATTCCTTGCCTATATCTGCCTTTTAAATCAGATATTCACACCTGTCTTTAAAATCTTCATTAGCGCCCATTGTTAGGCTGGGCACCTTGGAGCAGGTCATCAGTCCTCACCACAGTACCTATGCGACAAGCCTGACAGATGGGAAAAGAGTTAACCAGACTCAGGCTGAGTTAATGAAATTCCAGTGCTGGGCACAGCACTAGACTTGAGGACACAAAGGTCAAAACCAGACCATTAGGTCACACTTTTCCACAAGCTCACTGCCTCACCAGGACTGGCTGGCTGGCTTAGTTAAGAATCACTAAAGGGGGATGGAGAAGGGTAATGTCCCCGAAACAAACAACCTTCTTCCAGCATTTGCTCAGAGCTACACTCAGCCCAAGAAAGGCTGCCTCCCATGACTCCAGTATGTAGCTCACATTTCTCCTTCTAGAGGAGCACTGTCCAATATGGCGGCCACTAGCCACAGATGGCTATTTTGATGTATAGTAATTACTATTTTAAAATGAAAATTCAGTTCCTCAATCACACTGGCTACATTTCAAGTGTTCAGTAGCCATACTGTTTTCTCATACTGTTTTCCATAATAACTGTACCTATTTATATTCCCACCAACAGGGCACAATGGTTCCTCTTGTTCACATTCTCACCAACACTTGTCATCTCTGATCTTTTAGATAAAAGCCATTCTAACAGGTGTAAGGTAATAGCTCATTGTAGTTTTGCTTTGCATGTCCCTGATGATGAGTGATGTTGAGTATCTTTTCATGTGTCTGCTGGTCATTTGTACATCTTCTTTGGAAAAATGTCTACCTAGGTCCTCTGCTCATTTTTTCATTGGACTATATTTGTCTTTGGTGTTTTTGTTTGTTTGGGGAGTTTTGTTGTTGCTGTTTCTTTGTTTTTTTGCTATTGAGTTTTAGGAGTTTCTTATATATTTCAGATATATATTAACCCCCTATAGGATACATGGTTTGCAAATATTTTCTCCCATTCTGTAAGTTGCTTTTTTATTTGTTGATAATTTCTTTTGTCGTGCAGAAGCTTTTTAGTTTGATGTAGTCCCACTTGTTTATTTTTGCTTTTGTTCCATCTGCTTTTGGTGTCATATGCAGAAAATTCTTTTTTTTTTAAATTTTTTTATTGTTTATATGCAGAAAATTCTTGCCAACACTAACATCAAGAGGCTTTTTTCCCTGTTTTCTTCTAGGAGTTTGACGGTTACAGGTCTTACATTTAAGTCTTTAATCTATTTCAAGTTAATTTTGGGGGGAGTGGTGTAAGACAGAAGTTCAGTTTCATCCTTTTGCATGTGGATATCCGTTTTTCCCAACACCATTTAGTGAAAAAACTATCCTTCCCCCATTGAGCATTCCTGGCTTCCTTGTCAAATATTAGTTGACCATATATGCAAGGGTTTACTTCTTGGCTCTCAATTCTGTTCCATTGCTCTATATGTCTATATTTATGCTAGTCCAATACTGTTCTGATACTATAGCTTCGTAATGAAGTTTGAAATCAGAACGTGTGATCACCTCCAGCTCTATTCTTCTCTCTCAGGATTATTTTCATTATTCAGGCTGTTTTGTGGTTCCACACGAATTTTAGGATTGCTTTTTTTTATTTCTATGAAAAATGCAATTGGAATTTTGATAGGAATTGCTTTGGATCTATAGATGGCTCTGAGTGGTATGGACATTTTAACAATATTAACTTTTCTGACTCATGAGCACAGGATATCTTTCCATTTGTTTGTGTCATCTTCAATTTTTTTCATCAATGTCCTATTATTTTCAATGTACATATCTTTCACGTTCCTGGTTAAATTTATTCCTAAGTATTTCATTGTTTTTGGTGCTATTGTAAATGGGATTGTTTATTTCTTTTTCGGACTGTTGTTAGTGTAACACAACTATTTCTGTATTTTGATTTTGTATCCTGAATTCATTTAATAGTTCAAATAGATTTTTGGTGGCATGTTCAGTATTATCCATATATAAGATTATATCATCTGCAAATGGAAATAATTTTACTTCCTCCTTTCCAATTTGGATGCCTCCCCCCACCTTTTCTTGCCTAATTACTCTGCCTAGAGCTTTCAGTATTATTTTGAATAGGAGTGGTGAGAAGTGGGCACTCAAGTTCCTGATCTTAGAGGACACGCTTTCAACATCTCGCTACTGAGTGTGACGTTAAGTGTGGGCTTGTCATAAATGACCTTTATTATATCGAGGCACTTTCCTTCTATACTAATTTTTTGAGAGTGTTTATCATGAAAGGATGTTGAATTTTGTCAAATGCTTTTGTACATCTATTGAGATGACCATGTGATTTTTATCTTTGGTCCCTGTACTGTGGTGTGTCACATTTATTGATTTATCTATGTTGAACCATCCCTACAAGCCAGGAATTAACCTACTTGCTTATGGTGTGTAATCTTTTCCATGTGCTATTGCTTTTGGTTTGCTGGTATATTTTTGAGGCTTTTTACATCTCTATTCATCAGGGATATTGGCCTATAGTTTTGTTTTCCCGGTTTTCTTGTAGTGTCCTTCTCTGGTATCAGGGTAACATTGGCTTTGTAAAATAAGTATGAGAGTATTCTCTCCTCTTCAGTTTTTTGGGAGAGTTTGAGAGGGATTGGCACTAATTCTTCTTTAAATGTTTGGTAAAATTCACCGGGAAAACCATTTAGTCCTGGGTTTTTCTTTACTGGGAATTTTTTAAATTACTAATTCAATCTCTTACTTGTTATTGTTCATCTGTTACTGCTTATGTATCCAGATTTTCTATTTCTTCATGCTTCTGTCTTGGCAGATTGTATTCTTCTAAGAATTTATCTTCCTCCAGGTAATCCAATTTGTTGGCATAAAATTATTCATAGTGGTCTCTTATGATGCCTTGTATTTCTGTGGTATCATTCCTAATGTCTCCTCTTTCATTTCTTATTTTATTTATTTGAGGCTTCTCATTTTTTTCTTAATTAATCTAGCTAAAGACTTGTCAATTTTGTTTATGTTTTCAAAACACCACTCTTGGTTTTGTCAATCATCTCTATTGATTTTCTGTATTCTATTTCATTTATTTCTGCCATGATCTTTGTTACTTCTTTTCTTCTGCTAACTTCAGGCTTAGTTTGTTCTGTTTGTTTGTTTCCCTATTTCCTTAAGGTGTAAAGTTAGGTCCTTTAGTTGAGGTCATTTTTTTTCTCTTAATGTAGGCTTTTGTCACTAAACTTCTCTCTCAGAACTGCTTTTGCTGGATCCTACAACATGTGTTATGCTGTATTTCAATTTCCATTTGTTTCAAGATATACTTTGATTTCCCTTTTGATTTTTTGTTGACCCATTGTTTGTTCAGGAGTGTGTTATTTAATTTCCAAATCTGTGAATTTTCCAGTTTTTCTCCTGTTAATGATTTGTAATGTCATACCATTGTGGTTGGAAAAGATACTTAGAATGATTTCAGTCTTCTTCAGTTAGCTAAGGCTTATTTTGTGACCAAACATATGATCTATCCTGGAGAATGTTCTCTGTGCACTTGAGAAGAATGTGTATTTGTTGCTGCTGTTGGATGAAATGTTCTGCATACGTCTGGCAGGTCCATTTGGTCTACAGTTCAAGTCCAGTGTTTCCTTATTGATTTTCTGTCTGGATAATCTGCCCATTATTGAAGGTGAGGTATTGAAATCCCCTACTATTATTGTATTTTGTCTATTTCTCCCTTCAGATTGTTAGTATTTGCTTAATACATTTCGATGGTCTGATGAAGGCCACAGTATCATCCAAAATCAAGGAAACATGACATCACCAAAGGAAACTAATAAAATTTCAATGACTGACCCCAAAGAAGTGGAGATCTATAAACTGTCTGACACTACATCAAAAACTAATGAGGTACTGTATAGTGACTAACATAACATAATAAAATTAAATTAAATTAAAAAAATAAAATAACATTAAAAACTAATGATGGAATGTATGGTGATTAACATAACAATAAAAAATTAAAAAAATTAAAAAAATTAAATAAACTGAAAAAATTTCAGAATAATTTTCTTAAAGAAATTCTGTGGGCTCTACGAAAACACAAATAGACAGCGAAACAAAATTATTAAGCGTGTAATAAAAATGCGAGGTTTGACTAAGAGACAGAAACCATCAAACACACAAACACACACACAGAAATCCTGGAGTTGAAGAATACAGTGACTGAAGAATTTAATAGAAAGCTTCTGTAATAGACTCAATCAGGCAGAAGAAAGAATTAGTTAACCAGAAGACAGGTAATTTAAAATTATCCACTAGAGGAGCAAAAAGGAAAAAAAAAAAAAACAATGAAAGAAAATCAAAAAGGCTTTTTGAATTACAAGATACCATTAAGAAGAAGCAATCGATACACTATTGGAGTCCCAAAAGCAGAAGAGAGGGATAAAGAGGCAGAAAGCTTATTTAAAGAAATAATGACTGAGAACTCCCTAAATCTGTAGAGAGATGTGGATATCCAAGTTCATGAAGCTCACAGGTCCCCCTAAAATTTCAACCCAAAATTATATCCTCCAAGATACATTATAATAAAACTCTCTTAAAATCAAAGACAAAGAGAAAATTTTATCATCAATAAGAGAAAAAAATTCCTCATATACAAGGCAACCCTCATAAGGTTATCAGATTTTCCAGCAGAAAACTTACAGGTCAAGAGAAAGTGGGATGATATAGTCAAAGTGCTGAAAGAAAAAAATCTGCCAACCAACAACACTCTACATGGCAAAGGTGCCCTTCAGAAATGAAGCAGAGACAAAGACTTTCCCAAACAAACAAAAGATGAGGGAATTTATTACCACTAGACCTGCCTCATAAGAAATGTGGAACATAGGTCTTCAACTTGAAATAAAAGTTGCTAATTAGCAATCTGAAACATATGAAAATATACAGCCCACTGGCAAAAGCACATATAGGGTCAGATTCAGAATACTCTATTAGTGTAATATGATGGTATATTAACTACTTAACTCTGGTATAAAGGTCAAAGGACAGAATTATTAAAAATAACTGTAACTACAATAATTTATTATTGGATGTATAATATATGAAGGGGTAAACTTTGACATCAAAAACATAAAATGTGGTGGGGGGTATAAAAAGGTAGAGTTCTGTAAGTGATCAAAATCATTGTTGCCTTAAAATAGATTGTTACATCTACAGTATGTGTTCTGCAAACCTCATGGTAGCCACAAAGCAAAAACCTGCAGTGGATACACAAAAGATTAAGAGAAGGGAATCAAAGCATACCACTATGAAAAAAGCATCAATTCATAAAGGAAAAACAGCAAGAGAGGAACGAAGCAACAAGGGCACTATAAAATAGTCAGAAAAAAATTGATGAGATGGGGGCACTGGTAAATCTTTACCTATCAATTTGTATTTTACATTTAAATGGATTAAATTCGGGGTGCCTGGGTGGCTCAGTCATTAAGCATCTGCCTTTGGCTCAGGTCACGATCCCGGGGTCCTGGGATCGAGCCCCACATCGGGCTCCCTGCTCCGCGGGAAGCCTGCTTCTCCCTCTCCCACTCCCCCCTGCTTGTGTTCCCTCTCTCGCTGTGTCTCTCTCTGTCAAATAAATAAAATCTTTAAAAAAACATAAATGGATTAAATTCTCCAATCAAAAGGCATAGAATAGCTGGGTATATATAAAGAAACAAGACCCAACTATATGCTGCCTACAAGAGAGTCACTTCAGCCTTAGGGACACAAAAAGAATCAAAATGAAGGGATGGAAAAAGATACTCCATGGAAATAGAAACCAAAAGAGAGCATGGGTAACATACTTATATTAGGCAAAATATACTTATTCACAGCCAAAAACCACAGTAACAGAAAGATAAAGAGGTCAGTTCTTCAAGAGGATACACCAATTGTAAATATATATCGAACCACCTACATAGATTAGACAAATATTTCCACTTCTCTAAGATGCTCTCCATCTCATTCTGCTCAGCCCATCGGAGATGAGGTTAGATGGCATGGTCTGGACCGCTTATAGAAAGGTTTCTGCGAAATTGCACTTCACCATTAGGTCACTGGTCTGCTCTAAGACAATTTGCTATAATGAAACTCTTTTGCATTGACTGAAGGCATGCTACTGAGGGCACTCAGTACTTCGGAACATTTTCCCCTTGTGAGAACCAGTGGGGAAGTGTTTCAGGTCCGGGAAAACTTAAACTTCTCTTGAGCAATGGCTTTGGGTTTATCTCCTAGTCACTGAGGTTTGAAAGTTAACCAAATTTCATTTCTCCTTGTTTTAGCTGTTATGAAGCTCAGAACCAAATTTGCTACCCGGCTGTAGCAAGATGGTAAGGCCTATGAAATGCATACACCAACCCCACACGGGGTTTGGGGTTGGGGTTATTTACTTGCTTATTTATTTTTTTAAAGATTTATTTATTTACTTGAGAGAGAGAAGGAGCACAAGCAGGAAGGGCAGAGGGAGAGAGGGAATCCCAAGCAGACTCGGCACTTGGCGCAGAGCCCGATGTGGGGCTCGATCCCAAGACCCTAAGATCACGACCCCAGCTGAAGCCAAGAATCAGATGCCCAACTGACTGCACCACCCAGGCGCCCCTGCTTATTTATTTTAATGAGTTATGAAGACTTAACCAAAATTTGCAAGGGGGAAGGTGAAGAACAGGGCTCCCAGCGCATATCCCACAGCAAACAAATGACAATTTCTTGATTCCAGCCCTCTTCCCACCCCCAGTTATTCGGGTGGTGATTTTGTTTTGCTGTCCCTATTTTTCTTTTGCTTTGACATCTCTGTATACCATTTTCCCTCTTTACATTGCATGCAATTTTTGAATCTGCTTTAAACAATTTTCTTTTAATGAGCCATGCAGTTTCATGAACTTCTGCCTAGCATATTGTCCATGAGGTGTCTGGGATTGTTCTAGGTACAGGGGCAACAACAGTAAATAAACTAGACAAGGTTCTTGTTGTAACAGTGTTTACATTGTACTGGGCATTTGGGAAATAGAAATGAACAAGGAAACAAATAAATAAAAAATATAACTTCACAGAGCCGCTAGCCTTGTAAAAGGAATAGAAAAGGTAGTATAATAGCAAAAGAGTGGGAAGGAGAGACAATGGGGGGGGGGGCTGGAGGGAAAGCCTTTTAAGGTGATATTTCACTGAAATCTGCATGCTTAAGTGCCAGCCACTCAAAGATCTAGGATGAGTTTTCCAGGCAGAACAGGGGCTCTGATGCAGTGGTGAGCGTGACGTGTTGGAAGGATGCTTGTGCCCACCTGGTAACCTCTCTAATGGGCTTTCAAAACCCTCTCGCCACTCTCTCTTTCTCATTGACATAATCCCCATCATTCTTGACATCACTCAGAGAAGGTCAACCGCTTCACATCTATACTCCTTCTCTACCGGTACCATCCACACTGAATTGCACATGTCCGTTGGCAAGTATGCCTTCCTCATTGGACCAGGAGCATGGGGGTGCCCCTGGGGAGGACAACAACAGCATCTCCCTTCCCTCTAGCACAGTCCTGGCACCTAGAAAGCACATCGTTTTCTTTCTCCTGAGTACGTTTCTGTTTGCAGAGCCACGAGCTGCTTGTGCTCTGTCTGTGACCCGAACGGATTGGCAGCAGAGAGCCGGCTGCCTGAGCAAGCACAGCCAGCCTCTGTTTGGGAGGAGGGGGCCCACTGCCTCCTTCCTCTGAAGAGCCCCTTCTGGGAAGGAAAGACTCCTACAGCAGTATTGGATTTCCCTGCAAGATTTATGACCCAATTTAAAGTTATGGGGCTTTTATTAATTATAATAAACACCAATTTCATTACACTTCAACTTCCAAAGAAATTACATACTATGGAAGGGAAATAAAATGTTAGTTTTGTGCTAATGCCAGGCACACATTAACTGGCTGGGAACGGAGTTCGTCTTGGCTGCTCAGCTGGAGCAAGGAAGGAACATGATGAAAGGAAGAGCCTGAGGAGCTGTTTCCAGAATTTAAATCCATTTGGTCAAACACAATGGAAATGAGCTGTTCTGCCACACAGGGCTGGTAAGATCACTCCCTTTATGAGGAGCTGCCTTGGGTAATGCACTTTGAGCCCTAAGCCCTGAGTTCTAGACCTGTTTCTTACTTGCTGTGTGACCTTAAGTATGTTACTGCTCCTCTCTGAGCCTTGCTATCCTCAACTTCACGACAAAGACTGGACCCGGGTCAGGTTTGGCTATAAATAGAGTTCATCTCTTATGCCAATTCCAATGTATAGGAGGTGGTCACCTACAAGCCTCTTTTGAAAAGGATTTTGAAGCTTCATCCAGGATTCCTGGGAAGGAGCTGTATGATCAGTTAGCAATGTCAGCCTGGGGCACAAGCCAGGGGGACAGCCAGACACATAGCTGAGTATCCACTATTCCAGAGAATGTCTGATGATTTCAGTGCCCATCTTGGATTTCTCTATTCTCATTTAAGGCCATGCAACCAGTTAATAGCAGACCCAGGACACAATCTCAGGATCCTGGATTCTTAGTCCAGGACCTTTATCCATAAAACAGGTAAAACAGATCATATCTCATGGCAGTGTAAAGATTCAGTGATGCTTCATATGGCATGCAGTTCGCAGTAGGAGACATTCAACAAATGTTATTCCCAACCTCCTGCATGTCCATCCTGCCCTGAACTCATCCACCATGAGGATTGGTGGCTTCTCCATTTGATGTGGGTTTCTGAGAACTAACTCTCCAAAGCCTCACCTAAGTTGATATCAGGCACATGGCGCATTCTTTCAGCTCTGTGACCCCTGAGCAGAACCTACAGCCCCATGGATTCCTGAAGGAGAATTTTGTGTTCACACTGCTTGGATTTAGGCCTTCTTGTTACGGACTTTGCAACTCTATGCCACTTTTGGTTTTGCTGGGGAATGGAAAATATTTTGACGCTTTCTGGGATGATGGGGTTTGGTGAACCCCCTAAGGCGGTGGAGAAGAGGATTCAGCAACTTTGCACGATCGCTTCCTCCCAGATGTGAAATTAAGCTTCTGGGTACAAACCCAGAGTACTTTTGGATAATGGGTGGGAAAGCCTGCTGGGGCTCTCGAGTGGGGGAGGTGGCGAAAAAGGGAGGGTGGACCGAGAAGCTGTGTGTGTGTGTGTGTGTGTGCGTGTGCGTGCGCGCGTGTGTGTGTGTGTACGTGTGTGTACATGCGCACTGGGCCTCATGATGCCCATTATTACACATTTCTGAGTAGGGAACAGATACTAGCAGTGCTGTGCCCTCCTGGGTGCTCTCACCGGGAACTACCATTATGAGAGTCACATTGACATCCCCTGCGGGATAAGGGCCCACATTTGGAGTAATTCAGACCTGAGTCTGAATGCAAGCTTCAACCCCCACTAGCTGTGCGAACTGGGGCAAGTCCCTTAACTTCAATGGGCCTCAGTTTCCTGATCTGCTAAATGGAGTTAGTAAGAGTGGGGTGGATATTCAATTGACATCTGGGACGTGAGTAGGTGAGAGAAGTGCTATAGTCAAGACATCTTGGTTATCGACTTGGGGTCAGAGTAGCCCTAAGTCACTGCACGATGATGGACAAAACACTGGCCATTGCTGGGCCTCAGTCTCCCTGGCAGTCCACAAAAGGGCGGGACTGGATAAACAACCCGGCCTTTCCAGTTCTGACCGTTGGCATTAATGACAAACACGGTCGATAATTCCTGAATGCACGGATCGCTCATCACGCTTCCCACATCCACGCTATAACTCTGGCCCATCTTGGAGAAGGTCGACGCTGGTGTTGGACGACTGGGTTTTAGATCCAAGCTCAGAACCTTCTAAATGTATGGCTCTGAGTGATTCCTCTAAACCCTCCACTCCTCGATTTCCCCATTTATAAAAATTGGGTTTGGTGGCGGTATTGTGGTGAGGACTGAATGTTTACTCTGTGCCCTCTGCTTACCCCTCCTCACCTGGCTAGTGGTGGGTCCGGAAGCGGGGGGCACTACTTGACAGACAGGCCCCCATTCATGCCAGGTTGTGCTTTTCTTAAGAAATGATGGCACTGGGGCGCCTGGGTGGTTCAGTGGGTTAAGTGTCTGCTTTCTGCTCAGGTCATGATCCCAGGGTCCTGGGATGGAGCCCTGCATCGGGCTCCCTGCTCGGTGGGGAGCTTGCCTCTCCTTCTTCTCTCTGCCCCTCCCCTCTTCATGCTCTCCTGCTCTCTCTCTCTCTCAAATAAGTAAATAAAATATTTAATAAAAAAGAACGAAAGAACGAAAGAAAGAAAGAAAAAGAAAGAAAAGAAAGAAAAAGAAGGAAGGAAAGAAAGAAAGAAAGAAAGAAAGAAAAAGAAAGAAGAAAGAAAGAAAGAAAGAAAGAAAGAAAGAAAGAAAGAAAGAAAGAAAGAAAGAAAGAAAGAAAGAAAGAAAGAAAGAAAGAAAGAAAAACAATGGCACCAACACAGCTCCTTAGGGGACTGCCTCGGTTAGTTAGGGCCAACAGGCAAATGGCTATTGAAAAGCTTCCATAATTCAAGCATGGTTGATACCCGGATGTCCTCCCAGTCTGAGCTGGTCCTGGTGGGGAATCATCTCTGATTACACTCCACCATGCAGTGACCTGGTGTCTATCCCACATATCCTGAAATCACGGGATTCTCTTTAAATCATGTCCTAAGAGGCAGAACAGTGGTAGGATGAGAACATGGACCTTAGATCCCATAAAACCTGAATTCAAATCCTGAATCCACCATTTACTAGGTGCATGACTTTGCAGCAAAGATGCCTAACTCCTCTGAGCCTCAGTTCCTTCCTGTGCAGGATGGAGACTGCAGTAGCTAAGCTGGCAGGGTAATCTGGAGGACTGAATGAGACAAGACATGCAAAGCACTTAGCATACAGTCGGTACTCAATAAGGTACAATGTTATTCAAATATGCATGTGTTGTTCTATTTTTATTGTTGTCCAAGCAACCTCCGATTGCCTCTAGGCAAAGACACTATGCGTTTGTGTTCTTTTCTCTCTCGGCCTTGGGGCCTGGTAGAGAGTGGGCAGGAGCTCTACTTCACCTGCCTCAGGCTAGGACGGTGCTTCCCTTCCTGGTCTGAATGCGCCTTTCCCCGGGCTGGCATCTTGCAAGCTGGGGCAGCAATGGAAGCCACTTCACAAGAATCCTCCTGTTTCTCATCGCCAGCTTTGTTTTCCCTACCGGTTCAACCCACTCTATCAGATGTTTTCTTTGGGGGAATCTTCCTTCCCGCCAGCCCAAGTCAGTTCTGATTTGCATATGCAGAGAGGCAAGTGACTCTGGTCCAGCCAGGGGCGACACAGCCTCGGCCCTCTGAGCATCTCACTAATCTGAATCCTCTAGGGACTAGTGTATAGCATTTATAACATGGGAATCCGTTTACCCCAGAGATTACAATCCACACTGTCACTTGTGGGCCAGGCCTATCTGGCCTCAGCGGAGAAGGCAACACTCCCATCCTATTCCATGTGCCTGCTGTCTCCTGGGGTTGTATGGCAAGGTGGTCCTAGCCGCGCCTGTCGCTCACGTGTTCTGCTCTTGGCCAGCACCCAGAGCCATGCACACCCTCTTGATGAAGGGCAACTGGAGGACATCCTTGCTTAAAATGAATCAGACACAAATAAAGAGCAGCTCCTCTGTCCCTACTGAGTCTGAATCTTGGGATGGTGGCTGGAGGCTTTGAGATGATGAAGTTTTACTAGAGCTCTGAGCTGATGCTGACGGGCAGGCACATTGGAGAGTCTGTGACATATACCACATTAAAGCGATGCTATTCTTTCGCAGGTTATCTGCACGGTGGCCCACAGACAGACATTGAAAAGGAGGGACTTTGGAGAGAAATGTGAGCCGCTATTCCAAATACTGAGTGTCAAGATGAGACGCACTCAGAGCCCATTTCCTCCTTCCAAGTTCATTGATATTCTGTACAGCATCTATCAAATGCACTTCCATTGCTCCAGGAAAAAAAAAAAAAAGATGGTTTTGCCCAAAAGCCTCTCTTTCCCTCCTTCCCCCTTTCACATGAAATGTTGTACTGTGGCATCTCGCCCCACCACACTCGGCACTGCTTGAGGACAAAGACCACATCCTCATCGTTTTTTGTGCTGCCATTACATAGTACAGCGTCCACTCCATTGTGGTATTTAAAAAACGGTTTTGACAGGCACCTGGGTGGCTCAGATGGTTAAGCGTCTGCCTTCGGCTCAGGTCATGATCCCAGAGTCCTGGGATCGAGTCCCGCATCGGGCTCCCTGCTCCTTGGGAGCTCCTTTCTCCCTCTGCCTCTCTCTCTCTCTCTCTCTCTCTCTGTCTCGCATGAATAAATAAAAATAAAAAAATCTTTAAAAAAATAAAATAAATAAAAAACAGTTTTGAATGGAATCAAATGTGTCTTTATCCAGCTCTCTCAAATTGGTTTATATTGACTTTCCCTGGAAATTGAGTTTGAAGGCACTCCCAACACACAAAAGGCAAGGCTGTAAAGTGGTAAAACAGCATTTGCAGTAAATGTCCCCAAATGTGTCAAACAGTGCCACATTTCAAAATAGTGCATCTCCTCGGAAAGCTCCACACACCACTGCCAACGACATTGCTTTTGCTCAGATGCATCCGAAATTCCAGATCCGGAGCCATCGCCTTCTAGCGGAAGCACTGAGCGGAGGTCCAGCTGGGCTGGAGTCCGTGCGTGGGGAGCCCACCAGGACCCAGCATGTAGCCCCAGGAGCATGGCTGTGGGAGGGATCCTGGGAGGGAAGGGATCTGTTGTGCGGATAATTACAGCAATGGTGAAAACAAGTCTGAGAGTAAGGACAGGCAGTTGGAAGTGGATTTACACCAGGGACGCCGTGGTGGAAACTGCGAATGGATAATGAATATAGGTTATCAGGACAATTATAGCCATGAGGACTAGTTATAGTCAAACCGGAGGAGGCAGTAACAGCAGAATGTGCTGGGTTAACGGAAGGGTCATAGATTTTCCCTGCAACTATACGAGATACTGGCAAGGCAAAGGGATGCCAAATAAGATGACATTTAATTTCATTTTATCCCCAGGTGGGGTGCTCTGCCCACGTTTCCTTCTTTTTTTTTTAACTTTTTTATTTGAAATAATTTTAGACTTACGGAGAAGCTACAAGAATAGTAGAGTTCCTGTATTCCCTCACCCAGCCTTCCTTAATGTTAGCAACATACATGATCCCAGAACAATCCAAGATCCCACACCGCACTGAGTTGTCATATCTCCCAATTCAGTTCAGTTTCTTCCAACCTATGACCGCTCCTCCTTCTTTCATGATCTCAGCAATTTTATTTTTTGTTTAATTTTATTTATTTACTTGACAGAGACACAGTGAGAGAGGCAACACAAGCAGGGGGAGCGGGAGAGGGAGAAGCAGGCTTCCCACCGAGCAGGGAGCCCAATGTGGGGCTCGATCGCAGGACCCTGGGATCATGACTTGAGCCGAAGGCAGACGCTTAACGCCTGAGCCACCCAGGCACCCTTGGCAATTTTAGCGAGTACTGGTCAGTTATTGTGAATGTCTCAATTCTGTCCCGATTCTAAAGGGAGACAGCACATCATTGCTGACAAGTTATAGGCTTCATGAGAATACTAGCTTCCATTTTATAGTCACATTTACTTTGATTGACTCAACTTCCCCCTTCCTCCAATGACTTTTGTCTGTTTCCTCAATTCATATTCAGTCACAAAGGTGAAGATTCTCCAGTTTGAAGAAACAACGGAAAGCTGAGTGAAAGCTCTAAAGAAACTCCCCAAAGAGAAGATGCAGGAAGTTTTCAGCACCACCAAAATATTTAACTTCTCTGCGTCCTAGCTTAGCCACGTAATGGGGCGAGACTACTACCAGCTGCCAGCACCAAGGCAGGGGTAATGAGCTGAAACTAGGCATGGGTTCCCAGGGTGAGCCTCAGGAAAATGTGGGAACCACGCTAGTGTGGCCAAAGCCAGAGGATGGCTGGGATCTGACACAAACAAAGCAGAAGGGGAGATGCTGTATCTGAGCAATGTGCTAATGAAAGTCAGATCCTATAGGAAGAAGCCAGAAGCAAACAGGACAAGGCTGGGGATGTGATGATGTGGATTACCTCTAGTGAAGAAGTCTGAGTCCCTTCTCTACAAAAGGGCCTGGGAGACCCAGCATTGGACACATGAGAGGACTGTCTCACTTAAATTTTGAACCCTAAAATGTGTGTTTAAAACTCAATGACAATGATATTTTATAATTTGCATGTTATGTACAGATGTCTTCATGTTATGTATGTAAGACTGTATCTTCCTGCTTCCTTATTCCCCTTAATATATTTTATACAATTGCGCAGGTTAAGAACCTCAAAATTCCAGGGTGTCCACATGAACTGAACTATTTGGAGTTGTGCAGTGCACAACCTGTACCACTGTACCAGACAGTCTTCATAGGTGATTGAATGAGTACTATATTATGAGGGTAGGGGATAGTATCCTACCTTAACTTCTGGGAGCCTAATTACTTCACTGGTCACATAAGCATGGATAACACACGGTACTCAGCACATAGTACATACCAGCAAAGTTAGGTCCTTCCCTCCTTCCACCACCCTCATTACACATTAATAAGGATCCATGTGCATTCTTCAAGCATGAGGCTAATGGAGCTAGTGTGTGTTCCCCAGCCAGTCAAACATGGGGAGGAGGCAGCCATGACCACATTCATCCCCCAGATGGAATCTCCTGCGACTGACCAGCAAAAGAAAGTTATTAGTGGTTTTGCTTTCTTATTCTGAACATTATTCCAGAGGGTCTCTCCTGTGACACCCACCCCCATGGAGCACATAATCTTAAGAATATACATCTAGCAAACACCTCAACCACGTGCTCTCCCAACACTGAAAGCCTGTGCATTCTCATTAAAATAAATGCCCTACTATGTACTATTTGTTACTGCTGGGGTGGGAATAAAAATCTAAACACCAACTGATTGTTTTGACTCAAGACAAGTTAAAAAAAAAAAAATCCCTATCAGGTTCTTTATCAGCCGAGTGAAAAGTACTTAACCTCAGAATAGCAATGCTTGGTCTATTTTCATACAATTTCCTTGCCGAAGTGCAATAAAGACCCACTAACAGACAGTTTTACATACACCCAGTGAGGTGCAAGGCAGTTCACAAGATGCTGGAGAAGGCGGGGCATCGGGGCAAGAAGATGGGCTGCTCATTTAACCGTTTCACTGTCTTATAGGCTGTCCTGCAAACCGCAGCTGGAGGCTGCGAATTTCCACCTGTGAGCTCCAGGCCTCTTCCTGTCACCCAGCTGAGCTGAAGACCGTGGGAGGTGGTACAAAGCTAACTGGAGAGACGGGGACGTTGGCTCACAGCTCCCTGGTTCCTGGTCCTGGGAGCTGACCTTTGGATTTCGGTGCCTCTTTTATGCATCAGGTCCCGACAAACCCAGAGGGAATCCAGCTGAGGGTGACATCCCTTCACAGATGTACCGGTGGGACCAAGCTCTCTCTTTTGCTCCTCTGACCCTCTCCCTCCTCTCTTGGGCTCCCAGAGTTGCTGGTTTGGTACTTCGGGCTCTACCTCTTTTTCACCACCGACTCCTCCCTCCAGCTCACTCACGCCTCTGTCTCACTTTACTCTCTCCAAACTTGGCAAACTTCTGGGATTATGGCAGCACCAGGAGCCACAGAAGGAAGACCCTGGAAAAGGGACAGTACCTTCAGCAACCTCATTACTGTGGCTGTTGGTCCTGACTCTGACCTCCCACCGGGAGTGATAGGGTATCCAGGCTCTCACCTGGTTCCTCCGCCTTGTCTGGAGGCCAGGCCGGTGTCTGGTTGAATTCTCTGAGGTGGGCTTCAACTTCTTTCTCCATTCCTTCCTTCATTTTCCCTTCTTTGATTTTATGTAGCCCCCACCATGTGCCTGGAATCAAGCTCAGCACTGGGAATATAAAAGTGACCAGGTCCCAGTTCCTGCAAAGCCACATTCCACGGAGGGAGACAAGATTTAAAAATGAAGAGTTAGGTGGGGCACCTGGGTGGCTCAGTCAGTTAAGCATCTGCCTTGGGCTCAGGTCATGATCCCGGGGTCCTTGGATCCAGTCCCATGTCAGGCTTCCTGATCAGTGAGGAGCCTGCTTCTCCCTCTCCCTCTCCCTCTCCCTCTGCTTGTGCTCTCTCTCCCCCTGACAAATAAATAAATAAAATCTTTAAAAAAAAAACAAAAACACGAAGAGTTAGCAACTGTGTGATCAGCTCTATGAAAGGAGAGATCTGAACAGGCTCGTCCCCACCATGCCTTTAAGTTCCAGAATTCTAATAGGGTCGACTTCTGATGGTGTGGCAAATACCACAATGTTGGTAAACAGAGGTGTAGTGATACTGATCTGTTTCCAGGACTCTGCAAAATTGCCCTGGCAGCCAGTTCCAGTCAGGGCTTCCGCATTTCCAGGCATTCTGACGATTGCCTTCTGATTATAATGGGTTTCATCACTGACTTAATGATAATGATATTGTGGCTAAGTCCCATTACTCCAGTCCCAGGGCTGGTTGATTGCTCACTCTGCAACTGTTCTGAGCTTTTTGTGTGTCTTTTGGTGCTGCAGAAACTGGGAAAGTGAAAACTACATTTCCCAGACTCTCTTGGACCTGGGGATCTGATCGTGATTCTAGGTTTTCTCAATCAGACGCCCTTGTGCAAGACTGAAATTGAAATCTGAGTTCTGCAGGGGGGCAGGGGGCGGGTGGCGGGTGGCAGGGAGGACTGGCTGCAGCCAAATGAGGAGCTCTGAAGACTGGGAATCATTCCTGGGAGCTTACCCTATTCCTTCAGCCTTGCCAATTATTTTGTAAGCCACCTAAAACCGAGTCATAAATCCCTTTCCCTTCAACGACCCAGAGTTCTTTCTAATGAGTGCAACTAAGCCTTAACCAACACAGCACCCGCAAGAATAAACCCAGCATTATGGCGAAAAATCCAGCTCACACTGAAGTAAACTAGCGTCGACCCTGAAATGCACACCTTCCTGCTCAGCTAAGGCCAGAGGCTCCTGACTTTGAAGTTGTCTGTGTTTTAAAGTATCAAAATTACACAGAGGAACATCCACTTGGGCAATGTGGCGGACAGCAATGGTACTCCCGTGCCCTGACTCCACGGTTCCGCACCAGTAGATGTGGCCAGGCTGTGGCAGGTGCCAGAGCGGGCCAGCTGACCAGCCCCGGGCCAGCAAATAAGCAGTCAACACAAGATAATCATCATCTGGGCCTTCTACGCATCAGTGGCTCACAAGTTTCCAACCAGAATTCACTAGGAACCTACATTTTGGGGGGAAAAAGCCATAAGACCCCGCGTCTTCAAGGAGTAGAACAGAAGAGCAGAAATTCTGCCAGAACTGTTAAAAATGCTACCATTCCCCCCCAATTCATCAATTTCCAGGAGATGAATGTCAAATCCACATGAAGGAGCCAACATCACAGCAAGCATCCTGCCACATTCTGCATGGCACATTCGCCCCGACGCGGTAGTCTTCTCTGCTCGCGGGCCCCCCCAGGACTCTTTCATACTCCAAAAAATAAGAAATATGAAGAAAGGAAATTATGCCCTCCATAGAGCAGCATCCATTCCACTGGCCCGTCTCCCAAGACCTTTGACTTTGCAGGAATATCTCAGCTTCAACCTTTCTCCTTGGTGCCATAAACACTGTAGTGGCAATTTATTCCTTTCCAGCAGCCATAAAAATTATCCCCCTTATTTCTCAAAATCATGGCAAATTAGCACCTTTGGCCATCTTTTTTTCTCAGGCCTGGGCTTCCTCTCTTGTGGTTGCAGATGCATGAACAATTTATGATGGTCCATGGAGGGTTCTCCTTTCTTACATGCTGATGGGAAATTCCAAACAGGAATCTCCATACTCATCTATCCCTACGCTTATCTCACGTCTGTAGAAACAAATCTAAAGTAGCATTTTCCAAAATGGGTCTACAAAATGTTATTAGGTGTCCCACAAATAAAGTATTTTGTAGTAAAATAAAAAACAACAACTTTGGGAAGTGCCGCACGCTTTAGATTTCAGAACGCCTATTTGCATGTCTGATACATCCTACGGTAAAGAAACCTATGCAAATTTCAAGTTCAGTCAGTTCAGAATTCCCAGTTAATTTAAACAGGGAAGAGTTTTATATTTGCTTCCCAGTGTTCTATGGATACAAGTTTGGGCAGATGATGTCACTTGGGAAGAGAAAGTTGAATTATACAACCAGGGGTTTGGATGGGAGATGAGTTTCTAATTTCCAAAACACCTGCCGCCGATGGGTAAGACTCACAGCCACGGGGCTTAATGTTGGGCTCAGGAGAGGGACTCGAGCTGAATAGGTTTCTCCTGCTCATGGTTGGTCCTGAGGACGGCGTGTAGGGCTGCATCTGCAGTGGGGTTTAAATAATTACAGCTGTGGTGGGGAGGAAGGCTGCAAAGCCTTGCTGCTCCAGCGTGCTCCCAGACTGGCAACATCAGCATCAAGACAAATGCAGAGTCTTAGGCTTCACTCCAGATCTACAGAATCAGAAGCTGCAACTTAATGAGATCTAATTTTTGTATGCACATCAAAATTGGAAAAGCACTGGGGTTACGCTGTGGCCCTCCATCCTGCCTGCACTTTAGAATCATCTAGGGAGCTTTAAAAATACAGATCCCTGGGATCCCTTCCTAGAGATTCTGATTCCAGTGCTCTGTGAGGCAGAACTGTGGCATCAGTGTTCTCGAGAACTCCCTATCATGCAGCCAAGGTTAAGAGCCACTGGTCTAACCCAGAGGAGTGCTGTGGGTAGTGAGAGCAAACTTAGGAGACACCACAAGGACCGCCACATTCATCCCACCCACATCTGTTCCTGCTGGGACTGAGGAGTGGGGCCTCTGGAACCTGTGGCATGCTTCCCAGTGAGAAGTGAGAGGGACTCGCAGAACACTCCACAGCCTCCAGAGAGGCCTCAGCACAGATGCTATCGGATGCAAAAGCCATACTACCCTTCTGGGCTCAGTTACTATGGTGACTTCTTCCCAAAGAAATTTAGGAGCTGTGCCATTACATCTTCTCTGGGTCCTAGCACTTCATCAGAACAACATCTGCAGGCAAGAATGCATGTCAAGTAGAAGGCCAGCAGCCACGGCTAGAGAACGCTCTTCCCCCACGAGCCGGTTGAAGCCATCTTGAACACCTTCCCTTGGGGGGGCGCCTGGGGGGCTCAGTCTGTCAAGCATCGGCCTTCAGCTTGGGTCGTGATCTCAGGGTTCTAGGATCAAGTCCCAAGTCTGGATCCCTGCTCAGTGGGGGCCCTGCTTCTCCCTCTCCCTCTGCCCCCCTCCTTCCGCTCATGCACCCTCTCTCTCTCCAATAAATAAATAAAACCTTAAAAAAAAATCTTCCATTGGGTAGAGAATCTTGGGTTGGATAGAGAATTTCAGAAACAGGAATCATCCCAAATGTGCACAGGCTTTGAGTTCTTATGGGGATGTTTCTTATGGGGATGAAAACACACACATATGTTGAAGCAATTCTGTGTACCAGGCAATTTGCTTGAGCTGTCTAGTTTAAGAGATGGTTTTTCACCAGGAGGTAACTACTAGAGTTCTTCTCTTTAGGAGAGGAAACCATGGCGTCCGGCAGGTCAATGTTTTCCTGACTCTGACGTGGTAGAGCTGGGACTGAACTCATGTGGGGATGACACGAAAGGCCCTGCTCTTTCTTCTACACCATGGACCAGAGCATTCAGAAGGCACGGTCCCTAGCAGATGCTCACACCAGTCCTGGTTCAGATCCAAGGGAGCCATGACTGCCCCCCCCCCCCCATTTCACTGCAGATTCTGACAGTGAACAGAAGACAATCCCCACTCAGCAGAGGCTGGAGCTCCCCATCCCACCCCCACCCCCCCTTACACCATGCTCATCCCCTGCTCCCTGCTTCGGAGACGTGTGCTGACATAGATAAGGAGTTCTCGGTGCATGGACTCCAGCACGGTGATGTATGACAGCAGATAATATGTAAAGCGGGGACACAGGAGAGACTGAAATGCTAATGTGGGGCCTGAACTTGCAGATAGAGCATTCAGTCAACCAGCCATCATCCACAATGGTAAACAGGAGAGAGGTGATTGGCGACGAGGTATCCTGAAGCCAGTCCCCACCCTGCTGGGGCAGGGAAAGAAGCCAGTCTGCCATCACACAAATGGGAAATGACCCAGGACAAGTCTGTGAGGGTGGTCACAAGCTGATGTTCTTCAAAGAGGCTGACACTGGCCTGACATCTACTCCCTTGTTAGGTGCCTGGGATGCATTGCCAAGCAGGAGACCTATGGTCTATCTACTCCTGAAACCAATATTACACTGTATGTTAGCTTAACTAGAAATTAAATAAAAATCTGGAGAAGAAAACGAATGAATGAATGAATGAATGAATGAATGAATGATCCACCCGGTGAAGTTGGGGCTCCCCATCACTATTGATCACATATTTCTCCCTTAACATTCTGGGCAACATAGGGAACGTATTGGCACGGTGAAAATATACCTGTTCTGAGGCTGACCATGTGCCCTTGTCCACTTGTGTGAAATCTGTTGGCATTTTAATAGGTTCAAGGTAGAGGCACAAAAAGTCTTTCCTCACTGCATGTTCTATAAATACGTGGGCGTATATTAGAACATGCTGCTGGCAAAAGAGTACCTCACTCAATCTCTCTTGAGACTCTTGGTTTTATCCGCCACCTTCTCCAGGGCTGTTGGAATGTAAGTATCATGTAAGGCAATCTACATTTCTCTAAGATTTTGCATTATTTAAATGAAAATGGATCTGTCATCAGCTCTGAGGCCTTGGCTTCATCTTAATGGGAAGGCTGCTGGGGACAGGCAGGTCACTTGGCACTGAGTGGGGCCACAGAGAGACAGAGTGACTACCCTGGCTGACAGGCTCTGCATTCTAAATGACAGAGTCCAAGAGGCATGCCTAAGCTGGGGCACCACTGGCCTGACCCATGTTTGGGGGTGTCCGATCTCTGGGGCAGGGTCTCTTTTCAATTAGGTGAAAGATGCTCTCTTGGCTTTAGGGTCTGTCTAGAATGTGATCAGCCCCTACCAACGGCTGGATACACAGAGCTAAGAGCTGGTCCTTGGGGGAGGGGGTTGGCTAAGACAAGGCAGGGAATCGGCTTCTCAACTCAACAGGCTAGGAATCAGGGTCTGGGCAGGGAAGAGAAGTCAGGAACCCCAGAAGCAGATGCCCTATTTTATGCCCTTGCCACATAAAGATGAGATGAGGCCTGCAGCAGGCACCAGGATACTGGGGTGCATCTTCTTCCAGTTGGGAGTGGGGCTGCTTAAGACCTGCTTTTCTTCTGTGCAGGAACCAGCCAGGACCAGCCCCTGCAGCTAAGCAGAGCTGGGGAAGGCAGGGGACCAGCAGCCTCACTTGGCAATTGTCTTCAAGGAGCCACTTTCTCCTCTCAACGGTCTCTACAAGTGACCTCTGTGTGTCCGCTGGTTTTGCTTCCCACTGTGCTTCGTTGTCATTCTCTCACTCGATCCCACGTGTCATTCCTCTCTCCACCATGAGCACACCAGGCTCATCTCAGCTCTGCTCCAAGTGTCCACTCACACTGCTCGTTTGTCTTGAATTGTTTCTTTCTCTGGATGCCTCCCCAGAGTGTCTGTTTGCAAGGCAACATGGAGCCCTTTCTCTTGCGTGAACCCTCTGCCAACTGTTGCTGGCGACCTACCACTCCATTGTACCCCGGGATGACAACAGCCTCTTCAAAGTGTGCCCTAATTTAGAGTTCAACTCCACACTGGCTTTAATTGTAGGCTCTTGTTCAATGCCATTCCTCTCCTTCTGCTTAGTTCAACGAGCATTTATGGAACGCTAACAATCAGCCAGGCACATTGTGTTGGAGACTTGAGTAAAAGACAGGAAAACACCTTATGCCCCCCACGGTGAATCATAAGCTTCGGTTGCAGTGGATTTTTCTAGTACTCACTGAGCACAGGGTCATCACAGACTGTACTGAGCTTATTTCCCATTATCCTGTTTACTCCTTTTTTTAAAAAAAGATTTATTATTTGTTATTTTAAAGAGAGAGAGCGGGCACGCACATGGGGTGGGGGGGACAGCAGACGGAGAGGAGAGAGAGAATCTCCAGCAGACTTCCCGCTGAGTGCAGAGCCCAATGCAGGGCTCGATCGCACAACCCTGAGATCATGGCCTGAGATGAAATCAAGAGTCTGAGTCCCCCAGGTGCCCCAATCCTGTTTGCTCCTTACAGCAGTCCAGTGTCCAGAGCTGCCTTCCATTGCTCTCTGCCCTGGCACTTCCTCTTGGAAAGCCTACCCAGGCTCCTTCTCATAGCCCTGACTCCAGGCCAGGTTGGATGGGCCATAGGCCACATGGTCTTGTCCAATCCCCTGAGCAAGGCTGGGCCAACCATATTCTCCTTCTTCAGCATTTATAATTGGAACTCACAAATTCCAATGACTGCTGGACTTGAGATGTTACAGACCCAAGAGTCAGGGACACAATAGTGGAGCACCTATTTTTCACTGTATGCACAGAGAAGCAAAAAGGGAGACAGAGACACACAGAGAGTGACAGAGACAGACAGATATGAATTAAACAAATACACAGAGAAAAGCAGAAAGAGAGATGAAGAGAGAGAGAGAGATGGATGAAGAGATTGAGAAAGCGTAGCTAACTCCATCCCTGATTCCACAACCCTGTGGGGCTGGTAGTACTTCCTGCCCTTGGGTACCTTAAAATACATACCACTGTATCCTTCCAACAGTTTCTGATCTAGTGAGGTGGGTTTAAATAGTTACTATTACCAGCAGCCACATAAAACTGGCTATGATGCTCTAGGAGAAGTAGAATCATTCCATTTCACAGAATAAATAACCGAGTCTCAGAGAGTCTACAGTAAATGGTTGGGACCGGAAATTGAAGACAGACCTATGGCTTCTAATACGCTGTCCTACGGTTAGAGCCGAATCCAGAGGTAAACACCTGGTAGGACCCCAATGAACACATTAATTAATTAATTAATTTTTAAGATTTTATTTATTTATTTGAGAGAGAGAGAAAGAGAGAGAGAGAGCACGAGAGGGAAGAGGGTCAGAGGGAGAAGCAGACTCCCTGCCGAGCAGGGAGCCCGATGCGGGACTCGATTCCGGGACTCCAGGATCATGACCTGAGCCGAAGGCAGTCGCTCAACCAACTGAGCCCCCAGGCGCCCAACACATTAATTTATTGAGTCGTGAAATGGTCTTGGTCATTCTAGCCCTAACCCCATAGTCCCTCCTTCTTTCTCTCCACTGCTTACCCGACGTTCCCTGAACAGTTCCCTTCGCCATTCCCTCAGCCCAGGCTCAGCTCTGAGTCACAGCGAAGAGCCCACCCATCAGCCGTGGAATGGAGAGTGTGGAAATCACGTCACCATTTTGACAGTACCATTTGGGGCTGTCTATGGTTTGCCTCATCAACAGTTTCCCACGATGCCTCCTTACATAATTGGATAATTGAGACGGGCAGCTAAATTTAGGCAGATGCAGCCCCACACCCCAGAGAACATGAGTCAAAAGAACAACAGCGGTACCTCCACTCTTGGAAGTTTATTCCAATTTCTGTAACAAGAGGAGCTAGGGGTATGTAAGGCATTATCCTTTCCTGGAGTTTCTAACAAAATATCCCAGAACGGGAGGCCCACGAGGACACGGTGAGGCCATTCTCCCTTCCAAATAACATACACTTTTTTGAAAATAAAAGAAGCAATTTCAGCATTTTGGCTTCCCAGGGTGAGTTGGCAGGCACACATCTCATCTTGCAGATGCCTTCGGGTGAAGGTGTTTTAATAAGCGAGAGAGAGAGAGCAGGAAGAAGATAGCAGAACTCGCTAGAGGCAGGGAGGAACCAGGGAGCATGGGGTGTGGGGCCCATGGGCTGGGGGTGGTAGGGGACAGGAAGGGGTGGGGGGGGTGAGCATGGGAGCGATGTCTTGCTTCTGCTCAGACATGCATGCCAGGGAACCCGAAGCTCCCGGCAGAGTCCCATTAATGTCAACTGAGAGGTGAAGAATTTAATTCTATTTGTTTCGCTTCTTGATTCACCCACAGTTAACAGAGTGTAGAGATGATTTTTATATAATTTTAGGGGGGGATGCATTTCCCAAATTAGTCTACCTTTTGCGAGCCTACACCCTAATAAGGACATGGGCCAAAGGAGGCTGCATTTCTTTGAAATGATGGATATGTTTCTTTCACCCACGGCAGAGGCAATGGGATGTAGTTGCTCAGGAATGAAACTTGATTCCTCCTGAGACCGAGCAAGTGACTCGATCTCTCTGGATCTCAGTTCCTTCATTAGTAACCCGGGGGGGTACATGTAACATCAGCCTCATAGCATTGTTATGACTGTTGAATGAGTTAATAATGCCCAGGAACTATGACCTCACTGATGAGGAATTCTTAATCTCAGGAAACAAACTGAGGGTTGCTGGAGTGGTGGGGGGGGGGCTGGGAGGGATGGGGTGGCTGGGTGATGGACATTGGGGAGGGTATGTGCTATGGTGAGTGCTGTGAATTGTGCAAGACTGTTCAATCACAGACCTGTACCTCTGAAACAAATAATGCAATATATGTTAAGAAAAAAAGAAGAAGAAGACAGCAGGAGGGGAAGAATGAAGGGGAGTAAGTCGGAGGGGGAGACGAACCATGAGAGACAATGGACTCTGAAAAACAAACTGAGGGTTCTAGGGGAGGGTGGAGGGATGGGTTAGCCTGGTGATGGGTATTAAAGAGGGCACATTCTGCGTGGAGCACTGGGTGTTATGCACAAACAATGAATCATGGAACACTACATCAAAAACTAATGATGTGATGTATGGTGATTAACATAACAATAAAAAATTTTTAAAAAGAGTAATTAACTTGAAAAAAAATTGCCCGTGAACTACTAAGAACAGCGTTTGGCACACAGGGGAGTTCAGCACCTGTTGGCTATTATTATTCAAATGACTTTCAGAGGTGCCAACTATATATCCTACACCCAGGACGCTAAAGGGAACAGAAGAATCTGCCCTCAGAGTATCCCCATTCCAGATGGATGACAGACACTCAAAAATAACAAGAGATCGCATTTATTGAGCACTTGCTGTGTGCCAGGCACTGTGCATTGGACTTAATGAGAGACAGATGTTATTACCTATCAGGCTTAGGATAAACTGACCCAAGTCACAGAGCTAAGAAGAAGTGGTATAGCCAAGGCACAAACCCAAACCTGGCAAATACCACTACCTGGCCTCTTCATGGCTGATTGCACACATGAATAATAAAACCCATGTGAGTCTTCCATCACGATGATGCAAACATCCCCAAGCTGGCTCTTCCTCACAGAATCCCAGTCTCTTTTCCTTTAGAATATTGATCCCAATTTTTAATTGTACTTTTATTGATTGTCTTTCTCCCCAGACTATAAACTCCACGAGGGCAGGGGACAGAGCATTTGTTTTGTTCATCATGGCCCATCTAGCAACTAGCACATAGCCTGGTGTGTAGTAAGCACTCAATAAATAGCACTGGATAATCAACTGTGATAGACTGCCTCTCTGAGAGTAAACAGAACATTGTACCACCTTCCTAAACCTATAATGGGAATATGAAGAAGCCTTGTGGGGTTTCACTTCAGGGCACTCGGGAAGGGTTCTCCGAGCAGGTGACACGGAGACCAGATCTAGGACAGGGTGGTGGGAGGATGTGTCGTCTGGAAAGAGAGTGGAGGTGGTTTCAAGTGTGTGCACGAGCATGTTCAGGCACAAAGCCACAGACAGCTGAGCAAGCCTGGATAAGGGAAGAACAGGTAGCCACAGTGTCTTGGCCTCCTGATTACCAGGTCCCGAAGAACCACGTCAGGCCCTGTCTGTGCCATGCCCAGAGTGAGTGCCCATTAGCAAGGTTATGATGCATTCCCCACGTGAGGCTGAGTGTTGCCAAATCCCCCTGGGGATCCCTTTGAGGGAGAGTGAAGGAATAAAGATGCTTTTCTCTTTATCACGCAAAGACAGAGAGGATAACACCTTGATTAGAAACCTTGGTCTAATCTACACGTGAGCACACCAGTCAGAATTCAGTTGGCTGGCAGAACTAGAAAACCCCGCACTCATGGGAGCCGAAGTAGCCCGGTCTCTGACTCCCTTGGCCCAGCGCAGGGGTAGGCGGGACTGGGCCATCGAGTCCTCAGGACCAGGCAACGTCTGGCTCCCGGCTGCACCATCCCAAGGGCATCCTCCTTGTCTTCATGGTCCAGGATGTGCTCTGGTCAGTCTGGTGTTCCAAGAAACAGTGTACGGGAGGCAGCTTCTGGAACCTTTCTGCCGACATCCGATTAGCCAAGCCTAGCCGTATGGCCATACCCATGCACAAAGGGGGGCTGAGAAGTGTTGTCTTTATGTATGCAGGAGATCACAAGCCCAGCTAAAACTCAGAGGCTCCAGAGAGAACTAGAACAGATACCAGGGGGAACGGGGCACGGGCAGCACTGTCTGCCCAAAGCAGATCCAGCCCTTCGCACAATTTCACCTTGCCCTTGGCACGTGCGGTGAATTCACTACCTAGACCAGGGGTTAGTGTGTTCTCAGGCAAGCTAACATTTACATTTATCAATGGAATACCATGTCATGCCCATCATTTCAAACGCTGGAAGCCTGAAACACAGAGTTCCAATCAAACTGTGCACAGAATTCCATTATGCTAAATGCTTATGTTTCTCCACTGAAATCGGGGTGGGAGGAGAGGTCTTGAGTGCCACCTCCATCACCCCATCCCCTTCAACAGCAGTCCCTCGGTCAAGGCCCTGGCAGCGAGCACAATGTGGAAACCTCTGGCTTAAGGCAACTGTCAGGTATTCCCGCTCAGAGGAACCAGAGGTGGTCAGCAATACTTATCAGATCCCGTTCTTCTAGCTTTCCTTTTTAGCAGCACCTATAGCGTATCACTTTTCCAGTCAAGAGCTTTTTCTCCCCAAGTTTCTGCCAATTCGCACAGATTTCTGAGCTTCTTCGTGTGGACTTGCAGGGAGCCAAGATCATTTAGCACCGTAAGGGTTTTAGGAGGATGAAACGAGATCATGCGCGAAGAGCTTAGCACAGCACCTGTCGGGTAGTAAGTGTTCAATAAACGTTAGCTATTACTATTATTTTCTCAAAATTGATTCTGCTGATGTGACAATGCAACTTTAACATAGATACATATAAATATATCATTATTATTATTATTATTATTATTATTATTATTATTATTATTTTTACCCAATTGGCTTAATGGTGAAATTGTCGTGCCTCTCCCATGGCCACCTCCACCGTGACTAATCAAATCACTTCCTTTCTAAGTTAAATTGTTCACTCACTGAGGGACTTCTCTTGATTCTTATCTCCTGCTACTCTGTTTATCAGGGGATCAAAAGGAGCAAAGACCCTCCCCTTTAACACATGCTGAGTCTCCCGATTCGTATGATAAACCGAATTCTAGGACTTCACTCCCATCAGCCCAATCTACCAAATTTTATCTCTATCACACATCTGAAACAGCATCTCCTTCCTTCTTAATTATTCAACAAGATTCCCAAATAAGCTGCACGTAGATAGATCCCTCTTCATATTCATCATAAAAAGGGCACTTAGTCTTATTCCCCATCCATAAGATATTTTTGCCACCGACAATGGTACAAATAAAATTATTAAATGCTACGCATTTATGAGACGACCCCCCACCCCAAATGGTTAAGTCTCATCATCATGTCATAATTGTTGGTAGTGGTACTTTTCGTATTTATTGAGCACCTATAATGTGCTCCTCTAGACCAGCTGTTTAAGGCACATGATCTTATTTAATCCTGCTAGCAATCCTGTGCGATAGATATCATTAACTCTATTTTATAAATACGGAAACCAAACCTCAGAGCCTGGGTTGGGTTCTCTACAGAACAGAGCCTGAGGCAAAGCTTACTTGCTCACACTGCATCTGAGGGGGAGCAAAATCCCAGGGAAGCATAAAGAAGAGAAATGGAGGGCGCCTGGGTGGTGCAGTTGGTTGAGCGACTGCCTTCGGCTCAGGTCATGATCCCGGAGTCCTGGGATCGAGTCCCGCATCGGGCTCCCTGCTCAGCGGGGAGTCTGCTTCTCCCTCTGACCCTCTTCCCTCTCGTGCTGTCTCTCTCTCTCTCTCTCTCTCTCTTTCTCTCTCTCAAATAAACAAATAAAATCTTAAAAAGAAAAAGAAGGGAAATGGAGTAGGGTAAAAGGGAAGTGGTTTCAAGGTGGAGCCTATCCAAGCCAGCCACATCCCCACAAGAAAACACAACTAGTTGCTCCCCGACATGGGATGGATCTGGAGAGGCCACAGATGACCTCCACACGTGGCTAGGACAGGCAAGCAATGGACTGGCTGGCTTCTTCAGTCTTCTGTCTCTTACTGCTCAAAGTTGGCCCCATTGTGGTGTTCATTTCCCCACCCTTCCCGGTTATGTTATCCAGCCTATGTGGGCAGCCAGTGGGGAGGCCAGAGCCTCCATGGATGTGGCTGAGTTGGACCTGGGTGCTGGCTTCTGGTGGCTCCCTCCACGTCACGTGCAGTGGAGGCCTGATCAAGCCCAGCTCCCCATCCCAAGGGAGGCTCAATCAATCTGTGGTATTTGGGAATCAGGAGATGGTGATGCTGGCCAGCACCTTATGATGGCAAAAATGGACTGAGGGGCTGGCATGAGTCTTTGAACAGGGAAGCAAAACCAGGGATGGAGAACAAGGGACATCTAGGGCTAAGTAGGTCAGGGGAGGCACATAAACGTGGTCCAGCACCTCCAGCGGAAGTGACTTACTTGCCCAAGGTTACACAGACACTGCCGGTTCCACCCCAGTCTGACTTCAGAATACTTTTATTTGTCAATGACATCGAGATGCTTTGCACTGCTGAGATTCTGAGCAAGCTGGGGCAGGGTGTAGTTCTCTGAGCTGTCCGGCTCATGGCCAGAGGCAGAGAAATGCTTATCAAGTCGTCGTAGGCGATCGGTGTACAAGAATGCTCGCCAGCCTGGGTTGTTCTTTTCTATGTCCTAGGAATAGACGCTTTCGGAGGCGCACCAGCCATCGTGGTTAGAACTCTTCACATGATCTGCCTTGCCTCAACCGAAGGGTCAGCACCAACGATCGCTGGCGTCTGCAGGCCACACATGACCTGCCAGATATCAAGGCCATCAGCGGCGATTCAAGCGGGTCCGTCTCCTGGAAGCGTTAGGAGGAGCTGCTACACGCTCCACAGGATGAGTCTGTGTGAATGTCCAGAGAGCAAACCACTAATCTACACAGCGAGGTTCTGCGTCTGTGCAAAGCTAAGCCCTCTGCTGGAGATGCGGGCTCTTTCGGGCGCGCCCTGCACCAGGAAAGCCCCTCATGCACCAACCAGGAGCTTCCCCGTGTTCTTCTGCACTTGTCCGCCCCGCTCAGAAGCACACATGGGGCCCCTCCTCTCTTGGACTGGCTCTGTTCTGCCTCGCACCCCTCCTGCCTTCTCCTGGAGAACAGTCCCGGCGTCTCCCGCATCCTCCAGGTCTCTCGGCCCACTTTGGGGGCCTTCCCCTCAGGCTTCAGAGATGCTCCGATGCACCCACATTCAAGATGACATTTGCCCATCTCTCCTCCGGCAACCTTCCATGTTTCCGCTTCTCGGGGTTTCTCGAATGAACATCTAGGGGATCTTACCCTCATACTCAGAATTCTTAACTGCTTCCATGCCGGCTTCCGCTCACCACTCTGCTGACATGCTTGGCTCCGAGGCGGCCAGGGGACACAGGCACGGACCACGCTCTCCCCCTGCCTCTCCTAATCATACCCCAATTCTCCTCCTGGAAACCACTGCCTTTCCCACTCTCAACCTATGAGATTTGCCTGAGCTGCACAAGGAACTCAAGGGTGAAGGATAGGAGAAGGTGATTTGCTCAGGGATGGGCACACGACTTTCTCTCTGCTGTTGGATTTAAAAAGCGGAGAGAAAGCAGGCCTCCACCTGCTAGCAGCCACTTGCCCCCACAAGGGAAGCGCCTGCTTGGGAACGAAGCCAAGCTAGAGGAGACAGAGCGGAAGGAAGGAGGAGGAAAAATTTGACCCCAGAACATCATTTGAATCCCTTGACCGCCGTCACTCCCAACGACACCCCTGTCGGCTGCCCTTCCCGCTAACTGAGCCCTTTGGTTTAAGCCGGGTCCTTGGGATTTATGTGACTTGCCGCAGACAGAGCGATTTCATACGGCCTTCGGGCAGCTCCGAAGCGGCCGATCGACAATCTCTTTCCAGAGGCCGTCCTGAGCATGAGCTGGCGCCTGGGCTTGGGAGTGAAAGCAGTGCAGGTTCAAGCCCCGACCCCGGCACTTGCGTTCTCTGTGCCCCTGCACAAGCTCTCTGCTTCTCTGAGCCTCAGTTTCTCTGCCTGCAAATGGGGCTGCTCTGAAAGTGGGTGTAGCGAGCTCTGAAGAGACAGCAGCAGTTCTCTGCATGCTGACGGCTGAGGCTGGTGGCACAGGGGTCCCCCGGACGTCGTCCCTCTCCACACTGAGCACCGCTCCTGGCCGACCAGCACGGGCTCCCTTAGCCCTCTCCTCCCCTGACTCCCCTTAACCTGTGCTTTTTGAGTTTCTCCTTTTTTTTTTTTTAAGATTTTATTTATATGCCTGAGAGAGAGAGAGACCACAGCAGGGGGAGTGGGAGAGGGAGAAGCAGGTTCCCCGCTGAGCAGGGAGCCCAATGCGGGACTCAATCCCAGGACCCTGGGATCATGACCTGAGCCGAAGGCAGACACTTAACTGACTGAGCCACCCAGGCGCCCCTCTCTTCCTGTCTTTCTAATCACACGTTTTCTTGGCTCCTCTTCTTCTAAAATATAGGTGTTTTCCACAGTTCTGGTCTGGATCCTCTTTAATTCCTTTTTTGATCTTTTGGCAATTTCAGCCTTGTTTTCCCCACTACCTGGGGACACCGTCCCCTCCAGTGGCCCAATGGGGCCTCAAGCCCAGCAAGCCTCAGACGTCACCAATGCTGTCTCTTCCCCAAAAGCCCCAATTCTCCACTTACCTCTCCTCCTGACTTCTAGTCTTCTGCTAATGGTACCTCTCTTCTCTTGGTCTTTGAACTTGAACCCTTGAACAATTCACTGCAACTTCTGACCTTTGCTCCCAAATCTATTCCAGTCCCTTCATCCTCAAACCTCTTTTTTTCTTATCTCTGCAGCACCCCCCCTCACCTCCGTTCTTGCCTCCAGTCTACCACTCCATGTCCTGCCGCCCATGGGGATGTCCCAGTGGTCTGAATGCTCCCTTAAAGGTCTCTCCCACCCCGCTAGCTCCCTCCCTCGCTGATTCTGCTTCTGAATGAATCTTGTCAATGCCAAAGTCCCTCATAATGAACCTCCTCCTCCCCGCCCCCCAAACTGCCACCATCGCCCACTGGCTTTGGATGCAATGAACATAGTTCAGCAGATGTTAATTACAACATCTCTTCTGTGTCAGGCAGTGTGCCAGGCATTGTGAGGAAGACAAAATTAAAATTAATGTAGTCCCTGACCAGGGTCCTTGCAATCTAGTGGTTTAGGTGACCAGACCACACGGCCTAAGCCTGGTACATGCACACACATACACACACACGGTATTGAACAATGTGAGCTTTCTTCATTCATTCCCTCTCTGTCTTCCTGATTTTAATTTGCTTTCTTGTGCTTCCTGCTTAAGTCACGTTGAACGACATGCACTTCCATCTTCTCCTACTTCCCAGGCTTGGCTTATGCTGTTTCTTTCCCTCCAACTCCCCTTGACCACACCCTGTCTATCCTTTGTAACACTTCTGTGTGATTTTCTCCCATCACTCTTTGCTGAGGACCCTAGCAGTTCTCCTCTCCTCTCCCAAAGCACCTTATATGAAACTACACTTTGCATTTCCCTTGCTAAAAAAAAAAAAAAGATATTTATGTAAGTCCCTTATCTGTCCAATTAGTCTGCAAATTCTTTAAAGGTAGAAACTCTTACTTATCTTTGCATCCCCAACACCTAAGAAAGTGCTTCTCAATTAGTGCTAAGTGTGCACTTACCTACACAAAGCATGTGCATTACATAGGGCCAACTGTTTTGCACTACAGAAGAATTGTTTACCTAAGAAAAAGTACTCAGGATTTCCCACAGGTTCTTTTAAATAAATCTTCAGTTTCATTTTAACTTATTTATGGGTTATCAACTATCAGCCTGGAGGAGAACTGTGGATTGGGAGAAATCATACACAAAAAAACCCCAAGAAGGGAAATTGTTGGAAACAACTACCCATTAATGATTTCCCAGAAAGAATAAGAGAGTATACCTTCACTAACTATGGGAGCTGTTGAGAAAACAGGATTCTATGTTCAGAAATGGGATTAAGGCAGAGCATCTACTTTCCAAACTCTGTATTGGAAGAGACTGACTTAGAGAAGCTAGCAGTATGGAGAAACATCAGGAAGATGCTGTGACACACGAGTCACACCGGCGGAGGGGACCTGGGTCTTCCTGGAGTTCCTGAAGGATCCTGAGACATCTGATGGGAGTTAGCCTGGGGTCCGGGCTGCCAACAAGGGCCAGTCTAGGGGACCTGAGGGGCAGAGTGTCCCTGCTGCTATGTGATGACCTGAGATGGGTCAGGGGTGTGGCGTGCTCACTGCCGGCTTTGCTGGAATTCCTGAGCAGGCCGGGGCTGCGGGCCGTCTGTCTGAGGCCCCGGGCAATGAGTGCAGGAGGTGGAGGAAGAGCAGGCCATTTCAGACCTTCAGCTGAGACCCTGCTTTCCTTCCAGGGCAATCAGCAAGGTGCAGATTTGGATCCAGGTGGTCGTGGAAAGGTGTCAGCCTGGCTATGATTTTCCCAGGACCAGGATTCCTGCCTGGGCCAGCTCCTGACAGCAGGGTGGTGAGCAGAGGTGGAAGGGCAGAGTGAAGGCTTGAACCCGTACCACTGTCCACCACCCATGACAACCAGTGTTCGGAGCTGGAGTGGTCTTGTTATAGCCTCGTGGTTGCCCCGATGCAGGTCTTGATGCAAGGGGCTATTCTGGGATCTGCAGGTGCCCCCCCAATGCCATCATCCCCCAGACCCCGCTTTCACCTCACACATTCCAGGGACCCTGAGGGACACCCAGTCAGCAGCTTCTGTCCTAGCCCCGGATGTCCAGGCTTTAACAGCGAGAGGCCTGTGTTCCTCACTCACAAAGTTTATGGGAGGATTCCATCAACTCTACATGGAAAATTCTTAGAGTCGTGCCTGACCTACCATAAGCCCTCAGTAAATGTTTGCTACTGCTCTTTGTGCATTTAGGATTCATTTAATCAGCCATGCCCCATGTTCACTGTGCAGGGACCTGCGGTGACCCTCCCCAGAGAGGACAGGGAAGCGAAGCAGCTGAGAGCGTGGTCAGGGAGACCTGAGTTTGAGTCCAGACTCTTCTACCTACTAGCTATGTGACTCAGGGCAAGTTTCTTAACTTCTCTGAGCCTCACTTGAAAAATGAATTGTAGTAGTATATACCTTGATATATTGATGTGAAGATTAAATAAAATAACGTGAGTAGAGGTCTTAGCACGATACCTGGTACATACCGAATAATAAAATGATATCAGTGCTGGGGCACCTGGGTGGCTCAGTGGATTGAGCATCTGACTCTTGGTTTTGGCTCAGATCTGATCTCAGGGTCATGAGACTGAGCCCTGCGTCAGGATCTATAATCAGTAGGGAGTCTGCTTGAGTTTCTCTCCCCTTCTGCCCCCCCCGCTCTATTTCTCCTCCTAAAATAAATAAATCTTTAAAAAATGATATCAATGTTAATATTAAAATATTAATCATTGTTATGAGCAGCATTTCTGCGGCAAATATACTTTCGGTAGGGGAGGGGACAATGTATAAGGAATGCCAAATTAGCAGTACAAACTCTAAGTAAGGGGCTTCCAGGCAAGAGGAGCTAGGCCCAACAGGAGGCAGGTGAGGCTTTCTCTAGAGACGGGAATGGGCAGGCCTGGGACAGCAGATCAGAGGAGGGGTATTTGTGGAGAATTCCAAGCAGAAGGCCTGGTGCTCCCTCAATTGGGAAACGCTCCAGTGCTTAAGGAGGAAAGATGATAGAGTTGCTTTTAATTATCCAAGGTCCCTTGTGCAAAATGGGCTTTGGAGTTGAGATGGGGACTTATTACCACAGCGTGATCAGCCCTGATGGCCTGGCATATATCTCTGACAAAACAGGGAGTCTACAAGATAAATGGCTCAAACCAAGCTAATTATGGGGAACTTTCATGGGAGAGAGAGAGACATGAGCGTTCTCAAATGTTCTGCCTCCCTCCCACCGGAAGCGGGCCCCTCTGCCTCCCAATACCCAACAGCGGTCCTCAAGATGACAAAGTAGAATCAGCGCTCTGGGCTTGCCCAGAGCTGCTGACAAGTCTAGAAACATTGTCAGGCACATACCCTCAGCCATGCAGGGCACTCTGCGTGGGGTTCTGGACTAATGGAGCTCCCTAAGGCTGGGGAAGGACAAGCTTTTTTCCTTCAGCCCACCTCTGAGCACTTGTCCAAGACTTTCGTGTCCCAGATGGGGAAACTGAGGCAGGGTTGGTCAATTAGCAAGGTCATACCTTGCTATGTTAATGAACCTGCTAACATCTACAGCTTCTGTTATTGCTTGGTGATTCAGGCTAGCATCAAATTCTTGCTCTGCTACTTGTTAATGGCAGGGTCTTGGACAAATTTAGTAATCTCTGTGAGCCTTGGTTTTCTTATTTGTAAAGTGGGGAATTAATTCCTTCCTTCCTTCCTTCCTTCCTTCCTTCCTTCTTTCCCTTCCTTCCTCCCTCCCTCCTTCCCCCACCCCTTTCTCCTTGCTCCCCCCTCCCCTCTTTTCTCTGTAGGGTGACCATCTCATCCTTGTTTACCCAGGACTTGGCCTGATTTCAGCACTGAAAGCCCTGCAATCCAGGAATCCACCCTGGGTCCAGCAAACCCCGTTTCCTTGTTCAATGATATGACCTGTCTCTGTCCTAGGTGCTGGAAGAACAGTCACTGAGACAGAAGATCCCTATTCTCGAGGAGCTAACATCCTTATTCTTCAGGGGGAGACAGACATGGATACGTTGACACATCAATCAAATAATACACATTCTACACATATGAAACTATGTGTCAGGTTCTATACTACATATTTTATAAATAGTACATAGTTGTATCCTTAAACAATACTGGAAAGTAAATAGCAATGCATCCCCCCTCCCCAATTCTTAGATGTGGAAACAAGAGGCTTTGCTCTATTGGCTAACTTCCTAAAATCACACTGATCATGAAAAGTAAAGCCTGCATTTAAACCGTGGAGTTCCAATGCTCACATGCCCAGCCTCAACACTCCCCCACCTCATGAGCGATAAATACAGGACTCAGACAGGGTGAGGCCACAGAGAAAGCCCCTTTTTATACAGGCTGCTGGTTGGTTCCTAAGAAGGTTGAGCTCGCTCTCCGCCTCCCGACTGGCTGAGGATCTGTGGTCCTAACCAGGCCATATGACACATGCACTGAAGGTTAAACTTTGGGCACATTTGCTCCATCTTCAAGCATTCGGCAGACACGGGAGCCCTTCCTCACTGTTTCGCCCCCACCCCAGAGAACCTTCAGTGGGTGGGGGGAGGCGGTTCTGACAACCATGAAAATGAGCTGGCAAACAGGAATGCCCGAGGGTCCGGAGCCTGCAGGATTCGCTTGTAGGAGTCGTTAGCCAAGGAGCACCTACCATAAGAAGATAGAAAGTGGGTGATGCCCCAATCCAGCCAGAGCTCTGTGCCAGGAGGAAAAATGGAACCCATTTCTCTCAGACCCTCTGGTCCCCTGGCAGATGACAGGCTGACGAATGTGGACCATGCCTGAGGAATATTTCCAGTTTCCAAGGCTGACTGGTCCATCCATCTATACGGCCACATTTATAGGAAATGTATGGACTGGGGCTGTTGGAAGGAAATTTATTCATCACCCAGTCCAAGGGCTCACTTAGTAGATGAAGAGATCGAGGAGCAAATGACTTCTCATGGTCACACAGGGTACCAAAGAAGAGAAGTCTACGTCCCAAATTGCCTGACTCCAAACACAGCATTTCTACAAAGTCGTGTTGCCTATCCCCATGGCTGGGCTCTAAAATTATCTATGTGGAACACGACTCCCCTTTCGCCACCCTCCTGGCTCTAAGGCACTGGGGCAGGCGAATGGGTCGCTGGCCAGCATCTGTTGGAAGGAAAATTCTGGAGAGTTTTCGCTAGATGTGGTCCAAACGGGTTTACAAGTGCTCTCGAACCGCCAGTGGACATCAGCAGGCAGAAAGAAGGTGAGAGAAGGAGAGATGTGATAAGGGGGTACAGGAAGGCACAGAGGGTTCTCAGCTAGACCAGAGTGAGTTCTAGAACCCTACTTCACCAGCGTCTGTCTCCCATACCTCATGCCCACCGGGCACCCACATGGCAGAGGCTGTTGGGTAATAGCCCAGGTTTCACAGGCAGAGGGAGCTAGGTTGGGCTTCCAACTTCGCTACCAGCTGCAGCGTGACCTCAAGCAGGTTTGAACACACGCTCCCCTGCCCTACCACTCCCTTGATCTCTGTTTCTTCCCCTGTTAGAACACCTGAGTTACACGTTTGTGGGGCAGGTCAGAGAACATGTTTATAAAATGCTTATCGCAGGGCCTGGCCTACCTAGAAAGCCCTTAATAAGTGGCAGCTGGTGGACACATTGTGATATCTGCCCCCAATACTACATTGTGAAGAAGAGAGCCTGTTGTGGGGCTCCTCAGACGTGGGGGGCAGGCCCGAGGAGCAGCCACACCCACGCGTCCTTGAGCTCCAATGGCTTAAAGGGAGGCCATTAGCTCGGGGTGGCATTGGGAACACGAGAGCCCTCCCCGTGCAGCTGTAACTACATGGGCAAAAACTCGGCATTGCAAAGTGGATAAATAAGAGGGTGGAGGGATGCAGTCGTGCTCGGAAGGATTCACCACACACTTCCTTTCACTGGGAGCCTCTCCAGAGCACACAGAGTCCAATTTCTGCTTGCAAAACTCTGTTTCCCCACAGTTGTCTAGGGACTAGCTCGGAAGGAACGGGATGACCGTGGAGACTGCTGTAACCTTCTCGGAAGGCTCTTTGACTCAGTCTCAGCTGGGTTGCTGACTTGCGGGGAGCAGCGGTGGATGCAAGCGCCAGTTGGGCATCTGTGTTTGGACAAAGCTGCTTGCGATCCTAGGCTGTTCATTTCCCTGCTGCCATGGCCTTGGGCCAGTGAGCACGCTGTCATTCTAAGTCACCCTCAACTGGAGCTCAGCCCCTGCAGGGGGATAGGGGACAGTGAAGAAGAAAGGGCCAGCCTTGTGACAACAATACAGACACATGGATAACAGTCCCTCCTCAGCTGCTGCCCCCTGGCCTCTGAGCTGGGCAGAAAGCCGGGGGGGGGTCAGTGCACCCAGGGTTTGATCTGCCTTCCCTGCTTCTCCGGTCACCTGCTACAGCGTTGATGCCTCAGACCTTTCCAGAAACCAACCTCGGTATAGCAGTGGAAAGAGTCTGGAAGCGGCAGACCCGAATTCAAGTCCCGCTATGTGACCTTTGCCTGGCACCTTAACCCTACCAGAGCCCACCTGCTTATCTGTCAGGGGCTGTGGTCATACCGCCATATTAACTTACACTGCAGCTGACAAAGCCGAGATGCCCCACGATGGCACTTCCTTTCCATCCTCCAAGGAAGGCAGACAGGAGCCCAAAACCACGGCATCGCCGCATCCGGGTAATCGCGGAGTCCTCACTTCTGGTGTATGGAGCACAGAAGAAAGGCCACAGAGACTCAGTCCCCAAGACTGCAAACAGCAACTGGGCCTCTCAGGAGCCTGACGCTGGTCCCAGGAGCTCTCCTCTCCCCAGGGCTGGGGCCTCAACTGCAGCCCAGCCAGACCCCCAGGCTCAGGGGCTCACCCTCCCCTTAGACAGGCTGGTTGAGAGGCCCTGGCTCCATGTTGTAGGACTGGCCCCATGTCACTCTGGTGGCTGGGGGCAGCTGTTTCCGGGGTCCAGGTTCTCTCCATCTGTGCTTCCTCCAGATCCCGGGAACTGACCTGACGCCCACAGCTTCCTGGGCTGGGGCTCCGGTTTGACCTGCGGTGACCCAACTGGGCCCTCTGGCGTGGAGGCTGCCATCCACCGTCAACACTCTCCCCAACATTCTCCCTCTTGTACCCCTCATCCCCAACCCACCTGAAGCTGAGTGGGTGCCCTTCTGGATTTCTAGATCCTGCTCCGGCTGGTGGCAGATTTGACCCATATCTCTATTCAAAAGATCTTAAGGGGCCTCAAAATGTTTGTGTGCCTCCAAATGAGAAGATTCTTTGGATGCAAAAGGCTCAAATTGCAAGAAATTATTATCTTTCTGCAGAAAGATGATCTTTCATATCGGTTGACCTCTTGCCATGGTGTTTTGGGAGCCCCATGAATGATATTCTAAGTCATGGGTTCTTGAACTTGTTTAGGTGATTAACTATCTGAAAGTTTCGTCCTCATCACAGAAGCAAAAATACTGTTATTTGCTTCAGTTGAGAGTTGTAAAAATGCAAAGGTAAGTCACTCTTATTCTTTTCTGCTTGAAGCACTACGCTCAGTGCTTTACAAGGAATAGCTCACTCCACCCTCCCAAAAACGGTTCAGGAAGTAACACCACTACTACTTATTGCCATTTCGTACATGAGCAAATTGAGGCTCAGAAGTGAGGTCCCAGCCCAATGTCACTTTCCGAGTTGGGAATCAGTGAATCAGTCCAGAAAGTTAAGTCAATTCCACAGCCCTTATGCCTCTCCTTCCCTGGGACAGGACAGCGAGAATGTTGTCCGTTAGCTGTGACTACATGATGTGTAAGCCACAACAGATGACAGCCATAAACACACGGGCCGACTCTCACACAAACAAGATAGCAAATCCAGGCATGAGTTAACAGCTGTTTGATAATATTTGTCTGCTAATTTTGCTAATTGTGCATTCATTTATCATCCGCTAGTGAGTGACCGCAGGCTAACAGTAGGAGGCACCAAAGGTTTAAGAAAAGCATACGGGAGAAAAGCTTCACTGGGAGGCATTTCGATGTCTTTGCCTACTTTTTTGTTTATCCCCCTGCCAACTGGAGAAAGCCACCATTACTGGGTCGGAGGCAGAACAACGTGGCCTGGGGTGGAAACCTGTGTTATTTTAGAGCTGTCCCTCCCTAGCTGCTCCCTGGTGACCCTTCTTAGGCTCTCTCCCCGTGTTCTAACCCAACATTCTGGAGGGTGCACCACCTTCCTGCGAGGCGACAGTGGGGGGGTCAGTGCAGGAGAGATTCTCAGCAACGTGTGGGCGCACCCCACGGGGGTAGAAGCTTACCGGCAGCTTCGTGGTAGGAGGACAGTGCCGTTCTGATGTACTGTCACCCTTGGGGAATCTCTGTCCCCAGGGGAGCCATGCTTCTCTCCCTCGTACTACATACCTGGGCTCTATATGACATGACCACCCACTGCCCTCCACTCTCTGATGGGACTAAGTTGAACACCCAGCCCCAGTGCAGTGCAGCCAAACCACAGATGGACAGCAAACAAGGGCCTGGAGCCTCACTGCGAAAAGAGGAACTCCATTCGTGAGATGCCTCTCTTGGAAATGTAGAGCAATGGGCTCCAGGCTCTGAAAGGGGAGTGGGCACGGGGCGGGGGGTGGGGGGTAGGGTGGGGGATGCATGGGATGAGCCCGACAGTGGCTTCAGTGGGGATGCAGGAACTGCATGTGACTGGCTGGAGACACTTAGTGCAAGCAGGAAAATGGAGCAGATTCCCAGGGAAAGGAGGAGGCTCTGAAGGACCAGAGCCTGGGGTCCCACTGCCCATCCTGTTCCTGGCCCCAGTTCCCACCAGATGTGGCTGCATTCAAGTGCCTGTCCTTGGATTTCCGTGAAATTCTCCCCTGCTGTCTGCGTGTCTTCATCATGACCCACCCACTCCCAGGCTTTTACTCCAGCCAGCCCGAGGGAACCTCTGTTTCTTAGCACCAAATAGCCCTGCCTTCAACGAGGGGCGAAGGGAACGGTGCGTGTCGGGTCCTGGACCTAAACCCCCTCTCCCCAGACCCCTCCTGGTTTCTCAGAAACCTGGGCACCTGCAGGAGCCCTTCCCTTCCTTCCCTGTTAGCCCCTTCGCGTCCAGGCCCTTGCCTGGCCTACCCTCGGAGCAGCTCCTCGAAGCGAGATGTTTACAGGTTTGGTGCATTTGCTTATTGCTCACTCCCAAGTTCCCAGCCTCCCACTTGACTCTGTCTCCCACTGTGATCCTTTCCCTGGCTCCTGCTGAGCCGGGGCTCATTTACATTTCACTCACCAACCTCATTTAGTTAATTTTTTCCAGTTAATTCAATGTTCACCAAGTAGCCCTCGATTGCCTTTGCATTTATCACCTTCCCGGGCCCTGAAGGGTTTCAGAGTGATGGCTTCCCTGCCGCGATCCCCACTCAGGTGGAGGCGACAACACAGCTCACAGGCTGGGGGCAGGAGATCCCGGAGCAGGGTCGGCTCAGGAGCCTCCTCTGGCAGCAGCTGGGGGTCAAGCCCTAGGAGGGCGGGAGTGCCCTGGGCCCAGGCAGCTCTGCCCGTGGAGGGGGCACCCTTCCTGCCTGGTAATAAATCCCTGTGCGTTCGACTCTAGGCTTACTGCCTGCTGTGCAAAGCATTTCCTTCACCTTAGCCTAAAATAGCTTAAGCTTCAGGGGTGCTGCCTAGTGCCCAGATTATTACAAGTGTTGGGAAGGAAAACAATAAAATAAAAACCTCCACAAAATCACAATAGGAAAGGTGTGGTGGCTCGGGAACACAGCCACAGACCCACCTTGGGTCATAATGAGCTAAAGGCAGCATAGTCCTCCATCTCCATGCTCAACCCCACCCTCATCCCCATCCGCATCCCTATCTCCAACCCCACGCTTATCTCCATCTCTACCCCATCCCCACCCGCACCCCACCCCCATCCCCCTCCTTACGCCATCCCTACCCCTGCTCCCATCTCCATCCCACCCCCTCCTCATCCCCACCCCCATGCCCATGTCCATCTCCACCTCCATCACCACTCCCATGCCCACCCCTACCCCAGCCCCATCTCCAAGCAGCTAGCTGCAGAAATAGCCTTCATGTGGGGTGGCCCTCAGACCCCACTGTCAGGAGGGGCTACATGGGACCAGCTTGTTGTGAGGCCTTCTACAACTCTGCAGGCTAGTGAAGGAAAACAAGCAGCTAGTAACAGTAATTGAAACATGCCATGCCGTGAAGGAACAGAGGTTGTAAGACGGTCAATAATCCTTTCTTCATCCCCAGTGCAGTGAAGACTGGATTTTACCACTTACAATGTTCCCTGCACTTCTCACATTTCAGGACTTACTGGGAGGGAACTGTCTGGCCTGGTGCCTTTCATGTTCCCTTTGGGCCCCAAGGGCCATACGTAACCATACATAAGAAGGATATCACTGCCTATGTTGAGCTTTCCAGAAATAGCTCCAGAAATCCACCTGTAGCTTACAACCCTGGCTCAGTTCGCTGCAATTCCCTACCCAGTATCTCAGCAGGCTGAGATATGGATCCCCTATGGCCTCAGGCTGGGAGGATGGGGGCTGGGGACTGGAGCCCCCGACCCACCAGCTCTGCCTGTGAGTGCATGAAATGCTGTGAGTATGAAAGTACTATTCTTCTTGTGAGCAGGGAGACAAGAGTACTGAAGAGTATTGCCAGATCCTCTTTCACTGCCTGCCCTGCCCAAGCCTGAGCCCCGACTCGCTGCTTCTAAGCTCCCATTCATTTTGCCTCACATCTCCTCCCCGGGGCCCGATGCATGCACAGGAGGGCTGGTACAGCTCTCAGGGGCCCCCTTAGCAAAGCAGAGCACACTCCCCACCTCAGCAAACTCTCCTGGTAGCCAACACCAGCTTCCTGGGGTCTTGTTCTGGTTCTGAGAGGGTCCTTAGGATCCTCCAAGCCATCAGTCAGCGGGGCAGGTGCAGTCTGGGAAAAGGAATGCTTTGATCAATTGTTCTTCATTAACCCAGAGGGACCTCTGAATGTGGGCCAGTCTCCATCAACTTCAGAGAAGAACGCTGTGGAGTGGGCCTCCTCAAACCTGCACGGGGCACAATTGCTCTTCGGCGTTCTCGACGTTTCCCTTAAGAAAGTAATGCTGGCCCTGATTCCAGTAGACCTTTAAAAGGCATTTTATTAAAGTCTCAGAACCGATTAGACAGGAGTCATGCTGGGTCTGTCGGGCTCAATTTATATCATCTCTACCTCCCCAAAATGGAGCTGATCCAGGCAGGCAGGCTTCCCTGGAATGGGCAGGGATCAACTCCAAGGCCACCTTCCCTCGGTGATCCACAATGAGCAATCCCCCTCCTTCCCATGCCCAGGCCCCCGTGCAGAGTAGCCCTGCGTCCTGCCTGGTGGCGGGGGGGGGGTGGGTCAGAATGCCCTCTGAGCTTCACTGTCCAATACAGTAGCCACGTGGCTCATCGGAACAGAGATAGACCCTAACTATAAAATACGTCCCAGATTCTGAAGATTTTGTATAAAAAAGTGAAATATCCCATTATTATTTTTAAATTGATGTCATGTTGAAACTGCAATATTTTGGATATATGGGATTAAAGCTAGTATAAAAATTAATTTCTCCTGTTTTGCTTTACCTTTTAAATATAGCCCCTGGGAAATTTAAAAGTGCACCTGTGGCTTGCATTCTACTTCTCTTGGACAATACTGTTTTAAAGGCATTGTAGCCTGGAGAGGTCATTGGAAGCTCTGTGTGAATAGAGGAACAGGGAAAGATCAATCAGGCTTAGATTTTGGAGCTCCCTGCTCAAAAAGCTCTAAAGGCTGCCCTCCCGAAGGCCCCCGGCCCCCGACGCCCTGGAGACCTTGCACAGGCTGGCCGTGTCCTCCTGCCCCACCTCATCCCCCGCAGGCCCAGCTCTCCCTCTGCTCCAGACACCCTGGTCTGGCTTTTCTCCAACATGGCCAACCATGCCCCACTTCAGCCAGAGAGAGTGCACGAGTCGGGGGGAGAGGCAAAGAGAAAGAGAGGGGAAGCAGACTCCCCGCTGAGTGAGGAGCCCCATGTGGGGCCTGAGATCTTGACCTGAGCCCAAACCAAGAGTCAGCTCTTAACTGACTGAGCCACCCAGGTGTCCTCCCCCACCCAGTGCAGCCTTTGCGCGTGCTGTTCCCTCTACCTAGAATGTTCTTCCCCAGACTTTTGCCCTACTCTCTCCCTCTCTTTATTCAGTTCTCAGTTGGAAAGTCACCTCCTCAAAGAGGCCACCTCTGATTCACTCTCCTAATCTCGATTAGAACCAATCACCATCCCTTCACTCTGCTTCATTTTTCATCAAAGCTCTTATCACTGTCTGACAAGAAATTGCACATTTACTGCCTACCCTCTCCAGAGAAGAAGCCTCTGTCTCTATTGTCCACCACATACTAGACACCCAGTGAATGCTTGCTCAGTGAACGCACACAACAACCCCCAAGGTCAAGGGGATCAGGCCATTTTTCAGATGTGTTGACTCAGGCTTGGAGAGAGGTTAGTACAGGACAGAGCAGGGATTGGGTCCATGGATAGCACCAAGCTTAGAAGGGACAGTGGCTTAGTGACGTGCAAAGTGTCCGCCTCTAGGATCTCACGCACTGGAATCTGCCCCAGCCTAGGAGGCTAGGGCCAAGTATGTGGGGGAAGAAAATAAGCAAAGACAGCAGGACCACTCTGATGTGCTCTGGAGAGTTCCTGTGGGAAGCAGGTGCCAGGGTGGGTTAAAAGGAGAGAGGGGGGCTGAGGTCTCACCTGCTAGCCCAGATGTATTCTGGCTTCACAGGAGCCTTTGAGAAGGCACTTGGGGGCAAGCAACACAACAATAATAAAGGCCCTTCTGGATGCCAGAAACAGACCTCAGAGCCTTAGAGCCGCAAGAAGTCTCTACCCCATCCCCTCGACAAGACCCCCCACTCTGCCTGGGTACCTCCAGAGACCAGGAGTTCTTTACTCTCAAGGCAGTTGCTGGTTTTTGTATTTGTTTTAATCAACAGAAAACACTTGATTCTTTCAGGTCAACAGCTCCTTCCTTGTAGTTGATGGTTTTCAGACACCTGTTCTGGGACTGGCTTCCTGCAGCCACATTGTGCAAGACCGATTCCTATTCCCCAGATCAGCCCTTCCAGGATGAGAGGTCATGGTGGCTCGAGAAGCCAAATCTCCCAAGAAGCATGCTCTAAGCACACTCTCGGCAGAGCTGCCCGCAATCTGACCACAAGGCCAGGACTAAGCCAACAAGCCTTGTTGCTCCGCAGTGACTCCCCCTTCCTGGGGACCGGTTCTCCGAGGCCGGAGCCTCCTCCTTGCTCACCCAGAATAACCCTGGTTTGCCACAGCCGGCCTGACATCTCTTCTGACTTCTAAACTCAAATGTGCATTTCCTCATTGCGTTAGCAACATCTGTTCAAACACTTGTGTGAGCCAGGCACCGTGCTGCGCTCTGGAGACAGAAGAATGGAGAAGACGCAGCCCCTGGCCTCACGGAGTTCACGGTCCAGTGAAAAGTCTACAAGTCCACAGAGCATTAAAACAGCATGATCAGGGCTGTGATGGAGGCAAGTGCCAAGGGCACACAGGCCACAGGCACAGGGGAGGACCTGACTCTTCTGGGGGGATGCAGGGAGGCCTTCCTGGAGGAAGAGATGTTAACTTCTCCTCCAAGACCAATTTCTGTTTGCCACTTTCCAGTTGCCTATTGAAAAGTCCAGTCTGTAAGTTCCCCAGATGCTTCTAGTAGAACCCACGATTCAGTCTTCTTAAGCAAGAGTATTCAAAATCATCATCTCTTGTTTTCTTTCTGCCTCAGCCTATCACACACACACACACACACACACACACACACACACACACACACACACACACACACACACGGCCATGTCTCTTTACTGTCTCAACCATGCCCTTCCTTTCATTTTTCTCAAGCAGTTCTTGTAGCTTGATCCCTCCTGGTCCCTCATCATCCTCATCCGTGATAGAAGGGTCTGAGCAGGTATCAAGCTAGAGTGAAAATGGAACCCTGTGGCCTAAGGACAAGACTCCCCAGCTGCAGGCTCTCTGAGGCATATCAAGATCTAGTCCCAATGAGCCATCCCAGCCAGCATGGTCCCTAGGAACGCTGACCTACACACCTCAGGCTCTAGCCAGACAGGCCTGCTCACCTTTCTCCAAACCCCCAAACCCTCATGCTATGCTGAATTCCCACTCAGTCCCCTTTGCTGCCCTGCCCTTTCCTCTCAGCCCCACATACTCCTACTCTTCCTTTAAAACTCCCTTGAATGCCACCTCCTCGAGCTAACCTACATTGGGCAGTCAGTTGCTCTTACCAAGAAAAGAACATTATTCTATGACAGTGGTTCTATTCTATGATAGCATCTGACAACTTGTTGGCTGTTTCTCCCAGCTCCTAGGCTGGGGTTCGTAGAGCACAGGAGTGGCAGGCCTAATGCTCCTTGATCCCCAACATATGCCGTAGAAACTGGCAATGGCATCAATAACTGATGCTATTCTTTATTAATAACGAATACGATCAGTAATAGTAATGAATAATACCAAAAGCAACCAGCACCGTGATGCTAATAGAGCCATGCCCCACGCTAAGCCTGGGCTAAGCAGTCTGAAAAGAAGAAATTGTTTAATTTCCTAGCATTCTACAAAACCTGATTCCCACTTTGCAGATCATGAACTGCAGCTCAGAGAGTACCAATGCCTTTCCTGAGGTCACACATCTTACACGTAGCAGAGGCGAGATTTGAAACCATATCTGTCTGACCCCTGAGCCTGGGCTCTGAATCGCTCTGCTACCCTGGGGCCCATATAGGTACTGAATCAATGAAATCAAGTACCAGGGACCAGGCCCCTTAGTGCCCCTCACCTGGCATGCTTCTGGAGACTTTTCAAGGACAACTCGTGTGTCTGCAGAGGTGGCCCAGGAGACAGGCTAAGCGAGACCACCTGTGCCCATCACAGGATGCATGGTGGTCCTGGGCAGTGTACTCACTGCCCTGAGCCTTAGACTCCTCAGCTGTAAAATGGGGAAATGAAAGTTCCTAAGCCCAAGGATCACTGCAGGGTTACAGGACATAATCATGCAGAGCATTTAGAGCAGGAAAAGAGCCCATCGTAAGTGGTCAGTAAACGTTACCTCCTGGCATGATTGCCAAAAGCTTTAATGAAAGCAAAGAGTGCTGTCACCCCGGAGGAGCTTCTCCCTCTAGGTGAGAACAGGGAAGGAGGAATAGGGAGGGAGGATTCTCTCAACAGGGTGTAGGATAAAGCTTTTCCAGGTCCAGGCAGACACAAGACCCCTCGGAAACAGGCTCTGATGGATGCTGGGAAGCACAGGCTGAGTTGGGCTGGCAGGGGGTGGGTGCTGGGGGGTAGTCAGAGATCCACCAATCCCAAGGGCAAAGCGTCATGTTAGGACCCTGGCAGCTAGCCAAAGGCTTGAAGAACCCCATCTCAGGGGTCCATGCCCCCCAGAGTCTGGCATTCTGGGCTTCAGTCTAGAGACCAGACAGGGGCTGAGCCTGACCTTCACCCTCTGCTGGGGATGCTCTCCCCATGACCCTGTCTGGGCCTCATTTCTTCTACTCTAGAATGAAGAGCTGAACTCTGACATCAATCCTATATCAATCAACATCATTCTCTAAAGCCGTGAGAAGGAAAGAAGCCTTAACACATCCCTGTGAGCCTCTGTTTCTGCATCCGCACAATGGGGTTAAAAATGGCTCTTACCGTTACCATGTGTGCAGGGCCCATGAAGGGCCTAAGCCTAGGAACTGGCACGCAGTAGGTGCTCAGTTAATTCTTACCACCCTCCCCCACCATGCCTGAGGGGAAAGAGCTAGGGGGCCTCCAGTCTGGCCCTCTCCTGCCTCAGTGACTCGGGGAGGCTGGGTCCTCAATGCACCTCAGCGGGCAGCAACCTGGCCCAGCCTTGCTACTGGCAAACATGTCTCTTCAGCCCGAGCTCAGGCTTTGTTTGGGGTTTTGTTTCCATCGGGATACAACATATACTTGTTAGGGAGAATTCGGAGCAAACCGAAAAAAAGGAAAGAAAAAACCACCTGAGGTTCTGTAGTCCAAAGACATCTGGGCACTTCCCTGCCTTTCTCTTTCCAGCAGAGTTCTTTCCGGTTGGTAGAGGTCGTCCTCAACACGGCCCCAGGCCTCTGCTACCTTCTGTGATAGCAGAACCGTCTTGGCACAAAGTGTTTTCATGGTGACGCTGTGATTTGCCTGACCAGCCCCGTGCCCCCTGTCGGGTATTCAGGATGTTTCCCAACGTTGTCTCTCCCAAATCCAAAAGCCACAGACACTTCATTCATAAAGGGCTTTATTTATTTATTTATTTATTTACTTACTTACTTACTTATTTATTTATTTATTGACTGCCTTTAGGATTTTATTTTAGATGACCAGAAGTGGCTTCTTGGTCCAGAGCAGATGCTCACTTTCAGGGCTGGCAAGCCTGTTCCTGCCAGGGCTTCCTCATCTTACGGTGACTTGGGACATCTGAGAGTCAAGGATCAGGGAGAAGGAGTTTCTTAGGGAACTGGGCCTCAAGCTCGGCCCAAATCCCTGGGGAAGCATCAGTGTGAGCCTATGCGTTTATTTTTTCCTTTTCTGACCCAGTTTGAATAGACCTCCAGGGCAGATGGGTTTCCTGAGCTGCCTGAACTTTAAATATCTTCCTGGGGCTTCCTGCGTTAAATCTTCTAAATGTCCGTTTTCTGCTATCGGCCATCTGTAAGGTGTGCGAGTTTGGGAGCTTGGCCTAGAGGGGGAAGACAACATGGCCTTCTTGGTGCTGCAGGGGCTGGAGGCCAGGAGGTGGGGGGCTGGTGCTCTGACAGGCCTGGGCCTGGCTGGGTGCAGGGCAGAGTCGGTGCCTTCTTCAGTGGGGCCTGTCCCCTCGTGGGCCCCCTGGCTCTCTGCACCCCTTCCCAATGCCCCCCAAGGCTGCCACTGCCGCTTCCTGGGCCTGGACACCATGCGCGACCTGAACCCTGCCCAGCTCCTACCACCTCCCTACTTCTGGAAAGGGTGTCATGCTTTCTATGCTCCCGATAGTAACAACTGAGATTTAGAAAACATTCCCATGTCCTTAATAAGTAAACTTGCCCTGTGCCATCTCCCATTTTCCCCGCCACTTCCCCTATGATTAACCCCACTCTGCCCATGGAGCAATGGAAGCTTTGGAGATGTCGAGTCACAGTTAGCAGAGGGTAGAGGCAGGATTTGAACCCCGAGAGGCTGAAGCTTCAGCTCCTAGGCTCAGACTGGCTTATACTCCCTCCCTACTGTCCGTCCAGAGCACAGCCGCACTCACCATGACCTCTGGGGGCCAGCCCCTCACCCAGCTCATCTCAGCTGCACACAGGAACCATGCCTGCCAGCGCATTGCTGGGTCTCTCAGCCCCTTCCTGCCACCTCCACACAGCACGGGACATAGTATTTGGCTGTTCCCTACAGCCAGTGTCACAAGATGGTAGAACCAGAAGGTTCCTTAAATACGGCAAGGACACCTCCTCCTCCTGTTTGTTGAATACCTCACAATTAATACAGTCATACCATGACTAACTCATTAATCCTCCCAGTAGTCCAGTGCAGAAGGAAAAATCAGAGGGGTCAAGTAACCTTCTCAAGGCTACACAGCCCATTGGTAACTGAATCAGGACTGGAAGCAGTTGGTTGTAGGCCCAGTGAGTTTGCCTTTTTTTTAATCTCTTGTTTTTCACATGAGACAAGCAAAGTCCAGAGAAGTGAAGAGGCTATTTAAGGTCACAGGCACATCACCTGAGGAAGGCTGGGACCAGATCTAATTCCTCCTGTTCCCTGGCCACACTTCATTAAGAGCAAACAGAGCATGAGTGAGTCAAGAGAAGGCCCTTTCCACCGTGCAGGTCCTTCTGGATCCTGGGGAGGACATGGCTCCGACTGGTGGATTCCCACAGTCGGGGTGAATCCCACAGAGAACTCCAGGGCTGGGATGAAGCCAAGGGGCTGGCGCGTGGGCATGGGGAGCCAGGGCACTGGGGCTTAAAGAGAGTCTGGACTGCTGCTGCCCACAGCAGGGTATGGCCAGCAATGCCACCCTCTGACCCTGGCTCAAAAAACAGGTGCAGCAGCGCCCTTCAGAGATGAGCTGCCCGTGGGGATCTAGGAGCAGCTGATCATGCAAGGATCTCCTTGGTCCAAAAGAAGACCAAGGTATCAATCACTTAATCAAGGAGAATCCTGAGGGCTTGATGTTAGTAACCCCGGGGATGAAAAAGGGGGAGGGAGAGGAAAGCGCCCCCCCCCACCTCAGCCCTGGGGGAGAGACACTGTCCTCGGTAGGTCACTGTCCAAGGCGTGCCGGACTCCAAGAACCACGAGCTTTCCACTCCACCACCCATCCCCTCCTAGGTGGTAAGCGGGCCCTGGGAGCCAGGGCATCAGGCCGGTTTCCTCAGTGATCTCTGTGGGCGTCTTGAGCACATGCTGGCTTCCCCGCGGAAGCCGGCTGCCCAGCCCAGGCCACCACGTGGCCGCAACGACAGCTTCCCAAGGGGTCTTCCCGAAGCGTCCCTATCATCCGGTGCCCCTTCTCATTGAGCAAGGCCAGCTCTCAGGATGTGGGACCCCAAGTCAAGGCCCAAAGGCAGAGCACAGTCAGCTGTGGCTGGGGTCTCTCACAGTAGCCCTAGAGAGATCCATTCTGCGTGCAGTATCTCCCTGACTCAGTGGTCATCTGGAACCCAGCCAGCCTCTCTCCTTATACACACGGTTTGCCGACACCAGGCGCTGTGGGTGTGGAGGTGAGCAGCACACGGTCTCCACCCTGCCTAACCCTCCCTCCCTCCCTCCCTCCCTCGAGCCAACCCCCTTCCTCCCTTCCAACAAACACAAAGCTGTACATAACAAGGCACTGTGATGGGTGCAGTGCTGGGGATAAAACTCCACCAGAACACAGTTCCTGCCTTCACAGGGCTTCCAGTCGAGTGGGGGATATAGTTATCCCTCAAATAATCACAGGACACAAATCATTGCAAATTGGGCCAGGACTCTGAAGGCAAAGTCTGGGGTATTTTACAGAAACACACCGGGGGGCCTGATCCAGGCTGGGGTGTCAAGTCATTTGGCATCTGACCTGAGAACCAAATGATGACAGGGTCAGGCGGAATGGATGGCTGGACGTCGAAAAGCAGAAAGTCAGTGCGGCTCGAGTCCGGAGCAGGCGGGAGGGCGTGGGCAGTAAGGCTGGAGAGAGGGAGGCAGGGAGTAAGATCTCTGAGGGCCTTGAGGGCCAGGTTGCGGGGTTCGGATTTCATTCTCAGTGCAGTGAAGACCTGCCGAAGTTCCCAGCCAGGAGAGGCAGCATGAGCGGAGAGGTAATGACAAGATCTCCCTGGACGGGCGTGCAGACAGAAGGGCACGGGGTGGGGGTGGGGGCACTGATAGAGGAGCACCAAATGCAGGAATCCAGGTGAACCCAACTACGATGGGACCCCCATCAGTGGGCCAGAAGGACCTCGGCCCCCACAGGGAGCCCCCCTCAGAGGCTCAGGGGTGAGCTCGAAGGATAGCTGCCAACCAATGCAGGGAGGAGGTTCTTCTAGCTCATTCCCCTGCCAGACTCTCTTGGAAGAAAAGCAACAGATCTGCCCCATCCCAGATAGGAGCTCGACGGGATACAGGCAGGGTTGGAGGCACAAGGGGCAGAGGCATAGAAGGGAGGATGACCTCCTACACCACCAGGGGCAGACACAGAATCCCACTCTGTCTACAGCAGCCCTCGGCAGCTGGACGGCTCCTCCCAAAGGGGACCCCCAAGAGCAAGGTCAGTAGGGACCTCCTGTGCTCCCAGCCTCCTGTACCTCTCAGACTTAGAGATGCAGCTCCATCCAGGGTAGTGGGCCGGAGTGGAGTTGGAGGTCTCTGGCCTAGCATCCTCGCCACTGTGGGCAAAGAGCTTGAGGCAGGAGGGCTGGCCCAGAAACGAGCCAAGCCAGAGAGCAGTGGTTGTTTGTACCCACCCGTGCGGCTCAGAGTGGAGAAAAGGAGCCGAAGGAACGGGAGGAGGCAGGAGGGGGTCCCCGAGGGGAGCAGCCTCTGAGCTGCTCCCTGGGGCAGGAGAGAGAGGCTCTATGACGGCCACAGCCTGACTGGGGGTCCTCCGGAGATCAGAATGCCCCGGCCAGGACAGAGCCACTGTCCCCCGCCAGATTCTACCTTGAGCCAGAGAAAGGCTGTTCTGTTGTGTCCCTGTGACCACAGGGCACCTTGGGGTGGGAAGAGGCCAGAGAACATACAGACACACGTTCCCAGGGAGCTTCGCCAGGGCTCTAATATATAATCCAGGCAGGCCCAGGAACAAATAAAGGAGGTTCCGCAGCTGGACCCAGTTTTCAAAGCTGGACGGGAACGTCACCGATGAGGGAGAGAGGGAGGATGTCCGAAAGTACCGAGGCGGGGAGGAACAACCTGAGCAAAAGAGGCAACTGCAAGAGCAGGGTGGGTGCTTGTGGTGGGTGCGGGGGAGCCCCGGAGGGCTGGGAACCCAAGGCTTAGGGACCCAGCTTGGCAGGCGTGATCCTGCGGCCGCAATACTGCCGCTTCAGTCCCTCTCACGGGCACAGAGGAACTCAGCTCCTCCCGACCCGAGCAGAGACCTGCCCTCGCTCTTTTGGAAGTCACCTAAGGATGGAGAGTTCACTTCATGGATGAGGACGCGGAGGTCCAGAGAAGCACGGGGTCTCGCTCACACAGCAGCCAGTGCAAGAGCCGGGGCAGGGGCCCAGCTCTGCTGCCTCCCCGTTCCTGTGCTGCTTCCCGGGGGCCATCGTTTCTCCAACTGGGCAATGAGGGTATGTGCACGGGGGACAGCCACGGATGAGCGAGTGGCAGCTCATCTCTCAGTGACCATCACTATGGAAACAAATGGCAGAGACAGATTGGGACCCCGAAGTCAGGGGTCAAGCTTTTTTTATTCCCGACTGCACATTTTGCCAGGGGAAGACGGTATGCGTTGCTAAGATGTACTTCAAGTCGGATAGCTCTGGAGGCAGGCACTATTCTTTGCTTCCGCTGCAGAGCGATGGACGCCAGCTGCCGCCCCAGTTTTAGAAACCGTGCCCTGTGTCACAGGCTAACCTCACAGCGCCTCGGAGGTCCTCACCCTCACGGCTTCCAGAACCCGCACTCTCCCCACTAATGACTGGGCATCACCATTCCAGAAGGGTCTCTCTCTCTCTCTCTCTTCCAAAGCCTCAGCGCATCAACTTTGCAAGGCATTATAGAGGCTGTGAGTCCCACCCTTTTCAATCTCCCAAATGAAATCTCACTTAATTCTCGCACGACTGTGAGTGGGTGTATCATCCCCATTTCATGCATGGGAAAACTACAGCCCAGAAAGGGGGCTGGCCTGTGGTCACGCAACGAGGGAATGACACAGCGAGTCCAGAAGCCAGAACTTGGGAACTCCAGAGCACTCTCTGGTTTTGCTTTTTTTTTTTTTTTTAAGATTTTATTTATTTATTTGACAGAGAGAGAGGGAGAAAGAGAGCACAAGCAGGGGCAACAGCAGACAGAGGAACAGGGAGAAGCAGGTTCTCTGCTGAGCAAGGAGCCCGACGCCGGGTTCGATCCCAGGACCCCAGCTGGGATCATGACCTGAGTTGAAGGCAGACGCTTAACCATCTGAGCCCCCCCAGGCACCTCCAGAGCACTCTTTGATTCTTTTGCTCCTAGGGTAGTAAAAAGAAAAGGTATCGGTCTGCCCCCTCCCCCTCATCCCAAGGGGCAGAACACAATCTCAGGGAGAAGGCTGGCCTTGCAATGGAGAAAGCCCAGAATGAGGACAGAAACCACCCCTCCCCCCTGTTCTCGCCTCCCCATTTTCATCCCTGAATACTCCACCCACCACGTTTCAGGACAGAAACATCGTGGGGGAGAAGATGGAAGAAATTAATACAAATCACGGGCAGGCTACATTTGCGTCGCACTTTACAGTTTGCAAAACGCTTTCCTAGCCCTCATGCCATTTCCCCCTCAAATAACCTTGCGCAGCAAGAGAACGTGCAAAGGCCACTGCCTGGTTTATAGGCCAGGGGACAGACCCCAGGGGACTTGGATGCAACTCTAAACCACCTGATACCAAATTCTGTGATTCTTCTGTGCATATTGCTCTCCTTTTGTCTGCACGTGAATGATAGGGAAATGAAAGGGATAGGGGAGCCAACATTTGTTGAATGATAATATTAGAAAAGCCAATGGAGACTATAATCAGAGCCATGACCTCTCATTGAACGTCCGTTGTGCAGACCGGTCCGTGCTAAACTCGATGCAAACACTTTCCCATTTCATCCCACCTCAGTTCAGAGCCCATTTTACTGGCAGGGAAACCGAGGTTCAGGAGGTTAAGTCCCGTGGTTCTTTCCTCTGGTTCACTCTCAGGGTGTCTTATTTCCTGGTAATGGAGTTATTTTTACCTGTCAGGTGCTCACTTCCTTAGAATTTTATCTATGGGAACTATGTGCGCATCCTAGAACTCAGGTGGGTTCGAGATAAGACATGTGTTCGCCTCAGACAATCCAGTCACTCTAAATGAAATCCTTGTCTGGAGGTTTCCTGGTAACCACGTGGTATAAATTCAGTCTGAAAGCCTACATAAGAACTTGCCCACAGTTCTAAATTTTCAGCCACAATTTATTGACCCCTTCAAGCAACACCTGTTTAAGACTGTTTATTTTCCTTGCATTTCCTTTGCGGGGCAGGGGTTGATATCAGCTTCCTCGTTACCTGGAGGCATGGCCCTCTGGGGGCTGAGCTTCAGGGGGAGAAATGCCGAGTGTACCACGCAGCCTCGGGCTCAGCGTGGGGACAGCGACAGCAGTTGCCGGGGACGATAAGTGCATCTGCTTAGCAAGCACTTGCAGGTCCAAATCTCATCAGACTCAAGGAGGAGGCTGATGACTAGGGATGCACTGAAGTGTCTATTTTATAGGTAGGGCACGGATGCTCAGAGAGAGGCAGACAGATAAAAGGCAGAGGGAAGTGGGTAAAGAAGGCAAGACCACAGCAAAGAGCATAGGGAGCTGGATGGGAGCAAACTTACAGGGGAGAGGGAGAAGCCCCAAGAGAGCGGGGTTCTATCAGGTGCTGACCATCAGAACCCCTTCTCTCTTGGTCACGTTTGCTTTGTGGGCCAAATGGGAACATTTCTGCCCTGCCTCTCTGCAGGGCTGCCCTGGGAGGGCTGCCCTGGGGGGTAAGATGAGTTAATAGTGGTGAGAGTCCTTTGCATGCTAGAAAGGGCTCTGCAGACCCAAAGCTATGGTGGTCATGGTTACCCCTGTCCCTCTTGCCAGAACCCATCCCTCGAGGGCCGAGTGTTCAAGGCAGATCTGGAGATGATCTCTGCCACCCACAAAATGGACCCACTGGGTGGCCATCCCTTCTCCTTCCCTTGTCCCCCTCCTCCCAAAATCGCTCCTGAAGCTGACATTTGGGTCCCGCAAAAGAACAAGACCAAAGGAGCACTGTGATGTCTGTTCAGTTCTCTGGAGGGTGAGCATCAGGAAGCAACCAGCTCTGACCCAGCCCTCTGTGGAAAGCAAATGCATCAGGCTTCCCCCAATGTGCTCGCTTCCAGAGTTGGCCTGAGCGCCAGTCGTGCAGGGGAACGCAGCAGGAAGTGTGAGAAATAGGGTGCGTGCCCACCGGCTGCAAGTCTCCGAGTGGACAAGACAATGCGATTGGAGCAGAAAGATCCATAATTAGATTCTGACAAGGAAATCCCTCTCGTGGGGCTCGGGAGGCACCCCCAGCAGCGCAGATACCTTAGCATGGAACACGCCATGGGGCATGTGGATCAGTACTGTGATTAAGGTGCTACACGCCCTCTAAGTGCTGACTGGGAGGAAGGGGCTGGGTCCTATCACGGGTCCCCTTGGTCTCTGTGGGTCACAGCCAGGGTGGCTGCTCCAGCCCCAGCTTCTGCACACAGACCTGTGCGATTACACGCCACCTGTTACTGAGGGAACGTCAGAGGGCTGGGGATGCCGCCACTGTAGGTCTTTCAAGACTCCTTCCCCTGCCACCTCACCATGGGTGTGAAATGATGGGATCGGGGAGCCCAAGGCTGGAGGGAAGTCACAGGCTGTCAGAAGTTCCAGGGGCTCCCGGCCATGACAGAAGTACCAATATTTCTTTGAATGCTAGAAGAAGTTGGAAACCAGTTAGCCTTGGCCTTCCATCAGACCCCTTCTGAGCAATACAGACTCATTAGAAGCTTGGTCATCACCCTGCATTCATTTGTTCCTTCACGCACTCATTCATTCATTTCACAATCAAGGAATACCCACTATGTGCCAGGTGCAGTGCTCGATGCCATGAGCTCACACAAATGTGAACAAGACACATGTACCACCCTCCAGGAACTCAGAGTCTAGTGGGGTCACCCCTCCTGGAAGGGGGTGGGCAGGACAGATGGAGAAGGGTCTCCTATCTGGTGGGTGTCACCTGAGGCTTCCACGTGGGGCCTTTGGGAAGGCGGAGCCAGGGGCCAAGGGCACTGATGCAGCGGGCAGAGACAGGCCTACACATAGGACGGGGTGGCAGGGCCACGCCAGGGGAGCAGACGAACTAAGTTTGGGGGAGCACAGGAGGATGAAGGGCTAAGTGGGGCGGAGGGGGAGAGGATGGAGCTTGCGTTCCCTCTCTGCCCCCATCACGAGGCCCAAGGATGTGCCTCCCCCTGTGCCTGCACCTGAGCTCATGGTATCAAGTTCTGACTTCCACTAAGTGAGACAGAGAGCTGGAAGTTTCATAAATCTGATGGGACATGAAATACTAGAAGACATGAAATCTGATGTGCAGACTGTAAAGCAATTCACAGTTTTATCGGCCCTACAGTGGTATAAACATCACATAGTTTTAGTCCAGATGGAAAGGAAAACTACGAGCACCCTCTCATGGGGAGACCTAGCATCCCAGCATGCCCTCTTGGGGTGAGAGCAGCATGCCTGTGGAGGCACGGGCAGATTCTCTAGGAAAAGGGCCCTGCTCCTCTGGTCTTTTATTCTGATTACCGCTCAGAGACAGCCTCCACTTAGACTCTACTTAAAAGGTCCAACATCAACAGTGAGCTAAATTACAATGGACTAAATGTTCTAACACGCCTTATGTACAAGTGCCAGGGGACCTGGAAGAGGAATCAATGAGGGTGCAAGGGAAGGCTTCATGGAAGTGGTTCTCTTTGAACTGGGTTTTGAAGGATGAATAGGAGTCTATGAAACAAAGAAAGAGAGAAGGGTTATTCACGCAGAGAGACATTCACACGCAAAAGTCACAGAATAAAGGTGCCTGCTAGTCTAGGGGATTGGCTAGTAGTCCAACAGCTCAGGATCCACTGAAGATAGAGATGCATGAATTTTCCATCTATCCTTCAAAGAGATGGATTTTTTAAAATATTTGGACAGTCTCAAACACAGAGATAGGCTGCTGCTTAGGATTTTAATTTCTAGTCAAAGGAGGCCATCAAAAGGACCAATATTGTTCCTTATGTGTTTGGATGGAGTTAAGTCACATGCTATGAGTTTTTAGGCACTCTCAAATATTTTCAGATTCCCATTGTTTTAAATATGAATTAAGGTGATAACTAACATCTACCGGACCCTGCCATATGCCAGGTACTTGAGATGCTGTACCCTCCACCTTTACCCTCTTGGCCCTAAGTGGTTAAGTACTATTATTGTACCCATTTTGCAGAGCAGGACATGGAGGCTGACAGAGTTGAGGCCCCTTGCCCTACACTCACAGCCTGTAAGTGGCAGGATTGGGATTTGAACCTGGGTCTATCTGACTCCAAAACCCATGCCCATCCTACTGCACCATGCCGGGTGGGTACCGAGGGCTGGGCTCTGACAGGGCCATGGGGACATTCCTGCATAGAGGGAAGAACAGAGGTGACGGATAACCTTTAAGTGGATCTCCATCTCTGCTGTCTCTGGGTCACTGTAGTTCCATCTGCAAAGAAACAAATTCAACCCTCCGAGAGAGTCCCCGCTCAGAACTACAGAACTCCAGAGAGTCAGGCTGGAGCATGGGGAGTGAGACCCCACACAGAGCCTCATCTTGTGGCCAAAGCCTTTGGAGACAGCGTGTGGCCCAGGCCTCTGTGGCACTGCCCAGAAATCACACAGCCATGGCTCAGAGAGTTGAAAGATACTAAAGGTCACCTAATCCTCAGGATGGAAGGCTCCTGCCCCGTGATGACCACCCTCCCACCACGATCACAGACCTGCACTTCCAGGGCCAGCCGGCCTCTGACCACACGGTGCCGTGGCCTCAGACACACAGTCTGTGCCCCCACAGGACACGGGAGCAGACCTGAGCCTTGGAAAACCTGGAGTCCAAGGCCTGCCCAGGGGCCCCTGCTTACTAGCTGTGCACTTGGGCAAGCGGTGTATCTTCCTGGATCCTCATCTGAAAAGAGGGACAGTTAATGCCTAATCACTTACATGGTGCTCGGGAGGACCAGACAAAGCCCTGGAGGGGAGACAGCGCAAACTGTATAAAACACACACACAGGTGAAGGATCATAAGGAAGACGATGATGCTTTATAGCAGAGGTCCACACCCTTCTGCAAAGGGCCCAAGAGTAAAATTTTTGGTTTGCAAGCCACATCGTGTCTACCACCACTGCTCATTCTGCTACCACAAACAACACATACGCAATGAGTGTGACCGTGTTCCAATACGTCTTCACTAAAGGACCCTGCATTTGAGTTGGTCCTGTAATTTTCATGTATCACAAAATAATCTTCCTCTTTGGATTTTTCCCAACCGTTTAGAAATGCAAAAGACCCTTCTTAGCAAGAGGGGCGTGCAAAAACAGGTGGTGTGCCACGTTTGGCCCACAGGCCATGTTTGCAAATGCCCCCCCCCTCGATGTGAGGGGCATCTCCCTCGGCATTACGGGAGTGTGTATGATAACAAAGGCGTTCACAGGCCACCCCTTCTGGGACAAGCTCTGTGTCCGCTCCTTGGACCCGGGCTTTCCCTGGACAGATGTCACAATACACCATGGCCACAGTCCAGAAGCTCATCCTGGGCCAGACCCCGGCTTGTCCAGCTCGTACCTACGGAGCCTGGCACTGAGCCAGACACAGAAGCCACTCAATCAATACTTCCGCAATGAATGCATGTGTTTTTATAAAATAAACACTCTCTACCCTTCCTATGCTGCCTCAGAGGCCTAGGATTTCCTACTCTATTCCAAGGAGCCGAAAGGATTAATGAGGATTATTTAAAACTACCCATTAGGTCAATGTTCACAAAACATGCATTATCTCTTCCTTTGGCTTCCTTGGGCCCGCTCTCCAGCCTTCCTTGACATATACGCAGTTTCTTTGTCTATAAACAAGGGTTCTCATGAGGTACCAACGCTGACCAGCTGTTGTGCGAATTGAGAGACAGTCACATAAAGTACCAAGCACTGAGCCTGGTGATTAGTAAAAGCTCAGTGAGGATCAGTTCTTTATTTTATGATCCTCCAAGACAGAAATCACTTTCCACATTTCCCGGGGAGAAGCGGAGGCTCAGAGAAGCTAGCAATGCGCTTCAAAATCAAAGAACATCTTCATCTGAAGCCTGGTGTGGTCAACCCCAGGCTCTGCTCCTCGGTCAGTGGCTGAATCGGGACTGGAGGCAGGCCTGACTCTGCCCCCTGCCAGTGGCCTGGGTCTCAGCGACCTAAGGCCACCAGGGGCACAGGCTCTGAGAGGCTGAGAGCCAGTGAGCAGTGCCCCCAGACAGCATCTGGGGGAGACTCTTCAGGGCCATCTGCCTCAATCAGATGTCCTTGCTGCATGCGCCCCCCTTTCCAGGGAACTGCAATTCCCCTCCCAGCCCAAATACATCAGCAGGTGATAAGCAGGTAGGGCCTCCAGCTTCCAGGCTGAGCTAGGGTTTGCTGGGAAATGGCGCATTCCTCCAACTGACGTTGGGGGGGGCACCCCTCCTCCCCCTAACACAAAAAGAAGCAAAACCAAAATGAAATCAGACTATCATCAATGCAGACCACGTTCTGCCCGCCAGTATCGAGACGAAGTCTATTCTGCTGCCTGTCACTTGAAAAGTAATAAAGTAATAGTGAAGTAAGTTATAAAAACAAAAACAAAAACAAAACAAAACAAAAAAACGAACAGCAAATACCCCTCCTGAATACTGAAGGGAAGGTGTTGGGGGGAGCTGGGGCAGCGATGAGCAGGGACCTGGAGTCCCCAGCCCCAAAGCCAGCGGGTCCTCAGACATCACCTGGACCATAACTTCCCACACCCCCGCTTTCTCTGCAGAGGGCTGGAGCCCACCCTGGGGCCGAGGGATAGACATGATAGGGTAGGAAAGAGTTCCTGATGAGACCCCGGGCCCTCTTCTCTGGGCCCAGTGCTTTCTGGGGTGTCTGCAAGGCCTGGGGTGCAGGGTGACCCCAAAGGAAGCTCCAGTCTTCAGCACCACCCCGCAGTTCTCTGTACTTTCCTCTCGGGAAGAGGAAAGTGCTGACCCGGCCGGCACCAGCTCGCTGGTTGCTTGGCAATTACTTCTCCTATTATAAAGCTGTCAGTTAACCAATGGATCTTCCGAGGTATGAGTTAGTTTCCCATTTGTCCAGGCCTGATCAATTCACTGGGATCAACAAGTTTAGAGTCAGAAAACGTAATTGCGAATCCTGCCTCTGCCTCTTATTAGTTAAGTGTCATAGGTTTGTTTTTTCTCTCAGAGCGCGTTTTCTCCCCTGTAAAAAAGGAAGGGCAATAATACCTATCTGGCAAGGTTATTAAACCAGTAATAATAATAATAATAATAACAATAATAGATCCCATTTCTTGAACACATGCTGTGTATTATGCACCACGATAAGTGATTTATATACATGATCTCCTTCCATCTCCACCCACAGTGATCCACGGAGGCTGACGGATAAGCATCTTGATGAAGATCACACAGCAAGTTACAGAAGGAGCTGAGATTCCAGTGCAGGTCTCTCTGACCACAAAGTCTGTGCTGAACCGGAAGTTAGTTATGCCTTCTATGCTGGATGTCAGTATGGCCCCCTTTGTACTTTGTATTCGTGACAAGTCTCTTTCTCTAGCCCTAAGGGAGAGAGCAGGGGCCACGGGGTGATGCTGCAGACCCTCCACATTCTTACCAAACAAACTTCTATTTCTATTCAGTGTCACCCTCAAGAGGCTTCAGGGAGGGGAGCACTGGCTGGGATCAATCTGTGGAATCGCGTCAAATTGTACACACAAGCAGTGCACTTCTGCAACTGTAGCATATTTCAATTTGAAACGTTTAAAAAAGAGATACCCGACAATCATGATGTCTTCAAATTGCCTGCAACTGGAAGACAGATCGAGCGAGAGTGAAAGGAAGTAAACGTGGCCAATGTTTAACAACTTGCAAGTCTAGGTGAAGGGAATACGGGCATCCATTGGACTTTCTTTCGGATTTTCCTTAGCCTTGAAATTCACCAAGTCAAAAAGGCAGGGAAGAGACACCAGGAAGAGCTGTGTCCACCTCTTAGGTGCTGTGTGGTCTTAGGCAAAATGCCACACCAAGCCTCAGGGTTCTCATCTGTACATTGGGCAATAGAAATGATAACAGGACCACTCCCTAGTGTATCTATGAACATGAAAGTAGATCATATACATAAACCACTTGTCATGACGCCCATTCACAATATGCATTGAAGAAAGCAGAGGAGCAAAATACTGGAAGATATCTGGGTCCTTGATGAGATCACTGAGTCACTGAACTAACTAGTCCAGAAACAGCCCCTCCTCCAGACTTTTGGTGACATAAGACTTACTCTCTCATAAGCCATTAAAATATGGGTTTTTATAACTAATAAAATCACACTCCCTTTCCTAAGGAAACAGTCCAAAATTCAGAAAAAAATGCATTCATAGTGGGAAAAGTAGAAAAACATACTGATCACACATAGGGATACAATTAAATTATGGTATGGCTATATGGTAGAATACTATGTAGCCATCAAAAACGTCAAAAAATTGTTTCGTGGCATAGAAAAGTGCTCTTACTCTAACACTGATATCTGAAATAGGCAAAAAATGCAAACATAAAAGGTCGGAAAAAATATAGCCAAAAATTAATAGTAGGCTAGATTTAGGTATTTAATTAAATGCATCAATATTTTCTGCATTTATTTTCTGACTATTATATATTATTTATATGATAACTTAAACAGTAGCTTCTAAACTGTACTTATGACACATACAAATATGGGAAACAAAATTATATATTTGTATCAGATCACCTATATATAAAATGCATGCAAAATTGGAAGAAAATATGACATAAGAGTCATTACCACTGACTTGTAAAATTATGGGTGACTTCTTTCTACCTTTTCATAACACACACATATGTTATAAATTTTCTACAATGAGCACATATTGCTTTATAATCTGAAATGATAAATCCAGTTCTTAAAAATACCAATTTAGGGGCGCCTGGGTGGCTCAGTTGGTTAAGCGACTGCCTTCGGCTCAGGTCATGATCCTGGAGTCCCGGGATCGAGTCCTGCATTGGGCTCCCTGCTCAGCAGGGAGTCTGCTTCTCCCTCTGACCCTCCCCCATCTCATGCTCTCTCTCTCTATCTCATTCTCTCTCTCGAATAAATACATAAATAGATCTTTAAAAAAATACCAATTTATTCAAAAACCAATGATGTAATGTATGGTGATTAACATAACATAATAATAAAAAAAGGAAAAAAATACCAATTTATAATTTTTAGGTCCAATATCATTGCCTTCAGACTCTATGTCTGCACCTTCAATCAATTCAAAAGATTGTCAGAGTGCTTAATATGTACCTAAAGCAGTATAGGCACAATAATTATGGGTACGTTTATTACCCATAATTACCCATAGGACACTGTGATCCTAACTTCATATACATTATCTGTAATCCTTTCAACAGCCCCATAAAGTACTAAGGGTGTTGAATCAAATTTACTTAAGGCCATGACTTGCCAGGGATAGACTCGGGACTCAAACCTCAGCCTACTGTATTTACCCATCAGCTCATCCTCTTTCATCTGTAGCAAAATATAAATCCTGCCATATATAAACCCCATTAAAAAAATAAAAAATCCCAAGGAAGCTCAGAGAAGGAAGAAACATCAGGCTGGTGAGCCCCAAGGAAGTTTCAAAGAGAGGTGCTAACGTGCCGAGCCATTGCGTGGGGTGGAGAAGGGAGGCCGGTTTGAGGACAGAGAAGCCACTGTGGACATGGCCAGGGGGTGAAGGATGTTGGCCGTTCCTGGGGATCGTAATGCAGCCCACATTGGCTGGGGTAAAAGAGTAGGTTAGGAGGAAGGAGCAAAATGGGAAACCACAGGTGTCAGCGGGCCCCATACGCCAACATTTGGGATTTCAATTTCATCTGCTGGACAATGGGGCCCGTGGAACATTCTTCAGTCTACATGGAGCGGGGATGACTTCAGGAGAAGTGTGTTTTGCTGAGAGTATTCAGGCAGGATCTTGAGGATGACTTCGAAGGGAACCCAAGAGGCAGGGGGTGGAGGACATTTGAGAGACACTCTGCTAAGCCTGTCCACATACTACCTCTCTTAGGGACACTGACACACAGAGGTTTAAAAGAATCATCCGAAGTCACACGACCAAGGGAGAACTGAGGCAGATTTAATCCCCAGTCCATCTGTCCCCATTGCCTCTGTGGAGGTGGGACGCAGCAGTGGCCCATGAAAGGTGGTTCAGGACTGTTCCCTGGCCCTGAGATCAGGGCTGGGGTGGGGGGAGGGGAAGGCTTGTGCCCCTAGTGCCGCAGTCTCGCCACCAGTGTGGACAGGACCAGTTGGGCTGCACTCTCGGGGCCCTCCCCATTTTTGCCTGCTGCTACATGGTAACCTCTACGCCTAAAGCTGGGAGCGAGCTCTCATTCTCACCCAGGGGCATCCCAGGAGGCTTACCTCGAAGCAGTGAGCAGAGCTCCGAGGAGCAGAAATGTCTCTGTTAGAGCAAAACATCATTAAGATGAGAAGAGGCAACATTTCTGACGCCCACACGGTGCCAGTGGAGCTGTGAAATGTGCCTCCAAATTAGACGTGGGGAAGAGCTTCACCAACTTTGGCTGTTCATCCCCAAGGACAAGGGCAGCCCGATTCCCTCCGACTTCCCACCCCCAGCTCCGCCACAAAGCTTCGAGTGTTTTGCCTGAGTCTGTTTGAGATGTCTTATGCAACAGAACCTCATCTCTAAGAAGAGACGGCTTGCTTTCTTTCATACAACATTCTCATTGTCAGGGAAGTGTCCCTGACACGAAGCCTCGTTTGTGCCTTTCTTGCTTATAAGAAGAACTTTGAAGGCTCCAAAAAGGGATATGCGCTTAAAGAAGATGTTCAAAGCCCCAAATAGACTGAAACTTTATTCTGTGGGGAAGTATTTACTGAGCACCAGCTCTCTACCTTCTATCTGAAAGTCGGCTCGAGCCACGGTCCTTGCACACACTGCTGTGCACTGATTTTCTCCCTCCCATCAAAGGTATGGAGCGTAAGGGGTTATGTTCCCACTTCACAGATGAGGAAATGAAGGCTTAGTGATAGTGGTGACTTGCCCAGTAAGTCACATTGAAATCCAGCAGTGGATCTGGGTCCACAGACTCCAAATTCTGTGTCTTTCCAATACCACCCTCTAGCCAACCTGGCTCTAGGCACAGTGCACGGCATGGGCCGTGAGAAGTCACAGTTAAGTTATTTATTGTCTCTAAGTTTCAAACGTGCCCTTCTTTGTGCTACTTTGTCTTGCTGGGGCTGCAAATCCACTTTTGCTTTGTCCCCTGGGGCCTGGTGAGGTTCTCCCAGTAGGGGGTGCTGCATTTTGGTAAAAGCAAGAGTTTCCCTCAGCAGGAGGGCTGGTGGCTGTTTCCTCTGGTGGCTACCTTAGTGTTCTCTTTTACTCTTTCACTTAGCTGGTGGACAAATGGATCATCTAGTCAAAATGTCTTATATGAAGTTCTCTCTGTTCAAATGACAGGTGTCGTTCTGTCTCCCGGGGGGCCACTGACCCACAGAAGACAGTCGAGGGCCTGTCATCAGGGTGTAAGACGCAATGGGCCCATGAAACAAGGTAGAACAAATCATAAGGAGAGAGCTGGCACATAGTAACGCCTCAAGAAGAAGCTAGTAAATGAAAACTAGAAAGTTAAAGGAAGGCCATCGCGTTGAGGGAATGCCTGGGCAGTGACCCAGGCAGGAAAGGCGATCAGAGAAGTGGTTTGGGGGAGTAGCTCAAACGGAAGAGGTTCAGCTGTTTGGAAGACGAGGATTAAAAGTGAGGAGTGAGGGGCTCCTGGGGGGCTCACCCCGTGAAGCATCTGCCGTTGGCTCAGGTCATGATCTCGGGGTCCCAGGTTGGAGCCCCGCATCAGGCTCTCTGCTCAGCGGGGAGTCTGCTCGTGCCCCTGCCTCTGCAGCTCTCTCTCTTTCTCTCTCTATCTCTCTCTCTCCCTGTCACTCTCTGTCCCTCTCAAATAAATAAATAAAATCTTTAGAAAAATAAAACATAAAAGTGAGGAGTGAGTGAGGGGGCTCCTGGGTGGCTCAGTGGGTTAAGTGTCCGATTCTTGATTTCTGCTCTGGTCATGATCTCAGGGTCGTGAGACTGAGCCCCGTGTAAGGCTCCACGCTCAGCGGGGAGTCTGCTTGAAGAGTCTCCTTCTCTCCCTTTCCCTCCGCCCACCCTCTTCCCGCACGCTCTCTCTCTCTCTCTCAAATAATAAATGAATCTTTAAAAAAAAAAGGGAGGAGTGAGTAGCATCCCAGCAACTGTTAGAGGAAGGCTGTCACAGGGCCAGGTCAGGGTTGTGGCATCACCCAGCCCTTTGACTCCCCGGAAACAGCCATGACCCCCAAATATTGACATGACAGCAGACTTGTGACCTGCCCGGCAGGGAAGCTGCTCGTCTTGGTCCTGATGGGCTCCACCTCCCCCATCCTGTGGTTTCCTGACTGCCTTGGGCTGGCTGCCTGCCTCTGCAAGTACAGAGGCTTCTGGAAAGAAACAGGGGTCACCTTGCCTTGGGCCTGCCCTATTTACCTGGGCCTAACAATCAGCATAATGGGCATTTGTTGTCCCTCCCTCTGCCAGTCCCGGAGAGAAAGAACAAGTATCTGGAAAAAGTTAGGGAAGAACCTTGAAGCTAGTTTGGGTTCTGGAATGACCTCCAGAGAATCCAGCCACTATCACAGCACCCCCATCACCCCCACCATCACGCCCCTGCTCACACATCCACCTGTCCTTACACACCTAAAGCTCTGAACTTGAAGTGTCTGATGCCAAGACTATCCTCTCTGATCCAGGTGCATTTCCGACCAGGCAACCTCCAACACAAAGGCTTAGAGATGAAGATGAGCAAGATGTCCTCAGGGGTCCCAGGGACTATGGGCTGGAGTTGAAGGACTATGTTGAGGATTTCTGAGAAACCATGTCACTGGGGTGGACTCCTGCTGTTCTTGGGTATCCGGCATGTACTCCTCAACCTTCTAGTGCCAGTACTCAATGTTTCCTTCGGGGAACCACCCCTCTTCCACTCTCTGTCCCTGGGTTCTGCCTGGGCTCCCTGCACTGCCCCATCCAGGGACTGGCATGTGACCCAACCGGATCCATCTGCCTATTTCACCCCCTTGGCTCCAGTCTTTCCAGGAATGAGCATCAGACAAAAGTGGGACAAATTCAGAGCCCATCTTGGGCCCTTAATGAAATTACTGGGGAAGGGCCACTCTCTTTCTGCTATGAAAACTAAGGCAGTAAAGTGTCAGCTCGCACCTGCTGGCCACCATCTCTGCCTCTGCCACTTTGTAAGGAGAGTCTGAGAATGGAGCCAACATAGAGGCGATCTGAGCCAAGAGATGGAGAGGGACATTTGAGCCCCGAGATCCAGCCATGCCTGAATGCTTCAATCCTGGAACTAACACATTTCCTTTTTGGTTAAGCCTCTCTGAGCGGGGTTCCCATCTCTCCAGACTGTGAGTCTTGACCAAGGCACATTGTGGGGTTAGTGAGTTATATACTTGACTGGGGAGTTATAGTGAATCATTAGATCCGTGGAGAGACACTATCTCTGCTAAAGCCCTTCAGAAGCTTCCTGCTCTTCTCTGGATAGAACCCCACAACGCTTTAACCATAGTTTCAGAGCCTTCAGGGATCAGGCTCTTGCTGCACTCTCTGGCCCCATCCATACCTCTTTTCTTCCCAATCTCCAAATTCTGTCCACACTGGACTATAAGTTTCTGGAATACACCTTGTCTCCTGCATCAGACGTCTATACCTGTGGCTCCCTTTACCTGCCTAATTCCTATTAGTCCTTCAAATATCAGCTCAAACTCACAGCTTCAGGGAGGCATTCCTTGGCCCCTAAGGGGCTGGATCCCACTCTCAGGGCCCCTGTCTCCACGCTTTCTTCTAACCTCAGCACGCTTGGAACTGTTTGCTCACCGCCTGCCCCACTCTAGGATGCCAGCTCCATGCCAGTCACACTGCCCCCGTCTCCACTCTACCAGGACAGATGCCCCATAAACGCTGTGTGCCGGACACCTGAATGAGGAACACAACACAGGCGGCCTCAGGGAGGTGGGAGTGAAGGATGTCAACACCAGGGCTGGGAGACCTGCTGGGTCACAGACACGGGTGAGGTGCTCAAAACCCAAGCCAAGGTCGGGCCAGGAAGAGAAAGCACAGGGCAAGGAAAGGCAAGGAAGACCATGTGAAAAGTGAGAGTGCAAGACCGGAAGAAGGTCATCAGCTTTGATGGCAACTGGGAAAAGAATCTTTAAGGAGACACCCAGACCATGAATCACGTGGGTGGGGGGAAGGGGTGGCCACTGGCCAGGGGGGGTCACGGTTGAGAGGGGACGCTCTTACGTGCTCTGTGCAGAGGTGGGCCACACCTCGGCATTTTGCGGGACCTGCAGAGATGTCAGGGGGGCAGAGGGTGGTTCCCCTGGCAGGCGGATGCAGTCAGCAGTCAATAGGCAAGGCCAGAATAGAGCAGGGGGCACATCCGGGCTGGTGTTCCCAGAAGTGGGAGAGCATGATGGGAAATTCCACCCTCTGCCACCACCTGGCTAAAGCTGAGCTGCATAGTAATGGGGGCCGCGCAAGCAAGGTGCCTGCATTTTCCTGTCCTTGAAGAGGCAGCCAAATGGGTGTTTACTATTTGCATTTCTCCTTTGGAGCAGGCTTGCTGTTCTGAGAAGATTGCCGGGTTCTTTGCATAATTGCCTGCTCAGGTGATGATTGCTCAAGCAGGGCAGAATTTCAAAAAGCCCACCTTCCTGGTCTTGCTGGATAGATTGAGGGACATACTGGGGAGGGAGGAAAGACCTCAACCTAAGGGAGCTGGGTAGCCCCCTGCTGTCCCTTCATCCAGGGAAGCATCGTGGAACCTCAGAGTCTAATGCCTCTCTCCACATCTGCCTTCCAGCCTCCACATCTGGGAAGAGGTCAGAATCAGCCCAGAGAAACCAACTCAGGAAACCAAGGCCAGTTCTGTGGGCCTCTCAGATAGCTATTGAGCATCTACCGTTTGCTAGCGAAAGAGATCCAGGAGCACACAGTCAAATGAGGAAGCAGGCACAGAAACAGAGCAAGGGGAGATATGTAATAGACAGAGTGCTTTGGAAACACAGGGGAGGGGCTTGGAGCCCAGCAGAGTTGGGGGATGGATATCAAGGAAGGCTGCCTGGGGGAGGCGATATCCACATAGAGTCCTGAAGGAATGTAGTGCCTGGTACCCAGTCAATGCTCAAATACCAACAAATGAATGACCAAAGGGAAGGACGAAGGGCGAGGGCAGATGTTCTAGGGAGAGAAAAGAGCTGGTTCAGTCTGCTCTTCATCCCAGAGCTGCAGTGAATTCTGTAGTTTTCCTAACGCCTTGTAAAACGCACACATTTTTGCAGGGTGTGTAGAGAGCATGGGGCATCTCCTCTGTTATCACTTGGGAGTCAGGAATAAAATGCTCTTGTCAGCTTGTACTAGGGGCTACTGAGAGAAAATGACTGGGACGCAGCAGCCTCCTCCTCCCCAACAGGATGCTCTTTAAATATGAAAGAAATCCACTGGGGCACTCCTAGCACTCTCTGATTGTCTTCAAAGTGTATGAAAAATGTGCTTAATATTCATGCTCCATTCCAAAGAGGCACAGATAAGGACCAAAGAGGAGGGAACAACTGGGGGTAAAAAATGACTAGTGTCATTTCATATCCCTTGCCCCACACTAACACATTCCTGGAGGCTGACCTTAAGCCACCTCCTACAGGAAGGCTTCCTCCACTACAACTCTCCTCCTCCCCAAACATCTTTCCATTTCACTCCTTGCCACATCCGGACTTCGGGGGCTGCGACTGTACCAATCCCTGAGACCGCACTTCTGTGCCCTCCCAGGTCCCCCGCAACATGTATAATAAGAACTCAGCACTACAGGTAAGAATGCTGAGTCTAGAGAGGGGACCAGTGACTCCTGGCCTAAGGATGCCTACCTCAGCAGTGCAGGATTCAGGCTTCAAGCCTGGTTTGCTTTGCGGCCGAACGCTGTCCCCCACACTTGCACTAGCCTAGCCCCCCTTCCACGCCTTGCTGTCTCCCTATCTCATTCCCTTTCCGGTCCATCTCGCTACACTACAGCACCGTTTTCTGGGTGCATTTGGGGTGCACTGTCTGGTTGGGTGCCTTAAGAGCAAAGAGCTGGGGATTCACATTTTCCTATGTGTCCTGTGCCATTTCCCCATTTCTGGGCACAGAGTAGGTGCTGACAATACGACGCACAGAGAGAGGAAAATGTCAGCACAGAGAGGAAGCATCTGTTCTTGTACTTTCATTATTCAGACGAGAAAACTGAAGCCCAGAGAGCGGAAGTGCCTTAAATATGCATGGAATGGAGCTGAGCAGGAGGCAGGCTAGTCGTGCCCTTGGATTTAATACATGATGGGCACTAAGTTGTTACTGTTAACATTGTGCACAACGTATGTGATATATAAGCACAGTATATACAGAATATATATTACATATAATATATAGAACACATATATGTACATTATATGTCATACATACTCTAGAGGGTACACGTTCTAGAATATATGTTGTGTATATCAGATGTAATACGTGTTCTATAACGTCATCATCACTGTCATCATTTGGCAGTGTCTGCATGGAAACGTGAAACTCAGCATATATCGGTAGTGGGAGTGCTGAGGGTTTCACAAATATGGGTCTCTGGCTGGTGGAGCCAATCAGGAGGACTGCACGTGACTGACTTTCAGGCAAGCAGAGGCCAACTGAAAAAAGACAATAAGACATTATTACAACGGTGAAGTGTTTTATAAGTAACAACCGACTTAATGGAAAGATCGCTGAATTTGGCATCAGAAAATCTGGGGGTGGGATGCTTTCTGTCAGTCAGTAACTGGGTGACTAGAACTAAATCATTTGTTTTCTTTGAGGTTCAGTCTCCTTCCTTGTAAGATGAAGCAGTGAGATAAACTCAGAAGAGAAAATTATAGAGCACTCAGGCCCCAACTTCCTAGTGCTGTGCCCCATGGCAGCCATTACTAATTGATCACCGAGCTCTTTGTGCCCAGTTGAAGCCCCAGAACGTTGCCCCTGGCAACCACCACCAACTGGCTGGAGTGAACACGTCAGATGAAACCAAGCAGCCACACTGGAGTAGCTGTTTCTACAACCCGCTCCAGCTCTGACCTTCTATGATCATTTGCTTCTGACTGCCAACCAAACAGCTTGGGTTCCTTGGCTAAAGAGACTATATGCTGATGGATCTCATTGCTACACTGGTGCTTGGGTGGGTACTGAGGGAACCCCGCTTTCCAGGAGCCTCTGAATTCCACTCCCCTTACCCCACTTAAAATGAGGGAGGGAGGTGGCCTTTATCGAGTGCCTATCATGCCCATGTGCAAGCTCATAGGCCACTCTATGAATGGGAGAACCCAGGCTCAAGAGAGGCTGAGCAACTTGCCTCGGATCACACAGCAAATGGCAGATTCACACCAAATACCTCTGACTCAAACTTTTGTGGCTTTACCCTCCACCGTGGAGTTTTCACACATATGAGACACAGAGATGAATGGAGCATCACACCATCCCTGCCTCTCAGAGCTTCCAGCCGCTCAGGGAGATAAGCCAGCCACCTAAATAGCTGTGATGCAAGGCCAGGCATGAAAGGGTGGGTACAATCCTGGAAGCATAGAGACGGACAGAACTTCATGGAAGAAGTGGCATCTTTTCAGGCTGGTCAGGCCTCCAATACAAAAACAACAGCACCAATAAACAATAATAATGATGATGAATATCCACCTGTGCTGGTTCACTTATCTACGAGATAGGTACTATTCTTACTCCCATTTTAAAGAGGACACAGAAAGGCTAAGTGACACATGCAAGGTCCCACAGCTTGGAAGTGACAGAGCCTGGATTCGTTCCCAGGCAGGCTGGCTCTAGAGTCCGCGCCCTTTACCACCCCACTCTGCTGCTTCTCATGGCATTGCCTCCCACCAACTGCCACCCGAGGAAGCAGGAGGAGGCCTGCGGAATCACAGGAAAGCCTCTGGGGCACCTTCCTCTCTTTAACAGGGGAGTGACCAGCCCAGGGGCGAGTGGGAAGTGTGGAGGGACAGAGCTCAGCTTTCATCCTCCCAGCTCTGGCCACTTACCTGCTGTCCTCTCCTCCCCCGGTGCTGTGGAGACACCGAGTCTGCCAGTCCCTCACCTTCCAGGCTTTGTAGAGAGGAGAAGAGCCCCCGTCCGCGGGAGTGACCATGTTCAAGGCACTTTGGTGACATGAGAATAGCAAATTACCTACAATGAACAATTCTGTAGAACAAGGTGTCTCGGGTCTCCATCTGCATACCTATGCAGATGGTATCGTTAGCAGGTGGATTGGAAAAGAGCCAAGCTTTGGAGGATCAGTTCCTGCAAGTTATTTGTCCCCTCTATCCTGCTCTCACCAAGCAATCCAGATCGCGTGGGCTCCGGAATGAGGTAGCCCTGGACTGGAATCCCACCACGACACTTTGTAGCTGTGTGACCTTGGGTAAACGACCTAACCTCTCTGAGCATCCTATCTGTAAAGTGGGAATACCAATGTTCCGGGAAGAATCTTGTGAAGATTCGAGGTGATATGTATATAAAGTAGCTCATGTAATACCAAAATCACTCTGAAAATAAACATACCTAAATCATCATAAAAAAAAAAACAGTAAAAAAAATAAAATGTAAACTCAGTAAAAAGATCCAAGAATCAGAGGCTAAAGTGGGAAGGGGACTAAACTACGTTGCTCATTAACCTTTATACTCAGTAGGAGAAGTAGTTTACACACATTTCCCCATTTTATCTTTTCATCAACGAATGATACTGTGCCTGTTTTACAGATGAAGAAACTAAGGGTCATAGAAGCTCGGGATCTTCCCCTGCAGGAATGGCACTTTCTCAGCTCCTCCCTCTTTTCCTAGATCAATTCAAAGCTCCCGGCTTCACTTGCTAATTTTGTACAGAGTTGATTTCCGGTTCTATTTTATCCCTAGTTCCTGCAATCTGGAAATGTGCTCTGCACTGATAATTTCATCTATTCTGGTACATCAGCCATTTCCACGTGGGTTTCCATGAGAGCCCCCGCCCCCAGCAAGTCTTCATCTGATCCCTAAGGTGGGCCCTGTTCCCCAACTTCCAAAGGCCTGTCTTGCATCACACCACAGTGTCCCACTGCCACCTCAGATGCTATGTGGCCCAAAGCAACTCACCATACCCCCAAATCTCCTATTTTGCTGAATGGCATCCCTCTCTGATCACTCGGCAGTGATGTTTCTTGGGTGTTTCGCATTCTTTTCTCTCCCTAGACACTCATATGCGAGTCACCCCCCCCTTCACCAGCCCCCCTTCCGTTACCCCCACAAGGCTCTGATGAGGATTCTTAGACACAGCTTTGCAACGACCCAGGCGTCTTCAGTTACCCCCACCTTACAAAGTTCCAACTCTGCAGCCCGCACCTGAAGCTTATCAAATTTGATCGCAATCTCTTTCTCCCTGTGGTCTGTGTCTTACTGCTCCCACAATATATCTCATGCTTAGCTAGCAATAGTAAGAAACACGTCCCTGTCATAAGCACTTTACATACATTGTCCTACTAACTCTGCTCTGTGACCTTTTTTTTTTTCTGTCACTACCGTATCAAATTTATGATTCCAATGGCACGAATACAGCTGGAGGTGCTCACGGTGACCCGGCACAAAATTTCCTGCCCTCTAGATTCTGTCCAAAGAGAGAGGTCTACCCACCTGTTCCTTTCCCCTTTCTGGGGGAAAAATCCACTATGGGCCATTTACCCAAATACGCTTCTTAATGCGTTAATTTTGCGGGGAGGGGCTCATTTGAGTTTCTGAAATGGAAAAAAAGTGCTGAGTGTCCCACCCGACCTCTCCCCCCCATGCCGGCCAAATAAGTCTCTGCTGCCTGGGCATTTCTGTTGCCTCTGAAATCTTGAAACAAATAACAAAAGAAACGGCATCAACTGTTCACACTGAGTGACGGCCCTGAGTGGGCCCCAGAGCCTGTCAGGTGGAACGTCACTGTGTCAAGACTGTCTTGAGGCGTCATGGAGAATGCAGGGCTTGTTGCTGTGGTTGACCGGCAGCCGGGTGTGGGGGCCCTTGTACTCCAACCTTTTACAGTAAACGGTGTACAGCTGGGCTGTCACCTGGGGCGCCGGGGCTCAGAAGCACCCCACGCCTGGTTTAACGCTCCGCCGTCACTATGCTGAAATTCTTCACTTCTCAAGGGCCTCACATTTCCATTTTGCCCTGGGCCCGCCCTGAAGACCATGCAGCCAGTCCTAGAAGTAGGTACTGTTAATATACCCATTTTACAGATGTGAAAAGCAAGGCCCCACAGCTAATAAGCCCAGGAACTCTTGACAGTAGCCATTGTACTGAGGACCTACCGCGTGGCCGGTCCCCCTACCCTGGGCTTACTGTGTGCCATCCACTCAAGTCCACTCCCTTCAGCCTCACACCTGCCCTGCAAAAGTGGGTGGCCTTTCCTGTCATTTCATTTCCTGAAAGTTAAATGACTTTTTCACCATCCCAAAGCCTGTCAGCGGCCGAGCCGGAGCTCAGCTTTAGGTCTGCCTGACCTCAAGCCCAATGCCATTCCTGCCAATAGGGGCCACAGGGTTCCAGAGCCAGCACGAACATCCAGTGAGCACCGCACGGGGGGCAGAGACCCCGTGGAGACCTCGGAAAGTAAACCCTGAGTGCACTGAGTTCTGAGACCCGAAGAAGCCTCCTTCTTCCTCTAAAAAGCTGCTCCCATCTCCAGAGCAGCCTCTCCCCACAGACGGCGGCTGCCGCTTCCCATGCAGGGCAAGGGAGAAATGGAAGAGGTTGCCAGAGCAATTAAACCATCACATGGAAAGCCCGGAGGGACTGCGGAGGGCAGGGGGGATGCTGTTTCTTAATGGTCCCCCTCTATATTTAGCCTGAAATCCCTCAACCTCTAACCCTTCCAGGGGGGCAGGCAGAGGTGAGAGCAGAATTGGGGGCTTCGGCACCCTTGGACTTGTGTGCCAGGAAGCGCCCATCTGCTGGCGTGCAGCCCCATTAGCGCTCTGCCTTACAAGGGCTCACCATATGGCAGGGCAGGAAACCCCAACTGTAAAACAGGCAGGGAAAACCACAGGACAGCCTGGCTATGTGAAATCTGACAAGATGATTCTGTAAGGATGTTAAATCGACACTGGGGAGCTGGCCTTGTCCCATGGGGTGCCAACTTCCCTCGTAGGCTAGGGGCGCGTGTGGGTGATGCCGTATGGTCAGCCTTGAGCTTCAGCCCCAGTTATAGGGGGGCTTCCTTCCTCTCCGCCGGCTTCATCCTGAAGCCAGTGCTCATAAGTCAGGCACTGTGTATGAGGGGAGGAAGGGGAGCACAGATTCCCCCATCTGTGTGCACATGTGCTTTATAGGACCTTTTAAAAATACAAATGCCGGGGCCCCACTCCCAGAGACGATGACTCATTCTGGAATGGGGCTCAGACATCTGTGTTTATACAAAGCCCTCCAGGTGATTCTGAGCATGGCCAGTTGAGGGAGAACTGGTAGGTAAAATGGACATAAAATACATTTAGGGGTTGTGGCTTTATGTTCTGGTTTTGGTCGCTTACTGGCTGAGGGACTCTGAACAAGTGTGTGTGTATCTTGGAGCCTCGGTTTCCCCATTTATAAGTGGGTACAGGTGCTCAGTTCCTGGCGCACACTCAGTGCTCTCAGGAAGTACTGTGGGCTGACTGAATGGCAGGCTGGCTGATGAGCAAGCGCATCCACTGATCAACAGATAGGGCTGCTTGTCGCAGGTCCGGGGCGACCCCAGAAACCAACTCTCATACGGGAATGAAGGAGTCGATTTACAGGGTGGTCCTAAGAAGCGTCAGCAGAAAAACTGGGAAGTGAGGATGACAGAAGGGAAGGAGCAGAAGAGGGTGCATTAACGAGCCCATGAACCCTGGGGACAAAATGGCATCTCTGGGACACAGTGCAGAACATGCGGGGAGATTTACCCCCAGCTCTTACCATCAATGGCCAACAGCTTCCCCCTGGGAGGGGTGTGAGCTCTGGGGCACTTCTGCCCTGTCCTGCTTGTGGGCAGAAGGGATGCCCCCAGCAGAGGGTTGGAGAGCCACTGGTGTCTATGGGGTGCCATCGGCAGCCAGGGCAAGGAGGAGCGCCCAGCGGACATGGCAGGACACCCAGGGCATCGGCCGCACTGCGCCATGGATCGGCATCTTCCTGCACTGGGCTGTGGAGGGGAGGGCAAGGCCCACTGGTGACTGGGGGCCCAAGTTCCCTGCATCACACAGCTGCCGGCACCTCCAAAGTTCTGTCTCTCCCCACTAGTCCGTTTCCTGGGCAGTTCTCAGGCTACATCAGCATTTCTCAACCTCTGCACTGCTAACAGTTTGGGCTGGTGAATTCTTTGTTGTGGGAGCTGTCCTTTGGGTCACAGGATGTTTAGCAGCATCCCTGGCCTCTACTCCCTGGATGACACTAGCATCTCCCGTTATGACAGGCAAAACTTGTCCCCAGGCATTGTCAAATGTTCCCTGGGTGGCAAAGTCACCCAAAGTTGAGACTCGCCGGGGTAGATGGATGCCTCGCCTCATTCCCGAGACTACAGCAGTTCCCCACTCAGACTTTCCGAGTGGTTTCGTCCTCCCTGGGCCCCGGCTCTGCTCAGTCTCCGCTCAGAGGGATGCTGTGCTTCAAACACAGCCCAGAGACAGGCCGCATCCCGGATGTGGAGCATGCCGCCCCCCTGTGGAGCCGAGCCCTGGGCTACAGTTCAAGTTCAACCTCAAAGGTGGCGCGGGCATCATGGGCATCACAGTTGGGTGGCGGGGACCACGCTGAGCCGGAAGGAAGTCTGGCAGCTTCTGGAAGAGAAGCCCAACCAATAATCAGCCCCGGAAGCCAACCCCTAAAGAGAGACCCACGGAGGTCCCCCCCAGGAGTACTGGTGAAGAGCTTTAATTGCTCTTCGAGGCTATGCAGCTCTTCTAAAGTTATATACAGGGAGCAAGTGCACAGCCAGCCAGGAAAGCAGCCCAGGCCCACGGGCTCGGAATGGCTTCTTTCCATGACACCAGGGCGCATCCTGGTTAAAGAGGAGGGCCAGAAATGCCCCTCCCCCAAAAGGACAGAGTGATGCTCAGAATAAACCCAGGTATCCTGAGTCACTGGTGCTGACAGCCGACTCGCCAGCCCTGAGTCCTCCAAAGGACGTCGCCAGCCTCCCCCTGGTTCGTTGACTGTCCATCAAGTCTGAGAAGCCAAGCTTGGGCATGCAGTTGTGTTTCTCCCTTGCTCTGCCCCCTCCACTCCTCTCCTTTATGTTTCCCTCCAGGACGCCTGTGCAGTGTGCATGTCAATCAGAAGGCACACGGTGGCATCCAGCCCTCTGGCAGAAGTGACTTACAGCTAGCCCCAGAAGCTGGCGAAGCACAGAACCAAAGATGGGCAGGGGGGCTCCAAGCCCACTGGGCCATCAGCACCCCCACCCCTCCCACCTTTGTTTCCTGGCTTGTCGATGCAGCAGCCTACCTGGGCTAAACAATCTAAACAATGAGCAGGAGCTGAGAAACCTCTGTCCCTGAGTCTGGCTTCTGCCGCAATCTTCAGGGGGCCTGAGCAGCTGGGGCAGAGCCCTGGCGAGTCCAAGAGCTGCAAGGGGGTGCATTTCACACACATGCATGTCCATACACATGCACACACACACACTTACCACTCTCGCGCCAGCCCTAGAACGTGGCCGTTCTGTCCATCCCTATCCCGGCCCCGTCATTCACATGTATAATTAAAATTCCTCTGGGCAATAAGAGAGATAAGGAGGAAGCACAAGACTACATTGGCCGGAACGAACTCTCCAGAAATGCAAGGCTCGGGGCGGGGCGGGGAGGGGGCAAGCCTATCTAGAGGTAAGGACACACAAACATGGGGAATTAGAAAGTTTTCAAGGAATCCACCTGTCACATCTGTATTTATGAGGAAGTCATAATCCAAAGAGATAAAGGGGTTTTGGTAGCCCAACAGAGAGCTGGGACTCAAACCTGCGCCTTCAGATGGAGCCCTTGCTATGGATCTGGAAGAATCTGCATCCATGGTTTAGCTGGGAGAGGAGGAAGGGGCTGGATTCCTCTGCCTGTCTCCATGTAAATGGGGTTGGGAACCTGTTGACATGTGCCATAATTCTGCCCCGAGACTGAGAAAGACATCAGAGGTGAAAGTAACAAGCAGGCTCATGGCACCTCCTGTTGCCAAATATTCTCACATCCCTCAGCTCATGGGATCTTCATAACCACACGAGGTGGTTACGGGTGAGGAACTTGCACTCAGCAAGCTTGAGTAATGCCGGAAACTATGAACTCCAAACTACACTTTCACACGCGTTAAACTAATACTATCAGCAGCAGCATTTGACCCCTTACTTACCAGTTGAGGCCCAAGATGTCTTAAAGGCAGAGAGTCATGTCTTATTCACACCTGAATCCCTCACAGGTGCCAACCAACAACTTGACATATAGTCAGGGATCATTATCCACCTGATGATGGGTTCGTTTACATAATACACCACAGCAACCCAGCAGGGAAGAGGGAAAAATACTCAACATCCAGTGAGTTTGGGTTTTATGGGCTTAAATCCAAGAAGGGTAGTTTTTCACGCCTCCAGGCTACCAAAGGAGGGTCCAGGGGTGTTAAATTGAAGGGATCAGAAGTAGATGCTAAATGCCAAGGATCCAGGACCCAGGGAGGGGGGCAGATACCAGCCAGACAAGTCATCAGCACAGTGCTGTGGCCCCGGGTCTTGCCTTCAGTGGGGAAGGGGGCAAGCTGCCATGGTGGGGGGTAGGGGGGCGGTGAGGGGGGAGAGGACGGGGGAAGGGGCGGATAGCCGAGCTTCAAGAGCCCTGGCAGAATGGCCAAGCCGGCGCTCACGGCAGGAGCAGGCCCACACGTGGGGTGAGCAGGCTCCTTTCTGCACCGCCCGGGAGAGCAGGGATGCAAATTCTAGGGGCAGGACAGGCGGGAATGCTCTAATTTTCAGTTACTGTGTTTGCACCAAATGGAGCTCCGCGGTGCTCTCTCCGCCGCAGGGCGTGTTTGACTTCGCATCCCACAACCTCCTGAACATATAGACACAGAGAGCCACGGCTCAGTCGCGCCCGCTCGGCCAGCCAGGCCGCCGTGGGGCATGAGCCGTGGCCTAGCATTTATACACAGGTTTACTAAAGCAAATAGGGTTTGGCCTAGATTGCAAATAGGCCCTCCTTCGGGTCAGGGTATTGCCGTGATCCTCGGCATTTCGTACAGAGCTCGTGCCACCAAAACGGGCCTGCTTGGCTGCCCTGGACCACCTTGCCAGGCCCATTGTCCTTGCCCCCAGAGATTGCTAAATATTTGCTTAACACAAGGAACATTCTCCGTGCATCTTCCTACTACCTGGTGCAGGGGAGGGAAAGGCCTGACTTTCCCCAGAATCTCCTGAAAAGACAGGCACTGCCTTTTACTGAGAGCTACCCTCCACTGTCTCCATGTCTGCCTGGCCTCAGTTTCCCCACCTGAAAAATGGGCAGAGTCCATGAGATGCTTTCTGCTCAGGCATCCTGTTCTCCCTGGGAAGACCTGGGAAGTGGGGAGTACTCTGGGCTGGGAGTCAGGGATCCTGCAGTCTAGTCCCAAACTTCCCCTTTCCTTGGTGAGTGACCTTGAGTTCTTCCTTCCCAGTTCCTGAGTCTCTTAGCTGCAAAGTGAGGGAGTAGAATGAATGATCTCTGAGCTCCCTTATCTCACAGCAAAGCCATTATGGGGGTGGGGAGAGAGAAAGGGGAGGGGAGAGAAGTGGAGGGGAGGGGAGTGGAGAGCAGAGGAGAGCAACTTTAGCTGTTTTTGCCTGCCGGGGACCCCCCCATCCACACGCCTGATTTCCCCTGGGGAGCCATCTCCCGTGGCATGCTTTCTTGGTGGGAGTATGGATCAGGATGTGTTTGCTGGCCGGTGGGCAGGAGACTCAGACAAACCCAGACGGTCTCTCTTTTTCTAGAAGTTGACTTGGATCGAGGGCCCCTAGGACAGAAATACTGGAGTCCATCCATCCATAAAGCCTTTTCCTGAAAATACTGCTCAGGAATTCCTCTGTCCTAGACCCCCAGAGTTTCCTGATTCCTCTCCCTTCTGAAGCCCCCTTTTCGGCCTTAGTTCTGATTTTGCAGGTTTGCCAGCCATCCACCCATTCACCTGCCTTGCCTGCGTCCTACAAGTCGGCTCCAAAGTCACCTTTTCAACAAAGCCTTCGCTCATCTCCCCATCTCGACCTGCAGCCTCTGCAGCTTTTCCCGTCCTCCTCTCTGGCTTCATTCTTGTGCCTAGCCCTTTATCACTGTTGGCTCATTGTACTGTCTAATTCACTTACATACTCTGGGCACTGGCCATTTTTCCCCACTAGAACATACGCTCCATGAGGGCAGGCATTTGTGTCTGCTTTGTTCATTGCTGTGCTCTCAGTGCTCAGAACAGTGCCCAGCACACGGGAGGCACCCGCTGAATTTTGGTTGAACAAATGAGCGTATAAACTGATGCCATAAGTTAACAACTGTTGGTATGGATTCTAACTCTGATACTGTCTCCTGTCCCCACTCTGGATCCTTGACCTCCCTGGCTGGGAAGCCCTTGGCCGACAGGGGAGCAGGAAGCTTGAATGAAAGCAGGGATCACGGCTCCCATATGAGGGGGGGATGTGACCTCCTGGAGGAGATCCCAGGGGGAGACCTCCTCTAGGGCGGTATAGCTCACTCTTCTCCAGCTTTTTTACCTCTCCTTTCAACCCTGTGTTCTAGACTGGTCTCTGGAATCTGAACAATTTTCTTTAAGAAATCTCAAAGTCCTGAGCTCTTTTCTAAGAAAGTAAAAGCCAAAGGAGAGCAAAGGAAAAATGCAGACAGGACTCAGTGGGCTAGAACCTGAAAATCATTTTGATACACCAATTTTTTGGATTTAATAATTCCTGCTCCTGTGGGATCAAGGTCATGAAGCTGTAGAAAGAGGTCTAGGCAAGCCCACCAAAATCCATCGGACTCAGCAGGAGATGCTGGGCCCATCTCTCTGGTCCCATCGATACTCTGCTCTCCCATACATGCCATCGCTTTGGTTGGGCCCTACATCACTACTCTCTCAAGGTCTGTCTCTGCATCATTGATGTTTCCCACTCAGTATCTCCCTTCAGACGCCTCGTCTCCCCTCACTTCACCGAATGAAGATCCCCCCACCTCAAGGCCCCATTCTTAGCCCCCCAGGCTTCTCACTCCATATTTCATCCTCAGGGAAGATTTCCCCAAATTTTCTACACCCCCAAATCTGGAACTCTCCGATGGCCACCTCTACGTGAAATCTCCTTGACCCTCTGCCAATCTTTACTTCCCAGCTCCCTTAACTTCTTTGAGCTCCAGACTGGACGAGCCCTCTTGGATCATCTCTAAAACGGGGCATTCATCCCCCTCTCAAACAACTGCTGAGTGAGTTTAACCATATCATTCAGGCACAAGTTTTAAGTGGTGTGTGTGTGACTTGGTCTAATTCAGTCTCAGACTGTAAATACCTCCTCTTTATTTTGGCAGCCTGGTGTAGCAGGTGCAGCCACATGTAATCACATTTAGGAATCACACCTATGGGTCCCCAGTCCCCAGGAGGCTCCCTAGGCCTGGGATCCATGTCCCTACCCTCAGTCCTCACCTGGCCTGGACCCCTCCTACGAGCCCCACCTGCTTCTCCCTCATCTGTAGGGCAACCTCTCAGCGCTCTCTCCTGACAGACGAGCCCGGGGTGCGCCCGAGAAGGAGGCAGGGCAGGGGGAGGAGAGTGGCATTGAACACCACGCCTGAAGCTGTCCATGTGTGAGCCCATCCAATCCTCAGCAGCTCCAGGAGGAACCTAGTACTCTCCGCCCTGGACAGACGAGCAAACAGAGGCTCCAAGAGGGTCAGTGACACGCCCGAGGTCACTGAGTCATCAGGAGGTCGCTTTGTTGTCCCTCTATCCGGCTGTCCAAGGAGAAGGGTAAAGAAGACAGACACTGGAAGCCCCCAGCAAACTTGCTCTTGCTATGACCCCCTTAACAATGTGGTCCTGGGGGCAAAACTGGGCAGGGGAAAGAGAGGTGTGTCTGCCAAAGAGAGGGTGGAGGGAGGAGGGTGCCTGTGCTCGGTCATGCTAATTTTGACATTTTCCTGCGCGTCTGCTTGTCATCATCAGCTTATAATTTAACCTCATCGTGGCGATGTCTCTGGAATGTCAACAAGGCTTGCTGGAATTTCATTACAGCCCGGCAGCTGGCCCCTGGTATTTCTGATACAAATGATGTGCAGCTGCATTCTGGCCCCGCTCTCTTTATCCCCCATCTCGCAAGCGGCGGCATTAGGCACACTTAATCCGGAGAGAGATTCCGCACACCAAGAAGAGGGCTTGTCAGTTCCGCCAGGGGCATTTCCTATGGACTGCGCTGCCTGAGCCAATTAACCCAGAGTAATTGCTGAAAAGCATTAGATATTGATGATGGATACAGGGGGCTGACCCCAGGGGTGGCTGGAGGGAAAGTGGTGAATAATGAAGCTTCGCTGGGTCAGCACAGCTTTTGCTGCTTTCGAAGCACCTCTGCCTGCATCGTGGCAATGGTCGGTTTGATAAAAACTGGGGAGCTGGTGGTGCTCCCCGCCTTCATGAAAGTGAAAATTAAACCTTGGAGCGGGAAATGACTTTGAATTCACCATAATCGAGAAAGACGAAAAAGCTGGGCACAAAATTCCAATGCCCGGCTTTTGCTCTCATTTATTTGTTCAGCCAACAAATGTTTATTGAACACCTACTATGAGCCAGGCATTGTGCTTGGCTCAAGGATATGGCTTCCCTATGTCTTATAGCCATGGCATTTGTTTGTTGAATCTTCTCCTTTGGGGTCTTCCTCTAAGGAACATCTTTCCCTAATTCCCTACCACCTATACCTGCTTATTTGCCTTTGCTCCTCAGGCCCCATCAGAATCTGTGCTCAGGGGAGGCTCTGATGTCTGTGGATTACACCTGAGTGTACATAAGTTTCCTTGTGTGCCCCATCCCAACAGTAGCTTTGTGACACTGATCCTTTCAGGAAAGGGGAGGCCCGGTCCTGTTATAGGACTCCTGCATCTCTGTGAACAGGATGGAGGGCCATCTGGGGCCAGAGGGCCTTCCTGGCCCTAGAAGCATAGCATCAGCAGCTGCCTGCCTGGCCTGGGGGCTTAGCTGGCCTTGCCAGTCCTTTGCATCACAGTGTGGCATGGAAATTTTGAACCATGATCCTGGTATATCTATGAGTCCATGGGATGCAGTCTTGGTGCCCTATATCCTGGTACCCACCCCAGAGATGCTGAAGTGGGGAAGAGGCAGGCAGGCACAGAGGTGCCTGAGTTCATGGCAGAGACCACACTGGGCCCAGATCTTCCCTGGGTCGAGTGGATGAACGAGCCAGCATCAGCCAGGGCTGCCAGTCTCTTTTCTGGGTACGTGCACCCAATGCTGCTTAGACTAGAGCTGCTGAAGGTCTCACTTGCTTGGGTTCTGCCCCAGTGTTTCCAAGATTCTCAGGAATACTGAAGTCGGGATTTGGGCTGGCTTATTGGACAGGGAGGAGAAGAATTCAAAGAGAACTTTCTGGAATTTAGTACCTGGAAACTTTCCTCCCCCCACCCCCATATCTCTTTTATGTTAACCATGAACGCACCAGAAAAAGCAGGGCTCTTTATAAGCTGCAAGTACCCGAGAGTGATATCAAGATCCCAAAAGAGGTAAGAAGAACATGAAGGCCCAGAGACAGATGGATTGGTGAAGAGACAGAAACACAGACACAAAGGAAACCCTTGGAGACAGACGGACAAAGAAGCCATACACACTATCTGCCAAATACACACAGGCACAGAGGCAGAGAGAGGGGGAATTCAAGGCCAGATGAGAGGCATGCAGAGCAGGCAGCTCCGAGCTTCTCAGAGCACAAGCAGGTCAGCCCAGGGTAGCGTCTGGGGCCAGAGCACCTGGGACGGGGTCCAGCCTGCCTCTTACCGGCTGTGGGATGCGGGGCACTGCCCTGTCTCTAGACTTCAGTTTCCTCAGCTTCAAAACGAGGACAGGGAGAGCCTCTGACACACAGGTTTGCTGTGATGATTAGAGGGGCTTGGAACCGTGCCTGCCACAGAGCCCCCGTCCACAGCAAGCTGCAAACGTGGCGAGGCGCAGGCTGGGACAGTGGGGCAAGTCTCTGGCAGTGCGCATGCCACGCGCCCGGGCCGCTGTGTGCCAGGAGGGAGCCAGGCCGGCCTGGGGTCACTCTGGTACTGGGGCTGGGTACCATCATCCTTTCCCATGCCACAAACCCTGCCCTGGGGAGAGGGGAGGGACAGGGGTGTTGATGGCAAAGAGCAAAGAGTTCTGAGCCTGCCGGTGAACGCTGCTGTGGGGGGTCGGGGTAAGAACACATTCGTGGGACTCCCAGGCCCCCCACACACCTGCAGGACTGCTGAACGTGGGTCACAGGGAAAGCCAAAATAGAAGAGACCACAGACTGCAGGAATGCAAGAAGCCCTCTAAAGCTCGGGGCCCAGGCAATGAGGCGGTCCGCCAGAGCACAGCCTGGCTCGTGCTGTCTCAGGAGCACAAGATGGAGCCCGGCGTGAGGAGGCCTGGTCAGCTGCCACACTCAGGGCCTGGCGGCGGGTGGCGGACACGCTATTCACGGCAGCACCCTGCTTCCCTGGGCAGCCGACGGCGAGGCCGTCGGAGGCCCTGCCTTCCTCACCTCTCCGCGGCCAAGCTCCAGCCAGCCCAGGAGGGGGGCTTTCTCACCCTGGTGTCCCCCCCACGCACAGAGTCCTTAGGGAAGCCAAGGAGTCATCCGGGCTGAGTCCAAGCCACGACTTCCTCGGGTACCGTGTGGATCCTACCAGGTTCCCTCAGGGTAAGAGGGGACAGAAAGGCTCCACGGGTCAGGAAAATACACAGAACCCCTCCTCCAAGGACTCCCCCATTTTCCCCTGCTGATGGCACTTCTATAGCATGGGGGCCAGTCAAGTTAGCCAATGTCCCTGTCCCACATGGACGCTCAGGGATGCCAAGGCCATTTCTCAAGGTGACATAACTTATGAATGGCTAACCCCTCACTTACAAGGTGCAAACCACACGTTCGAGCCTCACGCTCAGACTCCTCCATCCTTGCTTCCTCACCCTCAACAACAAGGAACTTGGGGAACTCGGTCTCATTCAAATGGGCTCCGCACATGGGTAGTCCCAAGTGAGTAGCCCCCCGACCCATGCCCATCAGGCCCTTGTCCGTATCTGCTGGATGCAGATGAGCCAGGGGCCCCGGCCACTCAGTATTCCTGGGATTCTGAGCTGAGCCCCAGCCCCGGCGAGCCTCGGAGAGTCTCACACAGCAGCTGCCAGGGGTGTGGGCTTGAAGCCAAGTCAGATAATATGAAAATACTACTAATAAAAAAAACAGAGACACAAACCCAAGGACACCGAGATAAGCATGAGAGGTGAGATCCACAAACACAGGCAGATAGGACGGCGGATGGAAGGACACACCTCCACCGACAGCCTCGTACTTTCAGGACACAAGAGCCCAAAGACAAGGCTGAGCAGGGCAGAGGGGCGTCGGGGCTGGTCTTCACTCCATTCTTGCCACTTGGCCACGGTCAGCTTTCACAGAATGGAGTTATTTCCCAGGTGAGACCAGAACATCCAGAAATGACTCAGTGGGTCAGGAGAGAGGAGAGGCTAGAAAGTGGTAGAAGATGGGCCTTCACCAGTATGGAGACGGAGACCACAGTGGGAGGCGAGGTGCTTTTCTGAGAACCAGGGGCTGTGAGGCGGCGGCCTGTGATGGACACAGCGATGCGCCCCCAGGTCCCACTTCAGGAAAGAAGGACTCACTGCCTCAGCAGCTGGGGCCACCGCCTACAGGAAGCCCTCGGCTGCCAGCTCACTTCAGGGTTTGCTGTGGTGCACAGAGCTGCCTTGCTCAAGATCCAGCACCGAGGAGGTAGGGAGGTATGGAGGCCTGAACTCCCTGTCCCAAATGGAAAGCCCTCAGAAGCTTCATTCCATATTCATATGTCCCTGCAGTGCCCGGCCAAGGTGTCCATGGACGGGGGCATCCTGGCTCCCCCTATCCTCTGCCGCTTCCACGGGTGTTACCTAAGAGAACTCCCTAATAAACCGACTGCGTGAGAATCTCCTCTGGTAGTCTCCCTCCTGGGGGACCGCCCCCATGCCAGGACACACGCTTAAACACTGAGCGGGAGGCTCACTCTTGCCCAGATGCAGTTTACAAAGAGCCTTTCAGCCTCCCTCGATCTTCACAATAACTTGGAAAAGAGATATTCCTGTTCCCACCCAACAGAGGAGAAAACTGAGGCACAGAGAAGTTAAATAACTGTTTGAAGGCCACAATAGCAAGTAGTTGGTGCAGCCAGGGCTCAAGCCCAGGTCATTCGTGCTCTAAAATGTATGTTCTTTCCTGGGGTCCACAGCTACCCTGGGAAGGGAGGGAAGGAGGGAGGAGGGTGAGGGAAGGAGGAAAAGCAGGAAAGAACTATCGGGGAAGGGAGGGGAGAGGAAAGAAGAGGAGGAGGTGGGGAGGGAGGGGGCAGGGGAGGGGAGGGGGAGGAGAAGAGAAGGGAGGGGAGGGGGAGAAGCGGGGAAAGGACTAGCTGACATTGAGCACTTGCTCCAGACCAGGCAACATACACAGCATTTTACGTGCATTATCTCATTTCGTCCTCACAATTTTATGACATCTATATTATTGTTAACTACGTGTTTTAGATGAAGAATTTGGCTGAGAGAGGTGCAACAGATTGTCCAAGGTCACAGAGCCAGTGAGTGGCAGAACCTTGATACAAACCCAGCTCTGTCTCACTCCAAGCCTGGACATCTTAACCACTACTATTAGGGAAAGTTAGGGCCAACCAGAAGGCCGGGGGACCCCCGGATATAGGTGTGGACTAGAGGCTTGAAGAGTCCAGGGCCACCGATCGAGGCCCTAGGTGCCTACATGGACGGGAAGCTTGGAGAGATCAATATCCTAGCTCTCCTGGGAGCAGACAGGACCTGCTTGAGGGCTGACCCAGTTCAGGCCCGGAGCCATCGCTCAGAAATTGCACCAAGCCAATCCCCGGCCGTAATTACCACCAGGCTTGCAGCAGGGGGCTGAGAGCTGGAAATAGCTCTGTATTTATTTACCCTGCAATTACATGCTACATTAAATGCTCCGCGAGAACATGGCGATCACCCTGCAATTAACTGGTCCCTGCTTCCTGGGCAAGAGAAGGCTAGAGACAGTTACTGGGTGAAATCAAGTGCTGCCTGGTTTCTTAATGGGACTGGGGGTCACCTTGTAACTTGTACCATTGCGCCGGGCTGGAGGCTGCAGCTCCAAGTGGGAGCTCTCTTAGCTCCTAGGGGGAGGGGTTCACAGCCCATCAGACCCAACCCAGACTTTGCTATGAGTTCTGGAAGGGGCTGGCAGAAAAGACCCTCCTTGAGCTGCACCCCACTCTGCTTGCCTCTTCTACTCCTCTTGGAGCACCTATTGACTCTACTTAATTTTTGGAATTCTTGAAGCATCACCCCACCAGTCTTTGCTGGCGCTATTTCTTGTCATGTTTACCTGGTAAATTCCTATTTACCTTTCAAGATTCAGCTCAAATGTCACCTCCTTGGGAAGGATTCTTGGAAAGAAGATTGCACAGGGTAGTGAAAACCTGACAGACCTCGGATCAAATACCAACTTCATCATATAACAGCTATGTGACTTTTGGCAAGTTACTTGACCTCTCTGAACCTATATATATATATATATATATAGAGAGAGAGAGAGAGAGAGAGAGAGAGAGAGAGAATTCCCTGACATCTCATGCTATGCATTACGTACATATACTGGAACTCAATATCTTTTTTTTTTTTAGCTTTTATTTATTTATTTAACTGACAGAGAGAGAGAACTAGAGAAAGAACACAAGCAGGGGGAGTGGGAGAGGGAAAAGCAGGCTTACCGCTGAGCAGGGAGCCAGATGCGGGGCTCGATCCCAGGACCTTGGGATCATGACCTGAGCCGAAGGCAGCCACTTAACCGACTGAGCCACCCAGGCGCTCTGGAACTCAATACCTTAAAGTTAGGAGCAGACTTTAGCAGTATGGAAATAGCATGGTGCCTGGCACACAGTAGGTGCACACTAAATCTTTGTTGAATTAATAAACCAGTGACTAAATCAACCAATCAATCAAAAGTCAATTAGGAGCTGAGAATATGTATGCCCCCATGTTTATCTTCATGGCTCCCCACTTAACTTCCTACATATAAACATGTAGCCATGTTATTCAAAAACATAATGTGCAAACATGATGGTAATTGGTTTCTAGTTGCCTGGAGATTCCAGAGAACTAGTTTCTCAGGCTGTGCAGCTAGATTAAGAATGCCAGCAAAAGGCATTAAGAAAAGAGTTAATTATATATTTACTACCTCTGTCATTTTCTCCTAATTATGTCTTGGCAAGCAGAGTCCCCTGGATGAGTCTTCAATCTCAGTGTCTTTAAAAATATAATAATAAATCAGGGGCACCTGGGTGGCTCAGTCGTTAAGCGTCTGCCTTCGGCTCAGGTCATGATCTCAGGGTCCTGGGATCCACGCCCCGCATCGGGCTCTCTGCTCTGTGGGAAGCCTGCTTCTCCCTCTCCCACTCCCCCTGCTTGTGTTCCCTCTCTCGCTGTGTCTCTGTCAAAAAATACATAAAATCTTTAAAAATATATATAATAATAAATCAATGTGAAATGGAATGTTCCCAATAGCCAAAAATGCCCAGGAAAGTTTTCAGTCAGCGAGAGCCCCAGTGAGCCAGGCTGGCACCTGTCTTGACTGTTTTTGGGCTCTAGAGCCCAGATTTGGGGCCAGAAAAGCAGCAAGAGATCAGGGCAGTGTCTTGGCCCTGGCACTGAGGCCACCTCCGAGTCCAATGAGGGTCACCTGGAGTTCCTGTGTCCATTACCTGCTGCCAATTTCCCTGCAAGGCAACAGGAGGAAGAAGCTGGGTGTGAAAATTAATGAGCCACTCCCATGGCATTTTGCTTGGTTTCTGGATTGAGAAGACAGGGGCCCTTGACTGAGCCACGCTCTGAGTCAGTGGTTCTTAACTGGGAACAATCTCGTCCTAGGGGACATTTGGCAAGGTACGGAGCTATTGTCGGTTGCGACGACCTGGGGTTGCGCTACAGGCAGCTGGTGGGTAGAGGCTAGGGATGCTGCTAAACATCACACGAGGCACAGGGCAGCCCCCACAACCACAGATCCTCTAGCCCCAAATGTCAAGAGTGACAAGTTGAGAAACCCTACCGAATGGGACAGCAGGCCGGGGGCTGGGTGTTTCCATACTACTGCTGACTATCATCACTTGGTTTTCAGACCTTTGTGTACCTGTCTTTTCTAGTTTGGTTTCTAACGATAAGGAAAAACCGGGCACACACACGCTCAGAACAAATGCCCAGGTTTCCTTCGCCGGAGCCGCCATGCCTCCTTGGCTGCGGTCACCTCCATCGAGGCTCATGGGGCCCTTGCCCGTGAGCACCTGCATATGTCGGCTCTTCCTCTCCTCCTGGGGAGGAGACCACGCCTCTCTCACCGGTCCCAGGAGGCAGCATGAGGGCAGCCAGGCTGTTGCTGCTGCATCACACTGACCTGGGCAGGAGGCCCAGACCAACCTCTACCTAGATGACCAGGAATGAGGCGCCACTCCTGGGCCCAGCCATTTCACTGTGTTCCATCCCATACCATCAAACACAGGGACACCATCCAGTAACTGTTAGGCCTACCAGTTTCTATGATCAGAGTCTCTTGTCTACGATCCAAAGGTCCCTGGCACAAAAAAGTCCAAAGGGATTTCCTTAGGATGTTTGCATGCGGTCTTTACAACCACTCCACAGGACAGATAATGTACGTCCCTTTCACAGCTGGGGGAAAGAGGCTCTAAGGACCTGGCTGGCTCGCTGAAGGTGACACGACTAAGAAATAATGAAACTGCAAAGCAAACAGGAGTCCATGTGGCCCCGAGGCACACACGAGAGTTCTTGCCACTAGAGCCTGCTGCCAAACGAGGAAGAGACGTTTTTGAGCTTCACAAGAGTGGAGGGAAGAGGAAAATCATGGATCATCTTTAACGCTGACCTCCTCCATAAGCACCGTCCCTGTCCCCCGAGTCTGCGTGTCTTCCCACGGAGTACCAGACGCTGAAAGGAGACACAGGTTAAGAGCAGAAGGATAAAGTCGTTTGGGGACTGGCGACAGGCAGTATGAATATAGATGCGGGTGATAAACATACGGGGCTCATTAATCTAAGAGGAGGCTGAGGCTTCTTCTGAACAGGTGTCAGAAAGATTTTAATAAAGGCCCTGAGCCATGGTGAGTCATTAAAGGCACGCAGGGATGTGAGGAGGACAGTCCAGCTCAGCGAGCTCCAGGAACACCTGGATAGTCTACAGTGCAGATGTGAACTTGGGAAACACTCTAAACTACTGTAAACTTCTTCACATTACACTCCCCCCACCCCTGCTGCCCTGCTGCGCGTGCACACAAACAACACACACACACACACACACACACACACACACACACACCCCTTCTGTCTAATCCAGCATCTCTCAACATGGGTCCTCTAGAGCAGCACTTTAGAAATTCCACTTGCCTAGGAGTTAGACTGCCTCAACACAGGGTCCGGGCGGGGCCTGCCACTCTGCATTTCTAACCAACCCCCACATGATGCTGACGCAGCAGGCCATGGGCCACTCTCCAACTAGAAAGGCTTCAGCATACTGGTGAAGCCAGATGCCCACAGGTCTTCCAGGAGCCTGAAAGAATGCACAGGTGAAACGGTCTGGGAAACACTACACTGAGCTTCACAAGCATCTGAACTCCACAGGAAGGGAGTGGGGTATAATCTATGCAAAGATAGTAAAAGGCTTTATAGAAAACCAAAGAGGTTCCATGGTCAGATACTTTTGGGAGCACCTCCACGCTGCGGAAGTCAGATCACATCACTCCTCTGTCTGCAGCAGCGATGTCAGAGCCCTCACAGTGGCCAGCACAGCCCCCCAGGACTTCACTGCCTCCTTCTCTCCGCCCTCCCCAACTCCAGGCACACGGGCCTTCCCAGAGAACACCAGCCCGGCAGACTCCGGCCTCGGGTCTTTTCTCCAACAGTCCACTCTCTGAACTCCCCAGCCCCTTTCTTTGCTCAAATGCCACCTTCTGGAGGAGGTTTTCCTACCACGCAATGGACTATCCCCACCTTCCATCCTCAGCAATTGCAATCCCTCTTTTAACCTGTCTGTATTTTCTTCTTCCTTTCAGTGCATGCTTACTTTCAACCACACCATACAACTGAATTTATCATGTGCATTGTTTACTGTCTGTCTTGCCCACTTGATTATAAGCTCCGTAAGGGCAAGAATCTCTGGTGTTTCGTTGCTGGTTGACTAGTGCCTACAACCATGCTTGGCATACGGTAGGCACTCCACGTATCTGGTGAATCAGCAATTGAACCAATGTGAAAGTGAAGATCTTAATGGGAGTGGAATATAGAAAGCATCATCCTCCAAAGGTTTTTAACCACAGAAGCTATTTCTTTCTTTCTTTCTTTCTTTCTTTCTTTCTTTCTTTCTTTCTTTCTTTCTTTCTTTCTTTCTTTCTTTCTTTCTTTCTTTCTTTCTTTCTTTCTTTCTTTCTTTCTTTCTCTTTCTTTCTTTCTTTCTTTCTTTCTTTCTTTCTTTCTTTCTTTCTTTCTTTCTTTTTTTGCCTACAGAGCATCTCAGCATGACCATTATTCCTAAATGCACATTTTCTAGGAAATGCTGCTATAATAACTCACCAAGTTTCCAGCTCCTCATCCATTTTCCTAAATCCTTCCTGGCCTATTCATATTCATCCCTTGCCAGGTCCCAGGGCGATGAGTTCCATAAGTTTATTACCCACAGTATAAATTTATCTTTAAATCTGCAAGAACAATGTCACAGGAGAGGTGCTCACTGCCCACTCTCCTAAGTGCCCCCCCCGGTACTGCTGGTGGAGAGAAGGCACCGGGTTTCACACCATGCCTTATAAGAAATAGGTGCTTCACAAATACATAGTTAAGCTTCAAAGTAATCCTCTGAGGTGAGTCTTAATCCCCCATTATACAAACGAGAACCAGAGTCTCAGAGAGATTAAGTACCTTTGCAACTGGGATTCAAAGAGAGGTCTGCCACACTTACAGCTCATACACTCCCCACAACACCAAGGGGGCAAACCTCACAAAGCAGTGTCTGGCAAATGCTGAACTACACCATCAGACCCCTGGGAGTTGTGTGTCTGTTCAGGGTACCTTCCATTTTATTTTATTTTATTTTTTTAAAGATTTACTTATTTATTTGAGAGAGCGAGAATGAGAGAGAGTGAGAGTACATGAGAGTGGGGAGGGTCGGAGGGAGAAGCAGGCTTCTCGCAGGAGCCCTACGCGGGACTCGATCCCGGGACTCTGGGATCATGACCTGAGCCAAAGGCAGTCGCTTAACCAACTGAGCCACCCAGGCGCCCCTAGGGCACCTTCCGTTTTAGCAAATGCATCCATACTGGGAACAACAGCTCACGCTCCTTGAAGTTTTACTATATGCCAAGCATTATTCTAAGCCCTGGACATGTATTCCTACAACCGTATGGACCTCACTTTACAGATGAGGACGCTAAGGCAATCGAGAAGCTAGGGAATATGCTATCTTGCCCAAGGTCACATAGAGCCCCCTGCGCCAGAATCAGGGAAAAAGAAGAGTCAGATGAGACACAGTCCTGAACCAACCTGTTGCTCCTGTGAGCACCTCACCATGTTTTGGTGGTCCAGTGCCAACGCCAGCTCATCCTTGCCTCCTCCCTCAGTGCCCCCCAGGCTTCACCCCGATCATGCCCCAACCTCCGGCTCTTCCTCCCAGCTCCCTGAGGCATCTGTTCTTCCGACAGGAGGATTCCTCCGTGGACGGGAGTCCATCCTATAATCTTCCATTTCTGCGACCCTCTCCAATATGGTCTTCCCAGATGATCCACGCTGGGAGCCAGGGCCTGGCACCACCAAGAAGGCCCTGAGAGATTGTCATTTGTCACGTGGGGCAGCTGAGACCCAGAGGAACTGCTGACTTGCCTACTAAGAGCTCACACAGTAATAAACCTGGACCGGGATGCACGCCTGGGAATCCCATTCCACCAGCATCCTTTAGTTCATCTAGCAGCCAGTCAGAAAGTATTTACCAAGCATCTGCTGCATAAAAGGGCCAAGGAGCAACCCAGGGGTTTCTGCTCTACCTTCAGCAGGCTTAACATTTGTGTTCACGCATACTTTCTTCACTCACCATCTCTTCATTCAATCAATCTTTGGTTCCCGTAATAAAGGGATCAAAAAGACAATCACTTCTAATAGAGAGGAGATTCCTTTTTTCAATCAATTGATTTATTTTCTCCAGTTTTGCTGAGATATAATGTTGTATTAGCTTAAGGTGGACAACATAAGGACTTGATATGTGCATGTATTCCGAAATGATCTCCCCGAGAATTATAGTTAACATTCACCGCCACCCGTTTTTTTAATAAATAACAGAAATTTATTTATAATAATAAACAGTGATAAGTGCTTAAAAAATAACTATTCAATATTCTATGACAGCATGCAATTTGTGAGGGAAGCAAGAAGGAATGTGACATAGCCTGGGGAATCAAAGAAAACTTCCTGGAGGAGGTGGCATTTGAAGCGAGATTTTTTTTTTTTTAAAGGGTAGCAGAAAAAAATAAATAAATAAAAATAAAAACAAAAGAGGACAGTAAGAGTACCTGAGGCAAGAAGAGAATTGAGAGGGGGAGCTTGTGTACAGGAAGACCCTGGCACGGAAAGAATATGGCACAGTTAAGACTGGACTATAACCATATAGTATGGAACGTGCACATAACACATCAAGCATGAGGCTCCTTCCAAGGAAGGCAATGAACATTTATTGAGTGACTACGATAGGGCAGTCACTTTACCCCGCCCACTTCCTAGCTGAAGTAACTGAGACTCTGAGGGATCAAGACACTTGCCAAATGCACGTGCAGACACTGTTGCTCTCCCCCCAGACTGCTTATAGTCCTCTGTATCATGTCTGTGGGCCTTTCCTCCAGCTCTTGTGGTTGTTTTCTTGCTTCTGATGACCTGTTCCTGCCATGTCCCTTGGAGGCCCGTCCTGGGGCCACTATGGCCTTTTGCCGTTGCTTCCAGACAGCTATAAAGGCCTGGGAGTTAAAACCCGTGGAGTGACCCTAAGACAATAATGGCCGGGAGCGTGAGGCCCCAAGCACTGCCTGCAGGGGAGACAAGCTCGGAGGCGTACCCCCTACAGTCCCCTGCAGGATCGGGCTCAGCCAGGACCTGGCCCCACATTGTTCCCTCACCTCACGTCTTCCCCCTCTGTCCTGCCTCCCCCCGTTTCCTTCTCGGGTTCTCCTGTGATCCCTTCTTAACAAATCACTCGGACAGGAATTCTCACCTCAGAGACTGCTCCTAGGGAACCCGACCTAAGACGCAGCCCATGTCTGTCTGAATTTGAAGCCCTTTCTCTTGCTGGTAAGACATGATGATTAATCAGAGCAACACTAGTGAAGCGTAAAATGAGTAGTAATGGTAAGAAGTTGAAGAGCAGGGACAGGTTTCGTGGAGCTTAGGGAGGAAGAGGAAAGCCCCAGAGAGTCAAGAGAATAGTTCAGCATCAAAAGATGTATAGGTTATAACCCAACGGAGAAGGCAGGCATCCAGGATGGGGTATGATGTTACAGAAGAATAGCATGACAAGGGGGACAGGTCTCCACAGAAGAGAGGGAATTGGGCCATCCGAGTGGAGTCATGGTGAGCAGCACAGGAAGGAAGGGCAGGGTTAGGCTGGGAAAGGGCTCTTCAGGATCAGGCTAAGGAGGTGGAAAGAATGTGCTCTTTTTTTTTTTATGTTATGTTAATCGGCATACATGACATCGTTAGTTTTTGGGGGGGGGTTTCTATTTTTTTAAATTATGTTATGTTAATCACCATACATTCCATCATCAGTTTGTGATGTCATGTTCCATGATTCATTGTTTGTGCCTAACACCCAGTGTTCCCTGCAGAAAGTGCCCTCTTTAATACCCATCACCAGGCTAACCCATCCCCCCACCCCCCTCCCCTCTAGAACCCTCAGTTTGTTTTTCAGAGTCCATCGTCTCTCATGGTTCATCTCCCCCTCCGATTTCCCCCACTTCATTCTTCCCTTCCTGCTATCTTCTTTTTTTTTTTTAAACATATAATGTATTACTTGTTTCAGAGGTACAGGTCTGTGATTCAACAGTCTTGCACGATTCACAGCGCTCACCATAGCACATACCCTCCCCGATGTCTATCACCCAGCCACCCCATCCCTCCCACCCCCCACCACTCCAGCAACCCTCAGTTTGTTTCCTGAGATTAAGAATTCCTCATATCAGTGAGGTATTATGATACATGTCTTTCTCTGATTGACTTATTTCACTCAGCATTAACACCCACACCTAGGTTCCAATGCTACACCCACTCCTTCTGGAAGGTGTGTGACCTGAAACAGGTAACTCAGTTCACTGAGCAGTGAAATGAAAGGACCTACTTCAGATGTTTGTATTGAGGATTAAATAAGAATAGCACAGTGAAAACCCCTGACCCATTGCTAGAGATCCAAATTGCGCTTTCCACCCCCACCCCCCTCATTCTAGGCGCTTGGGTTCAATTCTGGTAGAGGACTCACTGCAAAGACTTTCATCAAGAAAGTAAAATTTTCAAAGTAACATTTTAGAGAAACTCGTATGACAGTGGCATGCAAGACAAGTTAGAGACAGGTGGGAGACCTGAAGACCAATGAGGAGATGTTTGCAGGAGACCTCTGGGTTTGGTGAGTCACCCTAACCTAGGAAAGTGGCAGTGAGCCCAGGAGGACACCTACAGAGGTGCTGGCAAAAGCGCCAGAAGCCCCAAGAGGCTTTGAGGTTTTGACCTGGTGTCTGAATGAACAGGGATGAGAGAAGAAGAACTGGTTTGAGGGTGAAGGTGGGGAGATGGATTTAATGCATGCTGAGCTTGAAGTTACATCTGGACATCCAGAGAAGCAACAGCATATGGCCAAAAGAGCCAGACAGACCTGGGTTAAAATCCCAGCCAGCCCTGCCGCTCACTAGCTGTGGGACCAGCTAAGCAACAGGACCTCTGCGAGCCTCTATTTCCTTATCTGCAAAAAAGAGAAGGCGAAGACAGGTTGTTTTCAGGCCTGACGCATACCAAATTGTCCGGCAACTTACAAACTGAGAGATGCACAACACATCCTTTCTTTTTTCCTTAACATTTATCAGTCATGGAAAGGAGTGCTGAGGTTGGCCTCAGAGCCGACATTGTAGATTCAGAAAGCACTGGACTCAAGCAGAAGGCTGAGACAGCATAAGCTGAGATCAATTACCTTTTGGAGGAAAATGTCCTGTCAAAGACTGATAGGCACCCAAGATAAATTTTCAGTTAGTTGGCTACTTCTGTTTTCCCACAAGGAGAACAACTCAGTTTGGTTGTGCAAACATTTATGAGCCAGACACAGTGAAAATGGGGACCCTGAGATGAAAAACACTGGGTACCTGCCCGGGAAGGACTCACAGTTTCTTGGAGGTGGCAGACATGGAGAAAACGAAGCAAAGGAGAAGAGTTCTATCAGATGTCTGAACCAAGGGCTGTGGGTACACTGAGGAGGGGGTGATTCATTTTGCCTAGAGGATTTTATGCAGAAATAGCCAGAACGCTAAGATCTCTCCCAAAGAATTAAACACACACAATCATTTTTCAAATAAATGAACCGTGAATAATAGTATTCACTTAGTTATTAGTTCAAAAATGATAGTTCAAAGACAAGGAACTCGACCAAAAATCCTAACCCCAAATTTCTAGGTCATTACAGTAAAAAAAGTAGAGAGATAAAGAATGTAGATCGGCGAGTGTAGGATTCTCTAGATTCCAACACGAATAATTTCTAAACCACATGGGTCAGCCGTGACATGGTTAACCGGGGTTGGCTGCCCGTCATAGAAAGATCCATCTGCGCTTTATCAATTCACAGGCGTGAAGATGGGTGTCAGCAGAGGGAAAAATATTCTTTCCCTATTCACTGAATCTCAAGCAGCCACTGCAAAGACCAGAATGGTGGGCCTGGAAGGAGCCTCAGAGGTTCAGCTAATTCAAACCCTCTTCTGCTTTCCTGACGAGGAAAAGACAGAGAGAGGGGAAGTGATTCACACAAGGTCACCTAGGTGTGGAGAGCCAGGACAGAGCCCAGAGTCCTGATGCCTCACCGAATGCTCGAGGACACCACCCGACCTGTTGAATGAATCATTGACACCAGATCCTCCAGAGTCCATCCTGCCATCAGCGTCACATGTGCGTGCACACACACACACACACACACACACACACACTCCTAAAGTGACCCTCGGTGGGCCACCACCTCCTCTGCATGGAGGAAGCGTCTACCATGCCCTTGGCGACAGCCCACAAGGGTGGTGCTCAGAGCCGGCCCATAGGGTCAGGCCTCCAGGGGATGATCACCCAGCAGGGAAGGATTCTTCAGTTCACCGACTGCTGGCTTCCCTCAATGTTCCACAAAATAGCCTCAGCTGATACTCCCCGCCAACCAAGGCAGGAAGTTCTGCTAATTGCCCTAATAACTTAATGAGATTATTAACCACTACCCTGGGGGGGCAGATTTGGTCCTTCCTCTTGGTTATGAGAATGCATCCATTTTTCATACAATTATACCCGGAGAGGATCATCACCGGGGCTGCCAATTGTGGGCTTATTGGGAGCAATTTAGACGCGAGATTGGATTTCCTTTCTGCATAGAACCTTTTGTTCGAAGCAAATGAACTGGTGTTCCTCGCATTAGTACATGAATAAAATGTTGTCCAAGAGGTGTTTGATCTTTAAGGCTGGCCCGATGGTGGGATAGTGAAGACACAGCTCTGGGGGGTGGGGTGCCTGGTTTCTTGTTGCACCTCGGCACTCCCAGCACGCCAGGCCTCATTTTCTCATTATCTACTGTGACAAGGTTGGGCCAGGTCGGTCTTTCAGAAAACTGAGGGCCCACGAACTATCCACACCACTTTAGAAAACGTTGCAGAATTATGCGTATTACTGACCTAATGCCTCACAGACTGAGGAAATTGTGACTTCTCTCAGGTAGAATTATATCTTCTGAGTGTGAAATGCCAGTTAGCTCAGCCTGGTCAGATGCTCTGATTGTCAATGACATCATGGGGATTTAGAGGAAAACAAAGGGGTGGGGGGGCCACTGAGGAAACTGACTTCTAAGGTCTATCTCTGATTGACTATGCATTCATTGAAACTCAGCTTCCCTGACCCTGCCAGGCTGAATTTACTTGTGCCCATCCAGCCCCCCTCACTTGAGATTTCTGCTAACTATGGACACCTCTGCCTTCTCCCAACTAGGCTGTGCCTGCCTTCCTTAAGGTAGGTAGGGATGCATGCCAGTTATTGCCCTACCCAGGAGTGTGTGAGAGCCGGCTCGCACTGGTTTGCAAGAGCTAATGACATGCGTTTCTTCCCAGGTCAATGACTTCATGAAACCGGTCGTGGTGGGAGTATTTACAACAGGGAAATTGAAAAACATTACAAATCAGGACTCTGTTGCCTCCCAGAAAGCTACTTGTTAAATATTTACTAGCACATCACTGACTACATACATCCCCAGTGCTTAGGTTTTAGGGTGTAAGAACTGCACAGTTGAATTTTGATGAATAAATGAATGATCAGAGTCAGCAAACGTGGGGGCTGATAGGTTTCAGGCCAAGCTGCATGCACAAGTGAAATAGAAAGTTGCCCAAGTAACTTGTATGAACTTCGGCTGTGTTTTTAAAAATCACCTGATGCCTCAGCCCCATCCCAGTCCTGAATCCCTGGGGTGAATTCCTTGAACATCAGTATTTTCTAAATATCCCCATATGATTCCAAAATACGGCCAAATTTGAGAACCACTGGTTTAGAGAAAATTTCCTAGGTTAGTCTTAGCCCCCCATGACCCCCATCTTCAAGCACCCCAAATGTCCCCAGTGCCTACCATTTGAACACAGGGAGACTGAGTCAAGGGAAGGGATTAAATTTCATTGGTAGGTTAGTGGCCATCCCTTTAATAAGAGGCTGGGTTACAAGGATGCTCTCCCCTCCCCAGTTGGTATGGTTTTGACTTTTTGGCTCATATCTAGGATGATGATTTAGTTAGGTGGCCATTTAAGAAAAAGCATCTCCACTCTGTCGAAAAGAGTTCAAAGGCCCCAGGCTAAAGACAGTTTCCCTCCAAGTCCCTAGTGCATGGCCATTGTCCCCAACTCCCCAGGCTTGAATGCCCCTGCCATTCCCTTTGCTCCACGCCGCATGGCTGCTGGTTTTCTCCCTTTAAAGGGCCAGCACAAGCACCACCTCCTCTTTGAGGCTCTCCTTGATCTCCAGAGCCATCAGCAAGACATGGAGGCAAAAGCCTGGGCTTTGGAGTTAAACAGACTCTGAGTTCAAGCTACTGCTCTGCTTGACAGCTGCGAAAATGTGGCACATCATCTAGCTTCCCTGAGCCACAGGTTCTGCCTGCACAAAACGTGGTTGACGACACTTAGACAAATTGGCGTAACGTAGCGAGATGTGCATGGTGTCATGCCCTGCAAATGGTAGAGAACAGAACCATGCGATTTTAGTCTAGTCTGCTCTGCCCTGCAGTGGCTGTTCATTGTGGTTGAGTCATGCCCCTCTCTGACCCTCCGTCTCCTCCTCTGAAAATGATGGTGTCTGACTGATGTTCTGGATGCGCCTTCTCAGTTCTAGAGGGACTTCGTGTCTCCGCCTCTCCCCTGGCATTTACTGCCTTACACAGTGATTGATCCTTTTCTATATACGAGCTGGCTCCCCAACCAGATTAGGGGATCCCAGAAAGCTCTGAATGTGCCTTATTAGTCGCTGTATCTCTAGGGCCCGGAAGAGTGCCCTAAACATTGATCACAACAGACCATTGCCTTCACTCTCCCCTGCTTTATGAGTGCCTCATCCAATGAAGGGGCCAGCTTGAGTCTAGGACAGCGCCGTCTGAGGCTCCAGGCCCAGGGCGCTGTGCCCCCACAGACCCGAGGCTGCTGTAGCTACTTGTAAACTGCTGAATATGTGTCACTGCCAGCCAGGATCTGCGGAAACATTTCCCAAATTATAAGAAGAGCTACATGGTGAATTACTGATGCATTGGCCATGGGACTGGATAATGTTTTTTCAGATGTCACCCACCTGGAACGATACATAAAGAACACTGTGTGGTATCACCTGGATGTGGTCAAAAGAAACCACTGGAAGGCACACCATGCGGGGGGTGGGAGGGAAGCCCCATCCCATCCTCGGATCCCTAAGTCATGAGTTACACTCCGCAATCTCTAGTCAGTAATTGCTTCTTTCCCTAAGTGATGCCGGAGCCAATGTGTTTTTTATTTCTCCTTAAATGAGGATTTGCTAGCAGGCCTGTATTTTTTCTCACCTAATAACAAGTGGCAGCAAAGTGTGAAATTAGCTATAACAAGCACCAAAAATGGAATTTTGCAAACTCTCAAACAAGTTGAGAAATCAGGAGCTGGCCCTCAAGATCCAGTGGCAGGTAGTGTCTTCTTGACCCTGAGCCCACCAGAAGGGGCTCGGCCAATTCCCTGGCTCCAGACACCCACTGGGTTTGGGGGTTAGGAAACTTGGTGACCTATAGCCACTGGGAAGTTTTACTGATGCCAACATTGACCCCTTTGATGCAGGCATCCCCAGAGATGAAGGCAATGGCAAAAGAAATGGGGCTTGTGGAGATGAGATTTCAAATATTGCTCCCTAGAAGGGCTGATCTGTATGTGTAATTTCAGCGTTTCCTATATAGAATCTCAAGGGCCCTAGAGAAACAAAGGAGATCCTGGATGTGTCAGAGGACTCCACACTCCTCACTACCTTGCCCGCTAGCTGCGTGGCCTCAGAGCAGGACTGCCACGTAGCCAGCCACGCTGGCCAAACCCCTCACGAGGCCAGGCTGTGCCGTTCCCAGAGGGGACACCACCCATGGCTCCCACTGGGGCTGTGCACTGGCAGGGAAATTTTTCTCTCTCTGAGTCTTAATTCCCTCATTTGTGAAACAGAGACAAGAATGCCTTATTCACGGGACAATTGGGAAAATAAAATTGTGCAAGTGTGGCAATCAGGCCATTTCCCTGTCCTCACTGCAAAGCCCCATCCCGACCTATCCTTTGAGGCTCGAGACCCAGAGCAGGACAGCGAGGGAACACCGCCTGCCCATCCCTGGTCCACGTCCCCATCTCATGTACCAGGGCTCCTGCCATTCTCTCTCTCTGACTGAGTCCCACTCATGCCCTTTGGCACCGAGGCTCCCTTCTGAAAGTGATGCCATACTTTCAGGAAGCCTCCTCCAGCCCCTTCAAGATTCTGGGCCTCTATTCTTGTCTACGACTGGCTCTCAGCTTCAAGCCTGCCCTTCCGTACTCTGCCTTATGCTGGCCCCCGAAGACTTACTCTTGCTTTGCCCACCCGGCCCCCCGTGAGGCCTGGCTGCTGGAGGGGATGGGGGGTGCTGCAAGGAGGGAGGAGGAAAAAGAAATTGCACCTGCCAGCCTGCTTGATGGGGCGTCCTGTCTACTTCCTCTCCCTTCCTCTCCCTGCCAGCCTCCCCCCTCCTCACTCACCCCTGCAGTCGTATTCTACCCAGTAACATCGGTTGGATCCAGGTTTTAGTTCTTCCCAACAGTTTCACAACGCTCCTCATTGTATTCCCTCTGACGGCGGACCCCCTCCAAGCTTCTAAGTTTTCATTATTCCACATCTTCTCGTTCCCCTAGGGGCCGTGGCTTCCTAGAGTCACTCTACCTGTGATAACGTATTGTGTGCTCGCTCTCTCCCGCTCTCTCTTTTAAGCTATCTAGTTAACAATTCATTATTCCTCTGTCCTTTAAGTTACCTGGTTAACAATTCATTATTCCGAGGTAATAATTCTCTTAATTTCATTCTCTTTGTTAAAAAAAAAAAAAAAAAAACTCAAGCAGGTTCTTTCTCCTTATTGGACACTAACTGTTACATCCACATACAACCCATGACTTGGGATTTTCAAAGTGCATATCAAACAAACATACCACTGTCATCTATCATTCATCTCCCTAGTCTTTCTTCTTTCTATCCTTAGGGCCAAAAGTAGTGTCTGGCTCAGTGAATACTGGTGAGTTTGCGAACAACAGAAAGAAGGAGTGAATGACGCCTGTGAGAGTCATCACAGTTCAAGGCATGATCGTTGGGACTTCTGGCCAGGACCCCTCCCTGGGATGGCAGTGGGGAGGATTCCAGCCAGGAATGTTCCAATATAAAACACCTTGAGACTCTCTGGAATCATGCCCCAGTTAGTCATGAGTTACTGGGGCATGATTCCAGAGAGTCTGGAGTCCTGGGGTCCAATCCTAGCTCGGCAACCTACGCACTGCAAGACTTTGAACGAGTGATTCAACCTCTTTGACCTGTTTTTTCGCTTTCACAGGATAAGGAATGTAAGCCACTTCTTCCACCTCATCTCCTGGAGTTTGCCTCAAGAGCGCCTGAGTATACATCACAGGAAGACATTCACCTTTCTCTAAATGCCTCATTCTTGTTGGCTGACAACACCCCTGGGCCTTGCTTGCACTGATTCCCCTGCCTGGAAAGGCTTGACCTTGTAAAACCCCACTTAGTCTTCAAGATGTTACTAAACACAACTTCCCCTGGGAAGACTTCCCCAACTACAGCGCAGGGTCCCGAGCCTGCAGAGTTAGCAGCTACGTCTTCTGAGGCTGGAGCATTCACATACCCCGTCTGCCAGAGAAAAGACCGATCTCGGCTGTGGCCATCTCTTTGTGTGTCCCTTCATGATGAGATCACGAGAACGTGGAAAGAAAGGACCTTCTTCTTAGTCATTTTTACATCTCTGGGGCCCTTTAAACACACCTGCTGTCCATGTGCGCATGCGCCGTGCTAACCGCGAGGTACGTCAACTGAGTCAATGGTCCTGGCTCTGCCCTCCTGGAGCTTACAGTCAAGTGGGAGAAAAACAGACCAAAAAAACAAAACAAAAAAAAAATTAACGAGCCTGCATCTAAAAGAGAAATCCAAATCCTGAAACGCGTAATGAGGGATGCAGATGGCATCACGACAAAGACTAACTGGTGGAAGGAGATTCCCTAGGAGTCTCCTAAGAGGCCTCTCCGAGGAGATGACATTTAAGCTGCCATCCTGAGGCTTTGAAGGAGCCATCCAGCTGAAGGGCTGGGGAGAGTTCCCGGGAGGGAGACCCAGCACACGCAGGTTCACAGGATGGAAAGAGCTGGGCGTGTGTGATGCTCCGGCAGAGGTGCGGGGGCGGGCAGCCGCAGCACACAGAGCAACCTGAGCGAAGGGCCCAGTGTGGGGAGTGATGGCGAGAATGGGGGCGCGGTGTGTGGGTGGCCTTGAGGTGCGACAGGAAGGCGCTGACCTAATTGGATTTGATTTTAAATGAGTACTCTGAGCTCTAGGCTCCTCACTTGAAAATGGGGCTCCTATCAGCTACTTTTCAGGGTTTTCATAGGCGGGAGCCCTTCTGGAGATGTTGACCTCTACACCAAGACTTAAAAAATAGAAGAAGACAGTCCCGTGAAAGTTAAGGTCAAGCTCATGGTACTTGGCGTACAATAAGAACTCAAGTCAGTGGGGTTTCCTTTGGTTGTGTTTCCTTAGCTGTTTTTGTTTGTTTGTCCATTTGGCAAATGAATGTATGAATCACCTGATATTTGCTCAAGATCTACTCTATCAGGAGTGGTCTCTGCTTGTCGCTGGCAGCTAAGAAAACCTGACCATTTGGTGCTGATTTTTTATAGAGGTAAGCAGGTTGCCCACAGAAGTGGCTACCAGCCGGTCCTCCCACCCCAGTTCGACCTTGCCTTACTGAAGGGGGGGATGATGTGGGAGGCCACCATGCCAAGAGCCCTTTGAAATAGTCAAAGCAAACAGCATTGTCTTGTGGAAGGCAAACTGAAGCCCAGAAAGAGAAAGTCAGAGTGGCCCAGCACCAAAACTGGCCCTCGAGTTCCAGTCTCCTAACCTTAAGTCTGGAGTGCCTTCCCCTACACCAACCTGCCGAGGGCAACTCTAAGGTTGAAGGAAGAGTGTCATTGAGGAGCCTTTGAACTTACCTTCGGCCCAACTCAAGCTTCAGTATCTTCACTGATGCTAAATTACCTGCTCGGGGGAGGTGTATGCACTTGGAAAGTGGACAGAAATTCACTCCTCCAGACTGCTAGCCGAGCACACAGCAGTGTTCCTTCTGGCAGAGAAAGCAGGGAGCTGTGTTCCAAGTTCGAAAGGGCCAGAAGAGCTGCTTACACTTAAACTCAAGGTTGTGTTCAAAGGGCCTGAAGACATCATCTGGCATCCAACTTCAACCTTACCAGAGAAGAAACCCCAGGCCCAGAGAGGGGAAGTGACCAGCCCAATACCAATCAGAATTCACAGCAGAGCTGGAAGGGGCACCCAGATCTTCTGACTCCTGGCCTCACTCTTTCCTGTACACTGTGCCACCCCCCTTCTCGGCACTGCTTTGAAATGGCATCCTGACCTCCTCCTAGACCGTGCATGTCTGAGCGCTGGTATCAGAGCTTCGCTAACTTGTTCTCCCCTCCCCTCTCCAAATGGCTGCCGAAAGCACCCCCAAAAAGTTTGCTGATTCTGGTTGTTGCAGGCACACTTTACAATTGCCCAGGGGCGATTCCTAGATAGACACCCAGTGAAAGGTATTTGGTGTGTCTCACAACAGAAGAACCCCCCCCCACACACACACACACACACTTGAAACTAGCTGATAATCTCAAAGGCAAGAGAAGAAAGGCAAGGCTGCTCTAAGACCTAAATCCTTATCCCACATCTGCATTACCATGCTCCATGACCGTGGTTCAGTCTCCTGAACCACCTGGTGCAGTCTCTTCAACTACCCTGTTCCTTTTAATTTAAGTTTCTAAATAGCCAATCCATTAGGCATGGATAGGGCTGGGGACGTGTGTGTGTGTGTGTGTGCGCGTGTGTGTGTGTTCCTCATTTGGCTCTCAGAACAATTGACGAGGGCAAGTATCATTATTCATCCCATTTTATAGATGCCAACGTTTAATCAATCTCCAAATACTGAGGTCACCGCTCTGTCCCGGACACTGTGCTAAGCAGGACCCCTGCTCTCATGGAGCTGACACAGTACCTTAATGGAGAAACCAAGGACCATAAAGTAGAAATTCCTTAGTAAGCCAAGCCTTCAACTGGGACCTCTTTATTCCAGATCTCTTCTTCCTTCTATAGCGCTGAGTTGTATCTTATTAAGAATAAAGACTGAAGCGGAGACAAGATGATCCCCAGGGAAGGGACTCATTCATCTTCTCTGTCCTGAATCTTAGAGTGATTCTTGGGCAAGAAGGTCATCTCCCCCTGCAAATGGCTGGCATGCAGCAACAGTCCACAGACTATGCCATGATCAGGCAAAAACGAGAGAAAAACTTACAAGCTTAAGTGTGTGCGTGTGTGTGTCTGTGTGTGTGTGTGTGTGCACGTGAGGAGGAACCACAACTATCTAGAAATTTGCTATTGGGACAAGGAGAGGACCATCCCTCCCTGCACATACACGCTTAGTCCCCATGTTAGAGGGCCCCAGAAACCCCAGAGTGTTCTGGGTGGAGCCCTGCATAGACCTGGCCTCAGGATCAACCCCAAATCAAACCCTCAGCATCCTTGGTGCTTTCTTCCCAAATGTGAGGACCCCAGGTCTCCCCCCATCGCAAGCCTGTGTACTACACTTTTTGGTTTGCAAAGAACATTTGTATTTGTTTTTCAGATATGAAGAGCCTATCATAGTGGCCGGTGGAGTGGGGTGGCAGAAGGAATATTTGGCCAGGGCCTCCCATTCAGATTTACCTCAGATTTAGACTTTTGGTTTCCACATAAGGGTACACAGACAGATGTTGCTATTTAGGGTGTTGGAAACACTGACTATTTGTGACTATTCAACACAGCCTACCATTCTGTAACTCTGTCTTAGCATTTCTCAGAATAAGAGCTCTAGAAATGGGAACGCTTAGGGCACTTGACTTTGTGAGACCCTGAAAACACCCCTGGGAAGGCTAAAGAACAGGGAGTATCACCCTCACTTCACATAGGGGAAAACTGAGGCCCAGAGCTCCCAGGTCAGAACCATCTAGTACAACCTGGTTCCATGTGGCTGGGAGCACTTTAGAGACTCCCCAAGGAATTGAGTAGGGTTGTAAATGCAAAATACACATTGGATTTCTAGGACTTAGTACAAAAAAGAAGGTTAAATACCTTAATAATTTTTATATTTATGACATGTTGAAATGATACGATTTTGGACATGTTTACAAAATACATTGTTAACACTTGTTCTACCTCTCCCTTTTCACCTTTTTTAAATGCAGTTATTAGAAAATTTGAAATTACATGTGAAGCTCCCATTATATTTATATTTTTTAAGATTTTATTTATTTTATTTGCCACAAAGAGAGAGAGCGCACAAGCAGGAGGCAGGAGCAGAGGGAGCAGCAGGTTCCCCGCGGAGCAGGGAGCCCGATGTGGGGCTCGATCCCAGGACCCTGGGATCATGACCTGAGCCGAAGGCAGACACTTAACCAACTGAGCCACCCAGGCGTCCTGCTCCCATTATATTTCTATTGGCTAATGCTGGCTCTGAGGGAAGAAGGTACCACGGACCTCAAGTATGTGCTGGCTTCTAATGCAGCAGGGGGCATTCATGCTAAACAAAACAGCCTTAAGGAATTTTAGACCAGCTCTTGCCCGAGTCAATGGAAATGACCTGAATTCAGGGACTGGGGGGGCCAGATTTCCACCAGCCATATTTCCAAATCCACGGAGAGCCATCAAGTGAGGTCAGAGCAGTCAAGGAGGGTGGTGTAGGAGGGTGCTCACATTTTGGATGAGAATGTCACACTACATGCAGGCTGGCTCCCTATAAATCACCTTGATCTGTCACCCAATTAGATGGCAAAATGAAACATCCAGGCGGAAATGAAATTTTAGCCACAACAGCAGCATTGTCCAGCTCCAGCTTGCTGTCTGGAGAGGGCTTGCCCCACATGAGCTGTAAGCATGAACGTTGCAAGGGAAACTCCAGGAACCCGGCTCCTTCCAGGCCTTGTGGGCAAGAGTGTGTCAGCCCTCAGCTGTCAGGGTGGTGGGCAGAGGGCTGGGCTCTGTTCCAGTTAGAATCGGTGTTTCCCAGGGTCCAGGCCAAATAAGAATGAGTCCCCAGGTCACTTTGGTCCATGTGGGCCTGAGCCTCCAGGTTCAGACCGGGAGACAATGTTTTGAAATAATCCAAGTAAGTTCTGAGAGAGAAAAATGCCAGTCTCCGTGGCGCCAGCCAGCCACAGGGCCTCTGGTGGCCTCGCCTTCTGAAGAGATCTCAGCCACCCCTACCCTGGGAGCTTTAGACGTACACAGTTTGCCTGGATACCAGGGTCCAGCCGATTCTGTTTTGTATTCTCTGTGACCTTGAGTAAGTTCCTCCGTGTCTCTGGGGCTGGTCCCTTCTTCTGCACAACCGGGATAATATTGGCCTAGATGATATCTCAGGGTCTTTTGAACTCCAACACATGCTCCATGATCTCACTCCAGCACACACAGACACACACAAACACACATGGAGACAGAGACATACAGACATGCCCGCCGAGAAACACATGCACAAGCACATGTACAAATAAACGTACACACAAAAGTGTACACACAGGCACACCCACACAGACACAGACCTATACACAAATACATATACACACATCCACAGACACACACAAACCTATAGACACACACACCTCCTCAGACACATATAAACATACATACACAGACCTACACAGACATATAGAGAGACATATGAACACACACCCACAGAGCCAAGCATAAACACACCCACCCCCAACAACACACAAACACATACCGGTCCACACAACCCATTTCGTTCAAGTGATGACTAAACCTGAACTTTTTACCAACAAAACACTCCAGGCTCCAAAACTCCACCAAGACCAGGGCCTACAGAGATGTCTGGATGCCTCCAGTCAGACACACACGCACACACACACACACACACACACACACACACACACACACACCACACGCACATCCCAGAGCCCCTTCTGTTTTCATACCCATTGCCTCCTCCCTCCTACAGACCAGACTTCAGCCCCAGATCACTCCCAAAGGCAAGAACTACACTCTACCTGCCATGTAACTCCACAGTCGCATATCTGGGTCACTGGCGACACTGTGTCACCTCTCACCTCCTTCTGCAGCCCCGTGCTTTCAACCTCCTTCTCCAATGGCCTCTTCTCTATCCCCCACAAATGCACTGGCGCTCCCCACAGGTCAGAAATCCTCATGGCCTGCCCTCCTCTCGAGCCCATGTCTCCTTCTCTGGCTGGCTAAGCTCCTTGAGTGGGAAGTTCACCTGCATGCCTCTGTCCCCCCCGTCCTGGCTCTCCGGAGCCCTCTGCCTCCAGAAACCTCTCTGGCAGAGTGTGACCCAGCAGCTCTCTAATTGCCAAATCAAAGACACTCTTCACAGTCCTCACATGACCAGCCCCGTAGCATCTGCCCCCATGACTCACTCCCGCCTGGCTCCGTGACACCGCTCACTCGGTTACCTCCCCACCCCCCCCGCCAAGTGCTCCTTCTCAGCCTTCATGTGAGCCCACACGCATCCCTGGGCCTCGTGTCTGCCAGTGCAGTCCATAGATGTCCGCTAAGGCATCTTCCCCACGCGTGCTGCAGGCGACCTGCAGAGACACCGCCTCCCCGCTCCCCCGTCCCCCTGTTTCAGGTGTTTGCACCCCCAGCACCGCCTGGCCCCGAGCCAGGAGTCTGGAAGTCAGCCCAGACTTCCTTCTCATTTCCTCCAACCCACTGTCTTCCTGTGGTCACAAAAGCCTGACCGCTTCACCCATGATAGCCTCCAGGCCCCGGCCTTCTGCCGTGGCCCATGTCTAGAGTCGGTAGGTGCCTCCCGCTATAACCTGCCATTCCCATGCTCTGATTCCCACGGCACCTTCTCCTCTGAAGGATCCAGGACCTGTGTTTTAGACATTTTGTAATCCGACCTCCATCTACCTGGCCAGCCTTCTCTCTCGCCCCTCCTTCACACATACCCAATACCACAGAGATGCTTATTTTTACCCCCCAATTTCCATGTGCATCTCCCGCAACTGGACTGAGTAGTTCCAGAGAGGGAGCAGTTTTGCCTGGTTATTGGCACCAGCGTCACCCCCTCTAGGGAGTGTTCCCGGATGAGCCCTCTCAGCCTTCAGGCAGGGCTAGGGGCCCCGGCCCCGCTCTCCTCGTACCCTGTGGATATATTCAGCACAGTCCTTGTGCAGTCCGATATCACCCTACAACTCGCCTGAGCTCCTTGCGGACAGAGACTGATTTATTTCTGAATTCTCAGAGACTCGCAACAGTCCCCGTACATAGCAGGTGAGAAACAAATGTTGACTGAATGAATGCATGCATGAATGAATGACTGAAGCAGACTAACTCAGCCCAGGGCAAGAGTTCAGGTCCTGCTCAGAGCCCTGCCTTTCTACTGGGAAGGTCAACCTTTAGTGCGGGTTCCTGGTGACACCTAGCAACAGTTACCATGACAACTGAAAGCACCATTTTTCCCAGGGCAATCCTCTCCCCCCATCCTGCCCCCCTCCCAACTCTCCCCACCTGGCTAGGCAGATGAAGGAGGCAGCCCTCCTGCTTCAGAAAGGAGGGAGACGGGCTAGCCTCCCTGAAACAGTTGATCATATGGCCTGGGGCAGAGGTCCTGATGGAGATGGAGAAGACCGCATTCACAGAGTCAGATGTGCTTAGGAGCTCCAGGCAAAAGAAGGAGGGACAGACTGGGCCAACTGGCAGCGGAATCCTGGGGACACCCAGAGGGAAGGCTTATCCGAGGCTCTCCAGGTCCACAGGGAGCTGGGAGGAGAGGTTGTCCCCGGGGGTGGGCATGTGGGGAGGGTGGGAGAGAGCTGGCCTGAGGGCTCCATCCAGAACACAGACTGCACAGCCCAGATGCTCCGCCCCCCAGGCCCACCCCTTCCAGGTCCTCCTCCAGGACCCGTGCCAGGCCCCAGCTCCCTGCCCGGGGCAGCTCCGGGCCACATTGTGTGCTCTCACAGTTCCTAACAGTTGCCTTGATAAATCACCACCCTTGTACTTACAGTTCAGTGTCAGTAAGATCCCAGAGGGGAGAGGCCGCGTCTGTTTGAATCATCACTACAACCTCAGTGCCTTGCGTGGTGCCGGCGCATGGATGCGTGAAGGGGTGCACCAGTGAAGTGAGAGCTGTTCTGAGACAAGAAGAGGGAGCTCGGAGGCTCGGAGGCCAGGAAGAGAAGCCACCAAGGGCCTCTCTGTGCCAGTCACACTACATAAACAGACATCTTTATGGGAGAAGAGGAAACCAGGGCTCCCAGAGGGCAAGTCACTTGCAAGGTCATATGGATGAAGTAGTAGAGGCAGGATTTGAAGAGGCCTCTGGCCGCAGGGTTGTGCTTGTTGCTCTACCCACACCAGAGCCCCTGGGGCAGAGATGATGCCTCCTCACCTTCCTGCCCCTGGCTTCCTTGTCCCATCTGCCTGCACTCTCCAGGCAAGGAGCGCCCGACTCTGTGGCTCACTGCCATGTATCAGAAATCCTCCAGGGGAGAGCGACTCCAGCTGCCTTCACCCTATCACCCTGAGAGTGTACAGCCCCGATGGAGGGGAGGAGCTGAGTACATTACTGTCAGAGAGACACCCCAGGTGGGTTCAAAGCAAAGAGAACATCAGTCTCTCCAGCTGCAAGACCCCGGGACAGCCACCACCCCACAGAGGGGAGTCAACTTCATACAGGAACTCTGCCTTTCTCTTTCTCCCCCCCCGCCGACCCCCTGCTGAGCTGGTCTTGGTTCATTCTGGCACCCTACAGCAGCTTGATGGAGCAGTGAAAATCATTTCCATTCTGCCATTCTGCCTACCTCATCAGGCAGAAAGTTTCTGGACTTTGGATTCAATTTTAGCCTCCACTGCTCAGAGTTGGAGACACTGGATATGCTATTAACCCGCCTGGGCAAAATGCGGGCCAGTGGGTAAAGCAAGGAAGGATGTCCTAAATCTGGGCTCCTTTTCGCAGGCTTCTTCCTGGCTTCCTGTATCAGGCCAAAGGCACCAGGTGCTGGCTCAGTCCTGCTGGGCTTCAAGCACTAAATATGGCCCAGGCAGGCAGGGGTTAACAGCATCCAGCACAGAGTTCCAGGAAACCTGCTACAGACTGACTATGTCTGCCCCAAATTCCTATGTTGAAACCCTAGTCCCCAAGGTGATCGTATTTGGAGGTGGGGAAGGTAATCAGATCACGGGGGTGCAGCCCTCAGGAGGGGATTACAGCCCTTATAAGAAGAGATAATCTCTCTCTCTCTCTCTCTCTCTCTCTCTCTCTCAGCCATGCGAGGACATGGCCAGAAAGTGGCCATCAAGAAGCCAGGAAGCAGGCCCTTACCAGACACTGATTCTGCAGGCACCTTGACCTTGGACTTCCCAGCCTCCAAGATTGTGAGACCTCAGTGTTTGCTGCTTAAACCTCCCGGTCTCTGGTATCTGTTAGAGCAGCCCGAGTTGACAACACACTCCCCTCGCTGTCAATCGGGTCCACACCTTGAGGCCCAGTTCTGAAAACAAGGCTCTTGAGCCTCAGCTTCCTTACCTCTGAAATCGAATAATAACAGCTCTTCAGTATTGATGCAAAGCTTCAAAGGGGCATGCTGTGTAGAATGCTTGGCACAAAGTAAGTACTCACAATTACTAAGCACCCTTATCCCCATGTCCGTCCACCTGAATCCCCTGCAAATAACACCTCTGCTCTTCTTTGCCTGGTTAAATCTGGGGTGGCACTGGGGTGACAGAAGGGCTCTAACTCCTAAGGTGCCAGGGCAGAGACCCCAGGTTAGATCTTCCTCATAGTCCTGTCCCCTGCAGAGGTATGAGCTCAGAGCCACATGGCTCGGAGGGAGCATCTCCCACAGCCCCAGACTGGAGTCCAGGCCAAGGAACACCGTGCTGCCGGTCGGGGGGGGGGGGCGGCGCGGGGGAACATGTGGCCAGCTCTTCAGGGCTCATTCTGTGCTTCACGGGGCCTCAGGGCAGGTCTCCCCTGTGAAGCATCCTCTCCCCACCTCTCGGAGCGGCTCCCACGCGCCGCTGCAATGAACCCACATCTTCATGATTCTTGAATCTAAAGATTTGGAGAGATCAGCTGTCCCTCCATGATCACAAAGGAGTAAACAGACAAGACAGTGATAACTCTGCACTCTTTTTGTAAGGAGATTTTCTTAGTATGTCTTTGGTTTGGGTTTTGCCAGCCTCTTAGATCCCTGTGGAAGGTTAATGCTTTTAACTTAAAAAAAAAAAGAGAGAGAGAGAGAGAAAGTTAAAAGGAAACAAAACCTTTTACTAGTTGTATGACCTTGGACGCATGCTCAACCTAATCTCTAAGATTCAGTTTTTCCTTCTCAAAAATGGAAAGATGACCAGCTCACATGCTATTGCGGGGTTCAGATGGGATGATGCATTCGTATGCACGCAGAGGCAGATATTGTTAGGAACGGTCATGAAACCCTTTCCATAGGGGAGCTCCAAGATAAATATGCCTGTCAACATATAAAATGAACATGCCCTTTGATCCAGAATATGTAAGCAATATCCAGACACAAAAGTTTACCGAGATGTGTTTGCCTGTATATTCAAAACTGGAAACAACGTAACCACCCCTCACACATCCATCTTCACAGTGAGACACTGTGAAACTGGTCCCAGATGATGCAAAGGGGTTTGACGTAAATCATTAATAGGAAAAAAAAATGCATCAAAGTGCAAACCAGTGCCGATGATACAGTTGCTGTAAATAAAAAGGAGATGGTCATAGATGTTACGACAGCTGTAGATATGCAAGCATACATATAATGTACCTTTACTAGAAGGATCCAGAAGAAACTGCTAACAGTGTTTGCCTTTGAAGAAATGGACTGGGGCTCCAGATGTAGAAGGCAAATTTGCCTCTTTTTTTTTTTTTTCCTATCTTCCTGAGTGTTTGAATATGTCTGCCATGCCTATGTATTACTTTTAAACAAATGGAAGAAGACCACGGGTACACAAAATTTGTAAGTGCTTTTATAAATTTATAGAGCCTGAGATACTTATCAGGGAGTTTAACATTTTAGTTTATTAGAAGAAAAGGAAAACCTGAAATGTACCTCATGTATTGCTGTGTTAGAAAACCGCCTCAAGGGAAAAATGAAGGGGGGGGAATCGGAAGGGGAGAAGAACCATGAGAGACTATGGATTCTGAAAAACAAACTGAGGGTTCTAGAGGGGAGGGGGTGGGGGGATGGGTTAGCCTGGTGATGGGTATTAAAGAGGGCACATTCTGCGTGGAGCACTGGGTGTTATGCACAAACAATGAATCATGGAACACTACATCAAAAACTAATGATGTAATGTATGGTGATTAACATAACATAATAATAAAAAAAAAAGATTAAAAAAGAAAACCGTCTCAAGGGCACCCAGGTGGCTTGGCTCAGGTCATGATCCCAGGGTCCTGGGATCCAACCCCATGTCAGGCTCCCTGCTCAGCAAGGAGCCTGTTTCTCCCTCTCCTGCTCCCCTTGCTTGTGGCTTCAGTCCCCTGGCAGCCTCTTTGTTCTAACTGCTTTGACATCCTAGACCTACAAGTGTGATCCTCTCCAGGTCAGCCTGCCCTAGGGAGCCCCTGCACTGGGTGTCAGTTCAGGGGTGTGGCTGAGCTGGCTCTGATGAGTGAGGTAGGTCATGGGGATATAGCTTCTACAGAACTCCTCACCGCCTGCTCTCTCCCACCCTGACTGCCCAGAATCCTCACACATGCTCAGGGGCCTCAGGCTTAGTCTGTGGAGCATCCCTTGAGAAATCCCCAAGGCCACGAGTTCTTAACATTGTGTCGTTTTTGCTTCCTCTCCTCCCGAGATGTCTCTAGGTTCAAATACCCACCTGTCCGCCCCCCTTCTGAGGGAAGTCATCCGGCTCGAGGGATAGAGCAACACACCAGGAGTCAGAAGACAAGCCTTCCGGTCCAGGGTCAGTCTTTGTCTGACTGTATGACTTTGGGAACCCCACCTGCCACCGCTGGGTCTGTTTCCTTAGTAATAGAATGAGGGCCAATCAGCCCCCGAAGCCTCAATGGGAGGCCAATCTGGGACTGCTCTGCTCCAATCAGGACTGCTCCAATCTAAACCTCTCCCGTGTTGGCATCTTTTTCTTTTTTAACAACTTTACTGAAACACAGCTATCGCCATGATGGACTATTTTTAGCAATGGGCTCTAGCCTTAAAAAAAAAAAAATACTTTTAAACAAATTTTAAAACACTACCTGGAAAAGAAAAGAAAAACTATCTTTCAGCTGTGACATGTCGGGGGCCCAGGGGTGCATTCTCTGAAGGCGATGGTGGTGGGGAGGGGAGTATGTCAGACTTGGGGGGGCGGTGGCTGTGACCTGCTGCTTGGGAGGGACGAGCAGAGTCAGCTGCTCGGTGTGCCCTCCGGTGATGGGGACAAGGGCCGGCCAGCCTTCTTTGTGGGAGCCGCCAAAGGCAGGGTGCCATACGCACACAGAGAACCTGCCACGGAAGTCACAGTGACTGATTGGGCCTCTCTCCCACCTCTCTCCCAATGTCCACAGCCAAACACGATGTTTGTTTCATGTATTAAATCTGGAGAAAATCTACCTGAAACAGGCTGAAAGAAATAAACGCGCTTACAGACTTGGTGACCGAGGAACAGAGCTGTCTTGTAGCCAACTGCCCACTTTCCCGCAGTCCCGGGGCCCCAGATCAGCACTAGGAAAAGCCACGAGGTGGGGGAGCACTCTGAGCACCCTCTCCCTGTTCTCCATCCGTCACTTGGGGACTGGGCTCCACTGAGCAGCTACAGGGGAAGCCAGCGCACAGCCGCAGAACAAAAACCAGGCTGGGTTTTGAATGAGCTTTGCAGCCTGCTGCTTGTAGTACACTTAGCAAGTAACAGAACCTACCCGAATCTCAGTTTCCTCGGGTGTAAAGGAGGCATCCTGATGCGCACCTCAGTTGGCGAATAAATACAGAAATGCCTGGCCTATAGTAGTGCTCGACAACCATCACGTCCCCATCCTCCTCTCTTTACCAAGAGCCAGCTCTGAGCTCAAAGCTGTGAGGAAGGACAGAATGAGAGCAACTCTGTCCTCAGGAGCTTCCAGAATAGTTTAGGGGGAAAGGAAGACAGATGTAACAGACAACCTCAGTGGTGGTCAAGGTGAAGGATAAGAGGACTGACGAAGGTCACACATATGGCCGCCTTCCTCATCCCTTCCTGCACAGCTTCCCTGCCCCCCCACAGCCCAGTCCTCCAGCCAGCCATGCCCTCTAGTGCTGTGCCCCCTGGAGCTCCATCATGCCCAGCCTCTGAGCCAGTGAGAACCTGCTTTGGCACTGGGGAAGGACATCTTCGTCAGAAGTGAGAGGACCTCCTGCACCACCATCACCACCACATCATCTCTGCAGAACATTCCCCACTGCACCCCGCCCCGAAAAGATGCCCATGCCTGTGCCCCTGGAACCCATGAGTATGTTACGTGCTAATGTAATGAGGGTTACAGACCTCAAAACGGGGAGGGGTATCCTAGACTATCCAGGTGGGCCCACTCTCATCCTCTGTGCACTGAAAAGCAGAGAACTTCCTCCAACTGGAGTCAGAGAGAGGCAGCAGACAGAAAAGTCAGAGAGACGGGAATCACAAGAGGAACTACACCCACCACTGCTCCAGGGGATGAGATGGAAATCACGAGAAGGGGTGCTTGACGCCTCTGGGGGCAAAGAGTAGCTCTGGCTGTTTGCCAACTGGAAATGGGACCACAGCCCTACAACCCGAAGGAAATGAATTTGGCCGACAAGCCGAGGGGGCTTGGACATAGATTCTCTCCCAGAGCCCCCAGTAAGGAATGCAGCCCTGCCAGCACCTCGGTCTCAGCATTGCCAGGAACTTAGTGCAAGACACAGTGGGGCCCTCCCAGACTCCTGACCCAGAGCCACTGACATGGGTATTACGGTAAGTTGCTAAGTTTGCAGTAACTAGTTACACTACAATAGAAACCAGTACAGGTACACACACTCTACTACCGATACCGTCCCCACCAAGTCACTATCACCCAGGACGCCCATCACACAGATGGGGGTCATGTCATTATCACCATCACTCCCACGCATGAGTGCCCACATTCCCACCAATATCGACAGCACCTCCACCACTTCCTAGCACATCCCACCACCTTTATCATCACCCCCCATCATTGCCATCAGGGTCACCCCATCTCCTTCACCTCATCACCTTCACTCGCCATCACCTCCACCCACCATCTTCACCCATCCCCTCAACCCAACCACCTCCATCCACCATCCCCACATCATCACCTCCACCCCAGCACCTCCACCCATGACCCTCACCCTACCACCTCTACCCACCATCCCCACCCCATCACCTCCACCCCACCACCCCCACCACTTCCCAACCATCATCTTCACCCCATCACCTCTATCCCCACCACCTTCACCCCCATCATCATTGCCCTGGGCCCTACACTCTTGTAGAAATACTAGGCTTCAACCTCTCCAAAAAAATGTCTACCTTGTTTGTGACTAGTCTGTCACTAGTCTAGAAGGCTGATGCTCTAGATTTGCATCTAGCATCATCGGACCTAGACACACAATGAGGTCCTGCCCCCTCATCTAACCCTTGCCAGTCCCTTTCGCCTGAGTTGAATCTTGCCAGTAACTGCGCAGGTCTTTCTGAAGCAATGGACACAGTATCCCCCTGAGAGAAGAAACTCTTGCTGCCTAAAACCCCTGCTATTCCTACATGTTCTCTCCCTTCCTCTAAACCTGTCTCAGAAACCCGAGATGTCAGCAGATGGGATCAGAATTGAATTTGTAACACCTTAGTGCAGAGATTCACAGCATTAGGTTACTCGAGGAGATCTCTTAAAAATACTGATGCCTAGGTCCAGTCACAGAAACTCTAAGCCAGCTGATACGCAATGAGGCCACGTGTTAATATTTTTAGAGCACCCCAAGTGCTTCTAACATGCAAACAAGATTGCAAACCACTCCCCTAAGGCATTGTAACTAAGACTCATCTCTACCTCTGTTTGGTATCTGCTGTGAGTGACCCAAGCCTGATTTTGGCTGATTGCTTCTTTCCTCACTTAAAATTTCCAGCATTCTCTTCAATTTCAGCCAAGATATTAATGACAACAAACCCGCTCCCTCTCAGTGTCCCTCCAGCACTGGTCACGCCCATGGCAGGGTTTAGACACAAATCCCCTATATTCAGGGATCTCCTCCTGCCCCACCTACACAACCTACTCAGAGCCAAAGAACATTCCCTAAATGAAATATTACTAGAAAGTGAAACAGTCGGTTGCAGTGATGTAGACCACTCACCCTTGAAATTCTCTACATCTTTTAATAACTACATTTTACTTAGCATCTCCTATGTGCCAAGCACTCTGCTAGACACTTCAACTGTAACCCAAATATACTCTGGAACCCCACATAGTCTGATCTGGTCCCCAAAGAAGAAAACCCAGCCTGGCAAACGATAGAGTTGAAAAGCAATTACAATCTTTACTGATTTCTTGATATGAAGTAAAGAAGTGGTTCATTAGAATCTGCAACTCTTGTTAAACACATTTTTCTACATTCCTCTTGCCCCCACAGGTCACACCTCAGAGCTTCCCACAGCCTTTCTACGTATGCCTCCCAGCCCAAAGTCGACCTACCCCCGCACCCTTCTCTTCCATGCTCACCCCCTTTTCCTTCTGCTTCTAGTTTTCTCTTTCCTACGTCATTCTTGGCTCCTTGAGATGTAAATTCCCATACTGTCTGCAGCATGTGTGTATTCTCTCTCAGCTCAGATTCTGACTCTGAACTGCTGCAAAAGCTCATGATATGAGCTGGTAGATTCCAGAGACAATTTCTTTAGTCGGTAGATATGGGCAGATGGGGCCAGGGAGCATGGAAGGCCTCAAACACATAGTTTAATGTCATTTCTTTTATCCCTCTAGCATATAGATATTATCTCATTGAACCCTCAGTAAAGCCTATGGGGCAGGTGCCATTCTCCTCATTCTACAGATAAGGAAACTAAGGCAGAGAGAAACTGATTAACTTCATGCAGGCAGGATTTGAACCCAAGCCTGCCTTCCTCGTAAGCTCTAAGTCACCTTTGGAACAGGCCTCCAGAAACCTGGCTGTGATATATAAGGAGCTGGAAATCCAGCAGGTCTGGGTTCCCCAGCACCCACCAGCTGTTTACTCTGACATCACTGCGGAGCGAACGGCCAGAGACTCCCCTTACCAAAACAGCCGCAAACCTGTCCTGTTCCCAACGAGTGTGGGGATATTAATCCCAGCACCATTTAGCAACTAATGAGGCCAAAAGGGTTAATTCTGGATCCTCAAAACTTGCACAAATGGATTATACAGAATTCCCTCATTATAAAGTCCCTTGCTTTTTTCCCTGCCCTCCCTCCCTTTTAGGCAGACCATGGACAGGATGGTAGCCCCAAGGGAAGGGACTCCTGCCGCGTGCTCACTGTCCATCCCATTAGCAACTTTGGGCTGTTTTCTTTCCCGTCTGCTTTCCCTCCTGACACTAAAAGCTCGTTAAGGCTCAGACAGAAGAGAAATGGTTGGAGTGGGGAGAGAAACTCTTTGTTTCCCAGAAATTCTGCCTGGGCTTCCACTGCCTGTTTCCTAGCAGCCTGTACCTGTGGTGACCGCCGCCCCCCCCCCCCCCCCCCCCCCCGCCCCGAGACAGCTCGAAACCTGGTCAGGGTGGGGGATGCATGCTGTGCAAGCCTCCGGCCCACCCAGACCCAGACAGCGCCTTCTCCATAGAGCACAAGGCTGATTTCAGACCCCAATATTTTCTGGTTTAGAACCATTCACACCTGGATAGGGCTGCGTGTACCTGAGTACTATCTGGGAAGCCACAGTCTGCTGAGCAAATGAATAGTGTAAATGAGTCTGGGGAGTGGGGGAACGTTTAACCTACTTAAGAGAATCTCTTTTCTCAAGCACTTTAGCACCTTCCCTTTGCACAGAGGAGAGTGACTTGCTGAATGCAAGCCATTCCAAGCTGGGGCCTCTGGTGCACAGCACTTTGTTCTCACTGCAGGAGGCCCCGGGCGGGGGGGCTCCCCGCAGAGACTAAGACCCAGCTCCCAGACCTGCCCTGCCCAAGTACACCCAAGGCTAGCACCTTGCTCGCTCTGGGCCTCTGGGTCTGCATCTGGAGGGTAAAAAGGCTGAAGGGATGATTTCTGAGATCCGCTGCTGCCTTTTCACGCACCCACAGATATTTATAGCATCACAGAACTTTTTAAGAATCTGATTAATTCCACCACCATTTACGGGGCACCTGCTTGTGTGTCAAGACTGTGCTGGATGCCCGGACATCCCCATGCATGAGAGAGCCTCAGACCCTCCCATCACAGAAAGTACTGCCCAGGGGACATGCCTGTCACCGAGTGAGGCACTTACACATATTCACATCCAAACTTGCAAAAATGTTCAGGGAGACCCTGGGTCCACTGGGTCCCTCCCCATACCTCAGATGACCTACCAGCCCCTCCTTCAGATTACCTGTAAGGTTCTCTCCAGCCCTACATTCATGCTAAAGGAATTTTTTTTTTAATTTTTATTAAATACTCTTTATTTCCCACTGTTAATTGTGAGACCACTTGAAGGAGGCGAGGAGTTGGATTTGAGTTTTAGACCTGATTTGCTCATCTTTTAGCCTTGGGCATTTAGCCTCCTGTGGCTTCACCCATAAACGTGGGGGTACAAATGCTGTCCTCGTGCATGTCGGCAAAATGGCTTGAGGGCCAAATGAGACTGTGTACGTACAAGGGCCTCGGAGGGAACACAGACCAGTAGAAACAGGAAATGTTGATGCTGTCTCTCCCAGGATCGAGTCTGGCTTACCAGCTGTCTGACTTTGTCGAAGAGGTTTCACGTCTCGGCCTCGGTTTTCCCATCCGTGAAACGGGCTCGGTGGGTGTGATCTCACAGAATTCTGAGGGTTAGAGAGAACTCAGTGCACAGAAGGGGCTTAGCAAACCGTAACTGCTTGCAGATTTAGAGTCTCACCATAGCAGCTTTGGAGTATTCGCTGCAGAGACTGTGGAAGGCGGATTCCTCTCTCAGCCACCTTCACCCCTGGACCCCGTGTCAAGGTGTGCATTCCCGGTAGCAGCATGCCTGCCCTGAAGTCTTAATGAGAACCAGGAGCCCCGCGGCAGCTGGAAGGTGCAGCCACTAGCCATGCATGAAGTTAATTTAGCTTCTGTAAATGTCTGGCGGTTTGGGGAGCAGGAGACAGGCTGGGCCCGCACAGATGATCCGTGCTCTGCCTTGGAAATGATGGGGGGGGGTGGGGAACAGCCCTCCACACCTAGGTGTTCTCATTCCCGCGGAGACTGCGCTGGAACGTGGGGAGGCTCATTGTTTCCAAACAACACGGAGAAGCAGAAAGGTTTCCAAAAACACTCATCTCGTGATTTCTCTACTCACGGCTAACTCAATAAAAGCGGTTCTTTTAATCAATTTGGTTGTTTCTTTGAACTAAATAAGAATGTGCTTGTTTGTCTCCCTGTGGCTCTTGCAGTCCCCAGACAAGTCCTTCTCAGGATCCGCTGACTCCCAGGATGCCAGAGGTGGACCGGGCCTCCCAGAGCGCATGGGCCAACCTAGCGCATTTTGCATTGTGCAGGTGAGGGAACGGGGGCAGAGACAGGGAGAGCCATGTGTGGGAGGTCACACCCTGAGCTGGTGGCCTCGCCGGGATGGAGACCCAGGCAGGCAAGGCTCAGGGGTGAGCCAACACCTGACGGTCCCCACACCAACGGCACGAGGCTGTGTTCGCAGAGACCCAAGGCTGGCCAGGAGTGGGCTGATGCCGCCCACTTTCATTTAAACACATCCACGTGTCTGTGTATAAAAGTACAAGAAGGTGACTGTTTTTACAGCTGCAGCCATTCTCCTATTTAAAAATGAATAGATGAGTGCCTAGATATTTTGCTTTATAAAGCAGATTTCTATTCAGCAACTCCTTTTTTCCCCTATTGATGTTCCTCATAAAATCAAAGCAGTGGACTGTTGTAAAACCAAAAAAGAGAGAGAGAGAGAGAGAGAAGAAAATTGGCCTCTGGATTTAATAAAATTACCTAGGAATGTGGCAATCCACTCTAAATACATGTTTAAGGGGAAAATGAAAGCGCTCCCATGAAATATTAATAAGAACCCTGAAAATATTAGCCATACCTAGTGCCAAAATGATAAAACAAAACCAAGAAAGGTGATCATGTCCTCCGAGGCTGGAAAACGGGCCAGTTTTCCCTTCTGCCTGTGCCAGCTACCTACTCTCCACGCACTGGTGAAGAAGCACTCCAAGGAGAACCGGGTCTCAGCCAAGTTTGCCCCCAGCGCCAAATATCCCAATGCCCCCCGAGCTGCCAGCTGAAGGAATGCTTTGAAGCATTCTCCACTTTCCCAATCACTGAAATTCACGGGCATCTTTCCAGACACCTTCGCCTGGTTCCACGGTCATGGGTCTGATGCCATCACTGCTCACGCTTTTAAGGGATGGATTCTCCTTCCTCTCCATCCATGCAGAACCCACCCCTTTCAAGAAACCTTCCTAGACTCCTGTAGTTAGACTCTAACTTTCCCTCCCCGGACCAACCCGAGCACATGCTCTTTTGCAATTCTCTAGGGACCCCGAGAGCTAGCGTCACTTTCTGTCAGTTCAGATGCGACTTCTTTGGCATACTGCAATCTCCTTCAGGGTTGTGGACCTAGAACAGAAGAGCCCCACCCACAGCAAGCCCACAGCAGGCACGTACTGATTAGCTTCTTAAAAACAGATGGAGATGTCTGCCCAGGACACTGGGTCTCCCCATGTCACATTTTCACCTTTAAAGTGGGAATAATAATAACTACCCTTCTGCACATTCATTATTTTACTTCCATGGACCATTTCAAACAGCCCAGGGAGGTGAGTATTGCTATCATATTCCACTTTACAGATGAGGAAATGAGGTTTAGAGATAAGTGAGTTGACACAGCCTGGAAATAATGAAGCAGAGTCGCCGATGCCGAATTTGGTGTGCCTGTGGGTTTACCTTTCAAAATGGAAGAAAGAGAGAAATGCAAAGGAATAAAACCCCAGGGCGCGTGGGTGGCTCTGTAGGTTAAGCCTCTTCTTTTGGCTCCGGTCATGATCCCAGGGTTCTGGGATCGAGTCCTGCATCGAGTCCCGCATTGGGCTCCCCTTTCAGCAGGGAGTCTGCTTCTCCCTCCACATCCCTCCACCCCCATTCATGCTTGCTCTCTCTCTCTCTCTATGAAATAAATAAAATCTTTTAAAAAAAAAAGGAATAAAACCCCGGTGGTAGAATCTATTCCCCTCTGGCATTAGAAGTGGAGATACTTTGAGCTGAGAGAGCTCCCGGGGGGCACAGGTGCGTGCAGCCCACTCTGCCTCCATGGAAGCCGATGTCGGACCCCACCCCTGTCCGTTGGCAGGACTTGGTGCTTCAAACCAAGAGAATCTCCTCTCCTTTCTTTGCCTTCCCAATATATGTCTTTTAGAGAGATTTTATCTTTCAGCAAACCTATCTTCAGAGCCTACCTCGTCCTAGGAACTACGTTAGAAGCTGCAGCTGACACGGAAGCATCTCAAACATGAGTCCTGCCTTCAGGGAGCTTTCAGTCCTACTGGTGTGTAAAGCCATCACGTTGAATCAAACTTGCTTCACACACATCTGGTTCTGGCTACGGATTTACTCTTTTAATAATGCATGGATGCGATCTCATTTACATACTCTACTAGGAACATTTTTATTTTTTTTCTCCACCAGCAGCCATTAACCATAGCTTCACAGGAGGAGATGTCTGGAGTAACAAAAACGTTGGAAGGAGTTTTGGAGCAGATGAGCCCTGGCTCTCACAGGTGGTCCTGGAGATGAGCACAGATCTTCAGTGAATACATAAAATTTGCCCCTGCTCCTCTGAAATGCTCTCTTGCTCCCCCTGCTATGCTACCTGCCCTCCTCACGCACACGGGGCAGGTAGTCTTCTTGGACTGAATCTTTCTGGCTCTCTTTCCCCTCTTTCCATTGCTCCCTCAGCTCTGGCTACTCAGCTCTCATTGTAGTTTGTCAAATACACCCGGTACTCTCCTACCACCATCCAAATGGGTACGGCTCTTCAGAGTTCATGAAGCCTATTTGTATCAGTGATCTCATTTATTCCCTGTGCAAGAAATTGAATTGCGTCCCTTCTGAAATTTATATGCTGAAGCCCTCACCCCAATGTAATTACATCTGGAGAGAGGTAGGGGCTTTGGAAGGTACAAAAGGTTACACAAGGTCATAAGGGTGGGGCCCTAATCTGATAACAATGTGACCTTTTAAGAAGAGAGAGAGACACTGATCTTTTTCTCTCTCTGCCCCATGAAGACACAGCAAGAAGGCAGCAAGTCAGGAAGAAATCTCTCACCAGAAGCTAAATCAGCCTTGATCTTGTACTTCCAGCCTCCAGAACAGTGAGAAATAAGTTTCTGTTGTTTAAGCCACCTAGTAGATGGTATTTTGTTATGGCAGTCTGAGCAGACTATGATACCCCATATAATATACCCTGCCAGGCAGATCTGATCATCCATTTTCAAGATGCAACAGCTGAGGCCCAGGGAAACTGAACACTTTCCCCAATTTCACAGAAGTAGTGGTAAGCCTGCTTACCGCTGAGGGAGAAGGGAGGCGAATACTGGAGGGGTGTGATGAGCAGCCACCCAGGTTACTGGTTGATTCTGGATTCCTTGATTCACTTACTGTTGCATCCTCTTGTGATAATGCATTAAGCTGTACGACTTCCGATTTCTCCTTTTTTCTATAGGCATTACCAGGTTTATTTTAAAGGTCTGTTATAATGGTGTGTGATAAAGGGCAGTGTTCATCGGGGCTAAAAATGCTGTGAAGAAGAAAGAAGACAAAAGGAGCTGGGCATGGGGGAGAAAGGTGGAGACAGCAAGAGGAGCAATAACGTGATTAGCAACAAGTAAAAAGGGGGTTTGAAGGGCGCCTGGGTGGCTCAGTTGGTGAAGCATCTGCCTTCTGCTCAGGTCGTGATCTTAGGGTCCTGAGATCAAGCCCCGAATCGGGGGGGGGGGTCCCTGATCGGGGGGGCGTCTGCTTCTCCCTCTCCCTCTGTGTACACTCTTTCTCTCTCTCTCTCAAATAAAAAAAGAAAGAGGGGGCGTGGAGAGGCATACACCTGGGCACCCTTGGCTTGGCAGGAATTCTCCCAACCCTTCACGTGCAAGATGAATCCAAATGTATACGTTTTACAACTTTGCCTTTGTTTAGGGCTTCATAATTTAGTTTGCAAGGTCGTGATCCCTGCAAAGATAAGAATTGTTAATCCACGCACAGAGTGGGCCTTCAGCAAATATTTGCTTGAATGAACACAAAACACTTTGACCTTCACTAACACAATGATTTCTCCCAGGTAGTCTGCAGATAAGCAGGGTAAGGGTTATTAGTTTCCTTACACAGGGGGAAACCAAGGCTCCCAGGAGTTAAGAGGCTTCTTACAAATGGGCCAAAGCCTGGAAGCAGTTTGAAACCTTGCTTGATGCCTTTGAGCCCAATGCCCTCGGAGAGTGCTGGAGGCAAGGGCCAAGGCCCTCCTTCCGGGTAAGGCTGCTCGCTTGTCCAGGTGTGAAAACTAACCCGAGTCTGGCCCTAAGTCTGGACAGAGAGGCAGAGGGCCAAGTCTTGCCATCACCTGCACCTCTATTCTCTTTTTGGTTATTGGTGACATTTTACTCTTCCAAAAGCATGCATACTCTCCCTGCTGAGGACACAGCAAAGTGGCAATCAACTATCACAAAAGCTCATACAAAATGAAAGTGGGCCATACCTTAGATCTCTCTTCCTCTTCCTCTCTCTCTCTCTCTCTCTCTCTCTCTCTCACACACACACCAAGAAGCAGGAACCCTGAAGGGATTGCAGCCAGTCCCCTCTCAAGAACTGAGGGATTTGCTGCTAGAGGATGCCCAGGTAGAAGCTAAATTGTACTGTCCCTTGTGAGTGTCGCTTAGCATAATTATATCCCCAGAGAAGCCGGGCTTCCAGATGGGCCTCAGAGCATCGTTTACATACAGTATTTTAGGCCAATAACATGGTTCTAATGAAGCAGGAAGGAAGAACAAGAATAATAAAATTAAAAAGTCAAATTTCCATCCTTAATCTCCAGGGCTGCAAATAGGATGTGGCTATCGCTCAGAGGCAGCGGGGGGGGGGAAGCCTGCTTCTTTTTTTTTTTCCTTTAAATTTTTTATTGTTATGTTAATCACCATACATTACATCATTAGTTTTTGATGTAGTGTTCCATGATTCATTGTTTGTGCATAACACCCAGTGCTCCACGCAGAACGTGCCCTCTTTAATACCCATCACCAGGCTGACCCATCCCCCCACCCCCCTCCCCTCTTGAACCCTCAGTTTGTTTTTCAGAGTCCATCATCTCTCATGGTTCGTAGAAGCCTGCTTCTTACAGGGTCCCTGACAGGGATGACCCTCAATCCCAGTGCCTGCCGCTGATCCACATCTCCTTGGAGAAGGAGGAAGCCCTTTCAGGTGAAGGGAGCATAACAACTCTCAGAGAAGGGAGATCCCGAGCTCGTCTGTCTGCTTCGATGTTTTTCTTCCCCTTGGGGAGTCCCCGGAGGACGTGGCCTTTTGCAGATCCATGTATTTCAGGTTGAAGGAGTGGTGTCCAGGGATGTGTCCGGAAGTGCTCATAGAGACTTCCAAGCAGGTGAGTCCTGCTCAGCTATATGTCCGGCCAACTGAGATTTGGCTTCCCTCTTGGGTTGCTGCTCATTTTTTGGCCTTCCCGCAGTTCAAATGCCTCTGGGAGACCATTACTCTCAGTTGGGCTGATTCCTTTATTCAACATCTGCTCTGAGATGCATGCTCAGGGTCCAAACGTGACCACGACGGCCGCCCTTGCCCTCAGTGGGGCTCACAGGCATGCAGGGAGACCAGAGGAAGGTTCTCACTGTGTGTACGGTGCTTTGATAGCAAGTAGTTAATAACGAGATGGGTGTGTGTGTGTGTGTGTGTGTGTGTGTGTGTAAATGTGGATGGGGCACAGTTTATACTTTCTTCCAGATCTTGAGACCTCATCGGCCAGCCACTGCCACTGCCACCGCCACAGCCTGTCATCCCACCTGGCTCCCAGGTAGGCACTGCCATGCTCATCCCCCAACCCCTCTTCACAACCAGACTCACACAGCTAGGTTCCTGAAGCATATCTTCCTCCTACAGCATGGAAGGAACTGGACATCATCCATGGCCACTCAGCTATGCCAGGACACGAGACCGGTTCTACGGCAGTGGTCCAAGATGAACACCCCTAACGGAAGCCCAACACCTAGTCCTCTTTGCGACCTGGGGCCCCCAAATCCTTCTTCTACTTCCGCAGACTCGTCCTGGGACTCCAGCTTGGACTCCCAGATTTTCAGTCTTTCCCAAGGAGATGACAGCAAGACTGCACATGCACTGAGTGTGGAGTCGGGAGGTGGGGGCTCTGGTCTCAGCACTCCCATCTGTCTGCACACCTCCAGGCAGGCTCCTCCCCCTGCAGGGCCTGGTATGTGATCTTCTGCAAATGAGGTAACTGAGGGCAGAAGGGGGAGTATCAGGGTGGTCCCTATGCCAGGAAGGTCACTGGTAATTCTTCATGTCCCTGCAACCACACAACACTCTGCCTGCCCTTCAAGAGCTGGAATCCACATCTCCTTCCCTTGAATCTGGGCTGCCTTGTGATTCGCTTCGGCCCACAGAAATGTGAAGGGAGTGACACTGTGCCAGTTTGAGGTCTAGGCTCTGGGAGACCAAAAAGCTCCCATTTTAGCCCTCTTGGAGGCCCGAGCCATCAGGTCAAAGGGCCTGACCACCCTACTGGAGAGACCAAGTGGGGAGGCAGGGGTGCCTTGTTCACCCCCAAATGTTCTAAGCATCTCAGCCAAAGGGACACACATGTGAAGGAAACCACTTTGGATTTCCAAGCCCAACTGAGCCTCCAAATGTCCACATGACATTTGACACGAGCAGAAGAACTACCCAGCTGAGTCCTGCCTGATATACCAATTGATGAGTAATGAGTTTCAAAGCCTCTTCATTCGGGGGCTGGTAACGGAAACTACCCAGCTGAATCCTGCCTGGTACACCAATTTATAAGCAAATAAATGGTTGTAAAGCCACTTCATTGGGGGCAGATAACTGAAACAGGTACCAGAGAGGTAAATGCTGCAGGCATACAACCTTATAAACACCGGTGCCCGTCCCTAGAGGCTTGGATTCCGGTTAGAAGCTCTGGCTTGCACACTGGGTAGTAACCGAGAAAAAGAGATCATTGAAAACCTATTGTCACAAAGACATTTCACTGTCATGGGATGTGCGGTCAAAGGAATTAGCCAATGCTGGTTGGCTGAGTCCATGCAGATGTCCCCCCAACAAGGGCTCGGAGCCAGCTTGGTTCCAAAATGGAGGGAGTAAAATTTTACTCATAAATGCCCAATTATTTTCCATGCTTCCCTCCTCTCCCCATGAGTCCCCACCCTTCACTCAAAGTACCAGAGATGGAAAACCATGGAAACAAATGGCTTTGTGTAGTACTGAATGGGAAACATAGCATCTGGGGCTCAGAAAAGCAAAAGCTGTTTTGTTGTTAATAACATTTTTACGGGTGATTTTGTTGTCTTTGTTGAAAAAAAGGAGCACAGACTCAAGTCTGTTCTTCCAGGCCTGAGGGGTCAGTGTCCCTTCTAGAGCTCTGTGTCTATTGGATTTGCTCCCAGCTGACCCACTTACACGCTTCAAACCCACCACTCCCAACATTAATAGCCACCAATTTTCAAGAACTCTCCATGCCAGCCATTGGGTTGCACAGTTTAATATGCTGAGTCCCTGTAACGAACCTTTCAGGTCATACTTAGTATGACCCATTCTTCCAGATTAGAAAACTGAAGGCCAGAGACATTACACCTAATAAGTGGTAGAGGTGATAATTAAACTGAGATCTGCAAGGCCCTAGAGCCCATTCTCTTAACCATCCTCTAAACGGAATACAGCTCCCAATCCTGACCATTACCAGGACCACTCATTCATGCATATATACATCCGTGGATTCAACACATGCTTAATGATCCCCTGCTCTGTATAGGAACAGAGTACACATTAATGAAGAAAACAGACCCGGCCTCTACTCTCATGGACCTTACAGCCTTTAGACCACTGATACTCACCGTGACCTTCACCATAAACCCTCACTTTGCAACATCCTTGAACCCCTTTCTACAACTTTAACTCAAAACCCCCCGCAACCATCCTGGCCCTGACTTGGACCTCTGCTGTATTCTTGACACATTCTATACCTCTCTCTCCACAATTCCTGCCATGGTATCCCCATCCAGCCAGCTCTGGGAACTTTGCAGGTGAAGGGAAAGGGGAATAACAATGAGGAAAAGAGAGACTGAATAAATGGTCCTGAATCAGAGTGGGTAACAGGAAGCCAAGTGCAGTGTGAACCACAGATGAAAAATCAACCAGTGAGAAATCGGAATTGAGTATCTTCTTGCACCTTCTCCCCTGCCTTCATCCTCACCCTAGGTCTTGAATATTTTCTCTGATGTCCCTTTTCTCTCATGCTCCTACCAGTAAGGCTTCAGCCATGCCCCTCAAAACCCCAGAATGACCCTTGAAGGGTCAAGACCAGGTAAGTCACTTGGGTGAGCATCTGATAGGACCTTCCCAGCCTCTCTTAAAGGAAGATTAGTGTAGCTAGATTGTGTAGGTCTCAATTTCCCACTTCCGCCTAGATCTGTGCCCTTTGCAATATGACTATAGCTCTTTCCACCGAGAGGCGGAGTCTGTTTTCCCACTCTCTCTGAATCTAGGCTGGTCCCACGACCTGCTTTGGCCACTCGAATGCAGCCGAAGTGACAATGTGCCTTTTCTGAGCCTCTATCTCAAGGGGCTCGTGTACTTCTACTCACTTTCTTGCACCTCTGCCTCGACTCTGAGTCTGCAGCTCTTCTGTGTCAGGTAATATTCTAGGAACTGAAGATCAAGTTGTGAAAGAAACAAGCATGGTCCCCACTTGGAGTGAGCTTATGTTCTAGTGAATCAATAAATGATGGGTGAGAATCTGAAATTTTCCTGGTTAGAAAGAACCATTACTCAACCTCAAATAATGCTTAAATTGTACACAGTATCTCTAAGATTTTAAACTCCTCCAAAGCCAAGGAGCTCTCTCTGTGCCAATGTCACAGCTCCAGTTTGAGATGGCTCTCACTCGAGAAAGTCTTTTCTTACAGTAAACCAAAGTCCATCCATCAGGAGTGTCCACACTTTGATTTATGGATCCTCCTCAGAGCCACATACAGCATGTCTAGTGACATATCTACCTTGAGCTCTCTCTCTTCCCAGATAAATCTTCCTTGTTCCCTTAGCTGTTCCCCAATGTCAGCTGTCCCCAATTATTTTGAGGTCTCTTGCCATCCTCTCTCTTGAGCTTGCTACATTATTTTTCTGCATTGTTCTAAAGTTTGGTTCATAGAAATAAACTCAAAACTTACTAACTTGTATGACCGCAAGCACATTATATCACCTCTTTGGGCTTCAGATTCCTCTGTTTTCAAATAAGGAAATAGGACTCAGTAGCTTCCAAGAAGAGACAGTGGTATGCAATAGAATGGATCCGAGACACTCAACAAATATTCTATTCTTCCTCTGATTTATTTCTGTCACTGCTTGAGCCGGTCCATCCCCCATCATCTCAAAATCTTTTCTTTTAACCTATATAGTCCTAAGTTTTGGTACAGGGATATGAAATCAGAAGACCTGGGTCTGAGGTCCAGCTCTGACACTTAACAGCTAAGTGACTTGGGACATATCACTTAACTGCTCTATCTCAGTTTCTTCAGCCATAAATCTGGACCATTGTTCCTTTTCCTCCCAGCTCATGAGAATTCTTACAAAGGCTAGGGGCGAGGGTGAGGGATGCTCTAAGTGAAAGCACTCTTCCACCAGGATACCATGCAGGTAAGAGATGGCATGGTGGTGCTGTCTTGAAGTGGGAACTCCAGGCCAGCAGTACAGTGGGCACCATTCCATGTTGTAGATGCACTTATGGAGCCCACTTCCAATGTGCTTGGCAACCCTGCTTCTACATAAAAATCCAACAAAATTCCAGTAATTCCAGACAAGATACAGCGTGGCCATAACTGTCCTTTCTAACGGGTGCATCATTTTCTGTGATAGCCTAAGAGAAGAACACTATTTAGGAAAATGCCATGGTAAATATTTTCATAGACACTGAAACTTCAGGATGGTGGTAGAGCCCTCCCTGGGTGGACCTAAGATCCAAATGGGCCAAGGTTTTGGCCCCAGAGGCAGGTGCCTGCCATACATTTCATCCCTCTCCAGTGTACCCTCCACCCTGCCCTCACACAGCCTATTTCTGCTTCCCACCTCCCCTTGGCCCCCCACTCCTGCACAATCAAGCCTTTACCCCCACACACAACAGGATTCACAAGCACCTCGATGACACTATCTATCCAACTCCCAGTCAGACCCAACAGTCATACAATTCAAAACTGCCTTCCATCCAACCCACCATAATATTTTATATCTAAATGCTGTAAAACATGCAATTCCTTCCAACCAGAAGTCCCTCTCTCTGCCTTTATTCAACCGATCTGTTCTACTCATCCTTCAAAACTCAGTAGAGAATTTGCCTCCTCCAGGAATCCCAGGCTGATAACCTCCAGAAAACCAGCCCCATGGAGATCACTACTTCCTTTTCTGTGCTCATCTTGGACCTTAAAGAACACGTGTTTTCATGCACTGAGATTTTCCGTCTGTCTGCCTGCCTCCTGGACGGGTGAGAGCAGAGTCAAGGCTCCAACTATCTGAGGCTCCAGCACGTAACAGTGCTCAGCCGCTGGAAAATGTCTGAAACAGACTAGAATAAGGGATAATTATCACAAATAGGCAAAGATATTGAAATAATGACCACACTCTGGACCCCCATCCCCAAACTGAGCACTGGAACCTTTCCATGTGCCTGGGCCCTGGCAGGCAAAGAATGGGCCCAGAAAGAAAAAGGAGAGAATGTAACCTGGCTTCTTTGCCCTCAAGAGACAAGAGTTTATGATTGCCAGGAAACGTGTAAATTGTGGTACAGATTATTTGTCACCAAGTCTGGAAAGGGCAGAGAGCTGAACAATTTTTCACAACTGCAAATGCATGCACAGGTCAGGGCTGCCGCAGTAGAAATGCCAGGTATTGATGAGGTGGCCAAAAGGCCTGCTTCTCTGGGTGTGAGGGCCGGCGTGGTTACTCACAAGCCTGCTTGGCTGTACAGCGTTCTGGAGTCACCTCTGCTTAATCTGAGTATAAGAACCATAAAACCCAGAGATCAGGGCCCATGCATGGACTTGTCCCAGGTTGGGGAATTTCTGCCCATTTGTGGATTTTAATCCTCCTAAAACTGACCTCAATTTTAATTCCTATTCCATGAAACACAAAAGACCTTTTTTGAGCCCCTGTTGTATGTTTGGTCAAGAAGGAGAAGAAAAGCAAGTGTGAATCCATCTCCCCCAAACTCAAGGAGCTCACAGACTAGATGGGAGCATAAGTAAGTTGTGTTCACCATCCTGCACACACAAGAAATCACCCAGCAACTCCTCACTCTCTCCAGGGCAGGGCAGCCTGTAGATGTCCGGATGACTGGTTGAGATGAGACGGGCTGGGGCCGGGTCTCGCAGATGGGTGTTTATTCCCATAAATCAAACTTGCTCTCTCTGCTGCTAACTGGGGGGAAACACACTCCCCAGATTGGGACGCCTTATTGTGCGATTGCTTTCCTGCAATTCTTGGGTGTAGGTAGATTTATCCAGGAAAGCCAGATTCGCAAGAACAGCAGAGGAGAGAGAAATTTGCTTTATACTAGCAACATCACGACTAATCCCTTTCTCAGAGGAGCTTCGTGGCATCAAGCAAACTGGCGACGTGTGACTTCTCTCTAATCCCCTTAGCTCATCTCCCTTTAGTGAATCCAAACGTTCCACCAGTGCCAGAGCCTGGCAGCCTGGAGCAGTCATGGAGCGGTGGGTAATGCACAGGATCTGTTATCAGAACACTTGCATGGGGCCCGGCTCTGCCATTTATTAGCTGTGCATCTTTGGGTTCATTACAACCTCCGTCTGCCTGCCTCCATGTCTTCACCTGCAACAGAACTGGTGATCTGAGGATCAGAGGAGAGACTAGGTGTATGAGATCACCATATTAACTGTGAAGATCTTATATCAGTAAAGGCTGACTATCTGTTATTGTTAGGTTGGATAGATCTACTCTCCTTAAAAAGTTGTGTGCCTTCTGGATGGGAAGGTTCGTACCCCCTTCAGTTTGGGATTTTTCTGAACCTGACACAATGTCTGGCACTTAATGAGCACCTGTTAAGTTAATAAATTAGAAGATTGGAGAATAATTCCTTGGAGGTTGAGACATCTCTCCAAAATAAAAGGTAAGAGAAAAGAAACTGAATCTATAGAAAGTTTGGAATCCTCAGGATCAATTTTTAAATCCTCAGTATTTTCTGAATAGAATGTGTGTACATGTAAGTGTGTGTGTGTTCATTATTCCTTCTGGGGCTAGATGTCTACATTAACTCTGAATAACACTGTACTCTGAAAAACTTTTGGCTTCCAGTTACATGAAAATATTTTGCTCAGTATTAAGAGAATAGAGATGGGCGACAGGTCATGTCCTGGTTCCCATTCTTAATTTATTCATTCTTTCTTTTGTTCATTCGTTCATTCATTCATTCATTCATTCATCCATCCATCCATCCATTCATTCCTGGAAGCAAATGGCTCTGTGCAAAAGCCAAGCCTTATTACAAGGTGAAAAATGTCTGACCCAGCCATTTGGCTGACAAACAGTCCACTGTTCCTTGCAGATTGTATTGCTTCTGGGCCATGAAGCATTTGAAATCCTCCTATTGTCTCTATATGTGGCATTTTCCACCATCCCTTATCTTCAGTTTTATAACCTCAGAGATCAAAATGCTAAGACCTTCCCTCTATAGATATCATTCCTGTAACCAGGATATACTGCCACCAGAATCCTCTGAAAATCCCATCTCTGGAAAGACTGCAGACGGTAAGTCTGAGTCTGCCCGGAGAGTAACAGAGACTTCTGCTGTCCTAAATCCAAACTTTGGATTGTAAATCATGCAAATAGGACCACATGGACAAGGTCCCGATCACTTCCTCATCATCCCTGTACCCAGCACAACCGCTCTGTCATCCCCACCCCTAGGTATAACCCTGCCTAGAATCTCATTTTTCTATCGTTCCTCTCGCTTCCCCTCTACCTGCCCCTCCCACGTCTATTGCTATCATTCATTTAGTTCTCAGGCAGCAGGCCCGGACTGTGATGGATGAAGCTCCTCTACAGGGCTTGCTGTTTCCAACCGCTCACCACACCCCCTGCCCTTTATTCCCTACCCCTTCCTGTCTCAACCTCCACTCACCCCCTGTGAAATAATGTTGCCTTCTCATGCTTTATGCTTCCAAAGTTTGCTCTCCTGGGTTGCTGTCTCTGTCTCAGGCTGGCGGCTCCATTGTTATTATGATCATATATTAAGTTTAATGTGTCCACAAGGCATTTTACACACTCATAAAAATCAGGCCCTCTAAGAGCTCCCTGTGCTGAAGACAATGCAAATACCATCCCATGTCTTCACTGGTGCCTCATGCTATTATGTGGCCTCTAAATGTGCAAAACTGGGTGGTGGTTGTTTATTGTTGCTTGTGTTACTCTTCATGATAAATATAGCTTTTTGAAGAAGACTAAATGATTTCCCAGCTTATAAGCAGAGCCAAAGTCTTGATTACGGCCACTTAGGCAACATCCCACAGTATCAGTGATATCAATAATAGGTGACATTTACTGAGCACATACTTTATGCCAGATTGTGCGCTAAATATTTTACATGCATTTTGCCACATTATCTGCCCAACGACCCTGTGTGACAGGTTGTATTTAATTTAGAAATATTAAATAAAAGAAGGAAACTGAGATACAGAGAAGTTAAGTAACAAGTTCAAGGTCAAGCAGCACAGAAGTGGGAAAACTGGAATTATTCAAACCCAGGCTGTCGGGTTCCAGAGCCCGCCCGCTTAAGTACACACAGACGTTGGCCCTGGATGAGGGCCACCTTCAAGGTCTAGGGACTCAAATGAGTTAAAAACCAGTTTGACAGATTAAGTGGATGATGGCGTACTCTTCTCTCTACAAAACTCTGCCCAAAGAACCTCCTCTATCAGTTTCTGACAAGGACTAAGTCCCTACAGGACCTCTGCCCCCAGGATCTCTATTTTCCCCAAACTAGGAGACAACAGACAAGGGTGAAGGACTCAGACAGAGCAGACCTCCTTGTACAGTGGGAGCTGTATGTGCTGCGGAGCTGCACAGGAGTAAATCCGACGTTCCTTCCCCAGAATACTAGCTCTGTAAATAATCTTAGGTGCTCTCTAGTCCAGTTCGCTAACAGCAGAATAATGGATCAATTAGCCAAATAATTTCCATTGCTTCCCTATCCCCTTGCTTCATCAACAGTGTTTGCACCTCACTCATCCTTTGCCTTCTTTGCTCCTCATTCTTCTCACTCATCTATGACCTACAGCACGATTTTGTTTGGGAAATACTGATATCAGTGGAGTACCCTATTTAAGAGTATGAAGAAAGCAAAGCTCAAAGAGGCTGTTACTTGCCCAGGGCCATGAAGCCTATTTAGTGCAGAGTTTGGACAAGACTTGCACTTCCTGGCTTATAGGACAGGGCACTTTCCAAGCAATGAGTGGGGAAAGGGGGACATCCCCCTTCCCAGATTCTGTCCAGTACAAGGATGGGCTGCCGGACCCACACCAGCAGCATCCCATTCAGGAGCTCACCTTCCCGAGGCCTCCCAGTTTCATTTCACACATACACATTTGCCTTTAGACTCCAAAACATGCCAAAATACCTATCATGTCCCAACTGACATTCGTCCCAACTGCACAGCCTCCGCCCCACAGCCTGCAAAATTGCTGCTGGCCATGGTACTGATCAGCGTGAAGCAAAAGAACACGCTCAACCCCAGGGCTCCAGGAGATGAAGTAGTTGGTACATGAAGACTCACAAAATGGGAAATAAGGCATGGTTCTAGGAAGTCAGCATCAAATGACAATTGAGAAGGGCATCATGCCTGTCTTCACAGAGTCTGTCTTTGAGTGAAGAGACAAACAAATAACCTAAATGTATCAACTGAAAGGACTCCTTGAAGACTTGAAGGGTGAGAAGGAACAATCATGTGAAAAGTGGGAGGGCAGAAGTCCATTAGAAGAAAGGATACAGCCCAAAGCCCCACATTTGGAAAAATGTTGGCATGCTTTGGTATCTCTCAGTCCAGTGGGACAAGAGCACAGTCAGGGAGGAGGGAGGAAGATGAGATGAAGTAGGCAGCAGCTAGATGGGAGAGGACCCTATGGATCATGGAATATGGTCCTATGTGCAATAGGAAGCCATAAAGAGGTTTTAAACTACAAAGAGGTAAGATTTGATTTATGCTTAAAATAACATTTTATTATAGAAAATGTCAAACATATACAAGGTAATCAAAATAGTATAATGACTCCCCATGAACCCATCGCCCAGATTCAACAATTTTCAGCATTTTTCCAGCACAGCATACTTCCACCCACTCCCTGCCCTCCCACTTGTTTATTGTTATTTTTACAGTTCTATTTTTCTTTTTTAAGGTAAAATTTACTTACAATGAATCTAAGCTGTATTATTTTGACAAATGAAACTCACATTCTAATCGCAGAACACTTTGATCTTCCCAGAAAGTTCCTTCATGTCCCTCTCACAGTCAAACCCCACCAATTCCCCACCTTAAGAGGCAATGACTATTTTTAACTTTTTTAAAAAAATATTTTATTTATTTATTTGACAGAGAGAGAGAGAAAGCGCACAAGCTGGGGGAGCTGCAGAGGGAGAGGGAGAAGCAGGCTCCCCACTGAGCAGGGAGCCCAATGTGGCAGTCGATCCTAGAACCCTGGGATCATGATCTGAGCCAAAGGCAGACTGGCTAACTTAACCAACTGAGCCACTCAGGCATCCCTGTTTTTAACTTTTTTTTTTTTGTTTGCCTGTTTTTTGTTTTTAACTTTGTATCTTAAATTTGTTTTGCTTGTTCTAAAAGGTTATATTCACGAATTCATACAGTATTATTTTCTTACGTCTGGCTTCTTTCACTCAGCATGTTTTTGAGATTCATCCATTTATGTGTATCAATAGTTTGCCCCTTTTTTTGGCTCATTAGTAATCTATTGTGTAAATATACAATATGTTTATCAATTAACTGGTTGATAGACATTTGGGCTGTTTCCAATTTGGGGCCTTTGTAAAAAAACCTGCTATGAATGTGGTACAATTCTTTCCAGGGACATATGTTTTTGCTACTCTTGGATAAATACCTGGGAGTGGAATTAATTTCTACTTTTTTTTTTAAGTATTGGGAATAAAGTGGAGGGGAGGCAGGTATGGTGGCAAGAAAACCAGTTCTGAGGCGATTGCAATACTTACGGAGAGAGATTACGATGGCTTACCTTGGGGAGGGATTATAGTAAGACTCGATGGGGGCAGATTTGAAATATGCATTGATGAATACAATCAATAATTGCTGGTGAAATAAATGTGGAGGTAAGAAAAATGGAAGCATCAAAAATGACTAGCTTGACTAAACTGGTTGCATATTAGGATCTTTTACTGAAATTGAGAAGGTGGGGAAAGAAGAAGAATTTAGAGGGCATCCAAGGGTTTCATTTTGCAATGCATGAGACATCCAGGAGTAGACAGTAAGCAGGCACTTAGAGGCTGGAGCTCAGGGATAAGGCAGACTCGCTGCTACCCTTGCATGCATCTTCTACCTTGCCCAGATCTAGACTTCTCCCTAAAAATGCCCTTCACAATCTGGTAGAGAGATGGAAAATGGATTTTATCTCATGGTAATTTGTTTACTCTGGTAAATTAGTAATAGCTACCTGGAACACTGTGCAAAGAAAGATTCCGAGACCATATTCAGGATTAGCAGGCAGGAAGGAGTGATGTGGTTGATAAGCAATGTATTCCATGGGCATGGAATCACAGCATGAGGAAATCCAATTCAGATACCGTCTATGCCTGATCAAGTCAAAATCCACGGCTACAAAATCGAAAATGTGAAGAAGCTGCTCTGGAATAACCAAGCAGATCAATAATACAAATCAAGGGCCCACACGAGGCAAACAGTCAATAGATTGACCCTGTTAACAAAGAAACAACAGATCAAAAATGGAGTCACTTGTGCTAAGCACCATGTCAGCAAACCAAGACTTAATACCTAACATAATTGCAGTTTCAGCTCCCCCAGGAATGTGACCTGTAAGTAGTCAATCTGGAATTACCTGTTTGGTAGTAGTGAGGTCATCTGCCTGATAGATCCCCACCTTCCCTCAAGGTAAGGTGACCTTGCCTGAAACAATCCACTTTTTGTTAGAAACTTCCTTTCTCTTCTCTCTTCAGCCCATAAAACCCTTCCATTTTGTACAGCTTCTTGGAGCACCTTTCTCTTTGCTAGGTGGGATGCTGCCAGTCATGAATCATTGAATAAAGTCAATTAAATCTTCAGATTCATTCAGTTGCATTTCATTTTTAATATCCAATACGGAGCTACTTTTTTTCACTTCCGTATTTCAATTCCTCCACCAAAGTGCCTACGGATTCAGTATCTTACAAGTCCTCAGTGAATAACTTTGACTTTGTCTGCTCCTCACATTGCAAAAATCACAGAATATACTGAGTTTCTCAACCTCAGCTGGGATCCCCTGGTGTCCTTAGGTTAAACAACCCATTCTTGTGAAAACCCACTATAAAGTATTTCAAACTTTGGAATACACTGATGAATAATTTAAATATCTTGGGAAACAACCTATTATTGTGAAAACTCACTCCAAAGGATTTTAAACTTTTGAATACAACGAAGAATCATTTAAATACCCTGGGGAAAAATGTCAAAGAGTAGATTAGACAGGTAATCATTGTGTAATAGTTGGTTCTTTTTTCCTTCCCAGTAGAAGGCACAGGTGAGTGTTCGTGCTATTAATAAAACTACCTATGCAGTTATTAATTAATTCATTGAACCACCAAGCTTTTATTGAGCACCTAGTTCATGCCAGGCCCTGTACTTGCACCTGAGTACAGAGACAGGTAAGTCATGGATACTGCTTTCACAAAGGCTCACCTAGATATGTAAGTCAATCCCAGGAGAGTTGGATATACTACTTTGTTAATATTCTAAGGCAAGTCAGAGAAGACTGCTCAGAAGATGGGAAGTCTAAATGGAGTCTTGAAAGAAAATTAAATGAAAAATCTCCCCAAAGGGGATGTTGGAAAGGGCATTCCAAGCAAAGGGGCTGGTATGGAACATATCTGGACATGGGATGGGGCAAAGCTAGCTGCTGCTGACACCCAATGAGAGGTTATTTGAGAAGACAGGACTGAGGCAGCAGACGTAGGTAAGGCCTATGTGATGACCAGACTTGCTATTCTGGCTGCAGCACAAGCCATCACTGGAGTTCTAGTGGGAGAAGGGCGTGATCAGATACGTATTTTAGAAAGATTGTAGTGGCAATGCAGACCGCAAGAGTGGAGGGAATACAACAGAGAAACCTGAAGGTAGGAGGCAACTGGAGGTGAGGAAGCAAGGTTCCAAACCAAGGGGGTGATGGATTCTGGCTGCAGGTAGGATTAGTATTCGTGCTTGGCAATAGGAGTGGAAGGGAGAGGAAGGTAAAACTTCAGAAACTATTTGGAAATGAGAATTGACAAGATATAGCAATTAAATGGTTGCTAAGACGGGGTCTCTGGGTGGCTCAGTAAGTTAAGCATCTGCCTTCAGCTCAGATTGGCCCAGCACCGGGCTCCCTGCTGAGCAGGGAGCCTGCTTCTCCCTCTCCCTTTGCCCGTCCCCCCCCCCCGGCTCATTTTCTCTCTCTCTCCCTCTCTCCCTCTCCCTCTCTCTCTCTCCCTCTCTCTCTCTCCCTCTCTCCCTCTCCCTCTCTCTCTCTCTCTCAAATAAATAAACAAAATCTCTAAAAAGTTTTTTTAAATACATAAATGATTGTTGAGAGTATGAATATGAGTGTGCGTGACTGGAAATGAGAGCCTCACAATGTACTGGGCAGGATAATTTGAAAATCCCAGATAGAACCATTGTTGGCTTGATTCCAAACCCAACATTCTTTCTACTCCTCCACACGCCCGGGCAGCTTGACTCCCACTACCTCCTCCAGGAGCCATGACAGATCTCTCTACCAAAGACAGATGGACACACACAGACACACACACACAGACACACAGACACACACACACACACACACACACACACACACATCTCTACCCATCAATGCATAGCCAAATCCCACCTTTTCTTCAAAGGCTAATTCAGCTATCTTCCAGTCTAGGAATACTTCTCAGATTCCCTCACCTGAAAATAACATCTCTCCAAACTCTGTATCTACTTCACAACTGTTTTTTTTTTTTAATATTTTACCATAGATTTGAATCAGTTCTATACATGTCATCTTCTAGCTAGACTCTGAGCTCCTAGAAGCTGCCTATGTAAGATCCACCTCCAAGTCTTCTTCAGGGGTCTAATCATACAGAACAGCACAACCTCCTAGAGCTCACAGCGTGCTGTTGCTTGTGTCACCCCCCGGATCATCACAACTGCCTGGCGGAGTTTATCAGCTGTAGATTACAACCATTTCATAGATGAAGCAACAGAGTCTGGAGGAACAGCCCTTGAGTCGAAATCTTCTGACTCGTCCTCTTATCTCTTATCTCTGTGATCCTCATTCCCGGGAGCACCTGCTGTGAAATGGATCCCAGGGCTTCAGGGATGACATGCATCATCAAAATGAACCCTCAGGTCAGACTTCCATCCCTGTAGCACTTGCTGCTCAATTCAAAGGTGGGCAGCAGGCCTTGGGGTCCTGCCCGTAAAATCCTCTTCTCCTCTTTCTCTTCCCAGATCAACCGACTCCATGGATCCCAGGGTAATAATGTATTAACCATTCCTCCCACATATTTAGCAAACAGAGACCCCTTTGCCCCCTCTGCAGGAATGAAGGTAGATGAGACAGGAGGGGAGGGGGGCAGACCCAGCTGGTTCTCCATGGACTCCGTGGAGTGGCTTCAGGCTCAGTGAGCACTTATCATGTACCAAGTACCACACTACGCACATCCTTTGGATTCTCCTGCAGTCTCCTGCTAGGTAGGTATCACAGCCTGCATTTCATAGAAGGGGAAAGTGGTACTCTGTAACATGAAGGACCTTGCCCTCCAGTAAATGGCTGAAAAAAGACTCAAACCATTTTCCATCTGTTTCCAAAGCCTATACACATCCCTCTCTGCTGCTTCCCAATAGAGAAGGACCTCCGGGGGAACTATTCTTACAGGCTGCTTGCTGTTCAAAGCAACCGTTTACAACCAGGCCGCTGGAATGCAGGAGGGTTTTGCCTACAGTCCTGTCACTGCCTTCTGAGAAAGAGGAGGAAGGCAATGGAGAGGCAAACAAAGGGGATGGGAATTGTAGAAAAGCTGAGACGAAGAGCAAGAAAAGAGCAATCAAGATCGAAAATTCTAGAGAACTGCTTGGTTGGAAATTTCCCTCTCCCAAGTGGTGAGAATAATGTTTCCTGAGTGCTTACTATGGCCAGCCACTTTGCCTATAAGAAAGGGATTCTATCCACCAATACCCTTGAGATAGTACGAGTGTTATCCATGACTTTAGGTGAGGAAACTGAGGCATGCAGAGGCTGACTTTTTCTCCCAAGGTCCTATAGGTGCCAGATCACAGAACTGGTGTATGAGCTCAGGGAATCTGAGTCTACACCACACTCTCAGCCACAGAACGACAGTGACTAGAGCAGGCCTGGCTGGGGAGATGAAAATCTCAAGATGGAAGTCATGATCACTGCCCTCAAAGGATTTAAGGAGACGACGGACCATGGAGACAACACTGTGACCAACACAGGCAACAATCCTGAACCACCAGGTAATTAAGCCATTCATCTCCATGAAAATCCCCCCAGTGATCTGCACAGGCCAGTGGTTCCCAGCCCTGGCCGCACATTAGAATCACCTAGGGAGTTCTTAAAAAACACTGTTGCCTGGGCCTCCAGCCAGACCAGTTGAATCAGAACCTCATGGAGTGGGGACTCGGTATCCAGATTTTTTTAAAGCTCCCCAGGTGATTCCAATGTGTGGCCTGGGCTGGGAACCACTGATGCAGGTAAATGTGAAGAGGCCATCCCTGAGTGGAGAGCCAGCTTTGCTCGGCAGCTGAAATCCTTCCCTTGTAGGCTGCCAAGACATTTTCACAAAGGCTCTTCAGCCTGCAAGTGCTTCAGGGACAGGCACAGCATCTGCCACAATGACACCTTTCCAAATGAACAGTTGAGCCACAGAATCAGAGGACTGGCTGGGACTTCTGCAGTGTTCTTCAGAGTTCTAGGACATCTGTAGAAGGGGCCAAGGGGACTGCCTTGGGGTAGAGTTAGAGATGCAAATCACTGGTTTGGCATAGTTTCCAGGGCACTTGAAACCAGAAAATGTCAACAAAACCACCCCCCCGCCCTCGCCAAAAAACCCCCAGCTTACGATGTCTTCAATTTCTTGGTTACAGGTAGGGTTATTTATTATCAAACCCCAGCTCTGAAACAAACCTGTACGCCTGACCTCAATGCCAAAATAACCAAAGCAAAAGCACCAAGAATTCCAATTTAAAACCTGAAGACTGGCCACTGTGGTTTTCAGGCCGCTGCAATAACCAGCCATGTCCTCTAGGCTCTGGGCTTAGGTGTGCACGTGTCTCTCTCATTATAGATTTTCAGTACTTTCAAAAATAAGAACTTAGCATTATATTTCTTTCTAACACCGCACAAACCCACACGCAGTCTATAGTAGAAAACTAATAAATATTTCTCAGGTAGAATAAATACTAAAGCAGACATGACTTGTTCTCTGAACTTCTTTGTAGTGATAACTGGATATATGGAGTCCCAAACATATACAAGTACACACTTCAGAGAAAAGAATTAGAGGAAAGAAATACAAATAGTCAACAGACAGGTGAAAAGATTTTTTTTTCCACTGAAATTTAAGGAAAAGCAAGCTTTTAAAAAACATTTTTTTTTTTAACTTATCAGATAGGCAAAGGATGTAGATCAGTAATGGCCAAACCTAATGGTGAAATAGGGGGAAGTAGCAGTCTGAGAGACTGTTAGTGGGAACATACACTGGAATAGCCTTTTTAAAGGACATACTGTATGACAGCTGTAAGTGTGAATACATTTTGACCCAAGGATTTATTTCTAAAAAATTACCCAAAGGAGACTATTGCACAAATACACAAAAAGTTATTTATAATTTTTTAGAATGGAAATAACCTCTCTGTTCTTATGAATAGGATTGATTAAATAAAGTAGGGTACATGCACACAACAGAGCACTATGCTGCCATTCCAAAGGAGGGGGTACTCTCTAAACAACGAATGTGAAAAGCTGTTCATATGTTGTTAAATGAAAAACAATAAACAACAAATTCACCCAAAGCCCACCGAAAGGGAAACTGGGACATACTGAGGCTGCCCCTCCTGGCTCAGGGGAGCTGATTATGTTCATCTCTTCCCAACTCAGTTTGCAACGGGGTCACCTTGCTAGCCTGGAAGCAGCCATGATGGGACTGTTTTCACCACAGAAATTGACAAATGCTGAAAATCTAAGCTTTTTTTTTTTTTTTCCTGAGATCTATGGCTGACTGGTTAGCTCAGGAAAGGAGAAAATAACTCCCAGCCTAGGGCTTCCTCATGAGGATGCCAGGGCATCCTCCAACTGGGGCACTGAGCTGGTCCCTTCTTGAGTGAAGCTGGGCGGAGGGTCGGGGGAGGAGGTGGGGAGGGGCTCCATCCAGGGCTAGGCAGAGGTACTGGAGGTGGGGTGGATGCAGAGATGCAAATCACTGGTTTGGCATCACCTGGGGAGTTCTTAAAAAACTGTGAGAGGAGAAGAGAAGAAAAGAAGGAGGAAGGAGGGAGGACTAAGCACGCGTCAATGGGCCTAAGCAAAACATTCACCTCAGTCGATCATCACAGGCCAACCGGGTGGGAGGGACTCTCTAAACATAGTAGGTCTTCAAGCAGAAGCTGGTAAACTATTTTGCAGAATGACAGGAGGACAGAGGGAGGCTTCAAACATAGAAAAAGCAGGGGCTTTGAAGTAATAATGATTTAGGCCTGAAGCCCAACGTGACAAAACCATCTGTTTGACCTCAGGTCAAATCACTGAATCTCTCTGGGACTCAACCTCCCAGTGTTTTCAATGACAATGATAAAATTCATTTAACAGGACTAAGTGCCAATTAAGTACATGCTTGGCCCATAATAGGTGTACTGACGGGGTAGGATATCCTGGCTGAGCTACAGGGGAAGATATCTGAAATGGGACATCTCTGTAACTTGGACAGTTTTTGAATAAGAAGCTTGAGATAGGGAAAGTTTGCAAAGCGATTTCTGCCTTTGGTTGGCATAGCTTCTGCAGTGCCTGTTCATAATCTCCATCTAAGCTAAACTGGTGGGCAAACTATGGTGACCATAGAGAAAAAATGATGACCCCTTGGGAGGGGCTCTTACGGACACCAGTGGCCTTTGTTCTGGCCTACCCAAGGAAACAGAACCTGAAAGCTTCTGCAGAGAGGAGATGATGAGGGTGTGGGAAAGATTCAAGGCCAAGGCGGGATCTGCTGGCTACCTTTCAGACCTCCATCCATTCAGGCATGTGATTCTCCCTCCGTCTTGAGCCACAGGTAGCATACCCTATGATATCTTCTAAAAAAAAACCCAAAGGAGGTTAACCCTCAGGGTCCAGGAAGAGAGGTAAAGTCAGAGGTCAGAGCTAAGACTTAGCCTCTCTGGAGCCACGTCAAGGAGAAGCATCCGAGGGAGCCAGAGCTGGAGAATTCCATAGGCGTCCAGAGTCCTGCATGGCGTAGCGGTATCAGGGTGAGGATACTTGCTCCTAGGAGGGACTGCTGACCCCCTCCCCCACCACTACCGCACCACATGGAAAGCAAGGCCAGTAACATCCCTGGTCATCATGGACTCATAAGCAGTTCACAAACCAAAACAGTCTGTGCTCACTAAATGCTAGTCTACACTTGCACTGGTTCACTGACAAATCCATGATGCGTACCTTGCTCTACAGGCATTGACTTGGGCTGGGGACTGTGAGTCCCTGAGAAGATTGGGGACAGCACCACAGAGATAGAGTCTGCTGTTCCACTTGTATGAGGCTGATGATTAATGACTTTTATCCCCACCGCTCCCAGACCAAACTAGGCCCTTCTAATTCTGTGGCCCAGTCCTCAACAGATTCCCCCAAACGCTAAGTTCTGAAGCCGAAGGCGGGTGTGACATAGTTCTCAGAAGTCTAAAAGTCAGTTGGGATCCTCCTGGCTTTTTAGGTGTGCACAAATTGTTCGATGCACCCTCTGGGGGTGGGGGCCTGGGATGGGGCCAACATCTCTATGTCCCTGGAGAGCACACAGCATAGGGAGGTGGGGTGGTGGACAAGTGATCTCTCCAGGTATCGGGACATGCCCAGGACCTATCAGAACATGGACCTGGACTCCCTGACCCATCACTTGGTTGATGCATGACCTTGGGGCCTGTCACAGCCCCTGTCTGGGCCTCATCTTCCCCATATGTAACTCCCATGGGTACGATTCTCTCCATCCCAACCCATCCACGTCTTTCCATCTGCCAGGCCACCTCTTGAGACCAGCTTACAAGCCTCTACACTGATCTCCTTCATCTACTCTGGCTCCCCCTAACTTATCTTGATAATCAGGGGTAAAAATGACAATAAGGATGTTTACAAACGAAGAGGAAGATGAAGAGAAGGAAGAAAGGAGCAGAAAATCATTGCTTTTGGTCTCAGGCAAAGACATTTTTTCAGCAAGTCAGGCAAGAGAGAAAGGAGCAGAAAGATTCTGGCTAAGAAAAAATTAAAAAATAAACCTCGGTGGAAGTCTGAAGGTGTGAGTTTGAAGGAACAAGAAGACAGCAGGCACAGACAGCAGAGAGACAGTGAGAAAACAGGCCGGGGGGGAGGTGGGGAAGGGCAGGCACCAGGCCACTCCGGCGGGCACAGCTAGTGCAGGGTGCAAATGAAGCATAAGAGCCACTGGGCATTGGGCCAAATGAAGCCGGGGCCTTCCGGGCAAGGCCCCATCCTGGGCATCCGTCCTGGCCCCGGGCTTGTGAGAGCGGGGCTGCACCTGAACTTGGCGCTAGCTTCAGCAAGGCTCCGCAGCATCATAGCTCCCCTTCTACCTCAAGGGGCCAACTCCGTCTCTGGGAGCTCCCAGACATTCCCCAGCCATCACCAGGGCCCAGCTGCTGCAGCAGCCTGCTGGAGACAAGGGCATTTTGCAGATTGCTGGGGGATCTCAACATTCAGTTAAACAACCCTGCAGAGAAAGCCATCTGGCCCCATATTTTACAGATCAGGAAACTGAGGCGAGATGACTCTTTAAGGCCCTAGTGTTAGAATGTGCTGAAGCCAGGACAGAGCTAGCGGCTCATGTTTTAATAACTTGTGGTTTTCCCTCTGGTTCTGAGCAGAAAAATATATATATGAAAAATATATAAACTAATAAAATAACGAAATGAAAGTCACCCATAACCCTCTACCCAGAGAGGAATAAAAATTTTGTATATTTCCTTCTAGTCTTCTTAATTAATTCATTTACATATTTATCTATTTACTTCCTTACAGAGGAGGACTGCATTGCATAAACTGCTAGAACCGTTTCTAAAATCTTTATGTGATGGACAGTTTCTCTCCGGCCATTACATGTCCTCAAGAAACAGATTTATCTGCTACACAGCAAGACATCATATGGTGATGCCATAGTTTATTTGACCCTTTTTCTACTCTTGGACATTTAGATTGCTTCCCACTTTGGGAGCTTTATGAATGACTTTATGGAATATCTTTTAATATAACCTTTGTGGGCGCTGGCACTAAACTTTGGGATCTCAGAGACTGCAGTGTCAACAGATTCAACGAGAAGAAAAGATACATGGAAAGATACATTATGACAAGTAACATAATCGAAGAGCAAAGAACTGGGAGGTGTCAGGGGAAAATGAGACGAATGTAAGTTGGTGGGACCCAGTAAGGTTTCACTGAGGAAACGATATTGCATTTGGAATGGGGGCCAACAATCGTTTTCTATAAAGAGCCAGATAGCAAATAGTTTAGACTTTGCACACCAGGTCGTCTCTGTTGTAACTACTGAGCAGTGTCCTTGCAGCACAAAACCAGACATAGATGATACAGAAATGAATGGGTGTGTCTATGTTCCAATAAATCTTTACTTACAAAAACAGGCAAAGGCCTGTAACATTTGGCCCACAGGCTGTAGTTTGCCAACCCCTGATTTAGAACACCAAAAACAGAGATGGATATTGTGAGGGCCTTATCAGAAGGACAGTTCAGCTGGAAGGAATTGAGAGAGCCAAATATACGGGAAGAAAATTCAGGGGGTAGGGAGAGCTAGGTATTTAATGGTTGGCTAGGACAGGTAGGAACCCGAGTCATACAGGGTCTGAATGCCAGGCTGAAGTCTGTGGAAGTTGTTGTGCAGCAGAGAGAGAATCCATTTTCATGGAATCATTGTAAAGTATTGGGCACCCATAATGCTCCCAGGATGACAGCTGTCTCAGAAATTATGGGAAAGGTTCCAAACCTAGAAATGCTGATTTTGGCTTCATCTCTATTTGGTTTTCTGTCTTCTTGTTTACCTCCTTCGACATTTCAGAGTTCACTCCATTTCAGCATATCCAGAGGCCTGAAGGTATCCAGTTGGAAGGAACAGGGGCGGGACCGAAGAAGGGGAAGACGTTCTCGGTTGGCTGCACCTTCGTTGGGCGGAGCCCCAGCGCATATGAGGCAGCTTCAGGGAGAGAAGCTGGCCACCCAGGCGTGTGTGGAGTCAGCTGACCGCAGCCTGGAGTACAGACCTCCGTCTCTCCATCTGGACGGTCTGCACATCAAGCCCATAGATGGTCTTCAGTTCCTTCTCTTCCCACAACAATTGTCTTGTCTAAGACACTGGCCTCTCAAGACTGGTCTAACCAAGGGCAGCGCCACATCACCTGGGAACTTGTTAGAAATGCAAAGTCTCAGGCTCTCCCTCGGACCTACTGAAGCAGAACAAGCCCTCCAGGTGACTGCGATACACAAGGCTGAGAATCACGGCCTAGGACCTCTGCACCCCCACGAGGCCCCATCTCAGGGGGGCTAGGGAGGTGCTGCTGAGCATTATATGCACTGTAATCCCTTCTAATGTCTTAAGATGTCATGACTATTGCCATTTGAAAGATGCAAACCCTGAGGTTCTGGTATGTTAAGAAATTTGATTTGAACCTGGCTTTTCTTTATTTCAAAGCCCACGCTATTGCCCATTTTGCTTTAGCGTCTCCTCCTTGCAGAGAGGGCTAGGAGGTCCTTGGAAGAGTATTTCTCCAGAGGCTGTCATGATTTATTTACTTAGTAAGCATTCATTGACCACCTCATTACCACCTCTCCTGTGCCAGACCATATCCTAGAGTATTACATATATCATGAAACTCCATGGTAGCCTAAACCTTGTGAGTAGGCAACTTGCCTCAGCACTAACAGAGCCGGAAACACTGGCTTAGGGAGACAGTGAGACTTGTTTCAGAGCTACCATGACACCTCACAGAGGATCCACTCCTGGCTCTAGGAAGTGGGGGGTGGCTTTATAAAGGAGGTAGAAGCTACACCGAGGGCAAAGTTGCAGAGGCTGAGTGAACTGCAGTGTGAGAATGTGGGGGTCCAGCAGCCACAGCCCCGTGTGGACTGTGTGCCTCAGGCCACCTCCCACGCCTCTCCACCAGGGCTTGGACACAGATAACAAAAATAACAGATGGCTCAAGTCAGTTAAGCGTCTGCCTTTGGCTCAGGTCATGATCGCAGGATGATCCAGCCCTGTGTCAGGCTCCCTGCTCAGGGGGGCAGTCTGCTTCTCTCTCTCTCTCTCTCTGCCCCTCCATCCCACTCATGCTCTCTCTCTCTCTCTCTCAAATAAATAAATAAAATCTTAAAAAAAAAAAATGCCCTCTCCAGAGGCCCAAATTCTGAGTTCCATTTCTTCCACTGAATTGGATGTGTGGCCTTGAGCAAGTCACTTGCCCTTTCTGAGGCTCGGTTTCCCCACTGGTACAAAACTTAAGCAGTCGATTTCAAAGGCTTTTTAAGTTGCAAATGTCTTTATTTAAATAATAAGCTACGCTGAACCCCAGTACATGGAATATTTTGAAAATATAGTTGTTCCGGGGGGGAGGGGAGCTGGCCACCCTGAGCCCCTCCCAAGCCCTGGCAGTACCTGTGGCCTGATACAGAGATGTCACAGGAGTCCACCCACTCTAGCTCCGGTCACCACGTGACATCTCCTGCTGCTCCCCGCCCACCCCCACCCCCACCCCCACCCCCCACCCCCGGGCTCCTCTCAGCCACATGGGCCTTCTTGCGAGTCCTTGAACGTGCCAGTCACACAGCCTCCTCAGAGCCTTTCACTGGCCATTCCCTCTGCCCTGCATGCTCTTCCTCCAGACATCCTTCCCTCTCTCAAATCTTTGCTCGCACGCTGCCTTCCCCCCACAACCCCCATCAGGTCCACTCTGCCCCCGTTTGAAATCACCCCTCATCCCACAGACTCCCCCTTGCAACCTCCCTCCCCGCGCCCCCTGGTTCCTCTTTCCCTCCATCACTTTCTGACCTCTTCTCTACCCTTGGTCCTGTGTATTGCTTACGGCCAGTCTCTCTCTGGAGCAGGGAAGCTCTTGTTTTTCTCGTTCAATACCGTGGGTGCCTAGAGCCCCGCTTCTGAAAATGGCTGGGCTCTCGACAGGTGTTCGGAGTCGTGGAGACGAGCTGCATGAACACCCACTTTATAAGCTGTCGTCCCGTGCTGTGTGTTTCCCCTGTGTTTCCCAGCCCGGTGCACTTTGTCTGGAGCAGGACCAGAGCCCAAAGGGCACCTTTGGAGCATGAGAGCAAAGCCCCTTGCTCTCTCCCCACGCCTTCGCCATCCGTGGCCTCCAGAGTCAGACAGTGAGGAAGGAAGAGCAGGAAGGGCAGAGGAGGAAGGTTGGAAGACAAAACGCTGGAGCCAGCCTCCGGTTGGATTGCAGGTGGCAGGCCTGGGATCTAGAATGTGCACTGCTTGCATCTCCCACTGTACCCCACTGTACCCCAAGTAGGAGTGGGACCAGGGGCCTGAGGTCAGCCCCTACCATGAGCCAGTTCTGCAGGCAGGCATTTTCCATGGGCTGACTCATTTATCCTCCTGCTGACGCTGGGATCCATAAGGAGCCAAGCCCCAGGGACATGACGTAAGCTGCCCAGGATCACATAGCTAGTAAGGGAGTGCCTGGGATTCGGATCCAGGCCCTCTGGCTCCAGAGCCTGGCTCTCCTCCTCCGCCAGTGTTATCTGAGGCATGCACGCTAGAGAAGGTGAGGGGTGCCTCTTGGGGGTGACAGGGCAGAAGCCCAGGAGTCCACTGCTTGTAGCTTTGCTTTCCCTGCCTCCTCCCTGTCCTGCAGCCACAGGCCCCCCTCCGGGTCTTGGGCACCTGTCCCGCCATCCAGCCCCGGGGGGAGGGAGGCAGTTTCTGCCCCTGCTCCCTGCGCTCAAGTCACCAGCATCACCAGGGGGAATGTTTGCCCACGTCATACCCTCTCCTGGAGGGGCCCGCAGAGGCTGTGAAGCCAGCAACCGAGATGTTGTGTCTGGCTAAGCTTTGGGACTGATTGAAAGTCTTCAGAACCTGCGCTCCTCCTGGTGCGGCTCTGCCTGGAGACGGTTGCCATGTAACACACACACAGCGATGCAGCCTTCACTGTCAGAACTAATGAAAGTCGATTGCTATTAGGGGAAGGCTTTTTTTCCCCTCCCTCCCCCTTGCGCATAATTCTACTCTTCCAGGGAGGTGTTTGCATTTCTGCTCTGTTTGTGAGATGTTAATTGTGTCCTCATTGTAATTCCTTGCCCATTGCCATCACCCCCTTCCCAGTGCCAGCCCTACCCCCCAAGCATGCCTTTTTGAGACAATGAAGCTAAGTGACCAGAGGGAGAGCGCCCCAGCCTCTTTCTGGAGTGATCCTCCAAAGCATCTGACCAGGCCACATGGCTGCTGAAAAGCCTCCCATGGTTGCCAGCGACCCCAGCCCTGCGCACAAGGACTCTCTGAGCCAGGTCCCAACTGCGTTTTGGGACCCAAATCCTTCCTTCCTCCAGGAAGTCCCCTGGCCAGAGGCACCACGGAGGGCCAGCTCTACTCCCTGTCATGTTCACAAGACTGTTTTTCTGCTGCCCCACGCCTTCTGTCTAGGATGCCTCCCGGCAATCTCCAGCCCACCAACTCTTTCAGGGTTCAGCTACACCGGCCACCTCCTCTGTGAAGCCCTCCCCTCCTCCTGCAGGCCGACTTACGGCTCCTCCCTGTTCCCAGGGGAACTGCTTGTTGAGACCTATCTTCTCCCCCAGACAGGGAGTTCCTTGAAAGCAGAGCCAGGCTCTGATTCAGTCCTAAATTCCCAGAGCCTAGCACCGTGCCTGGGCGTCTGTGATGCTGGTGTTTATTTCTGCCCATTCCGCTGCGCAGCTCCCTGGGGGAAGGTAAGCACAGCCAAGCTGAGCAGTGAGCGGGGGAACAAACGTGTGGGTGCATTGCTGTGTAGACTCCACCTACCCACTACTGCCCAACCCAGCACAGAGACACTGAGAAGGAGAAGCCAGGTCTGGGGCCCTAGGAACTCACCCTGGCTGGTATTTATAGCAAGGTAATTAGCTCCCTTCCTTAGCACCCCTGGAGGTGCTGGGAGACAATCTGAGAAGCAGGAAGGAGGAAAGCAAAGTGAAGGGATTGCCATAGAAACGTGGGGAAGGGGCTCTGGAACCAGGGGGAAGGAGACCAGCCCCCAGCACTCACGGTGCCTCTCACCTGTACCTGCAGGAGCTCAGGCCTGGGAGCAGGGTTTCCCAGGGCAGCCTCTAGGTTCTTGCTCCTGTGGGCAAAGCGGCTCACACAGGGTACAAGAGCCCCACAGGTTTGCACCCCACAGAGAAGTTCAAGCTACCCCAGGAAGTGCCCCTTCCCTGGCTGCCCACCGGGGAGGTCAGGAAGCAATCTCCCTGCCCAAGGTCAAGGTAAGGGAATTAGGATGGCCCTCAGGGCTCCTTTACTATCTCAGGGCTCTCCGCACCCCTCACCTGAACTCTGCCATCACCATCTGGCTGCTCATCAGTCCTTGTTCTCACCTCCCTTTAGTTGATTCTCAGCATTTCCACCAGAGTGTGATATTTCTAAAATGCAATTCTGATCATGTCACCTTCCTGCTCAAAATTCTTCAGCAGGTCCCCACGGTTTTCAGGATAGAAATTCTTACCCCTCTGCATGGAATACAGGCTGCGTCTTGCTTTGACTCTCCGGCCACTTTCCACTCCCTGCCGGCCCCCACCCCCCTGCACCCAGCCCATGTGATTGTCATCTCAGTCATACTAAAAGCAATGTGTGGTTCGCCAAACCCTCAGCTCTCCCTGGCCTCCTGGCCTTTGTCCAGGCTATTCCCAATGCCTGGAATGGCCCCCTCCTCCCTCCCTTCCTCCTCCCTGTCCCCCTTCAAACTCCCCTCACCTTTTAAGTCTCAATTCCAGGGCCCCTCTTCTCAGGGAAGGCTTACCCGTCTCCCCAGGTAGATCAGGGGCCTCTCCTGTTGCCCCATCAGAACTTCCACGTCCCCACCAAAGCCATCTCACGGCCAACCAGAATCTCTGGGTGTCCTGTTGGTCTGTCAAGTTCTTTTAGGTAGGGCCATGTCTTGTTGATGTGTGCACTCCCATACCTAACATGGAGCTGACACCCAAACGGGTGGTTGGAATATCACAGGGCGGGCACCAGGGTGAGGTAGGTGAGGGACGGGGGTGCAGGATGTAAGAAGCCTCCAGAGTTGCGTGAGGCTGACTGGGCAGGGACTGACATAAGGGGTTTTCTGCCCTGGGTTTCTGTTTGTCAGGTCGCACCCAGGCCTGGTGGCAGAAAGGGTGTCAGCCATTTGGGAAAGGAATGGGGGAGGCTATATTTTTCTGAAAAGGCCCTGATCTTTGGCTCCACACAGAACTGAAAAAGCATCTCCCCCTCCATTTGAACCTGCAAGGAAATTTCCAACTTCTTGGATGGAAGGCAAGAGAGGGAAGGCTCATCATCTGACTCCCTCCAGATGGCTACCACACAGCTCGACGGGGCACCATCCACACCGAGAGCAAAGCCAGTCCTGCCCTCAGAGTCATGCAGTGTGGCAGCTGGGTGCACCGTGATTCCTCAGCCACAGGCAACAGCAGACCAGCTTGCCTGGCATGAAAATCAAAACACACCAAAAGAGCCTCTCCAATGGTCCCAATGGTTGAGAAAAGAGAACAAACCCCATGCTGGCAAGCTGGCCCCGGAGACCACAAATGGTCAGCTTCTCGAACTTTCCAATAGGAAAGCGAGGCCCCCACTAGGCTCATGAAAGGACATCAGCCTGAGAGGTACATAGGGAGAGAAGGATGGGCAACCCTCTCTGACGTAGTACCGGCAGGGTCTGGCCTCACGGCAGGGTTAGCCAATGCCTCAGGGAACCCGGGCACCTTAGCGTTCCCAGCAACAACCCCTTCGTTTCTCAGATACTAGAATGTGTCCTGTCCAATATCATAGAGCGTGTGGGCAACAAAGCAGGCCTTTCACGGGTAGGCCAGGACTCGTCAGCCGCACAGCTGTCTTCTTCTGCTGATGGCAGTGATGGGGTGGGTGTGACAGTTTTATAGGCCTTTATTCGGAACCAGCTGGAACAACCACCTCGTCTCACCTACCTGCTCCTTGAAGCTTCCCTTGTCTCCAAAGTGAAGGAAGCCTTGACCCCTCCCAAAAAGAGCCCAAGAATATTGTCTTGGTTCCCTAAACCCAGGGAAGTTTTGCCTAGCCCCTTCTGGTGGCATCAACCCGAATTACTGGCATAAAACCCAGAAGATGCAAGCCTTCTGGAACCAAGCTTCTCTAAGTATGGTCCAGGGACCAACGGTACCAGAGCCCCCTCAAGGGCTTGTTAAAAATCTAGTTTTCCTCGAGGCATCCCAGACCTACTGACAGATGCTTATTGTTAAACAATAAAGTAGGGTGACAGATGTTTATTGACACATGATCAAGTTTGAGAACCAATACCCAGCTGTCCCAGTAGGAAGATGGGATCTAGTGGCTATTAAGTATTCATTCAGGCGCTGTGCTGGGCACTGCAGATATACATTCCCTAGCAATAACAGAAGGGTCATAAAGAAGACCTTAGCTCTCTCCAGCAAAGGGACCATTGACCCATGCTGAGGATGGGATCTAGAACCCATAGCACCAGAGTTCATCCCAAAGGGAGGGAATGCAGCTTCTAACTCCCACTTGGGCTCCCACGCTCAGCCCTCAAGCCCTAGCACTTCCCCCATCAGGATTTCAGTTGTAAATACAGGAAATCAGCTGTATTTCTTTCCCCTAAATTATCAACCCCTCGTTCTCAAAGCTTCTTGAATCTGAACACTCCTGAGAGGTTCTCGGTTCTGCCACTTACTAGTTATACGACCCCGATGCCTTGTTTTCTGTGAGCCTCCACATTCTTCTCTATAACTGGGCGGCATAGTTTCAGGAAAGTGGCCAGTATTAGAAATAATCGTAGGAGCTCCATAAATTAGCTACCCCCCTACTTAACCCCATTTCCAGAATGGCACGCCCCTGCTGAAGAGACCCCAGGGGATTTCTGGCTCTTACATGCTGCTCCATGACCCAAACTCTCCACTTCAACCCCTTAGCACAGTTGGCTCATGTGTGCCCCTGAGGCTTTGCTCCAGCTGTGTTCTAGAACACCCACACACTTTTCATCCGCCAACACAAACCCTCCCACGGTTAAAGGCCACGTCCAAGTCCTTCTTGCTGCCTTGGGGAGGCTTCTCGAGGTCCAGGCCTACAGAGGCCTCTGTCCCCTCCCTGACACTCTCTCTCTCCACTCTGCCTCCCAGAGATGAGAGCAATGTCAGACTCAGCAAGGCTGGTACTCTCTAGGCATTGGGATTCCAGGTACAGAACTTGGGGTTTTTCAATGGAGGACCAGCACTGGACCACAAACTTGTTTATTTTGCCAGGCAAGAATATACTTTTAAAGCCTGCCTTCTAATCTCATCATCTTATCACAAAAGAACCACATTTTCACACCAAAGAAGAGTCCTAAGGAAGAAAATCTCACATGGAAGGATCGTCCCTTAAATGGAATAGACTCCGTTTTGCGAAAAGCTCACTGCATTGTCAGTCTTTGGCTCCTCTGGCTGTGGATTTCTGAAAACGCCGTCTTAGGCTAGCTCCTGAACCCATGCTGGGGCATCCCTGATCCAGCACAGCCGCCTGCCCCAGGCAGGAGTATGCCCTGGCAACTTCCCGACCGGGTCCTCAGCATGGCCACACACTGAGCACTTGCCGTATCCCAGGCCCTGCGATCGGCACTTCGTGCATCGGCCACCATCGTCCCGGCTGCCGTTTTTCCGCTAAGGCTTAGAGCAGTGAAGCATCAGCCCAGGTCACAGAGGCCTTACAACCCGGGACAGCCTGACTCCACACCTGTGCTCCTTCCTCTACTCCATGCATTGCTCTTCCAACAGGAAGAATCTTCTGAAGGCAGGAGTCTACAGGGATAGGCTTGTCTGGCTCCCTGCAGCCCATACCCAGTGTGCAGACATCAGTCACTTAAGCCGGTAAGGATGAAAGCCCAACTCTCTGTAAGGTGCCGGTGCTGAAATTCGGTGCCACTGAGGACAGACATGGCGTCTGCCCTCACCCAGGGCTCACTGTGACACCTATGGACATGCCAACTGGGGAGCGATAATGTCATGCCTTGTTAGGAGCACCCCGCACCCCCACTCAATTCCAAGGGCTTTGCAGAGACCAGGGTGATAGCCAGGTGAGTTAGATGTTAAAAAGTGCCCCGGTCTGCTGGGGGCCCAGTAATTATCTGATCCCTTGAACTGTCTGCCTTTGCTATGGAAATTAATGAGCCAAAGGCTCTTTTCAGACCACAAGCCCCTACAGCCCAGCTCCACTTGATTTATTAGAAAAAGGAACTGAATTTAAAAGGGACAGATGTAGTATTGATTCTACGCCTTAAAATACGCCTCCCTTGACTCCCTGCTCTGCCCCAGGCCCCCCGCCCCCATTTGCTGCAGAACAGATCACAGCAAATTGCTCTTTTCAATGCCTTGTTCTATCCCCTTAGCCCTCTGATCTTACAGCTCTTCAGGCCCCCTCTCCCCTTTTTCCAAATTCCCTGTGGTGTCCACCTGCTTTCAGCTCACAGCTCCAGGGTGGTCCGCCCAGATGACTCTCAAATGCTTGGGTTTTAGACAGCCCAGAAGTCATGCCTGCTGCACCAGGCCCTTCAGCCCTTAACCCAGAATAGCTCCCAGGTCAGCCCATCCCTGGCTGTCCTGGTTTCCGCAAGACAATGTCCCAAGCTCACTGACCTCGCAACCCAGGCCTCCAACCAGACAAGATCATAGCTAGGAGGGTCTCTGCAGAGTCTGATGGTGCTTCTCATGGCGGGCACCCCTGGTATTTTAGGGGGGACGATTCCCCTTTGTGGAGGGCTCTTTTGCATGGCAAGGAGACATCCTTGCCTTTCTCCTCTGAAAATAAATCCCAACATGACAAACAAACACATTTCCAGATGCCCCCCCCGCGACCCAAGAAGAGAGAGCCAGTTGAGAAGCAAAGCGCCCATTCTAGTTCCAAGTAAAGTGACTTGTCCAGGGTCCTTCAGTAAGTCAGCCACAGACCTGTGTTCTGACGGGTGAGGGCTTACACTGGAATCAGAATCAGGCCTTCTGACAATTGTGCCAGTACGACGTGGGGGCAAGGAGATACTCAAGCGGGTCGGGTCACAGCCAGGTATCCAACCTTCCTTCCATCAGGAAAACTTCCTTCCACGACTCAGCCCAGCTCATGCTTTAGAGGAATCTGTATTTTGTTTCATTATGGGGTGAACTCAAACCATGAGGGGAAACGACCTACACATACCCCCCATTCTGCCTGTACCCCGCCGAGATTCAGCCTGAGAAAACACGAGCCCTCCAAACAGGTGGAGGGCTCGGCCACTAGCCCCAGCCTCTCCTGCTGCGTATTCCTGATCCATGCCCACCTCTGGCTGTGGCATTGGGGAGGTTCCAGGAACAAGCCTTCAGACTCAGCTGGAAGACACTGGCTGTCTCCCCATCCCTCTAAACCAAGGGGGGAGAAAAGTGTCTTCTCACATGACTCAAGGGTCTGTAACTTCTTAGAGACCTTACGAACACTCAGCAGCACCCCTCCCCCGCCCCGCCACCGAGGCCGAGCTTATGGAGAGAGAGGGTCTGAGTGGGTCAAACCTAAATGGCCTCGGGTAATTGCCCTTCCTCCACGGCCAGTGAGGACCAGGACTGGGGCCCGTAGGAGGCAGTCCCAAGTTGGGGGGCCGAGGCCTGCAGATTGGAGGGACAGTAGTTAGGGGTGGTCTGGCCATCTCCCCATAACGCAGCTGGAAACTGAGGAGTGGGAAGATCCCTGCAAGCATGGCTCCATGGGCGTCCTTTCCCACCATGTTCTGAGAAATACCATTGTAGGGATGGGAGGCAAGGGACTCGGAGGTCCCACCACCACCTCTCTTTCTCAGGTGACAAGAAGCCAATAAAAGAAGGAGAGCAATAGAACAGGTTTAAGATTTTTCCCTGGAGCCAATCCATGGCACTGAATCAATGTGGGAGAGGTTAAAGCCCACTGGGAGCTTTCCAACCCACATCTGAGAGGCAGGGAAGGTAAAGGAAAGTGCATGTGTGAGCTCTGTGGTCAGATAAACACAGACTGGAATCCCAGCTCTGCCCCTTATTAGCTGTGTGACCTGGAGCAAGGGATTTATTGGGGCCTCGATTTCCTTGTCTGTAGAGACCGTAGAAGGACACCTCTTGTTTAAATGGAAAGAGAGCACATTTGGGGTTCTTCTCCCCTACTTTCCTGGGGCAGGAAGTTGGGAGTAGCTCAGTGGTATCCTGGGGTTGTGCTGAGGGTAGGAGGAGAAAGAGAAAGAAAGGGGCAAGTCATGAAGGAGCTGTGGGCAGGCTATTCCAGGGATGGTAGTGGACCCTGGGAACCAGGGCTCCAAAAATGAAGTCACACCATGTGCAGTAAGCAAAGGTGTTAAACCTTCTGGCCCCGGGGCCAATGTTAAGACCAAGAAGCAGCACAACAGAGAAGGTCTCAGGCAAAAGATGGGGAGGGTTGGAGTCATCAGTGGACCAGTGGTGGGGAGCACCACTGGCTAGCAATGGCACTCTACCTCCTTGGGCCACTGGACAGCTTGTGCCTCTAGGGTAAAGCGGGTGGACTTCAGAGTACCAGAAGAGTACTCAGGGGTGCAGAAGCCTTACCCCTGTCTTTACTTCCCAAATCACCGCACTGAACCAGGGAGAGCTGAGTGGAATGGAGAGGGAGTTGACAGGGCCAGCGGCTGTTCAGGAAGAGCCATCTTGTCTCCCGCCTCTGAGGAAGGCTTTGGAAAGACACCCAAGTTTGATGCCTGACTGACTAGAGGCAGGAGGGGTAGAAAGGAGCCCCTCCTTCTCTAATGCACATCATGTGCCTCACTCCAGCTTCTTACCTAAACTTTAATTATGCATTCGTTGAGACATATTTTTAAAAGACATAAATAAGAATACAATGAGCAGCCAGACGTCTCAGAAATGAGAAAATAAGGCATTGCCTGTTCAGCTGAAGCCCTCCCCACATGGCAGCCTTCTCGACCACACCGTCCCCCCACCAACCCGCAAGGCATCCAAACCTAGAACTGAGACTTCATCATTCCCACAAATGACTTTATATTTTTACGACATGTTTATTTATCCCTGAACAAAAATTGATTTACACGTTCTCAAACTTTATATAAATGCTATCCTAAAATAAGTATACTTTTCCGCAGCTTGCGGATTCTCATCCACCATTACTTTTGTGTGATTCATCCATGTTGACATGGATGGCTCTGGTCTATTACTTTTCTCCGCTGAAACTTTTATTATTTGAGAACACCATAATTTATTTATCCATTCCTGTTAATAGATAATAGAGGCTTTTGCCATAGTTTTTCCCTTACAAAATGCTGCTGTGAACAGGTCCTACTTTGACTCCACACAGGGGTGTGGAGATGTTTGTTGCCTTGCAGCTCATCTGTCAGTCCCTCCCTTTGTTTTCTAGGGCACACCGTCACCCCATGTCCCCCATCCAAGCCACTCTGCTTGGGCTCTGTGGTTAGGCTCCTGTTATCTGACCAGTCCCTTGCTTCCTGGAGCTGATTTGGGACTTGACACCTTGGCTTTGCCCTTGGGAATTCTTTTTATTTTTTTAATTTTTATTGTTATGTTAATCACCATACATTACATCATTAGTTCTTGATGTAGTGTTCCATGATTCATTGTTTGTGCATAACGCCCAGTGCTCCACGCAGAACGCGCCCTCTTTAATACCCATCACCAGGCTAACCCATCCCCCCACCCTCCTCCCCTCTAGAACCCTCAGTTTGTTTTTCAGAGTCCATCGTCTCTCATGGTTCGTCTCCCCCTCCAACTTACTCCCCTTCATTCTTCCCCTCCTGCTATCTTCTTCTTTTTCTTTTTTCTTAACATATGTTGCATTATTCGTTTCAGAAGTACAGATCTGTGATTCAACAGTCTTGCACAATTCACAGCGCTCACCATAGCACATACCCTCCCCAATGTCTATCACCCAGCCATGCCATCCCTCCCACCCCCCACCACTCCAGCAACCCTCAGTTTGTTTCCTGAGATTAAGAATTCCTCATATCAGTGAGGTCGTATGATACATGTCTTTCTCTGATTGACTTATTTCACTCAGCATAACACCCTCCAGTTCCATCCACGTCGTTGCAAATGGCAAGATCTCATTCCTTTTCAGGGCTGCCTAATATTCCATTGTGTATATATACCACTTCTTCTTTATCCATTCATCTGTAGATGGACATCTTGGCTCTTTCCACAGTTTGGCTACTGTGGACATTGCTGCTATAAACATTGGGGTGCACGTACCCCTTCGGATCCCTACATTTGTATCTTTGTGGTAAGTACCCAGTAGTGCAATTGCTGGATCGTAGGGTAGCTCTATTTCCAACTGTTTGAGGAACCTCCATACTGTTTTCCAGAGGGGTTGCACCAGCTTGCATTCCCACCAACAGTGTAGGAGGGTTCCCCTTTCTCCACATCCCCACCAACATCTGTCGTTTCCTGACTTGTTAATTTTAGCCATTCTAACGGGTGTGAGGTGGTATCTCATGGAGGTTTTGATTTGGACTTCCCTGAGGCCGAGCGATGTGGAGCACTTTTTCAGGTGTCTGTTGGCCATTTGGATGTCTTCTTTAGAAAAATGTCTGTTCATGTCTTCTGCCCATTTCTTGATTGGATTATTTGTTCTTTGGGTGTTGAGTTTGATAAGTTCTTTATAGATTTTGGATACTAGCCCTTTATCGGATATGTCCTTTGCAAATATCTTCTCCCATTCTGTCGGTTGTCTTTTGGTTTTGTGGACTGTTTCTTTGGCTGTGCAAAAGCTTTTTATCTTGATGAAATCCCAATAGTTCATTTTTGCCCTGGCTTCCCTTGCCTTTGGCGATGTTTCCAGGAAGAAGTTGCTGTGACTGAGGTCGAAGAGGTTGCTGCCTGTGGTCTCCTTTAGGATTCTGATGGACTCCTGTCTCACGTTTAGGTCGTTCAACCATTTGGAATCTATTTTTGTGTGTGGTGTAAGGAAATGGTCCAGTTTCATTCTTCTGCATGTGGTTGTCCAATTTTGCCAACACCATTTGTTGAAGAGACTGTCTTTTTTCCATTGGACATTCTTTCCTGCTTTGTCGAAGATTAGTTGACCATAGAGTTGAGGGTCCATTTCTGGGCTCTCGATTCTGTTCCACTGATCTATGTGTCTGTTTTTGTGCCAGTACCATGCTGTCTTGATGATGACAGCTTTGTAATAGAGCTGGAAGTCCGGAATTGTGATGCCGCCAGCTTTGCTTTTCTTTTTCAATATTCCTCTGCTATTCGAGGTCTCTTCTGGTTCCATACAAATTTTAGGATTATTTGTTCCATTTCTTTGAAAAAAGTTGCCCTTGGGAGTTCTTATCTCGGCCCTCCATCTTCAGAAAGGAAGTGCGGGGTCAGTGACCTGCCCCAAGCCCCACAAAGTCCTACAGGACTTGTCCTGGCTGCACGAGCTCGTCCTTGGCTCCTGCCTGACTCGACTCTAAGCTCCAAGAGGTAGGGGTTGCGTCTGACTCATTCAGTGCTGCAGCCCCATCCCAGGAAGAGGACCTAGAACTTTGTAAAATGCCCTTTATTTTTTTTTTATTTTTTTTTTTTTAATTTTTTATTGTTATGTTAATCACCATATATTACATCATTAGTTTTTGGTGCAGTGTTCCATGATTCATTGTTTGTTCATAACACCCAGTGCTCCATGCAGAACGTGCCCTCCTCAATGCCCATCACCAGGCTAACCCATCCCCCTACCCCCCTCCCCTCTAGAACCCTCAGTTTGTTTTTCAGAGTCCATCATCTCTCATGGTTCGTCTCCCCCTCTGACATACTCCCCTTTTCTTCCTCTCCTGTTATCTTCTTCTTTTTCTTTTTTCTTAAAATATGTTGCATTATTTGTTTCAGAAGTACAGATCTGTGATTCAACAGTCTTGCACAATTCACAGCGCTCACCGTAGCACATACCCTCCCCAGTGTCTATCACCCAGCCACCCCATCCCTCCCACCCCCAACCACTCCAGTAACACTCAGTTTCTTTCCTGAGATTAAGAATTCCTCATATCAGTGAGGTCATGTGATACATGTCTTTCTCTGATTGACTTATTTCACTCAGCATAACACCCTCCAGTTCCATCCACGTCGTTGCAAATGGCAAGATCTCATTCCTTTTGATGGCTGCATAATATTCCATTGTGTATATATACCACTTCTTCTTTATCCATTCATCTGTCGATGGGCATCTTGGCTCTTTCCACAGTTTGGCTATGGTGGACATTGCTGCTATAAACATTGGGGTACACGTACCCCTTCAGGTCCCTACATTTGTATCTTTGTGGTAAACACCCAGTAGTGCAATTGCTGGATCGAACGGTAGCTCTAATTTCAACTGTTTGAGGAACCTCCATACTGTTTTCCAGAGGGGTTGCACCAGCTTGCATTCCCACCAACAGTGTAGGAGGGTTCCCCTTTCTCCACATCCCCGCCAACATCTGTCGTTCCCTGACTTGTTAATTTTAGCCATTCTGACGGGTGTGAGGTGGTATCTCATGGAGGTTTTGATTTGGATTTCCCTGATGCCAAGCGATGTTGAGCACTTTTTCATGTGCCTGTTGGCCATTTGGATGTCTTCTTTGGAGAAATGTCTGTTCATGTCTTCTGCCCAATTCTTGATTGGATTATTTGTTCTTTGGGTGTTGAGTTTGATAAGTTCTTTATAGATTTTGGATACTAGCCCTTTATCTGATATGTCATTTGCAAATATTTTCTCCCATTCTGTCGGTTGTCTTTTGGTTTTGTGGACTGTTTCTTTTGCTGTGCAGAAGCTTTTTATCTTGATGAAATCCCAATAGTTCATTTTTGCCCTGGCTTCCCGTGCCTTTGGCGATGTTTCTAGGAAGAAGTTGCTGCGGCTAAGGTCGAAAAGGTTGCTACCTGTGTTCTCCTTTAGGATTTGGATGGACTCCTGTCTCACGTTTAGGTCTTTCAACCATTTGGAGTCTATTTTTGTGTGTGGTGTAAGGAAATGGTCCAGTTTTATTCTTCTGCATGTGGCTGTCCAATTTTCCCAACACCATTTGTTGAAGAGACTGTCTTTTTGCCATTGGACATTCTTTCCTGCTTTGTCAAAAATAAGTTGACCATAGAGTTGAGGGTCCATTTCTGGGCTCTCAATTCTGTTCCATTGATCTATGTGTCTGTTTTTGTGCCAGTACCATACTGTCTTGATGATGACAGCTTTGTAATAGAGCTGGAAGTCCGGAATTGTGATGCCGCCAGCTTTGCTTTTCTTTTTCAGTATTCCTCTGGCTATTCGGGGTCTCTTCTGGTTCCATACAAATTTTAGGATTATTTGTTCCATTTCTTTGAAAAAAGTGGATGGTATTTTGATGGGGATTGCATTGAATGTGTAGATTGCTCTAGGTAGCATTGACATCTTCACAATGTTGATTCTCCCAATCCATGAGCATGGAACGTTTTTCCATTTCTTTGTGTCTTCTTCAATTTCTTTCCTGAGTATTTTATAGTTTTCTGAGTACAGATCCTTTGCCTCTTTGGTTAGATTTATTCCTAGGTATCTAATGGTTTTGGGTGCAATTGTAAATGGGATAGACTCCTTGATTTGTCTCTCTTCTGTCTTGTTGTTGGTGTATAGGAATGCCACTGATTTCTGTGCATTGATTTTATAGCCTGCTACTTTACTGAATTCCTGTATGAGTTCTAGCAGTTTTGGGGTGGAGTCTTTTGGGTTTTCCACATACAGTATCATATCATCTGCAAAGAGTGAGAGTTTGACTTCCTCTTTGCCGATTTGGATGCCTTTGATTTCTTTTTGTTGTCTGATTGCTGTGGCTAGGACTTCTAATACTATGTTGAATAGCAGTGGTGAGAGTGGACATCCCTGCCGCGTTCCTGACCTTAGGGGAAAAGCTCTCAGCCTTTCCCCATTGAGAATGATATTCGCTGTAGGTTTTTCGTAGATGGCTTTTATGATATTGAGGTATGTACCCTCTATCCCTATACTCTGAAGAGTTTTGATCAAGAAAGGATGTTGTACTTTGTCAAATGCTTTTTCTGCATCTATTGAGAGGATCCTATGATTCTTGTTCTTTCTTTTGTTAATGTATTGTATCACGTTGATTGATTTGCGGATGTTGAACCAGCCTTGCAGCCCAGGGATAAATCCCACTTGGTCGTGGTGAATAATCCTTTTAATGTACTGTTGGATCCTATTGGCTAGTATTTTGGTGAGAATTTTTGCATCCATGTTCATCAAGGATATTGGTCTGTAATTCTCTTTTTTGATGGGGTCTTTGTCTGGTTTTGGGATCAAGGTAATGCTGGCCTCATAAAATGAGTTTGGAAGTTTCCCTTCCATTTCTATTTTTTGGAACAGTTTCAGGAGAATAGGTATTAATTCTTCTTGAAATGTCTGATAGAATTCCCCTGGGAAGCCATCTGGCCCTGGGCTTTTGTTTCTTGGGAGATTTTTGATGACTGTTTCAATTTCCTTAGTGGTTATAGGTCTGCTCAGGTTTTCTATTTCTTCCTGGTTCAATTTTGGTAGTTGATACATCTCTAGGAATGCACCCATTTCTTCCAGGTTATCTAATTTGCTGGCATAGAGTTGCTCATAATATGTTCTTATAATTGTTTGTATTTCTTTGGTGTTGCTTGTGATCTCTCCTCTTTCATTCATGATTTTGTTGATTTGGGTCCTTTCTCTTTTCTTTTTGATCAGTCTGGCCAGGGGTTTATCAATCTTGTTAATTCTTTCAAAGAACCAGCTCCTAGTTTCGTTGATCTGTTCTACTGTTCTTTTGGTTTCTAGTTCATTGATTTCTGCTCTGATCTTTATGATTTCTCTTCTCCTGCTGGGTTTAGGCTTTCTTTGCTGTTCTTTCTCCAGCTCCTTTAGGTGTAGGGTTAGGTTGTGTATTTGAGACCTTTCTTGTTTCTTGAGAAAGGCTTGTATTGCTATATACTTTCCTCTCAGGACTGCCTTTGCTGTATCCCAAAGATTTTGAACAGTTGTGTTTTCATTTTCATTGGTTTCCATGAATTTTTTTAATTCTTCTTTAATTTCTTGGTTGACCCATTCATTCTTTAGTAGGATGCTCTTTAGCCTCCATGTATTTGAGTTCTTTCCAACTTTCCTCTTGTGGTTGAGTTCTAGTTTCAAAGCATTGTGGTCTGAAAATATGCAGGGAATGATCCCAATCTTTTGGTACCGATTGAGACCTGATTTGTGACCTAGGATGTGATCAATTCTGGAGAATGTTCCATGGGCGCTAGAGAAGAATGTGTATTCCGTTGCTTTGGGATGGAATGTTCTGAATATGTCTGTGAAGTCCATTTGGTCCAGTGTGTCATTTAAAGTCTTTATTTCCTTGTTGATCTTTTGCTTAGATGATCTGTCCATTTCAGTCAGGGGGGTGTTAAAGTCCCCCACTATTATTGTATTGTTGTCAATGTGTTTCTTTGCTTTTGTTATTAATTGCCTTATCTAATTGGCTGCTCCCATGTTCGGGGCATAGATATTTACAATTGTTAGATCTTCTTGTTGGATAGACCCTTTAAGTAGGATACAGTGTCCTTCCTCATCTCTTATTACAGTCTTTGTTTTAAAATCTAGTTTGTCTGATATAAGGATTGCCACCCCAGCTTTCTTTTGGTGTCCATTAGCATGGTAAATGGTTTTCCACCCCCTCACTTTCAATCTGGGGGTGTCTTTGGGTGTAAAATGAGTCTCTTGCAGACAGCATATTGATGGGTCTTGTTTTTTAATCCAATCTGATAGCCTGTGTCTTTTGATTGGGGCATTTAGCCCATTTACATTCAGGGTAACTATTGAAAGGTATGAATTTAGTGCCATTGTATTACCTGTAAGGTGACTGTTAACTGTCTGTTGTCTGTGTTCGTTTCTGCTCTTTGCTGCTTTTAGGTTCTCTCTTTGCTTAGAGGACCCCTCTCAATATTTCTTGGAGGGCTGGTTTCGTGTTTGCAAATTCCTTTAGTTTTTGTTTGTTCTGGAAGCTTTTGATCTCTCCTTCTATTTTCAATGATAGCCTAGCTGGATATAGTATTCTTGGCTGCATATTTTTCTCGTTTAGTGCTCTGAAGATATCTTGCCAGTCCTTTCTGGCCTGCCAGGTCTCTGTGGATAGGTCTGTTGCCAATCTAATGTTTCTACCATTGTAGGTTACATATCTCTTCTCCCGAGCTGCTTTCAGGATTTTCTCTTTGTCTCTGAGACTCGTAAGTTTTACTATTAGATGTCGGGGTGTTGACCTATTTTTATTGATTTTGAGAGGGGTTCTCTGTGCCTCCTGGATTTTAATGCCTGTTTCCTTCCTCACATTAGGGAAGTTCTCTGCTATAATTTGCTCCAATATACCTTCTGCCCCTCTCTCTCTCTCTTCTTCTTCTGGGATCCCAATTATTCTAATGTTGTTTCGTCTTATCGTATCACTTATCTCTCGAATTCTGCCCTCGTGATCCTGTAGTTGTTTCTCTCTCTTTTTCTCAGCCTCTTTATTTTCTATCATTTGGTCTTCTATATCGCTGATTCTCTCTTCTGCCTCATTTATCCTAGCATTTAGTGCCCCCATTTTTGATTGCACCTCATCAATAGCCTTTTTGATTTCGATTTGGTTAGATTTTAGTTCTTTTATTTCTCCAGAAAGGGTTTCTCTAATAACTTCCACGCTTTTTTCAAGCCCAGCTAGTATCTTTAAAGTCATGATTCTGAACTCTAGGTCCGACATCGTACTAATGTCCGTATTGAGTAGGTCCCTGGCTGACGGTACTACCTCTTGTTCTTTTTGCTGAGGTGATTTCTTTCGTCTTGTCATTTTGTCCAGAGGAGAATAGATGAATGAGAGAACAAGAGGCTAACAGGTTTACAACGTCCCCAGCAAATATACTGTATACAAATCAGAAAAGACCTGAAACCAGGGGAAAAGAAAGGGAAAGAAAGAAAAAAGAAAGAGAAAAAGAAAAAAAAAAAAGAAAAAAAGGATAAAAACAAAAACAAAACAATTCAAAAAAGGCAGAATATGATCAAATATGATCAGGCTAGTGCATAGATCAGTGCCACACACTAGATTTTGGGCGTATTTTGGTCTGTTAGAAAAAAGTGCCTCCTAAAATTTTAAAGGAAGAAAGACATATATGTACAAAATAAGGGTTGATACAATGAAGGGATGGCAGATGACTGTAAAGATGAAAATTATAAAAGATTTTATAAAAGGACTTGGTAAGATAAGTTGTTTGAAAAAAGAAGGAAGATTTAAGGAAAAAAAAAAAAAAAGGAAAAGGGGAGAGAATGTGATCAGGCAGGAGACTAGAACAAAGCCGTACACTAGTGGTTTAGGGTATATTTTGATCTGTTAGAAGAAACTGTACCTCAAAATTTTAAAGAGAGAACAACTTATATATATATGCCAAAAACAAGGATAACTACTATGAAGGGATAAAATATGACTCTAAAAATGAAAAAAAAAATAAAAAATGTTTTTTTTTAAAAAAAGGGATTTATAAGATGTTGGTTGAAAAAGGGAAAAAGAAAAATAAAAAAAGTCAACAAAAATTAACTTTGATGAAATAATGAATCATGGTAAAAAAAAAAAAAAAAAAAAAGAAGCCATGAATCTATGTGCAGTATTCCCCTAGCGCTGGAGTTCTCCTATTCTCCTTGATCGATCAACTTGGTCTTGGCTTGCTGGCTGTTTGTGTTGATCTTCTGGGGGAGGGGCCTGTTGCTGTGGTTCCCAAATGTCTTTGCCGGAGGCGGAATTGCCCCGCCCTTGTCGGTCCGGGCTAAGGAAGCTGCTCCAGTTTGCTCTCAGGAGCTTTTGTTCCCTGCAAGCTCTCGGTACAGCTTTGGAGGACCAGGGCGAAAATGGCGGCCTCCCAGTCTCCGCCCGGAGGAGCCGAGAACTCGGGGCCCCACTCCTCAGTGCGCCCCCAGAGAAAAGCAGTCACTCCCGTGTCCCCGGTCTCTGGCCGCACTCCGTGCTCACCCGGCCTGTGATCGAGCGTTGCTATCTCTGGCACCCGACCCCGCTCGGAGTCTCCAAACCCAGCAGATCCCTGCAGTGCGTTCCCGCACCGCTCCTCCCCGGGAAGGAAGGGGAGTCTCCCCGGATCTGCTGCTTGTTGGGTCCTTGCTGGGGGAGCCGTGCCCCGACTGGGCTGCAGATCACAGTTTATGGCAACCCCGAGCTGAGAGCCCGCGACTCTGCTCCGTATCTGCAGCCGGCTTCCCCGCCCCGACACCTGGGAGCTCTGGCGCACTCAGGCACCCCCGGTCTCTCTGTGACCCCAAGGGTCCTGAGACCACACTGTCCCGGGAGGATTCCACCCCCCGCTTAGCCACTGCAGCGACGTCCCTCCGCCGAGCCAACTTTTAAAAGGTCCGATTTTGCGGCTCTAGCACTTGCCAGAAGCGGCCGGCGGAGGCCCCTCCCCCGCCGTCTATCCTCCCGAATATCGCCTCGGATTCACTTCTCTGCACGTCCTACCTTCCAGTAAGTGGTCGCTTCTCTGTTCAGAGAGTTGTTGCTACTCTCCTGTTCGATCTCCTGTTGAGTTCGTAGGTGTTCAGAATGGTTTGATCCCTATTCAGCTGAATTCCTGAGACCAGACAAAATCTAGGTCTCCTACTCCTCCGCCATCTTGCTCCGCCCGCCATAAAATGCCCTTTAAATATTTGTTGACCAGATGGATGCATGAACTAATGCTTTATGGAGAAGGGGTCCCGGAGAAGCAGGATTATTTACACACTTAACTTGTATTTCCCTTTACCTAGATGTCTCCAAGCCCCCACCTATGGGTCCACAGCAATCCCAGTGAATCCTCAGGTGCTCAGTGGCCCTTGTGCAAACTGACAGCTGCCTCTCACCATTTAGTGAAGTCCTCTCCAAGAAGCAAAGACATCCGGTCTCTCCCACACAGGAGGGACACTAGGGCGCCCCGATCACCTGGGGCACGTGAAGGCAGTCTCCTGCCGTTTGTCAGCCTGAGGCGCCCCATCATGCTAGACCCCTGGACCTCTCCACCTACAGGAGACAGTGACGTGGGCCTCCCATTCCCTGGTAAGGTCACTTTGGGTTGTAAAAGACACGCTGCAGGACAAGTGTCCGATAGCAGTGTTGTTCCTCAGAGCAGATACTGATGGGAGAAGAAAAAAGCACGAAGCACTCTTAAAAAGCGGGGGGGGGGGGGGGGGGGGGCGGGGAGCGCCTGGGTGGCTCAGTCGGTTAAGCGTCCGCCTTTGGCTCAGGCCATGATCCCAGGGTCCTGGGATGGAGCCCCGCATCGGGCTCCCCACTCAGTGGAGAGTCTGCTTCTCCCTCTCCCTCTGCAGCTCCCTCTGCTTGTGCTCACTCGTGCTCTCTCTCAGAAATAAATAAAAAATCTTATAAAAAAAAAAAGGGGGGGAGAAGGAAGGAGAACTTTTGGTGTTTGCTGGAGTAGGGGGGTGGAGAAATGAGGCTGAGATGCAGCTATGAGAAACTGAGGACACTCTAGCCAAGTAGTAGGTTATAGGGGAGTAGAAACCGCTGAGTCCACAGAAAGGGAACTTGTCATCAATCCCGCCTCTGCCACTTTACTAGCCTTCGACCTAGGTTAGGTCATTTAGCTTCATCAGGTGACAAAAATCAGCTAACATTTGCTGTGTGCTAACCACAGCCACAGCCTCGGCATCCCCGAACCAAATCGGAGGGCCACGTCACAGACCCCGCAGCCGGACGGGCCTCCCCTCCCATGGTCACGTCTAACCATTGTGCACACTGCCTCCTCACTGGGCATCTGATCCAATGCCACCCTCCAGTGCGACCCTCACAACGTCCCTGTTGGGCTGATGCCATCTGACGATGACAGATGGAGAAACCGAGGCACACAGTTCCACAGTCAGTGAGCGTGTGGTGCAACTCGAATCCCAGGTGGCCAGGCTGGGCTCAGCAGCACAAGTCACTCGGGATCATGAAGCAATGGCTAACGTGGGGATGCTTCAGCGAAACCTTGAAAAATTATCTCCAAGGGTCATGACTCCGGGCCCGTCAGACTGAAATTCCTCCCTGAACCCATTTGATCACACGCGCATGAGAAGAAATTGCAATGCCACCAAGTTCACACATTAGCAAACTAATTTAATAAATACGAAATCCCTGCTGTGTGCAAAGTACTGTTCTAGGCTCCACAAAGGCAGAGAACGAAAAACCACGGTGTCCCCGCTCATCCAGCTCAGCTGGACCTATGCAAAGGTTTGCAGTTCAAGATAATAACGGCTGGGAGGGCTTTAGCAAGGCTGTACAATGGGAATAAGGAAGGAATGTCCTGGAGGAAAGCACAGCTGATTAGTCAGGGTCCTGCATGAAGCCTGTGCTCTGGGACCGTGGCCACTTTGTAACTCATGTCCCACCTCTGAGTCCTCAGTTTGTCCATATCTAAAACGGGATCATAACAAAGGATGATCTCTTGGTGCTTCCAGTCCTGCTGCTCTCCGGCTCCTGTTCCAGGACCCTTTCTATTGGTCGTGGCTCCACCCTGGGTGTCATGAGGGAGGCCATCATGGAATGAGGGTTGAGATGTGGCCAGGTGGACAGAGACGCCCCCCACGCCCTGTGGCACAGTGGACAAGACCAGTAGAGACCAGAGGATTCCATGCTGTCCATCTCCTTGGCAGGAGTCTATTCTCCTCTTGGCCTTTTTGCAGGCACCTGGGGTTTGAAGCTGGCAGCACCATCAAAGACAGGCTAGGGGCTGCATTATAAAAGGGTTGTATTCCCTCTTGTTGATAAATAAATCCTTTTTCTTCTAAATAGCCAGCCTGGCGGGTTTCACTGTAAGTGCTTTGCACTCAGTGGAGAGCTGGGACCGGCAACACTGCATCCTTCATCTCTGCAATATTAATTAGTTTTCCAGGATGCTTTATTTTAATCATGAGAAAATGAGAAAGGCAGGAACCCCATCACGGGAGGAGTTGGGGAGATGGCGGCACACAAGACACAGAGTTAGAAAAGCAATAGAGATAACAAGAACAGATAACTACCTGTGGGGGAAGCAGGTAGGGACGGCGAGGGACTCGTGAGGGGAAAGGCACAGGCTGGGAGGTGAGGAAGGGGACTGATAGGCCATAAACATCGACGATGTGCTGCGAAGGGTACTTGGTTCTTCGCCCACATTGTTTCAGTTGAGCTGAAACCAATCTGCATTTACTATCCTCAGTTGTATCAACAAGCACACTGAAGCTCAGAAAAATCAGGTGTCTTTCTCAAAGTAAAACATCTCATATGTGGAAGATCCAGGGTTGGAACCCTAGCTTCTTTTTTTTTACTCTATGCCTAAATCTTTTTTAACTATATCCCTTCAACTTTCCACAAATATCTATCCCGCAATATTGTACCCAGGCACAGTACCAGTCATGTGCAACCTCCAGCCCTAAAAACACACAAGTACACTGGACTTAGTGCAAATGATGCTATCTTATCTGTTTGAAAGAGATCCATCCAGGGGCGCCTGGCTGGCTCAGTCGGTAGGTACGGCGTGTGACGCTTGATCTCAGGTTCGTGAGTTCAAGCCCCACGTTGGCCATAGGGTCTATGCAAAATAAAAAATAAAATAAAAATTAAAAAAAAAATCTCTGAGTGCAGCACAAAGACTGGATTGAAAAGGAAGCAGGACAAAGACAGCTACCCAAATGAGAGATCACAGAGGCCCCGGTTAGGGTGGTGTCTGTTTGTGGTCAGACCGCCAACTCTCTAAACTCATTTTCTCCTGGCAGGTCCTAGGAGAGGAGGCTCCTTGAAATGAGAATGATAATTCCCCTCTAAGAACCCAGAGGAAGCGTTCTAGAGGGAAGGACAGTGTGGCAGAAAATGTGATCAATATTTTCCGCTTCTTTGTTACCAAACAATCCATAAACACATATTGAGACCGCAGGACATACCAAGCCGTTGTTCAGATGCTAGAAGGGCATCTTTTACAACTCAACCTTCAAAAAGCTTCCCTCCTGGTTAGGAAAGCAGCACCTTCTTTCTGAACAAGATACCTAGCCAGATGCCTCAGAGAGGGGGGAAAGACGGAGGAGGCAGGAAGAAGAGGCGGGGTTGGCCTAACTGGGGGCACAGGGGATGGGAGGAGATGATTATTCGCTAGAACACACTGTGTGTGTGATGGATTGAACCGCGTTTCCCGGACGGATCTGTTGAAGTCCTAACCTTGGGCAGCTCAGAATGACCTTATTTGGAGGTAGGGTCATTGTGGATGCAATTAGTTAACTAAGCTAAAATGAGGTCAAACTGGAGTCAGGTGGGCCCCTCATCCAGTATGACCGGTGTTCCTGTAAGAGAGAGAATACGGCCCCTGGGAAGATAAAGCAGGGATTGGAGTTGTGCTGTCGAAGCTAAGGAACATCCAAGGCCGCCGGAAGCCGGAAGAGACAATGAAGGATCCTCCCCTAGAGGCACTGAAGAAAGCATGGCTCCCTGCCAACATCTTGATGTCAGACTTCCGGCCTCCAGAACTGTAAGAGAACACATTTCTGTTGTTTTAAGCCACCCAGCTTGTGAAAATGTACATGGTGCGTATCACACTTTATCTTTCCCTAGAGCTACACGAGGTGGGTGCCTTAGGTCCATTTTGCAGGTCGGGCATCGGAGGCCCCAGGATTCACGTGTGCAGATCCCCCCACCAGTATGTGGTCAGCCTGTGCTCAGCCATCCACTACCCAGGTGGTTCTGGAGGTGAACTTGAAAGGATACATAGGAAAGAGAAGTTGCCAGACCTGATCGTGTGGAAGGCAGGAGAGTGTCCCTCCATGATGTCACGCACTGCTTTAGTCCCCAAGAGAAATGAGCACTCGCAGGGTGTTGGGCACAGGTGCAAAGCTGAAGGAAAACTGCGGTTGAATCAGACATGGCTGCCCTTGAGGAATTCACAGTCCAGTAAGGGAGAAAGATACGTGACCAGACACAATGAGGCGAGCAGTGCATCCACCGTGCCAACGAAGCCCACAAAAGCACAGGCCTCGGGTACTTCCTGCATCCCTCACCGAGAAACACCTTAATGGCGAGGCGCTTCCTGACCTGACAATAGCCAGCAGCAAAAGGCAACCTGACCACATCGAATGAACCCATCGTGGGTCGTACGTCAATATTGTAAATTCCCAGTGGAGAAAAAAACAACAGTCAAATGTGCGAGAGTGTGCATCTCCGACAGAGGGAAATCCTGTAACTTTGCCCTGGGTTGGAGATGGAAGGTTTGCTATAGATCATGGCATCGGAACTGAATGTGAAGTATGACGGGAAATATGCCGAGGGGAGGGCGCTGGGAGACAATGCTCACAGGCTGGCGACCCTTCTTTCCCTAAGAGTCCCTCAACCCAAAGGCCAGCTCCACAAAAGCAGGATTCAGGCTGCTTTGATTGCCGTTCTGTTCACAACACCGGGGAGAAAATACAGTAGGTGCTCAATGTACAGACAGATGAATGAGTCCCATTAGGATGAGACTGTATAGGAATATCTCTAAATGTCCCTGCCTGTGGCCGCCTTTGTGAAGCACCTACCCCATGCCCCATCCTAGGTTGTTTTCTGGAAAACCCACGGTGGGTAAGACACGCTCTCTTAAGGGCTCTCGGCCGGCCAAGAAGATGGCAGGTAAGTAATTTCCATATCCACTTGTGTGATGCATGAGGCTGATGGAATGAACAGGACCAAAGAGAGCTGGCACGCCTTGGTGGAGGAAGTGACACCAAGCAGAGGTTTAGAGGATGAGCAGATTAGCCTGGTGGAGGAGAGGATGATGGCCCAGAAAGAGCCTGTCAGCTCCTGGGGACCACAAACAGCTCCCCATGACCCGGAGTGGTCAGTGTGCTTGGTGGGCCCAGTGGAGCCCAAACACACGGGCAGGCTTTAGGAAAGCAACTGGGGGAAGCGGGGCGCTAAAGGATTCAGGTTCCCAGACACTTGCTGCCTGCTTTGCAGGGCTCCTCCATCCAGAGCACACTCTCTCACCTTGGGAACAGGGAACACAGTCCTCGCAGGCCTCACAGGGCAGAATCCAGAGCCATGGCGGGAAGAGGAAGAAAGCCTGCATGGACATTTCCTTAATTTAACAGTCCTCTTCTTCTTTTTATCAATTGGTGATTAACAGGTATTACATTTCCCCGGGCGCCTGGGTGGCTCAGTTGGTTGAGCGACTGCCTTCGGCTCAGGTCATGATCCTGGAGTCCCAGGATCGAGTCCCACATCCACATCGGGCTCCCTGCTCGGCGGGGAGTCTGCTTCTCCCTCCGACCCTCTTCCCTCTTGTGCTCTCTATCTCTCATTCTCTCTCTCTCAAATAAATAAATAAAATCTTTAAAAAAATAGGTATTACATTTCCCTCCAATCCATTCTCAAGAGAGGTGTTATAATAACATGTCAGGGAGGTGTGGATAAGCGGCATTATGGAGCCGGGTTTATAATGCAGTTTGTAACAGATGCTAACGTCCCGATTATGCATTCCAGCATCATTTATACTCAGCTCCATGGTACGGTAAGGCTCGTCACCACATAATTCTCCAAAGCAGTTGCTATTAATCACTCATTCATTACTAAAACACATTGCATTCATTCTGCCTGGCAACAGGATCAGGGCAGGCCCTGTTTACCTGGAGTTGCCGTCCCCAGACTTCAGCATCTTCAGCCCAGAGGAGCCCCAGCTCCCAGGATGGCTCAGAGCCTCTAAGAGATGCCTAGACATAGCCGTGAACACAGGACTCAGGAGAGATGGTTCTCCTCCAAAGGGATTCACGTCCACGAGACGGCTGAGGGCTCCCGGACACCAAGACCATCTGTCCTCCTGGGTGTCGCCTGCACCCACCCCCCACTCTACATTGAAAACCCCACTTCCTCCCTGAAAGAGAACCCTGCCGGCTTCCTTCATGCCCCACACTTGGAGCCAGATCTGCCCCCACTGTCAGGGCTCCACCTCCAAACTTACTTGATCATAAAAGGCCATAGGGTCTCTGAGTCAAATATAAGGGCTCTAGGGTCAAACCCCTCGTCCTCTAGTACTCGCTGTGTGACTTTGGAAAAGAAATCTAACTTTTCTGTCCCTCAGTGTCATCAGCTGTATAGTGGGGTGGATAGTAACAGAACCAACCAATAGAATTACTGTGAGGAGGAAATGAGTTCATCCTGATAGAGCCTTTACAAGACGCCTGACCTATAATTCACATCAGCCCTTGCTGTCACTTGTTAAAATAATCCTAGCACCTTCTAGTCCCCCACAGCCTTTTGGGGGGGATGGGGACACCATCCATCCCTTCCTTCCATAAATCTGGTGAGCATCCCAATCGTGCCGGGCACGATTTTAAGTACCAGAGACACGGAGATATGGAAGGCACGACCCCCGCCTCCTTCAAGGAGCTCCCCGGCTAGTAAAGCAGTATGCTACAATAGTGCTTAGAGGTCTGGAAGCCCCTCGAGCTTTCCCCAAAAGTCTCTGCAGTTGATTATGCTTGACAGATTACACAGCACTTTTCCCCCATTTAACATTCCATTCAGTGCTCACCTCAAAGTTGAGCAGGGCAGAGATTACTACATCCTTCTCAGTAACAAACAGGCTCCCTCTCTCTAGGCTAGAGATGGTTCCCGCACTTTTAATGAAATATCTCAGTCTAAAAATGTACAGAGAATAACTTAATGAATTCATAGAATATCACAAAGGCCTTTGAATCCTTTCTGTGCCATCCAATGGGAACCACTAATCTCAAATCAGGTGTCGTGATTTCCACGTGTTTTTAAAAACATTTACTACAGGGGTGCCTGGGTGGCTCAGCTGGTTAAGTGTCTGCCTTTGGCTCAGGTCATGAACTCGGGGTCCTGGGATCGAGCCTGCGTCTCCCTCTGCCCCTCCCCCTACTCGTGTGTGCTCTCTCTAATAAATAAATAAAATCTTTAAAAAATTAACACAAAAATATAGACCTATAAGCAATGTATATTCCTCTATACATGCTTTCAAACTTGACACAAATGATAACATACTGGTACATCTCCAGCAGCTTGCTTTTTTTTAAGGAAAGCATTTTATTAGGGGAAAGTTCATATGTATACAAGGAAATGCAATAGTGTAAGGTACCTACCACTCAGCTCCAATCATCAATACTCACGTGTTCCTGATTCACCCATACTGATGCCACCCCTACCTCCCCTCACCCAATGATAGTTTACAAGTCTGCTTTGAAATAAATTTTACACACATTTGAACGCATAAACCTTAACTGTGTACCTTTCAAAAAGAGATACATCCTGTGTTGCTATTTCTATCAAGATGTAGAACACGCTCACCTCTACAGGAAGTTTTCTTCTTTTCCCAAAGTCGTCTTCCCCTCCACCATCCCTGCATCCTAGGAAACCACTATTTTGATCTGTCACCTTAGGCTACATTCTTTCTATAACTTCATCTAAAGAGACTCATGGAGTCTACAGCCATTTGTATCCCTTTTGGGGAAGGCATTACATCTCCGAGATTCATCCGTGGTGTTCCCATGTATCAATAGATGGCTTTATTCCACTGCTAAGTAGTTTTCCACTGTCTGAATTTAGCAATGTGTCCATTCATTCTCCTGTTGAAGAGCATCTGGACTGTTGCCAGTTTTCTGTTATTGTGAATAAAGTTGCTGTGAGCATGTTTACGCAGTACTTTTTGTGGGTACTTGTTTGCATTTCTGTTGGATAAAGGTGCAGAATTGCCGGGTCAAAGAGTCGGGATATTTTAACTTAAAGAAAAATCACCAAACTGTTTTCCAAGGTAGCTGTGCCATTTTATTTTCTCTCCAGTGGTGTCTGAGCCTTCCAGTTGTTCCACATCCTCACCAACTCCTGCTGTGAAGTGCGTTTCGTTGTTCAAGACTTTTGCCTCTTTTTATCAAGCTGTCATTCCATTACTGGGTTGAAAGAATTCTTTACATATCCCGAATAGAAGCTCTTTGTCAGAAATCGGTTTTGGAAACATTTTCTTCACGTCTGTCTCTTCATTTTTTCATAATGATATATTTTGTTGACCAGAGGTTTTGTTTTAATTTTTATGAAGTCTAATTTATGATTTCTTTTTCTTTTACTGACAATGTGTTTTTTTTTAATTTTGTCTTAGAAATTTTTGTCTACCCTGTGAATCATCTAAAAGCTTCATAATTTTAACTTCTATACTTAGATCTAGGATCCATCAAATGTTAAATTCTGTGTGGTGTGAGGTACAGGACTGAGCTCATGTTTTTCACCACACAGATATCTGGTTGTTTCAGAAGCTTTTGTTGAAAAGACTTTCCTTTCCTATTTGAATTACTGTGTTGTTTTTGTCAAAAATCAACCCACCATATATATGTGTATGTATGTGCCCTCTGGTCTGCTGTGCTGATCGATCTGTGCTTCTACCCTAATGCCAATATCAAACTGGGCTAAACACTGTAGCTTTAGATTAGTCTTGAAGGCCAAGGGTGTGAGTCTTCCAGCTTTGTTCTTTCTTTGCAAGAGTGTTTTGACTATTCAAGATCATTTGCATTTTTACATTCCCATATAAATTATAATCTAAACATAAATTTAGAATCAGCTTATCTTTTTCTATTTTTAAAAAGCCTCTTGGAATTTGATTTGAATTATGTTGAACTATGGATCACTGTGGAAAATTTTTAGATTTCAACAATATTGGATTTTCCACCTCATCAGTAGGGTGCATCTTCCCATTCACTCAGGCCTTCTTTCATTTTTCTTAGCAATGTTTTATAGTTCACAGTAGAGAGGGCTGTCACATTTTTGTTAAATTTATTGCTCAGCATAATTTTTGTAATATTGTGAATAAAACTTTAATTTTATTTCCCTCCTGTTTTCTGTCAACATATAGAAATATAACCGATTGTTGCTTGTGCTTCATGTATCCTGAAATACAGGTAAATCCATTTAAATAGTTTTAGTGATAGTCACTCCTTAATCAGGCTCAATCCCAAATCGGGCTCCATGCTCAGGGTTTTAAGGGTTTAGTTTTAAGGGTTTCTTTGTTAATTCCTTAGGATTTTCTTATCAGATATTATGCTATGATTTTGAATTCTTTACGTTATTAATTAAATACAATTTTGCTTATAAGTATAAATAAGTAGAATTAAATTTTCCCTTTTGAATCTTTGCACTATTTATTTGTCTTGCATCATCGAACAGGCTAGAACCCTCATACAATATTGAATAGAAGATTCAACATTATTGCCTTTTTTCTGATCAGAGGGGGAAAGCACTCAGTGCTTGACCATTAAGTATTAACTGGAGGTACTCTGTAGATGCCCTTTATCAGTTTGAGTATTCTGGAATGTTGCTAGAAGAGATCTATTCTAGTTTGCTGAGAATCTTTGTCATGAATAAGTGTTGAATACTGTTAAATGCTTTTATCCCCCCATTTATTCTTTTTTTTAAGATTTATTTATTTATTTATTTGACAGCGAAAGAGGGAACACAAGCAGGGGGAGTGGGAGAGGGAGAAGCAGGCTTCTGGCCAAGCAGGGAGCCCGATGCGGGACTCGATCCCAGGACCCTGGGATCATGACCCCAGCCAAAGGCAGCCGCTTAACGACTGAGCCACACAGGTGCCCCTGTTTTTGTTTTTTTTTTTAAGTTTTATTTATTTTGAGAGAGAGAAAGCCGTGCACTCACGTGAGTGGGGGGAGGGGCAAAGGCAAAGGGAGAGAAAGAATCCTAAGCAGGCTCCATGCTCAGCGTGCAGCCCGACACGGGCCTCGATCTATGACCCTGACATCATGACCTGAGCCAAAATAGTCAGATGCTTAACCGACTAAGCCACCCAGGTGCCCCTTTTTCCCCATTTATGAAGACAATCATATGGTTTTTCTACTGCAGCCTATTAATCTGGCAGATTACATTGATTAATTTTTGAATCAAACTGGTGTTTCTGGGATAAACTTTAATCGATCATGATGTAGTATGCTTTTTATATATGTCAAAAGATTTATCACTGTTTTGTTAAGGATTTTTGCATCTAGGGAGGAATATTTTATTCTCTTGCGATGTCTTTACCGTGGTTTAACTCCTAAAATGAGTTAATGCCTGTTTCTTCTTCCTCTATTTTCTGGAAGAGTTTCTATAAGATGGTACTATTTCTTCCTTAAATGTTTGATGGCATTCACCTGGGAAACTGTTGGGACCTAGAGTTTATTAGTTGAAAGATTTTGAAATTCAATGTCATTCAGGGGTGCCTGGGTGGCTCAGTCCATTGACTGAGAGCGTTGGACTCTTGATTTTGGCTCAGGTCACCATCTCAGGGTCATGAGATCAAGCCCCAAATCGGGCTCCATGCTCAGTGTGGAACCTGCTTAGGATTCTCTCTCTCCCTCTGCCCCTCCCCACACCCCATTCCCTGCACTTGCTCTCTCTTTCTCTCTCTCTCTCTCTCTCCCCCCAAAAAATTCCATGTCATTCATAGGTATAGAGCTATGCAGAATTCTATTACCATCTTATGTCAGTTTGGGTTTTTGGTCAGTTGAGTTTTTCAAGGAATTTGTTCATTTCATCTGAACTGTAGAATTTGTTGGCATGTTTTTCATAATATTCCCTTTTTGTCCTTTTAAAACCTGTAGGATTTGTAGTGATAGTCACTCCTTAATTCCTGTTATGATATTAATTAATAGGCAACTTGTGTTCTCTCTCTTGTATTTAGTCTGGCTAAGAGTTTATCAAATTTACTTTTTTAATTTGACCTTGTCAGTTTCCTTTCTTTTCTGTTTTTTTTTTTTTATTTTTGTGGTATCTGCTTTTATTTTTATTATTTCCTTCCATCTACTTAATTTAGACTTAATTGGTTTTTCTTTTTGTCCTCCTAGAGCATACCCATCTTCCTACTATAAACATTCAAAGCTACCATTTGTTCCTCTAACCATTGGTTTAGCTGTGTCTCTCACATATTAATGATAAAAAATAAATAATGACAAAGAGTTATAAAAATAAAACAGTATAAAGAACACCCAAATATCCTTTATACAGATTCATCTTTATTAATATTTCTCTTCATTTGCTGTGTGTGTAATTATTTTCTGAAACACTTGAGAGTAATTTACATACATCAAGGATCTTTACCCCTAAATACTTAAAAATGTGTATTTCCATGAGTAGGAATACCACTGCTATTATCAAATTCATAATTTACATTCATGATATATTTCCAACTAATATACCATCCATATTCCGATTGTATCTGTTTGCCTAAAAATGTCCTTTACAGCATACTTCTCTTTTCCAGTACAAGATCCTGTCTAGTTATCAAGTTTCTTTAGCTTTAGATAATCTGAAGTGTTTTCAGTCTTCCCTTGTCTTTTATGACAATAACATTTTGAAGACTATAGCCCTTCTGTCTTGTAATAGAATGTTATCCACTTTGGGTTATGTGATATTTCCTCATGATTAAATTAAGGTCATACACTCTCCTAGGATATCACATCTGGAGACACACAATGTCCATCTGTTCTTCATTGGTGATGCTAATTTTGATCACTCAGTCAAGGTGCTGCCATTTTTTTCAGTATATACTTATTTTTTTTCCTTTCAACTAATAATCTGTGCACGGGAGACATTTAAAAATCATGTAAATATTGCTCTCATCAAAACTACCCCCTAGATTTAATATCCATTGGTGATTCTTCCCTACCCATTTTTACCATGATGGTTGCAAAATAATGATTTCCAAACTCCAGTACTCCCTCCAGATTAGCCAATCTGCCCACAGCATTCTAATGTAAACAAGCAGCCTCCCTTCTCATACATGTATATATCTACGTATGTATGCATGTGTTAATCTATGCATTGAATCCATCTCTTCTTCTATCATCAATTATGAATGTAGATGCATGGGGCGCCTGGGTGGCTCAGTGGGTTGAGCATCTGCCTTCAGCTCAGGTCATGATCCCAGGGTCCTGGGATTGAGCCCCACCTCAGGCTCCCTGCTCAGCTGGGAGCCCGCTTCTCCCTCTGCCTGCCACTCCCCCTGCTCGTGCGCTCGCTCTCTCTCTGTCAAATGAATATAAGATCTTTAAAAAAAAAAAAAAGAATGTAGATTCACAAATTCCTACTTTTGCAGGGCTTATTACTTATTACTATCCTTAATTATTTGGGGGCTCAAATGTCTCAAATGTGGTCAATGGGAGCTCCTTAAAGCTTCCTCCAATTCCTTCAGCATCTCTGCTTTGTCATACATCATTGTAGGAATATACCAAAACTACTTTTGCATGCTGCTGTTGATTGCCATTAGGCTGTTTACAATTTTTCATTTGGACAAATAATACCAAAATATGAATTCCTGTGCATGTCTCCCATGTACGTGTATGTTCTAGGAGAAACCAAAGCACAAAGCTTCTGGTTCTCTCAGGATGTGAGGATCATCTGTCTTAACCATGTAACTATTCATTGTAGGACTACTAAATAAGTAGTTTTGCCAATGTACACTTTCATCAACAGTGGATGAGAATTCATGTTGATCAACGTCCTTACACACACACACACGCACACACACAAACATATTTGTCCTTTGATAGGTTTTAAATTAATCTCATTGTTGTATAAATCTACATCTCTTCATGTACACATTGGCCACTAAGACTTCCTCTTTGGGGAGTTGACCGTTCCTATACTTTATTCTCATTTTTTAAAGATTTTTACTTATTTATTTATTCATTTATTTGACAGAGAGAGAGAGCACAAACAGGGGGAGCAGTAGGCAGAGGGAGAGGGAGAAGCAGGCTTCCCAAGGAGCAGGGAGCCTGATGCGGGTCTCGATCCCAGGACCCTGGGATCATGACCTGAGCCGAAGGCAGACACTTAACTGACTGAGCCACCCAGGAGCCCATTCTCATTTCTTAAGTTGAAAAATGAAAAATCAGATGCATTAGGTAAAGTGCCCTACAAGACAGCTATCACAGATGAGACAGGAATCTAGGTATTCTAACACTGAAAAAATTTCCTAGCTATCGATCTGTCTATCTATCCTGACACTATACAGATTTATGACTAAGTAGATGTGTCAGTGTGTGGGTGTGATGGGGTGGCATAGCATTTTTTTAAAATCGCATTTTGGCCTGAGGTCTTCAAAACCACCCCTGGCTGGATAAAAATATGGATGGATAAAAATAACATCCAAGGCAAATCACCCCCAATGTACCCCTTGCCTCCAATCATTTTCCTGAGTAAAATCAAATTAAAATGAATAAACATCAAAACCACCTTGAAGACATGTCCTAAGAAGACAGTCCCCCAGTACTGCCCATCTTCCTATGTGCGTTTATAGACTGAACACAAGAATGTGGGCATCAAGTCGGCCTCAGCAACTATCTCTTTCTCTCTCTCTCTCTCTCTCTCTCTGGCATCCTGCTCAGATTGGGATAGGACCTAGAGCACTGGCCCGATTTAGATCCAGGAATGACTCTGGGAAAGCTGCGTTCTCTGGCTGCCCAGGGAACAACTGTCCTCCCAGCTTGTGGTTCAGGGCGCTCTAGTTGCCCACAATGCCCTTGCCTCACCGCCACCCCCGCCTCGAGACCGCTCATTAGCCTGGGGTTAGCAGCTGTGTCAGCAGCAGGCTGGGCAGAGCCCTGCTGCCCTGGGCTGTAGCTGCAAAGAATCGTCTGGGGAGGGAGGGCTCAGCTGCCTGAGTGCCAGGCACATGTCAAATCCAATTTGGAAGAGGATCTTGTTAAGCCTCCTTATCTGATGACAAGTCCTCCCTTAAAAACAAAATCATCAGTTAAGAAGGTTTTGCAATGTCTACCGGCCACCCATGCTCAGGTCAGATAATGTTTCCTGCCAAGAATACATTCTTTATATCCCATCCATCGCTTGGTTCAAGGGGATCTGCTTAGTCACACGGGACTTACATCTAAGCCTTGCTGGCCATTAAGCAGTCTCTGCCCTTCAAAAGCTGTGTGACTTCGTTTGTGTAAACATCTAGTCCAGCGCCTTCACAAGTAAAGAGCATACAGCTGATTTTTATTTCTATCTTGTTGCCCTTTCAAAACTATGGGCACCAAAAATAATAAAATCAATTGCTTGTGAGCTTGTGGTGAAATAGTACTTTCACATATTACTGGGGACAGCAGAGATTGTTCTAACCCTGTTGAAAAGAAATTTTGCAGTAGGTACAAGACACAAAAGCATATGCACTCACATACTCTACTTATGGGGTTTTCCAAACAGGAGAGAAGGGCTCAGATTGATGACCTATCTGTCATGGGTTAGGCATGTTTACAGTTACTATGCTATCAATTGTGCGTATCAGCCTTTTGACACATATTCTTATTCCCATCTTATAGATGAGGAAGTTAGGACAATGGCTAATGATTTCTCTGATGCCACAGCATCATTTTGATGGAGAAAATGCATTCAAACTCAGTCTGCCTGAGTCCCATCCCCTGTTCCTTCCTCTATAAAATACTGCTTCAGGAGAAGGAGTACTATGCATGAACATCTTCACTGCAGCATTGTTCATGAGAGCAAAAAGTGATGGAAAGTGACTCATAATAGAACATTTTAGTAAATTATGGGAAATTAACCCAGTGGATTATTTTGCCTCTTTACAAAAGATAATTTTAAAGACTATTTAGCAATATCAGGAAAAGCATATCATATAACATCAAGACAAGAGAATAGAATACAAAATATTCATATGTAATAATTATAACTATATTAAAATGCATATCCATATGGAAAAAATGCTCCTGGGAACTTAGAAAATACAAGACTCTTTTTTTTAAGATATTAGTAACTTAATGTAATTTCTCAAAATATCCATTATTGTTATGAAGTTGTATTTGAAGACAGACACCAGTTTGGGTAGAAAAGAATAATATGTTCAAAATGGAAAAGACTAGAATTTGACTACTAGCTCTTTCACATTCTAAATTTGTGAAACTGAGCAACTTCTATATAATCTCAGAGTCTTTTTCATTTGTAAAATGGTGAGGGTAATTTTTAACTTCACAACAACATAACGCAAATTCAATAAATTAAAACACACACAAACCCTGAGCCCACTTTGATAAATTAACAAAAACATCATCCATGATAAATTCATTAACGAAAAAATTAAAATAAAGTAAAATGATGGTCCTTCTCAAGTTTCCACCACCCCCAAGCTCTTCCACAGATTTCCCGAATGCAAAGCGAAGCTGATCAGGAAGCAACCTTTCAGCCCACGCTCACATACATGCTCACAGGGCAGCCAAGGGAGGTGGGTAAATAGGAGGTTCACTCCGTGCCAGCAACACTCTCGGCTCAAACCAGCCACAGATCTGATGCTTCACCAACACTGAATGCATTATATATTAATCCCTGGGCTCTGCGGTGAAACCAGCATGTGAAACTAACCCTTCCTTGGTCCTCTGGGCATTTACAAGATAAGACCTTATTACAGGCTGGGCAGTGATGCTCCCTGAAGCCTCTTAGAAAGAATGTCCTCACTCTGTAAGACATTGTAAGCTCTTGTGTGGGGGGATTGTCAGGGGAAGATTCCCCTAGCTTCAATATTGCTAAGCGCACAGGAGACACTTGACAAGGTGCACCTATAAATGTTCCTGTGTGGTCTTACGGTTGGGCATCTGTGCTCACTCAGCTCGAGGCTGCTCTCTGTCACGTCCCCACTTCCCAAATCAGGGGCAGGGTCAAGTGGATTGGAGAACGGAAGAGAGGGGGAGGCATGAGAAATGAAATGCACTTTCCCAGGAGCTAAGGAAGCACTGACGGGTTTCCAGGGATAAATGGTTCTCTGGTCCACAGCATCTTGGCTGCTGAACCTCCACCAGGGCCCTGAGCGGCGGGCCCTAAGTGCACAGTGGCTCCGGACCCCTCAGCCGCGGTGAACGGAGAGGCACCCCCTGCTTCCAGCCTCGGCCCAAAGCGGGCAGCGAGGGAAGCCGAAGTGGTGCGGTGGAGGGAAACGAGTATCATCAAAGATTCAGCAAGTACCAATCACGGAAGAATAGCAGCGATGTCCGCAATAGCCCAGCTGTGGAAGGAGCCGAGATGCCCTTCCACAGACGAATGGATAAAGAAGATGCGGTCCATATATACAATGGACTATTACTCAGCCATCAGAAAGGATGAGTACCCAACTTTTACATCCACATGGATGGGACTGGAGGAGATGATGCTAAGTGAAGTAAGTCAAGCAGAGAAAGTCGATTATCATATGGTTTCACTTATTTGTGGAACATAAGGAACAGCATGGAGAGGGGCGCCTGGGTGGCTCAGTCGTTACGCGTCTGCCTTCGGCTCAGGTCATGGTCCCGGGGTCTTGGGATCGAGCCCCGCATCGGGCTCCCTGCTCTGCGGGAAGCCTGCTCCTCCCTCTTCCACTCCCCCTGCTTGTGTTCCCTCTCTCGCTGTGTCTCTCTCTCTGTCAAATAAATAAATAAAATCTTTAAAAAAAAAAAAAACACACATTCTTCAGGGCACCTGGGTGGCTCAGTTGGTTAAGCGTCTGCCTTCGGCTCAGGTCATGATCTCAGAGTCATCAGGCTTCCTGCTGAGCAGGGAGCCTGCTTCCCCCTCTCCCTCTGCCCCTGCTTGTGTTCCCTCTCTCACTCTCTCTATGGTGATGAGTATTAAGGAGGGCACGTAGAGCATGGAGCACTGGGTGTTATACGAAAACAATGAATCGTGGATCACCACATCAAAAACTAATGATGTATTGTATGGTGACTAAGATAACATAATAAAATTAAATTTAAAAAAAGAAGAAGAAGAAAATGAACTTGCTGATTGGGTGCTCGCCACCTGCCAGGAAGACACCGTTACCCTCATCATTTTAAAGAGGAGGAAATGGAGGCTCCCGACTTGCATTTAATTGCCCATTATTTATTTGCTGAGCACCGACTACAGTCAAGGAATGGTGACCCCAGGGGAGACGTGAGAGATAGTCAGAAGGCAGGATTTCTCATTCGGCTATGATGCTTGTTCTTAAGGCTCCTCAGAACACACTGTTCCCTTGGGCAGATGCTCTCAGATCAAGAAGAAATTGGCAGAGCAGTTGTCCAAGCTGTCTGCTCCGTCTTGCCTGCACCAAGCTGAATGAAACAGACGTGGTGCCAGGACCGAGAACAGTGTTTTCAATGGCCACACTCGAAACCGCTCCTTAGAACAGCTCTTGGCTCACAGCAAAGGGAGGCGCACCTGGCGTTCACCCATCAGAAGACAGCATGTTCTGCCCGCTCAGAACCCAGCCAGGGAAGCCCTGGGGGGACCTATGAAAGCAAGGAGAGGGGCTGCCTCACGGGCTATCCCTCTTTCCCATGGAATAGGAAGAGCACTAGATTTGGAGTCCAGGAAACACACACACACACACACACACACCTGGACTGAACCTGACCCTGGCACCGGCCCGCTGTGTGTTTTGGGTAACTTTCCTAGGTTCTTAGATCCCCATTTGCAGAAAAGATCTTGTGGGGAGGGGGACTAAAAGTAAGCCAGGCATGTCCTAGAACCAGCCCAGTGCCTGGCACATCACTCTCTCCCTCTGAACGATGTTTCTGTGTTGAGGACAGGGAGGGTGAGGTGAGGTAAAACCAGGAGGCAGGCATCCTGAAAGGTGTGCGACAGGTTTGTCCTATAATCCAAAGGGTGGAGGCACAGACACGGCTATTCCCCAGATCTCCCTGGACAACTGCTAGGAAGGTCCGAGAGCCGTAGGCAGGGGGACGACGAAGAAAAGGTAGGAGGCAGGACGACCAGTTAAGATTGCCAAGTCCAACAGTTATCAGGGCAATTTGAATAACTCTGTCCGACGCTGACTCTATAGCCCAGGGCTATGTCTAATGAGCACACCGTACTCCCGATGATTACGGTCTTACAGGCTCAGACACCTAGAAGATTTCAAGGAATCACCTGGGACAGAGAGACAAGCTTCCCTTAGATGCTCATTTCAGCGACCGGTCCCCTTGGGGGTCAACACATTACTTCGAGCCAAATTCATTCTGCTTTAATCTCAGCCCTCTTCCTGTCAAGGTCTCTTGGGGCACGGGAAACAACCACTAGCTTGGTCACCCCCCCCAATACATGCCAGGACTGTGTTGCTAGGAGAGAGATAGCCATGCATTGCATTAGCCACTCATCCCACAACAAGAGCACACAGTGTCCCGCGTTCAGGATTCTGGATCGCACAAGGGGCACGACTAGACCTCCCCTTAGGGAATTTTTGGACATTTGAATCACAGCACACTAGAACTCATCATTCCCAATCATCCCTTTAGTACTGGAACCCATGACAGGAAGCCAGTCAAACTCTTCCTGCCCCAAGAAGCTCACCACCCAAAGCCACCTCTTCCTATGGGCTCCGCCAGTACTGAGTGGAGACAACAGTCAATTCTCCAAACATGCTGAATATATGAAGGCCATTCATGGATGGCTCAAATTCTTTTTTCGTTTACTGATCAATCCATTTGTTAGAAATCTTGCTCTCCTTCACTTCTGGGTTTGGCTAACTCCAATATTTACAAGTCTCTCTAGGCTAAACATTTCCGATTTCCTTCAAATATTCCTCATATGGTTTTGTTCCTAGAGCTGCCCTACCTGTCCCATCTTGGTTTCTGTCATCTGGACGGTGCTCCTTGAAACATGTGGCATCCAGGAATTTAACAAGTTGAAAACACTGTATCTCAGATGTGACTTGGACCAGCATTCCCTGATTCGTGTATCCATGGTTTTATAAATACAGCTCAAACAGCACATCTAGGTATCTACGTGGAAATATGTTCCCTGCACACAGAATGATTTTGCAGGACAGAATGGGGAGCACTCCTTCCACATGGATTCCACAGCCCTGACCTAGAGATAGAAGCCCAAGGAGGGTGGGAAATCATGTGAGGCAGAAGTGGAACAGCATAGGTCAACACCCAAACCACTTCGTCGAAGATCATGTTCAGAGTCCAGATGGCTCCTGACGAGGTCATGGAGAGAGCCGTTTGACTTAAATCTTACACTGTAGTCAGGGGGTGGCCGTGATTCTGGTGGTGGCATTTTATTTTCTTTCTTACCAAGCAGCATTCATGAAGGCTCGAAAATATCTGCTGCCCCCTTTCCTTCCCTATACCACCTGCTTTCTCCTTGGTGGGGGGAGGTACCTGAAAGATGCCATCAACAAGCTCAGGAGTATTGTTAGCATGTCTTACCTCTTCCATGGCATGATTGGGTTAAAGACACAGACTTCTGAGCAGTAACCAGAATTCCTGATTTGTTAAGCCAATTTCAAGAAATCTCAATCCTTGTGTGTGTGTGTGTGTGTGTGTGTGTGTGTGTGTGTGTGTACTGTGAACCATCAACCATTCAACCATTTTGGTTTTCAACCATTTATTCGACAACACTTTACTTAGCATAGATTATGGCCTGAGCACTATTCTAGAGGTGGAGAGAAAGAGAAATAAGGTACTGTCTCTGGTGGGAGAGATGTAATCAGGTAAATTATAGAACAGTCCAATTTGTGTAAGTCAGATATATAAAGTTAGTGATGCCAGGGTACAGAGGAGACAGGGAGTGCTCCCAGGGGTGGAGGAATTGAGAGAACTTCCAGAGGAAGTGGCACATGGTGGGGCCTTGACAGATGAATAGGAGTTTTTCCAGCACTGAAAGGGAAGAAGGGCATTTGAAGCAAGGGAAGCGGCTCGTGAAAGACTGAGAGTTGGGGCTGGGCACATCATTTGGGGGGAACAAGAGTACCCTGGAGCTTGGGGCTGGTAGAGAGTAATGGCAGAAGAGGTGACCTGAGGAATTCGGGTCCAATGTGGGAGGGACTTCATTTAAGGAGTTCGAGCTAAAGAGAAGTGATTGGAATCATCCTGAGCAGAGATGCTCAAGTTCTGTCCTCAGACGGTGGTTGGTGGTTGTGGAGTGGAGAGAAGAAAGGCTGGATTCCAGAAATCTGTGTGAGACAGAATCTGCAGGGCTGGTGACGGATGGCAGGGGAGGGGCCCTGAAGAGGAGGGAGGAGCTGAGGATGACTGAGGTTTCTGGTTTTGCAGATCGAATGGCTAACGTCATCATTAACCAAGATTGAGAACACAGGAGGAGCAGGTTCCGGGCGAGGTTAGATAAATAACAGCAAGGGGCACATCTTCCATCAGCTTTCAAGGACATTCTTCTGCCTGGGCCTTGGAATGAAAATCAGCTCTACTGTGCCCTTAAATGACACCCTCTAATGCCCCCACTTAGCTAGATACCAGACATGGAGAGTTCCCCTAAGGCTTCAGGACCCCTCCTTAGGCTGCATGTCAGGAAGCACAGAATAGAGGTTAAGAGCACATAGCCAGGGACCAGGCAGCCCTGGGTCCAAATCTTCTCCCCTGTCCCTAACAGTCTGTGTTGGGCCTATTACTTAATCTCTCTAAAGCCTCAGTTGTTATCTATAAAATGGGTATATTGATCTACCTCATAGGTTACCAAGAGGTTAAACAAGTTAGTGGTAACACAAGAGGCTCAGAGTAACATCAGGCCCACTGTGAGAACTCAAAAAAAGGAATCTTGTCATGGTTAGCAGCATGCTCTTCTTCTTTTTCAAAAACGTATTTGTCTGTTTGTGGTGTGAAGAACTTCTCAGCAGACAAGGACCAATTCCCTACAATTCCCCATGCCTAAGCTTCTTCCAGAAGATCTCCATTGAGGTTGATGAAATGCAGTCATAAAGCCCTGCCCTTTAGACATATGGACCGAACTCCCAGCCACTGTCAGCAGGATGTGCCTCTGGCCGCGTTCCCGGATATGGGACTCTGACCAGGTCCTCTGTCCTGGAGAGAACGCCGGTCGGGGTCGGGAAACAGAGCAAGACAGCCTGACCCTGAAGGCTGAGGCCTCCTGGGTACCGCACTCCAGCCTGCTGAGTCAACTCCTCCCCTGAGTGCAAGTGAGCGTGTCCTTGCTTCTCTGAATCCTGGTCTTCTCTACAGGTCTTATGAGATGTGGAAATGGTCTGCTTCCATCCAGGGAATGGGTGCTCCAGGGCTGTGCTGTCCAAGCCTCAAAGTATGGAATAGCCTAACACGACCTTGAACATGGACTAGGCATCGATCCTGACCTGGCTGTGTCCACTGTGAGCATAGCTGGGTAAGCTCTCATGGGAGTGTACTAGGCAGAAATTTCCCCTTGCCCATTCCACAGTCTTCATGTTGGGGCCCCAGGAGCTGAGGCAGGAAAGACGCTAGCCTGAAATCAGAAGATTCACCCTATAAGCTGCCTCCAGCTTCTTCCCCGTCTGGGCCCACCCAGTCAACCCTATGGAATTCTTTCTGGTTTTACTAAGGAAGCAAATGTTCATCACAGTGCTGAAGAAAGGGAGAAGAGAAATAAAGGAGACAGAGTAGAGGGACCACAGGCCTTGGAGTCAAAAGACACTGGGTTGAGCCCCAGCTCCATCTTTTACTAACTGTGTAAGCTTGACATATTACCAAACCCTGTCCAGAGTCTCTATTTTCTCATCTGAAAATAGGACTAAGATCTCTTCTACCTGGGGTTACTGGGAATACCAAGCGAGATGATGTGAATAAAAGTACTGTTTTGTTGGCCTGATCATAGTCCACCTTCTCTATGTACTTCCTGAATGTATTACAGTCCCCAGATAATGCTTAAGATAATCTCTCTCCTTATCTTCTTTGTGCCTGCAAAACCAGCCTCCCTGACATGCGCAAATATGACCCATTCTTCAAGGCCCAGCTCCAAGATCTAATCCTCTGTGAACCTCCCTCCCCCCGCCCACACACACACACATTAAGGCATTTGGGGATAACACACCCACTCTCCTCCCCGCCAGTGGACAACGACTTGGCCTCCTCTCTCTCCTAAGCCTCCGCAGCCAGCCTCACCCCAGTGACGTCCCTCCCTCTTGACTCACCTCCCTGCCTCGTCTGACTCATTCCCGCCATCATACATCATACCCTTAGTTTAATCTTTCCTCTCTTCACACCTGCATTATTACAGAGACTTTCAAGTAAGCGTTCTTGCTCCGGGTTCCCTCGGGTAAGCATCCCTCTATACATCCACATGGTGGCTGGAAGGATATTTCCAAAATACCAATCTGATCACGCTTCCCCCTGTAAAACCCTGAGGGGTTCCTCTGAGTCTTCAGGACATTGACCAAGGGGTGTAATCCTCTGACATTGACCACGGGGTATAAGCATCTCAGTCTAGTTCCAGACCCATGACAGTGAGCGCTGCAACCATCACCTCGGAATCACCTGCCACCACCACACTCACATGCACCCTTTGTGCCAAGCCTACTGGAATATTCCAACCTCTAACGATTTTCTGCACTGAAGGATCTTCACCCAGCCTTGCCCCTGGCGTCAGCCTTGCTTCTCTTCTTTGCCTAACCAACTCTTACTCTCTCTTCAAAATTACCTCTGATATCACCTCCTTCAGGAAGTCTTCTCTAACCTTGCCCTTCCCAGTCTCGTGCCCGCACCCCTGCACTGTCATAGGGTCACCTTGACCCAGCACGTTTCTGCCACTAGACTGAGCTCCTTGCAGGGCAGGAACCATCTCTGTCGCTTATATCACCAAAGCCAACAGGGTTGCAGAGCAGGTGCCCAACAAGTAATTACTTCATTTTATTTTATTTATTGCACTTACTGGCTTTCAATAATCACTGTTATGGGTTGGGACCAGGCAACAGGCTAAAAACTTACACACGTTGTTTCATCCCCCCCTTCCACCAACCCCAGCAGCTTAGCATCGTTATCTCCCCATTATGACTAAGGAGGCCGGTCTCCGAGAAATGAAGTAACTAACTGCCCAGCACGCACAGCCAAAAAGTGGCCGAGGACAGGGTCTAGTCCGGACATGCAGATGCCACCACAGTGCCAGAACGAGGACATCAGAGACATGTCACAATTAAAAGTTCTTCCCTGCAGTTCATCGGAATGCAAGTGGAGACCTCCCTAGTTCCAGCTGCCACTTCAATATCGACTTGCTTCTTGGCTGGAGAGAGAGAGAGAGAGAGAGAGAGAGCGCCATTCTCCGATGGCTTCTCGAGTTATGGTCCTCATCCGTCACACTCAACTATGTGTGTCAGTGTCAGGGGAGGGAAAGAATGAACACAAATGTTATGAACACTAGCAGAGGCAAATGAGGAGCTCTTTTATCTCCTCAGCACAGGGCATAAAACCAGAGCCAGGGCTGCACCCCGACCTTTACTTACAGCGTGTGCTGGGGAACGCTCCTGGCAGGGGCGGCACCCTCCTCGCACGCACCCCCCACCCCGTGCCTTGTTGGAGGCAAAGACGAATTAAAAACACAAGCTGCTCAGAGAGAGATAAATCAATTTTCATCAGAGCAGAGCCCCTGACACAACCCTGACAAATCAATATATTTCTCCATAATGGAGTCACTAAAGCTGCAACCAAGTCACCAGGAAACACAAAGCAGCCTCATAAAGAATATCGCAAAGTAATAGAATATCCAAATATGAATTTCAATTATCCGCCTTCAAGGGCACACTAATATCTTCAGGAGGGGAGTCCATCAAAAATTCATGGGGCCTGGCTTCACTGCCCCACCCCCAGACAACGGTTCTGTGGGCTTCCAGGGCTCCCACTGCTCCAAGCTGGCAGATGAGTCTCACTCAGGCTAGAAGAAGAATCTAGAATCCCCTGTTACGTGGCCCACTCCAAGGGAGATGGGAAGCTCTGAGCAGACAATCCTGCCCATGAAGAAACTCCCTGCTGGTCCTGGGACAAGGGAGAGGATTTCCACCTGCCTGGATGGGTTCTAGGCTGGCCCAGTGGCCCTGCAAGCTAGATGGAGCTGAGATCAAGCTGGGGCCATCACGCAGGAACCCAGTGGGAACCCACCCAGGCCAGGTGGCAGGAAGACTCTTTAGCTCTGTTGCTGCCTCCTCCCCTGCCTTCCCTTTGCAGACTCTCAGGGAGAGGGAGAGGGCTGGCTCCTGGGAATGGCAGCCAGCTCCCCAAAGGTACCCCCTATTGAGCCGTGAGGGTGCCCCTGGGAGTCACTTTGGTCATGCACCTGCCTCTCGCTCAGATCTTTGAGTCATCGTGACAGTGACAACAACCACACAGGTAGTGTATTGGCTGAGAACCCGGAGGTGGCTGCCAGAAAGTCTAGGTCTAAACCCTGGAGCTACGATGCATAGCCTAAGTGGTCTTGCAAGCCTCAGTTTCTGATCTATAAAATGGAATGAGGTCACCCTCCCTCAGAGGATTGAGTGACCACAAGCCTTTATAGAAGGCCTGACCTGGGCTGGGATCATTCGAGGCTCTTTACAGGTATTAAGCCATTTATCTTCAAAACAACTCAGTGAAGTTGCCCTTGTCTTTCTCACCATTTTACAGATAAGAAAGTTGAGGCACAGAAGTTAAGTAAAAGAAATAATATATGGAAAATGCTTAGCACCATGCCTGGCACCTTGTAAAAGCTCAATGAGCGTTATCACTTGTAATTCTATAATATTTAATATGCTTTCCACGAGTAGTTTGAAAGCTGCTTCGGGCACCTAAGCATGACTGATCTGTACAATAGCACTTTTAAAACCCAGATTACTATCAGAGTCTTACAAGTGGTCTTTGGACCCTTCCAACCCTTACTCCTCATTGTTGTTAGGGAGCGCTCTCTAAAACACAAATATGATCATACCACCACCCTACCTATATTCCTTCATTGCATTCTCTGTGCCTTTTTGATCAGGTCCAAACCTCTTCCTTTTGCAGCCAAAGATCTTCTTAATCTGACTCTGGTTTGCCTGTTCAGCCTCTGTTCCCTAGGTCCCCCTCCCCCATGTCACGGTTTACTGTGATTCTCTCCCAGTTCTTTCAGGAATGTGTTCTGTTCACTCATCCACTGGGATTTTTACATATGTCCTCCCCTCTGCTTCTAATGCCTGTCCTTCGCTATTCTGGAAAATACCCTCCCTTCACATTGCAGTCCCCTCCCTGTGAAGCTTTTGCTGCCCCACAAGCCGATCTGCACACTTATTCCCCAGGGTCTCCAGTGAGCTCCCCGCCCCTCCGTGCCCCGATCACCGCACTCCTGCCACACCACACACCCCTGCACGCGTCTGCCCCGTCTGCCTGCCTGTTCAGCCAGGGTCTGCTGGATGGCCCGGCCTTGCCATTAGTATATCCCAGGTGCCTGTGTGCGTGTGGTTTCTATTGTTTCTCTTTTGAACTACAGTAGGGTGTGGATGATGAGAGCCACAGGCCTGTGCTTGACCAGGACACCAGGGGTCTCAGTGCGACCCTGGGACAACACCAACCCAACAGGACCCACTCTAGCTAAGTTTAATCAGACAAGAAATTTATTTAAGGGTGCTAGGTGGCTCTGGGAATCTCCAGACTACCGAAGAACCAGTCTCAGAAGGCAACAGCCCGAAGTAACACTCAAATTCGAGTGCCAGGCTGCTCCAGTGGGGGGTGCTGTGGCCGCCACGTCCCGGCAAGGTCACCTCCGCTCCCACTTAGTGCCATTTAACAGATGAGGGATGGTGAGTTGTCAGGGTGGTTATTGCTACCTTACCAGGGAGGAGACACGTATATGGAGCTTGTGGGACTTCCTCACAGCCCCACGCATAGCAGGCCTTGGCACCGTGTTCTCATGCCCAGGTGTCCCCACCATGCCACAGCCACCTGGCCATGGGTGGGGGGTGGGCAGGTGCTCCTGGAGCTGAGGAGCCTGGTGGGAGCTCAGACACATGGATGCAGGGAGCCGGGAGGAGACCATGTGACAGAGGCAGCTGGCCCTCCCCACGCACACTTCCTAACACCGCCCCCCCCCAGCACACAGCTGGACCACGTGGCTCAGCCCCCACTGTGGCAGAGTGGGGCCCTGGGACGGAGCTTTCTGCTCGGCGGAGTGTGAACGCCAAAGTGGGTCAGCTCGGGGCTGGGGCACCCGAGGCCTGGCGTGTCTGCCACCATCTCATGGCAGGATGCAGAGGACCCAGGGGAGGACAGGAGGCCCTGGGGGAGGCAGAGCCACCGTACGGGAGGAGCCTCGGCCCTGAATCATCATGAGGAGGGCTGCCCTCCAGAGCACTGATGGTCTGCAGTGCGAGCGAGAACTGACGTCTATTGTGGTTGTTGCTGAGCCACTGCGATGAGGGGACCCCTTGTCAGAATTTTCAGACGACCCTCCCAGGTGGACGTGGGGAGGGTAGCCCACTGCCCCGTGCCCCGAACTGAGGAGCCACAGCGGAGACCAGGTACCCGCAACCCAGCAGGCCCGCAAGGATGGATGAGGACCCCAGAGGGGGCTGCCTTCCAGGCTGGCACACGCATCGGGGCTGGGAGCGTGGCGTGCTCTGTACCCCTCCACTGGGCTTTGCCCCATGTGTCCCTTCCATCTGCCTGTTCCTGAGTTATATCATTTATAAAATAAGCCAGTAATAGTTCTGAGTCCTGTGAGTCATTCCAGCGTAGTGGGAACCCTGAGTTGCAACCGGCTGGTCAGAAGCATGGGGGGCCGGGCCTCGCACTGGCAATTGAAGCAGGGGACAGTCTCGGGGGACAAAGCTTTTAACCCGCAGGGTCTGCACCAACTCTAGTAGTTATTGTCACAGGTGGACTGTGGGACACCCAGCTGGTGTCCCGAGAGCTGGAGAACGAGTTGCTGTGAGGAATAACCCCACACACTTGGAGCCAGAGGATTGTGAGCAGAAACAGAGGAGACAGGCATCAGGTCTGGGGCTTCCCTAGCTAGAAGTGGGGACTGACTACCACCGGGCTTGGACCTCCCTGCGTCCACACTGCCTGCCCCCCGGCCCCACAGGCTGCCTCCCACTCCCATGTCTGCTGGTCTCTCTCTCCTTAGCTTCATTCTGAACTCTGAAGAGCAAAGAACAGGATGGTCTTTGGGGATCTCCTCCAACTATAATAATCGCAAATTTGTTCTGAGCCAACTGAAATGCCAGGCCACGGTGGGTGGCTGCTACCAGCAGTTTCGGTCTGGTTGGGGGGTGCAGCCCCTTCCTCTCTCCAGACCATCAACCCCACCCTAAAGCGCAGTCCCAAACCAGTCATGCAGCAATGAGTTTTGCCCTCCAAATAAGTAGCTAGCATCAGAAGGGAAGACATGGGGTGCAGGGGCCCCTCTTCTCATACTCCTTCCCCTTCTGGGAGGTCAGCCAGGAGCCCCAGCTCCCTCTGCTCCTCCTCCACCTGGTCAATGCTGAGGGCCCCAACAAGGAGCCAGATGCCACTGGAATCCTCCACACAGACAGGCAGCTGGACTCAAGAATGTGAGGACCCGTCGCATTCCAGGAGGGGAGCACAGTGAGCGATGAGCAGGCTGGGGTGGTGTTCCGAGTGCAGGCTCGGGGAACCTAAGTCTCAAAGTGGCCTGTGGATGAGCTGGCCTTTCTTGTGCCAAGCATCCCAGGCTTCAGGCAAAGGAGGCTGGACCCCAGAGGTCCCCATTCTAGTTCTGTCTTGTGCTAGCCGCTTGACCAGCTAGAACCTGTCCAAACCTCAGATTTCTTCATGTGTCAAAAGGGGATTCTAATAGCTCCTCCCTCACACGGTTGCTGTGAGAATTAGGTGAGGGATCGCATGGGGCATGCAGGGCACACAGACCACCACAAACATGCTCTGTAACGAAGATGGTCAGCATCACTCTGTGCTTTACACCTTGTGTAGTATTAGCAAAGGTCTGAGAAGGGGTGGGGGGATGAAGAAAAGAGAGAAGAAAGAAAGAAAGAAAGAAAGAAAGAAAGAAAGAAAGAAAGAAAGAAAGAAAGAAAGAAAGAGAGAGAGAGAGAGAGAGAGAAAGAAAGAAAGAAAGAAAGAAAGAAAGAAAGAAAGAAAGAAAGAAAGAAAGAAAGAAAGAAAGAAAGAAAGAAAGAAAGAAAGAAAGAAAGAAAGAGAAAGAAAGAAAGAAAGAAAGAAAGAAAGAAAGAAAGAAAGAAAGAAAGAAAGAAAGAAAGAAAGAAAGAAAGAAAGAACGAAAGGGAAAGAAGGAAGGGTGTAGAGGATAGGAAGGAAGGAAGGGAGGACAGGAAGGGAGGGAGGGAGGGAGGACAGACAGGAAGGGAGGGAGGGAGGAAGCAGCCACCTGCCTTCCCCTGCAATCCACACTTACTCAACCTGATATGCGAAGGGGGGTCGATTTATGTCACCGCATGATCTCAGGCAGGTCACTTCTCAGAGCCTGTTTCCTCATCTGTAAACCAGGAAAGATGAGCAACCCCCACCCCACTGGCCTCACATTGTGGGGAGTGGTTCTAGCACTGGAACTGGGTGCTAGATGAAGAAATTACTATTAACGGTCGCCTCCAGCGCTCTTTTTGGGTAAAGCATTGCTTGGTGCCCTGCGGATGTAAATAGAGTCGGGGTCTTTCCTGGGGGGGGCGGGTGGGGAAGGGGATGTCCATAGAGAGGGTGATCTAGCTCTGGCTAGTTCTGGCTGCACCTTAGAATGTCTTGGGGCCCCGCCCTGATCTGCATGGGGGCTGGGCTAGTTCTTCACGAATATTCACCGGTGCTTCCTTAGGTTGTGAACTCCTGGACTCCCTCACAAAGTGAACACAGATAAACCAAAAAGAGGAAAATAATCTTAACATCAGTCTGCACAGAGATGCATACCCCTCCCCCAGAGTTCAAGGGCCTGTGAACTATGAGATGAAACATTGATGAACCTAGTTTTTAATAGCTCACATTTATCAAACACGGATTACACGTCAAGCACTATGTGGAGCACGTGATAGCCCTTTATCCCAGCAACTGCTCACACCACCCTACGAGGGGGGACCTGCATCACCCCATTCCCAGCAGGGGGAAACGGGCAGAGCTTATTACTGCCCACTAGTCATGGTAGACCAGCACCCCAGCGCTGCCTGACTCCGGGGCCAAGTGCTGTGCCCCTGAGGCCACTGACCAGTGCCGGACAGGAAGCCCTGGACCCAGCCCTCACCCCTGCTCGTGTGTTTTACTCTGCAAGTCACTGCTGTCTCCGGGACTTTTTCCTCACCTGCAAAGTGAGGTCACCAGGCTGCCAGCTTTGTCACTCTCAGCTCTACAATCCTACGACCTCTTTGTGCTTAAATCACCGTCCTCTTATTTTTCTTCTATTTTCAACTCAAAATATATTTGAAACCAGAGCAACTAGCCTAGACCTGCTCTTAAGAGAGGATATCACAAGATTTTGGCCTCTCCATGATTTGAAGCAGAGAATCCCCTTTCTGATTTTGTTTATCCTATAAAATCCAAAAACTCTAGAAAATTCTTGTTAGAATCAGCTTTGGAAATCCTGGTATCATAGGACTACATTTGATATACACATTGATCATGGGCTAAGAACCTATCCCACAGTCTTAGAAGCCCATATCTCATGCTGGACCTGGGATGAATAATTCCCAAAAGTTTACTCTGGAGTATTAAAAGGTTGTCGGCTAAGAAGGAACATCACCAATTATTATACGCCCTCTTAGAGATGCACAGTGCATGCAAAAGATTCATAGTAAAGGTGCTGATAAGTCCTGCTGTAAAGAAGTGTTGACAGTTTTGTTTCATCCAGATCTTTGTAGAGCTTTCTTGGCCAGAGAACCCTTTTATTGAATACTCAAACTGATACACAAAACAGGGCATACCAGTCCCTGCCAAAGCCACATGCCATCCTCTTGGGCCTCCATATCAATGCTTCTCGAAATCCAGAAGCTGAGCTCTGAGTGAATCAAGTACAGAATGAAGGCTAACGCTACCTGTCACCCTCCCAGACACACCACTTCCTATCTCACGGGGGGGGGGGGGGGGCGGCTGATGAGCTGGGAGGGCTCCAATTAAGAAGGTAGCTGGCCCCATGGGGCAGGAAGCACTGCCATCCAACAGCCAGGTGGGCCCAACAGGGTGACAATAAAACCACAGTGTTAAGTTGCACCTTTTCATTATAAGGGTGGCTCTGCACCCTTCAGGCTGTCCGTGGGATTGGGGAATTCATTCGTTGGCACATTGTGAAAGGACCAGAATAGACACATTAAGAAAGACAGAATGATCTAACACAACCTCTCATATACTTTCCAAGTAGGATCAGTTAGGGGACAGCATTGTCGCCCATTACTTCACCCTGCAAAGCTCCACGCACAAGCTTGCTGATGGCATCATCCTAAGCTTGATGCGCACGCTTACTCTGTGTGGACTCTGAAGATAATGAATTAGATTCGGCCCCTGCCTTCCAGGGCATCACAGCTCATGTGGAGACAGGCACGCAAACAGTTACAATACCGTTGTAATGGGCCTCAAACGAGTCTGGACAAAGGAGAACCTAGATCTGCCTCTTCCCAATGCAACACGCATGTCCTGAGCATCTTCTGTGTCCCAGATGCCAGTCTAGGCATAGAAGGAATAGACGTGAAATACACAGTCCCTGTCCAAAAGATGCTTCTGACCTCTGGGAGGCTTCGGGGCCCAAATGTCTCCTCAAATAGAGGAAAACCTTTCCTCCTCTGAGCTTTGGAATTCCCCATCAGGGTGCTTATCACACCATAATAAATGTGTTAGAAGGCTTGTTTCGCATCCGGGCTGCAAGCTTCCCGGGGCTGAGCCCTGCATTCATGATGTTTGTATAACGGGTGCATCCCTTAGCAACTGCCTGAAGATAGTAGATGATCAACAAATGCCTTTTGAATGGAGGAGATGGAGGTCAGGGTAAGGGGCGTTTATCAATCAGTATATTCTAAGGCAACTCTGGTGCGCGACCTGGGAGAGGAAGAAGGGTTCAACAGAGGGAAACCATGGATCCACTGAGGTGCATATGGGAGCAAGTAGAGCTCGGGAAGGCCTCGTGGAAAATGTTTTATCGAAATGGATGTTGGCGGAGGAGTAGACTTTCAACAAATGAATGCCAGGGGGTTCCACAGGAGTACATTCTAAGAACAAACAGGATGAGCACTGGTGAAGAGTCGATGGGCAAAGGAAGCATTCAGGAAAGAGCACACTGCATGTCTGACCGGAGTTTAGGGTATGTGTCATAAAGAGCTGGAAACAGCCTGGAGACACTCCTCGGGAAGGCACCAGGGCCCCACTGATTGAGGACAGCAAAGTGGTGACGTAGTAACTGAGTTTTAGACACGGCCAGTAAGAGTGCTGAATAATGGGGATGAGAGGGAGAGAAGCTGGCGAGGGACCAGTTAGAAACACCCATTCTGAGTTAGCCATCATACCCCTAAAGAAATGGCCAGCCCCCCCACAGCTCCACTGCCCAGGCCCCAGAGGAGTCATCCTCGTACTGATAAGGCTCGTCCCTTTCGACCACCAGGACCTATAAAGAGCCACAGAAAGGTCTCTGTCCCCAGCTCCACTCCAGTTCAGAGCTGTCACCTGCCAGGACCTGAGCACAGCCAGCCCTCACTGTGTCACCCCACTGTCCCTCGGGGGAGGCCAGCCTGTGGTCCCCTGACAGCACCAACAGTGGTCAGTAGGACTGCCAACTGATGGCATCATCCTAAGCTTGAATCCTCTCCGCAGATCCCCAAGAGGTATTTCACACTCTATCACAAAGGGGAGGGACACATATTTCAGACGAGGACTCCTTCATCTCCCTTAGGGTAGGCTGGGCAGGGGCCATTGCTGAGGACCATTGCTCACATGGGACCAGGTGAAGAAGAGGCCCCTGGAAGGTCTGAGAATCCAGAACAGATTGTCTGAAAGTCTGAGTGCTGGCCCTTTGGTGAGTTACCCTGAGTCAAACCCTTTCTGTACTGGGGGAAGTTAGGACCCTTGGCTGTCTGGGAGGGTGTTCTGAGAACTTTTGTGACAATTGTGAGTGCTTTCCTGGAATCTGAGGTTCCCTGCTCTGCACCCCAGAGCTTGATGGAAGATCCTAATGCCTCATGCAGGGAACAAACATCATGATAAATAAGAGGGATGACAAGTCGGGGTTATCTGGATTGGGGTCCTTGCCAGAGCATGACTTTGGAAAAGCCCCCCAACTTCCTCGAGCTTGAATTTGCTCACCTACAAAGCAGAATTTGCTCACCTATAAAGCACCTGCCTGCCCCACCACAGTGGGCTGTTGAATCAGATGGTGAGGGTACACATGAGTGTTCCCTAAAAACTGTGAGGGCTCAGAAAAGCAGGCCATGGTCAACCACCCATTCCAGAAGCTCGCGAATAGCTGGCCTCTTCAGTTGGCAGAGGGAACGCAAGGCCTCCTTAGAAACACATTCTCCTCCAGAGAGAGGCCTAAGCCCCAGTCTAACCCATCAGGGGCCTGACTGTGGTCACCCCAATTTAATACCTGCCTCCTCCCTTCACTGTGAGAACGAATGGAGATCATTTGAAAGGAAGATGATAAATACCAAATATTTCCTATTTATTATATGCCAGACCCTGTGCTCAGCTTCTATTACCTGATGTAATTAAACATTCATACTAATGCTATCATATATATGAGACATAATACATGAGATACATATTGCCCTACAGGGGACGTAAATATATATGTGAGAGAGGATATGGACAGAGATACATTTTCTCATTGTAGAGGCAATGAGAGGATAGCAACTCAGGTCTCTCTGCCTCCAAGGATCTTGCTTTTTTCTTGGTGATTTTCTACTCTTCTTTACCTGGTACAGAGCAAGGAGAGAGTGCCTCTGGGTGGGTGGGGGTAGAGCCATGGTAATGCTCGGTAAATGTTAGGTCCTTCTCTTCCCCTTCCCTTCTAAAGAGGTGCTGGAAGGAACCACACTCCTGAGAATCACCAGTGCCCTGGAAGGGCCCTGGGGTGGTCTGGCCCTGTGGGGCGGCCTACAGAACATCAGGCCACACCCCAAGGAGCAGCCGTGGCTCTGGGCTGTGGGACGGAAGCCTAGGAGGCAGGCACTCAAATGCAGGGCCACAGGCCAGGGGAGCAAGGGTGCCAGTGAGCCTGGTACCCTACCCTGGCTCGGGGAGCCTGGAAGGGCCTGGCACCAACAGGGAAAGCTGTCCTTGTGAGGGAGCCACAGGAGCCCACAGCCTCCCTGGGCTTCACCGTGCCTGTGGAAGCCACCTGCTGTGTGCCAAGTGCTATCTCCTGCAAAGCACACTTATTTACAGCTGAGGACCACCTCTGACAGATTGGGTTTTTATCCCATTCTACAGACAAACCAGTGGGTCTCAACCAGGGACAATTTCACCCCACAGGAGACACTGGGCAGACAAAACTTAGGTGGAGCAGAGGTACTACTGGCCAGGAATACTGCTAAACATCCCACCATGAAGGACAGTCCCTCCTCACAAAGAAGTATCCAGTCCATGGGCGCCTGGGTGGCTCCGTTGGTTAAGCATCTGACATCGGCTCAGGTCATGATCTCAGTGTTCTGGGATCGAGCCCTGCATCAGGCTCCAAGCTCAGCAGGAAGTCTGCTTGTCCCTCTCCCTCTCCCTCGGCCCCAACCCCACTCATGCTCTCTCTGTCTCTCAAATAAAATCTTAAAAAAAAAAAAAAAGAATCCAGTCCAAAATGTTAATAGTGCCCAGGCCAAGAAACCCTGAGACAAAGAAACTGTTTCTCGGAGAAGCTTACCAAGTTCACATAACTGATGAGTGCTGGAATTAGCCTCTGGGTACTGATTCTCTGATTCTGAAGGAGTGCTCCTCCTTTATATCTGTAATGGGAAGACTAGTGCAGGCCAAGGCCAAGGAAACCCAAGAATAGACAAGCCTGCATTCCCTCCAGCAGACAGAATCAGGAGCATCCTGGGCCCTATGGAAATGCCCCAACAGGAAGCACCCTGAAGCTTCTTAGGATGATGGAGTCATTGGTACCAAAGGTTTGGGAGTTGTAAATGATGATTTATTTGCATTTGGAATTTTATAAGTGGTCGGTTCCCTCTGTGACCGCTCCCCCACCCCCAGGCACAGCGTCTGTCCTTAAGTGCTAATGGCCTCAGTGAGCTCCCCAAGGTCCAGAAAGGAACCACACCGCCTTCTCACTAAAACTGGACAGTCACCCCGACCAGTTCCCTAGGGGCAGGCCAGATGGTTCGTGCCACAGAGGTCAAGAGCCTGACACCTAGGAAGGGTGCAGTCGGACAAATGAGTGTGAGGACAGCCATGGTAGAGATGAGGCAGCAAGGCCCACAGAGCCGGGGCTCAAGCGCCATGACAGCCCAGAAACAAGACTCTGAGATGGGATGAGGTTCTAGGTCAGCAAGAGACCTCACCTTTTCCTCAATGCCAGTTGGCACCACGTACCCCAGAAGCTAGGTCTCCATTCATGATGGTCCCAAGATTAATGAGGTCTGACCTCAGGAGGAAGCCCTGCAGCTGACCATTTTGGTGGACAGACAGGCGGCCAATCATTCCCAAAAGTGGGCAGCTGAGCGCTGAGCTCCCACCCTTGCTCTGGTCCCCTCGGCCCCCTAACCTACACATAGGCAGTAGTTTCTGGGGTCCCTGCAGTCCGTACCCCTCATTTGGGCAGAAAGAACGGCATCCCGACCTTTGGAATCCTACCCTACTGGACAGCTACCAGCCGCAGACAGCACTGAGAGATTGGCAACCAGAGAGTGAAGCCTGAGACCCCACAGACAGACTTGTCAGAGCTCCAAAGCCAAATGGGATACTTTGCCTAAAATAAAGGCTCTTCCTGCTGGGGAAATTGGAAAGCCCTTGATTAATAATTCCAAGAGCAGAAGCTCACAGCTTCTCCGAGTTCTGGCCAGGAAGGCCTCAGCCAGCGATTGCCTGGCCAGGCTGAGCTGAGAACTGCATTTGTGCGCTGTGGCCAAGCGGTGGCAGACAGGTGTGCCTGCTGGTCACTGGCAGGCTGTGAACATGAACGCGGCAGGCACACCAGCTGAACTACAGAGAGGACAAGACTAAGGACCCGGGCTAGCGCGAGCACTTCGGTGGGAGAAGACAAGTCAGCAAAACCTAGCACTGGGATTTGCTACCAACTCTCCAGGCTGCTGGTTCTCTTACTAGTAGTGCTTAACCTTGGCTGAGCATTTGAACTAACCCAGTGAGCTTTGAAAACTCCCGATGCCTGGACTTCAACCCAGACGTCTCTGGAGTGGGACCCACACATTAGTATGGTTTAAAGCTCCCCCAAGTAATTCCAACGGGCAGCCAAGGTTGAGAATTGTAAACCGTAATCTTCCCTTTCGGCCTTGATGCTTTCTCCTGGTACATGATGATTCTATTATTTTTCAATACCCGAGTATTGTTTGTACGCTAGAGTCAGTAATTCACACCAAGGACTTGAGCTCCACCAAGAAAGGAATAAAAGGTAAGAGTCTAATAAAAGCAGGACTCTTACATCTTAAGTAATAATAAAACAGGGGCACCTGGGTGGCTCAGCCAGTTAAGCATCTGCCTTCAGCTCAGGTCGTGATCTCAGGATCCTGGGATCGAGCCCCGCATCGGGCTCCCTGCTCAGCGGGGAGCCTGCTTCTCCCTCTGCCTCTGCCCCTCTCCCCCTGTTCATGCACTCTCTCTCTCTGTCTTTCAAAGTAAATAAATAAAATCTTTTAAAAAATAAAGAATAACAAAACAATCAAACAGCAATCATATTGTTGTGACCTCTTTCTTATCTAAACTGTGTTCCACTAGGATGCTGCCAAGCACAATTAAAAAAAAAAAAAAAGACAACATGATGGCATCACTCAGAACACGCAGTAGCTCCCCATGATCTACAGCAGACAGCCTGGGGTCCCTCACAGCCAGTCTCTGTCCTAGGCTTGCAACATTCCCTCCTGCTCCTGACTCTACCAAGCACACACTTTGCATGCCTCAGGCCCACCTGCCGCAGAGCTTCACAGGCACCGCTCCTTCTGAAGGCTGAGCTAAAATTCCGCCTTCTTCATAAAGTTCTTCCAGTCCTCCCGGGCACTTCCCCTGCCATGCACCGTAGAGATAATTCTCTCATGACTGTTCTAATTAAAAGTCTATATTTATGTATCAGCATCCCTCTAAAAATATGACATTCGCCTGCAGGGGATGTGCCTTATCCATCCTGGCACAAAGTAGGCCCTCGGGGAATGCAAAACGAATGAATGAATGAATGAATGAATGAACAGCAAGTTGAATAAATTACACATTGTGGATATGTATTTGCTTCTCCACAGCTGAGACCGTAGTCATCACGTACTGTTTGGTTGTGAGATGATCTCCCGGCAAAGAGACTGAAATATTCTCCCAGGAAGGTAGCCTTGAATCCATCAAGTGAAATCATCGTTGCCCATGTTCCATGTTAATCTTCTGAGCTCATTAGCATGCCAGGTAAGTAGTGGCCCTGTGCAGGCAAGGCAGAGATCAGGTTGTATGAAAGAAGCCACCTCTGCTTGTGGAATTTCAGGCGGGGGTGCAGGGTGAGGGACAGAGCCGTGATGCCATGGGTTCCTGGGGACAGTCATACTTGTGTCCACCGGTTGCCTCTCCCCACTGGGAGCCCCTCCCCGCTCCACCCCCTTTGCACCCAGAAGTGCCCCTTCCAGGCTGACAGCCAGAGGGCTGTGGAGTCATCCAGGTACACAGGGAAATACAGGAGGAGGCAGGGAAACGGGACACTGCCCCAGGGGTGCCATGGCCCAGTGCCCCCTCCCAGGAGAAGCTGTTCGCCATGCACTGCCTAAAAAGGCAGAACAGGGGAATGAATGGGATCAGGAATTTTGAGACCCTGGTGATTTCCTTAATCTCTTGTGCCTCAGTCATCTACACAACATGGGAGGAGGAAAGGACCTCCCTCATTGCATCATTGGGACACGCTTTCAACATTGCCTAGCACGGAGCAAATGCTCAGCAGATGAGGTGCTTGCTTCATTTAAAGGTAGTTCAATGAAATAGGATCCACGTGTGAGATCTCCCTTTCTGCCCCATCTCTTCTGCCCCCACTGAGAGGGGCTGCTGCAGGAATTCCCCGGAGGCAGGGACAAGGTCGCACCACTATCAGGCATCCACCCGGGGAGGCTCCAGGGAAGTGACAAGATACCAAGGGACAGGCCAAAGAATTAGGATCCCTACAGCTGACACTTCATAACCTGCCTGGCGCCCTGTGATCAGAGTGCTGTCACAGCCTGTTCCACCAACCCTAGGGCCTGCCACCTCCACTCCAGGCCTGCCCAGGCACAGGACCAGTGAGAACCATGTCTAAAAGATGAACATCCCCATCTTGGGGTACCATGGCATCTGGAAGGAGTCTGTGGTTGCCCTGACGACAACTGAGTGGAGTCCTACTGACCTTCCCGCTCCCTTCCCACTCACGAACATTCTCTGGTGAACACCTTACCCCTGGTCCGTCTGGGAACTCACCATCCCTCAGAGCCCAGCATGGCATTACTACACCAACTCCATCCTCAGAAAACTGGCAATTGAAGGACAATGAGAAGCAGTCATGCCGCCTTCACAGGAGGAACTGTATCTGGGCCCCGGCTGATGAGGGAATGTTCTTCTTTACAAAGGAACACCAGCTAATAAATGTAGAAAGAATGATAGAACAGGGGAATTGCTATTTTGCAACCTCTAATGAAACCGTTAATTCCGGTTCAACTATCACAGTCAACAAAATATTTGCAGGGTACCGTAGCATCTATCATCCCATAGATGATAGGGATAATCTGATCATGAGAGATGATGCAACGGAGAGACCCAGCAGGTGCCACCTTAACCACATGATCAGAAGTAGCATCTCAAGGAGTGCGACAACCACACAATACGCTCTTCATGCTATGATGCAATAGGAGGTCTACAGCTTCGTCTGTGGTGTCCTCTTGCCAAAATCATTACCCTCAATCTCATCAAGTCCTGAAACCTAACTCCCAGTTTACAAGAAATGCAGGGAAAGAAGGAGCAGGTTAAGTGAAATCACAAGGCAATAATCCGATTGGATAAGACCATCGGTCTGTTCTCTTCCAGAAGTCACTACTAAAAGAAGTGTGAATAGCAGCATTATTCATAATCGTCGAAAATGGAAACGACTCAAACGTCCACCAGCTGATGAAGATAAATAAAATGAGGCACATTTATCCAATGGACCATCATTTGGGAAAAAAAAGGAAGAGAGTTCTGACACATGCTACAACATGGATGAACCCTGAAAACATTGTGCTACACAAAAGCTCTATCACAAAAGACCACATACTGTAGCGTATGATTGCATGTGTAGCAAGTGTCCAGAATAAGCAAATCTGTGGAGACAGACCACAGGTTAGTAATCACTTGAGGCTAGAGTTGGGGGGGGAGGATGGAGGAAGAAGGGGAGCAAATGGCAACCGCTAATGGGGACCGAGTTCCTTTTTGGAGTAATGAAAATGTTCTAAAATTCACAACACTGTGAATGCACTAAATCCACTGAATTTAACACTTTCTATGGATAAATTGTGTGATAGAAGAATTGTATCCCCATAAAGCTATTTTTAAAAACTGTGTGTGCTATGTTGGGGGAGAGCTCTTTGATTAAAGAGACAGGAGGACCAAATGCAGCACACGAATCTTGATTATATCTTGAGTGGATGCTGCATTTCTAAAGTTAAAAAGCTGTAAAAATGTTTGGGGGACAATTGAGGAAATTTGAGTAAGAACGGGAGGCAGCTGGTGAGTAGGCAGAACGCACATAAGGTGGGTACTAGAGTCTGGCCCGAAGGTAGCCCCTGAGGACAGGGCCCAGGTGAGGAGGCATCCAAGCAGAGCAGGGGCCCAGCGGAGAGGGAGATGGTCTCTATTCAAGAGAATAGAGCAGTCTTGCACAATTCACAGAGCTCACCATAGCACATACCCTCCCCACTGTCTATCACCCAGCCACCCCATCCCTCCCACCCCCCACCACTCCAGCAACCCTCAGTTTGTTTCCTGAGATTAAGAATTCCTCGTATCAGTGAGGTCATATGATACATGTCTTTCTCTGATTGACTTATTTCGCTCAGCATAACACCCTCCGGTTCCATCCACGTCGTTGCAAATGGCAAGATCTCGTTCCTTTTCATGGCTGCATAATATTCCATTGTGTATATATACCACACCTTCTTTATCCGAGGGGGGTGGGGGGATGGGTTAGCCTGGTGATGGGTATTAAAGAGGGCATGTTCTGCGTGGAGCACTGGGTGCTATGCACAAACAATGAATCATGGAACACTACATCAAAAACTAATGATGTAATGTATGGTGAATAACATAACAATAAAAAATTTTAAAAGAGATAATAGAGCAAACAAGTAGATAAGATAATGGGAGGCTGGTTTCCTACTGCTGGAGAAAGGAGGGGCTAATATGGAAATAGGAAAAGTCTAGAATGAACCCTGTGGTATTAGATCAGAACTGGAAGAAGTACTGGTGTGAGAGGAGCCTGGCTGGCTCAGTTGGTAGAGCATGTGACTCTTGATCTTGGGGTGGTGAGTTTGAGCCCCACATTGGGTGTAGGAAGTACTGGTGTGAGGTCATGGTTTGCGCTGTAGATGCAAATGTATATGTCAAGATCCTAGTTCTGTCCACTGAGCCAGGGAGCAGGGGCACCCTAGTTGCAATGAGCCTAGAACCTGGATCTTAGTTCTAAACAGTATTTCCCACTAAAAGGAGGCAAAGATGAACCTGGAACATCTAGCTGGGCCAGAAACTGCAAAAGTGCTCAAAAGTTGCGGGGAAATGTCAAAAGAACACAAAAGTCAGCTTGAAGAGGTTCCCAAGTACGGGAAAATTGGAGTTTCAAAATAAGTAATGATATGAACCCATTGAGTAAAATAAGAGATTTTGATTAAAGATTATAACCCATTGAATAAAATATCTGAAACTGAAACTACATTGATTTAAATAAATAAATGGATAAAAAGGGAGAAGAGAGAGCTCGTCTGTGTTTTAGAAAGTCAACTAATAGATGTGGATGAAATGATGGAATTAGAAAATCACCATTTGGCAAGCATCACTATAATAACTCAGGCAAGAAAAATCAATGATGATAAAGCCAGAGGGTGAGAGAGGGTTGAGAAAGGGGGCTTTACATGGTCTCAAAGTGTCTCCCTGGAAGACACCATGTTAATCAAGTGATAAAAATTAACACAGTTAAGTGTTGGGACAAATAGGGATCATGTGCTTCTGGATGGGAGGCAGTGAGAAGAATCCTGAATCAGTCCTGAAAAATTCAGCCAAAAATTCGTTATCTGGGTCTAATCAAGAGGGAAACCTCAACAGAAAATCCTTCTGCAAGATAGTTGCCCTTGAATTGTAAAAAATGTCAAGGTCATGAAAGTCAGAAAGAAACTAAGAAACAGTTTCAGAGTAAAGGAGGCTTTGGGGAATTTGAAAACTAGGGGCTTTGATGACTGGGGGATTTGACAGCTGAGTGACCCTACATGAGGTCCTCTGGCCAGAGAGGACATCAGTGGAATACGGGGGAAGGACACACAGGAGTTCTTTGAACTTGTCTTGCAATGTGTTTGAAATTGTTTCAAAAAAAAAAAAAAATTAGGGCGCCTGGGTGGCTCAGTTGGTTAAGCAACTGCCTTCGGCTCAGGTCATGATCCCGGAGTTCTGGGATCGAGTCCCGCATCAGGCTCCCGGCTCAGCGGGGAGCCTGCTTCTCCCTCTGACCCTCTCCCCTCTCATGCTGTTTCTCTCTCTCTCTCCCTCTCTCAAATAAATAAATAAACAAAATCTTAAAAAAAATTATACATATCATCTCTTGTTAGAAGATTTTCGGAGCCTCCCCGGTGTTGCCCCTGGACTCTGTGCAAACTTCGGCTGCTTAGAGTCAAGTAATCTGTTTACTGCTCAGCCTCCCCACTAGACTGAGCACCTCGAATTCCTGCTTGGGCCTTACTGATTTCCGTTTCTCTAGAGCTTAGCCCAGAACATAGGAAGCACTCAGGAGATGTTTGTTGAATCAATGTTCCGGGCAGCTCATAACCCCGCATATCCCCGGACACGCCGACTGTTGGTAAATACCTCCAGATATGAAGCTCGAATACGCCTCTCTGCAAACCAAAGAGCATCTGTCTGCCCTGCAGCAATGAGCCTTGTGTCCTGGACAGCATCCTGCTTCTAAGGGGCACGCTGCCTGAGATCACGGGGTCCACGGAGCAGTGTTCTTGCCTTGTTGCTTTGGAGAGAACAATGGCTCATGTTTGTTTAATCCCAGCCCATTGTGGCAGCCTCGACTGCACAGAGCTCACTTGTGATTCATGTGAATGTCACTTGAGCTCCCAGAGGTTTGCAGCCATAATTCAACATTTGTTAATAGCCACTTAAAATGTCCCTGAAATAGCTAGCAGGCCCAGGGGATGGAAGGTGTTCTGCTAAGAAATCATTCCAGGAAGGCAGAAGTAGCCTTGGCCCAAACTTTAGAAGGCACAGTTACTTCCAGTTCATGGAGAGGCTTCTCTCTCATCCCTGCCTTCTCTTCCGTTCCATGAAGAGAGGGACAAACCCCTCTCAGGGCCCTCAGGGAGAAGGCAGAAACCTGGAATGCCCTCCATGATCATGGGGGACATGCGAGAGCCCTGTCACAATGGCTCCCACTCTGGAGAGAGGTCCCCCGTCTGCCACCCCCGTGGGGGAGGAGAAAACACAGGAGAACGCATTCTAGAGACTCCCACTGGAAAGCCTCAGTTTACGCCACAGAAAGGGGAAAAAACGGAAGACTAGAGTCCTGGAGGAGAAGTCAAAATGTTGACATGTGGGTAGAAATGACAGGAGGGAAAGGGGGAGAAGAAACCCAGATAGGTTGAGGTCTATTGTGACATACTTCACAGATCCTTCAGTTCTCCCAAAACCAGACTGAGTACTGGCCCAACTATAATTGTAGAATTTGAATCAACACAGTCTGGCTCCAGAGCCCAGCTCTTAACCACTGTATGTACGCTTCTGTCACCTGCCAATTTGTCAGTCAGAGCACACCTGGACTGGACGTTCAAATTCAAGTCACTGGCTCAGAGGCAGAAGTGGAAGCTCTCAATGCCAAGCTCTAGCCACCCGGTTCCTTAAACACATCTGCTTCTCCCGAAGTCATCCTTTCTGCCCCCCAGAGTCCGATTTAAGATGCGGAGACAGGAGCTCCCGGGTGGCTCAGTCGGTTAAGCGTCTGCCTTCGGCTCAGGTCATGATCCTGGGGTCCTGGGATCAAACCCTGCGTCGGGCTCCCTGCTCAGCCGAGAGTCTACTTGTCCATCTCCCTCCACCCCTCCCCCTACCACTCATGCTCTCTCTCCCTAGCTCACTCTTTCTCAAATAAACAAATAAATAATTTTTAAAAAATAAATAGTAAATACATAAATAGATAGATAGATAGATAAATAAATAAATAAATAAATAAATAAATAAATAAATAAATGCGGAAGCAGAGGCAGAAAGGGCAGGCAGGGCAGAATCACATGCACAGACCCCTGAGCTCCCCATCTGGCAACTTGGCGAAATCCCAAGTATCACCCTGGCAAGAAGAGACTTCTTCTCCAGCTTCTCGACTTCCCTGAAGAGGGTGCTTTGGGCTTCCTTGGCACCTCCACCTGCGCCTACTGAACTAAGACCGGGCAGTCTTCCTGCTCGGCTTCAGGTCTGGCAGCTGCCAGGCTCCTGGTACCCAGGGGAGGACGCAGGTAAGTTGAGGGACCTTGGGCCTAAACCCCAAGCATCTGGAGTTGAAGACTCACTGACAAATGGCCTGACTTCACGCAGCTCAGCCCTGTACAAATAAGCTTGAGGTCTTTACAGAAAACACCCCAAGGAAATCAAAAGGCATGACTCTAATCCCCACGAGTGCCACTTTCTTGCTGAGTGACCCTGTGCCAGTCACCAAACCTCTCTGAGCCTTATTCATGTTCAACTGGGAAACAGACACTTCGTTACCTTTTCCACTTTCCTAGTCATCGAGAGGCTCACTAGCATCTTGTAACGAAAGCGTCCAGGATCTGGAAACAGAGTTCCTGGTTCAAATCCCAGTTCCACCAATTCCTAGCTAAATGACATGAGTCCTGTCATCTAACCTTTCTGAGCCCCAATTTTTTCCATGCAAGAAAGAGTTACCAATAGCCCATCATTCCCGGGGCAGTTGTGAAGACTAAGTGAGTCATTCCACGTGAGGTGCTTGACTTTGAACATTCTGTGCTCGGAAAATGCTAGTAATTCACAGGTTTGGTAAACCACACAGGGATGACCAAACAGGAGGAATTCTAGTTGGGACAGTCTTAGTGTCTCCAGTGGCTTATAGCTTATAGCAGGAGCTGAGGGCCGGGCTTGATTGCAGCCTCATTCCCCATACTCCTGAGACTTGCTGATGTCAGTATGGATTTCCCCCCAAATCTTTTTGCTCTTGGATCGCCCCGCCACTGTGTTTTATCACCAGCTCATCTTAGTCATAATAAAAATAACAACAGCCACAAAATAGTGGGCCCTCTACATCTGGCCCGTTGGATAGAAGTTTCACTTCTATCACTTCCTTCCATGGCTGCAGACAATCCTATGAGGAAAGTGCCAGGGTTATTAGTATTTAACAGATGGGGAAACTGAGGCATGGAGAGGGTCAATAATTTGCCCAGGGTCATTACTAAGCTCTGTTTCTGACTCCCAGAACCCTTCACTTCTGATACCAAATCCGTGGCCTTTCTCTTCATGCCAAGCAATTCTGATGCTAACTACCCAGAGTGTGCGCAGACCCCACGGGTTAAGGGCTTGGTCCCAAGACACTGCCCCCGACGTCAGGTGCCAGTTACGAGTCCAGGCCACCCACGCTTCTGACCAACTAGCTATACATCAGAGATTCCCAAAACTCCCTACTCAGGTTCAATAATTTGCCAGAATGGCACAGAGAACACAGGAAAAGTTCATTTATTGGTACTGTTTTAGTTATAAGATACAATTCAAGTTGTGTCTAAGATATGGGGGAGGGGCAAGAGCTTCCACGCCTACCCCCCTCCCCGGGCACACCACCCGCACAGCACCTCCATGTATTCACCAACCCAGAAGCACTCCGAATCCCTTAATTTAGAGGTTTCTTTGGAGGTTCCTTAACATAGGCATGCTGGATTAAATCACTGGACTTGGTGACTGACTCAATCTCCAGCTCTCTCTGGTCAGATGGTTGGCTCTTCTGGCAACCAGCCTCCATCCTAAAGCAATCACTTCATTAGCATAAAATCAGGTATGGTTTAAAGACCCTTATTATGAATAACTTTATTCATAATAAGGAAGAGTGAGAAGATGCTCCTCTCACCTCAATCCCTCAGGAAATTCCAAGGGTTTTTAAAGCTCTTGTAGACCTCCCAGTCTCCCCAGACCCCACACCAGGCCAGACCAAACCACACCCAAGATTTGCACTCTAGGATTGGATCTAGAGCCTGGAACTTATGACAAATTCCTCTGGGAACTTCTTCTCAAGGAAGGCATGCATACTCACTTCGGGAGGCCAGGTCTTTGAACAACCACCCCAAGGTCTGGCCACCCATATCCACACACTTCCTGGCTGGACAAACTGAATATCTGCTCTCTTGTCTGCAAGGATTGGCCCACAGCACCCTTCTATCCCTGGCTTCTGAAACACTCAGCCTCGGCACTACACGGGGTTGGGAAATGGGGTGGTTCTGCGGGCTGGATGAGCTGGCTTGCATCTATTATCAATTGTTTCCAAGGCCAAATGCCAATGACCCTCACCTCTGACTTCAAATATCTGTTCAGGAAGGAAATAAAGCAAGGATGCTCAGCATTGAAAGTAACTTTAGAGGCCGATAAATCCAACTCTTCATCTGACATTGATCTACCCCTACAGCACTGGCAATAAGCAATGTCATGGCCTAGGCTGGAGCTGCTGACAGGTCATGGGTCCTTGAAACTCCCAGGACAGCTCCTTCCAATCAGCCGGTAGCCACTTCTCTGAACTTCTGCCGCCCACCTGCACTGGGGTTAACTCTGCCCTCTGGCATTGCACAGAGAAAGCTTCACTCCTCTTCCCTATGCCTGCCTTCCAAGGGTTTGCAGAAGGCAATAGCCCGGCCTTGGGTCACCCACTCTCCTTTGCAGTCTAATGAGTCTCCATTCTTTCCTATGCTCCTCATCACTCATGGTTTCGGTGACATATGAAGAGCATCACCCCCGGTCAGCCAAACATCGCTCACCACCCCCTGCATCAGAGATGGGCCCGAGCTACGGCCAACATGAAAGTCTCCTCCTTGTGGCTCAAAGCCAGACTGATGCACATCAAGGGAGAAATGGCGGTTGAAGGCTGGCTGGGGGAGGGGCATGAGAAAGGGAAGCTTTCAGAGCAGAACTGGGAAGAGATGAGGATTTAGGTGTTGGGGAAGGTGTGAGCTAGAATGTGAGAGGCTTGGGGTAGGCAGCAGCTGGGAGAATAGGAATAACTCAGCTCTGAGGATACGGGCAACCTTAGGAAGGGCTTTCCTTGGGCAAGAAGCTCCAAAGAGGAACAAATCAGCTGTGCCCCGAGGTGTGAATCCTAATTAGAAAGATGCTCATTTGAATTATAAAACAAAACAAAATAGCCTCCCCTGGAAATTGTTACGGGCCCCCGTTGAGGACACAGATCTAGAAAGTTCAAAGCCTCAAAGACTTTTGAAACAGGCATTTCCCTCTTTCTAAGCCAGACATAGGTCCATATGCCTAGGTGATTCCCTATGTTACCAAAAAGACAGAGAAGCTGAACTCATCACCACATAGGTTGTATTCCCTAGCAAAGCCTGAGATGGGGTTTCTCATTCAGGTGATTTATTGAGGGAAGGACCTCAGGGAGTGAGGCACACAGGATATGGGCAAGGGAGAAAAGGTAATAAGCAAAGATGCTGAAACCACAGGAGAATTCCAGCTCAGCCTGATCCCATGGGAAACTCTGGAGTGCAAAGTGCTCCAAAAGTTGTTCCATCTTGAGGCAAGATGGTGGGCAATTTGTACTGGATCAGTTAGTCGCTGGCCATTGGCTGCCCCCAGGGGGCGGGGAGGTGAATAACTTCCCAGCTATTTCCAGGAGTGGTGGTGCCATTGGTACAGATTTGAGTGGTCAGATATGTACCCCTAGCAGCAACAAAGGGGATTTGGGCAGCATCTTCCGAAGATGTCTTTGCTAACTCATATGTGCATCCCCGCTCACAAGCCCAGAAATAGCGAGGGAAACTTTCAGTCAGACCGATACGCTGCAGCCACACACGTAATGGCTCATGGACAGGATTTTGTTGTGCCTCCCTTTACCCCACTATAGCCACTCAGCATATCAGAGTGTTTCTGCTTCCACTGCACAAATCTATCTAAATAAAATAAACAAATAAATGGATAAGTAGATCTGGTTACAAAAGAACATCAGCTCCCTCTTCCAAATAGAAGTTAAAAGCTAAAAGTTTCAGGGAACAAATGTGGGATCAGAAAAGTAAACATAAAGTAAAGCTATACTTTAATTGCAGTAGAATTCTATAGGTGGGCAAATCCTTTAGAACCACCCTGTTCAACCCCCTCATTTTACAGATGAGGAAACTGAGGCTTCTAGAGGCTAATTATCTTGCCCAACGTTGTATGACTCAACCAATGGAAGTCAATAAATCCAGGCAAATACATTCCTCCTGTGTCTTGTGCTTGATTTCTTGAGTATAAATTTCCATGATCACTGAGGTAATCAATACAGAGCATACCTGAGTCAAGAGAAAATAAAAGTTCTGGGAGATAGAAAGATGCTTTAGCATCCAAGGATGACACTTTTTGGAATGATATTCCCAAAAAAGCTAAACCTGATAAGCCTCTATCCCAAGTTTCAGATTTGTCAAATAATGAACAGGTATTTCTGGAGGCATCTGCTTTCCAGTAACCACTCAGGCCAGTCTGTATGGACTAGTGTTAAGTCCACTGCATGGGAGAAATGTGATCAATGGAATTTCACACTTACAGGGGTGATGATGTAGGCCATTAGTTCCAGGTTATAATAGATTGTGGGTCAAATGGCCCTGCAGTCCAGTTTTGCTATTTCAACCCAGTTCCATCAAACAGAAACACTCGGACAAAAAAGAGAAAACACACAGCATACCTTCAGATAGCTCTTGACCTCGGCAGTATATTTTTGGTCTGATGGAGAGAACGGGATCCTTGGTACTTCGAAATATGAACTGCTCTATGGAGCAATAGCTCTGACAGCAAACTTGGTGCTAAAAGCTGCCAATTCAGCCTTTGGGGGATTTTTCTAATGGGATCCCATTTCAGCTCATTCTATAGAAATCAGTAGCAAACTAGGATTCGCTTTGCAGAAAAATTTCTAGAACTCCCCTCTTCATTAAGGGGAGGAGTTTCTGTGGGAAGGAAAAGGGGACCACCATAGAGAGGGGGAAAGGGACCTATTACCAATTCAACAAGCCCTCGGGTGGCTTCTTCCCATCAGCAGTTCTGGAGTTCTAAGGACATATAGACTCACCACACAAGCAACGAGGTTCTAGCTCTGTGGCCTGTGCCGTAGTATTAACTTATCTCTGCGAGTAGGTGATGTGGGTCACTGTTAACAGTCAGCGCCCAGTCACTGCCCAATCCATCCAACACGTCAGAGAGAATTCAATACACCCCTGAAAGCTTTCCTTCCAGAGAGCCACAACCTAATGTCCTACAAACTAGGAGTGGCACCAAGGAAAATCCCTCACTCAGCTTGGCAGTGGTTACTTTTCCAACAACATGGCAAATGCTCACAAGACTTCCAAGCACCTCAAGGAATAAAAGTGCAATTTAGACCATCTGTCATAGAGCCCAGAGACTTCACAGGCGATGGAGAGAGTTAGGGTCTACACCCGTATCCTGAGGCAGACAGGAATGGTCTGTACAAAGAGAATCTCATGGTCTTCGTGGTCCACGGTCCTCATGGCTCCGCATAGTCATAGGTTGGGCCTCATCTAGAAGCAGGGTCGGGAGATCTAATTTGGTATTAATGAGCACATATGTGGTTCATCCTCGCAAACATACAATAAACGGTGGGACCATGATGGCTTCAGGTCAATGCACAGCTGGACTATCAATCAAGTGCCATCAAAGGAGGGTAACTGGCGTTCGGTTATGAACCTAAGATCCAAGGAGGCTGAATTAAGAGGGGTGGTTACCACTGGCTCTCACAAATTATCCCCAGTGCTTCTGGCAGAGAAAACAAAACCCAGCCTACAAGAGGGGTATTGATCAGACCTATCTTTGGATTTTGCTTTGACTCTAAGTGGACCTTTGAGGGAATCTCTAACACCCTGTACACTACCCCAGGGACTCAAAAAGAAGAGAGCAAGCTGACACTGATTGGGCATGTGCTGCCTGCCAGACAAGGCACCAGATGCACAGAAGGTGTGTTCCCATGCACGCGGCCACACAAACGTGCACACATTGTGTGACCAGATGGAGCCACTCCCAAGCCCCAAAATAATACATGTAATTGCATCCGCAATACTACTGTAGGCAATTTTTTTCTTTCTTGTCTATTCTTTTCCACACTGCCCAAGTGTTCACCAATGAGCATGGATTGTTTCTGTCATCTGAAAGTGTATTATTAAAATAATGACAATGATGAGACTCGTCATCCCGGTGCAGGTGGGATCCCAGATACCTATGCTGGAGAAGGAGGCTGAAACACTGTTATCTCCCTTTATATCAGCCAGAGTGTCACCTTACCTACCAGTAGCTTCAAGCCCACTTAACACACTTGGAAGACACAGTTTGAGAGCTTACCATGTGCCAAGCAGTTCTAAGCCCTGAGAATACAAGGTCAGGAAAGACATCATGTCTCACAGGGAAGAGAGACAGAAATAGGCAATGTATAAAAATTATCCATGGTTAAAGAATTCAGGTATTAAATCAAATCATCTCTGAGGGCTCTTTTAGCATAAACACTTTATGAGTCTAAGGCTAGGAAAGGTACGGTGAGTGCTCTGACAGAGGAGGAAGCCAAAATGCTCTTTCAAAGACAGAGGAGGAAGAAATTCATTTGGATTACTGTCATGGAGGGGATGGGTTGGCAAGGGTTTCCTGGAAGAGGCTACGGAGATATTAGAGCTGGATTTTAAAGGAGGCGTCGGATTTAAAGAAATAAGCATGGAGAGAGAGGGGTGAAAAGCCAAAAGTAAGTCAGAAGAGCCCACGAACAAAGGATTTTGGGTCAGTTCAGGAAACAGAAAGCAACCTGTAATCAACAACTGCAGGCCTGTATTCGGCGTTGTGTGTGCAGAGAACCCGTTTGATGAGCCGAGATGCCTGCTCTCAACTGGCCCTCCATCTAGAGGGGATGGGAAAGGAGCGGTGAGCTCTCCAATGGCAAGGCCCTGATTGGGCATTATAACTGCTGCCGAGCAGGTGTTCTCTTGGGTAGACAGAGGGACGACCGACCGTGCATGCAGTAACACGACACACTGTAATAAAAGCTCTGGGCCTCCTGTGCAGGTCACTCAGCTCCTCGCAGGGGCCAGGGCAGCACGAGCTTCCTGGGGGGAGGTCGGTAGCATGAGCTGCAACGTGGAAGCCCAGAGGGTGGGGAAAGAGAGGATGTTCAGGCCGCAGAACTGACAGGAACCAAAGCCCGGGGAAAAGTGGAAATCTAAGCATTGTGAGAATGAAGAAGTCCATGAGCATAGCAGTTGCCTGTGCTCCAAAGCTGGTGGGTGAGTCACAGTAAGGAAGAGTGGGAAGAACACTGGCCTGGAGTCAAGAGAGCCAGCATCTAGCGCAGGCCCAGTCAACACTCCCATGGGCCGCGCCGGAGAGCAAGGGGCCCGTACTGTATGTACCAGTCGTCTGCCATGCTTGGCCTCTTGGCATACTCTACCACCCTGGATCAGTTCAACTCCGAGTGGTGGGTATTACTGTTCTGATTCTTAAAATGGGGAAAGTGAGGCTAAGAAACCTGCCTAAGATTACACAGTGAATGGGGGTACAGGTGGAATCCAACTCAGCTCTCTCCCCAAAGCCCCCAGTCTTCACGCACCTGCTCCTTGTGTAACAAGAAATACTGAGAGGTTAGCTGTGGATCCGCCAGCCTTGGGCAAGAATTCCAAGCATGTGAGCTTCCTAAAACCCTCCCCTCTACATCTTTGTAACGCTATGTGATACAGATGAATAAGATCCATAGATGTGCCTCTAACAAGATCTCATTGTGGAGAGATCGCTCTTTCAGTAAGAAAAGAAAGAAATGCCTTTCCGAAGAAATCTCAAGTTTTTTTAAAGATTTTATTTATTTGAGAGAGAGAGAGAGAGAACACAAGCCAAGGGGGAGAGGCAGAGGGAGAAGCAGACTCCCCGCTGAGCAGGGAGCCGGATGTGGGGCTCAATCCCAGGACCCCGGGATCATGATCTGAGCCGAAGGCAGATGCTTAACCGCCTGAGCCACCCAGGAGACCCAGAAATCTCAAGTTTAAAGCCCAAACACACACCACTATAGAAATCGAGTTAAAAGTGCCAACTGAAGGATCATTTGCATTCCTGAACTTGGAGGCAGAAGAACCCCAATGTGAAGAGCAGAGAAACAACGTGAAATAGTCACGTGCTAGTCACAAACAATGGAGTTGTCCCCTGTCAGCAATAGTTAGCTATTGAACCCAGCTCCGACCTCCACTCTAAGAAATCCCACCTGGGCTTTAACCCCGGGCTCCAAACAGAGAAAGCAGCAGCTCCCACCCCCGGGGTTCATCCTCACAGCATGACTCATCACCGGACTCCTAAGGAGGGCTGCAAACAGGGAAGGTGCAGTGGGCAATAATAACCTTCCTCCTGACATGGAGAAAGCCCCCCACCCCGGCCTTCCATCTGCACAGTTGTCACAAAGTACAAAAGGACATTCACATACAGTGTCTCACACGGTTCCTCCTCCCAATGACCCTGTGAGTTAGAGAGTCACGTATTAATAGGAGATGTTACATCACCAAATCGAAGCATAGGGAGTAAGCTAGGAAATGATGGAGCTGGGATTCAAACCCATTGAAGCCAAGATAGTGGCTCTTAATCGTAACCTTAGATCATCCACCGTCACAGCCAGAGACACGCCATCCAGACCTCCATCCACCCGTGCACTGGAGGTCAGTGGGGCAATCTCCCCCAAGCAGGCACTATGGAACCAAGCCCTATTCTGCTTTCCCTGGAAGGACAAACACGTGCCTATCCGCATTCAGATCGTCCCAGGGGAGCGCTAGGAGTGTACCTGCATCAGCACGGAGCACACCTGCTTACACGGCAGTCCGAACGCCACACCTGGCTTCCTAGGACTTCTAACCTCCACAAACAGCCTTTCCCTCTGCTAGAATCATGGCTCATTCACTAATTAAAAGGTATTATGCACTTCATTGCACACCAGCTAAGAACTTGGAATAAGAAAGCTTTTGCAAAAGCATTAACCCTGGAGATAGCACTAGGTATGCTTCATGGAAAAAGAAAAACAGAAAAAGCGATCCACCTGGGACCACCCCTCCCCCATACTTCTCTAATACGTCAGCCATAGCACGTAAAGCAAGAAGCCGCCCAGCACAGGACAAACCCAGGCAGGGCGTAACAAATAAGCCAAATGGAGAGGGATGAGCAGCAGAGAGAACGAATGAGTGAGAATGCCAGTGAACTAGACTTCTCCCATAACTACCTGCAAGGTTCTCTGCCCTCTTGTGGGTACCAGAGCCTTGGAATCAGCACACTGTACCCCAGGCCAAAAGGGACAGGTATACCAAGGGGGCGTGGGAAGGATTACTCCTCACTGCAAGGTCTTGGAACAAACCTGGTGCCACATCGCCTCTCATAGAGGCTCAGCATGGCTTCCTGCTGCCATCAAAGGGTGAGAAAGATCAGCCATTCACCTGGGGCCTCCTCTGGATTTCCTGGACTGGGAGCCCTTTTTGACACTTCCCAAACAGCTTGGGGATCCAGCCCTGAGGCTCACCCCCTTTTCAGTGCTGGGGGAGGTCATACGTTGAGGGTTAGTTCAAGGGGGAACACACAGCCAGATCAGTCCTGGATTTGGTGAGGATGGCAGATAATGACATGCCACTCACTATGTAAGAAACCATATCCACAAGCAACATTACTATTTGAGAGACATCCTGGAGAGGTCAAAGGCCCAGGTAAGGCTTGAAGGCCTGATCTTTGGCCTCTTGGGACTCCAGTAACTCAAACGATGGGCCAAGTGCAAAACAGCATCCGTGGGTCAAAGAACCTTTCCTTGGAAATGGAACTTGATCATGAATTGAGAGGAAACCACTAGTTGGGACATGCAGTTATGAGGATGCTTGAGAACCCGGCCCGGGGGTCTGCCACCGACGGGAGAACCCGGCCCGGGGGTTAGCCACCGACGGGAGAACCCGGCCCGGGGGTCTGCCACCGATGGGAGAACCTGGCCCGGGGTCTGCTACCGACGGTAGCTTCTCTCTGTGTGTGATCCGTGTGTGTTCAGGCAGACAGAGGAACAGCTGAGCGCATTTTTGAGCTGCAAGGTGCAGTGGTGAGGCTGAGCGTTACCACGGCACTAGAAAGCACGGATGGGAGACAGGGATGGTCTCAGCGTTCAGGAATGAGGCACTGTCCCCTTCTCTCTCAAGCCACCTAAGACATCATTTGTGCATGACATGTTTTAGGGTCCTGTTTGCTCCACTTAGAAGAGCTTCCAGTATGGCTGGTCCCTTCCCTCAGCTCAGACCCTCTTCCTCTTTAGTATAAATACACGACCACTGATTTTGTTGTGCTCTCCCTCACAGTGTTTGAAACAGAGAGTAAAAACAGCTCCCCCCAGGAAACAGAGCTCTATGGGATGCAAGGGGAGATGCCCCTTCCTCCCCCAGCACTCTGGGCTTTTCCAGAATCACAGGCAGCCAACTGCTAGCACAGGGGCTGCAGGCAGAGCCTGGCTGTGGCATTAACAGAAACTCAGAGCGAGAGGCCGGCAGGCAGTGGATCTGAGAGCGGATGGGGAATGGAGACACTATCAGCAAGGTGGGGCAGGTCTCAATTAGGCAGAGGGCCCAGACACGTGCTCATGACAGAGTCCAGTTCCTTTGCAACTGCTGCACCTGCCATCCAGAACCTACCATGGGCATTTGGCTCAAGGCTCTGAGACTCCAAAGCTCTGGGTCGTCCCTAAAACAGCTATTCGAAAAGCAGCCACCCTGGGCTTCCAGATGGTCCCACAGCCCCCGATGCCCCAGACTTGCCTGGAAGCAAGGAGGGGTCTTGCAGCTGCAGTCGCAGGTCACCCGCATGCCAAGTGATGCCTAGCAGTCCACTAACTGGGCACAGAACCCTGGCGGCGACGGTTCTCCTCCCATCCCTTCTCTGCCCCTCTAGGAAGCCCCATCCTGAACGTGAGCCACATCCCCCTCCGCCTTTCGTCTCTACTCAGCTCCACACTCCTCCTCCAGGCTTTCCAATCCCACAGCTGCTCGCCCCCTCCCCACACCCCTCCTCTCGCAACCACGTTGGTAAGCGACTGCACAGACAGCAAACCAAGCCTTTGAGTTTCAAGCTGAAGCTCCCAGACGAGCCAGCCTGGACCGCCTCACCCTCACGGGCACCTCACTGACCATCCTCCTACACACGGGCCTCCACTTACACGCTCTTGTTGGGCCCAAGCACCCTGGACATCTCTTTGCTTCCGACCTGCCAGCAGACCAGATGGAAACCCGGGGTCCCCCGGCCTCTCCTCTCCCCACACAGAGCTCGGAATCCACACAAGGAAAGGAAACACCGACACTTCCACCCCTGTGCAGCATCACCTGCTCCAGCAAGCTCCCAAAGCCACTGGAACCACCCAGGCTGTCTGGGGCCCCACACCCCCTTCTCTGGCAGCTTTAGCTCCAGCCCAGCCCACAGGATGCAGTGCCTGATGCCACTTCCGAGCAGAGAAAGACAGAGAGAGAGAGAGAGAAAATGCCACCTCGTCAATGACAAGCTGTTCCAATCACACAGCTCAGATACCAAGTGCCCTGGACAACGGACAGCTCAGGCCTCCTCCCTCTGGTTGGGAGGAAGCCAGCTCAGCACATCTGGGGGAGCAATCCCCCACTGCAGGCCCCCCACTCACCCTCCACATCTGACCAGACAACCGTGCCCCATGCCAGCAGGCACACTTCTCCGACCAGTTCCAACAACTCCGGTCAACTGTCCCCTTGGCCTTCAACTCAGACACCACACTCTCTCTCCTGCTCCAAAGTACAGAGAGATCCCCCCAGCGCAGCACTTCTCAAGAGAACCAAGCGCAAGAGTGAGCTGAAAGCCAAGTACTCACCGTGGTGAAGTCCTGGTGGCCGCACTCCTGCCCTTTGAACTTGCAGTAGAGCATCATATCCTTCAGGTCGTGGCCCACACGATGCAGAAACTCCAGCATGCTGAACTGCTTGGGTTTGTAGTGTTTGAAGTTGGCCTTCTGCCGCAGGGCCTCCAGCACCGTGGGGTCAGCCAGGTGCGGGTCCGGGATCTGCAGGTTGACATCAAGCAGGGCCAGCAGCTCCCCAGCATGGTACAGGTCATTGGTGGTCAGCCTGGAGAACCGGAAGCCATTGAGGTTGCAGAGGGTCACAGCTGGGAAGACCAGGCTCTGGGCCACCACCTCATCCACCTTGGTGACATGCTGGTAGGAGAGGTAGTAGGACACCCTCTCGGAGCTCTCCACCAGCAGCAGGCCCAGGGAGCCCACGAAGGCCACAGCCCAGAGCACACGCCGGATGGTCATCGGCCCATACACAAAGATGTGGCGGATGCCGTGCAGGGTGGAGGTGTTGGCGAAGATATGGATGCTCGAGGGCTGCAGGCTGCCCTCACTGGGGCTCTCCTTGAGGTCCATGGGGACCCTGTGCAGTTCCGCAACTGGCTTCAGGTTGATCCAATTTCAGGGAAGAGTTCCCAGTCCTCGGGCTCCGCTCAAACCTTGACGTTCAAGGGAGAGAACACGGCAAGGCAAGCATCAGGCCAGGCGCCTTGAGTTTATCCTGGGAGCCCAGCCGCACGCTGCCAGGGGTGAGTGTTTATATAAACCCATTCAAACTCTAGCTCCTGATTTTTTCCAGGCGATAAGGAGGGCTGGTTTTATTTAGGGAGACACCAAGGTGATGTGGAAGAGATGTGGGTGGGAAGGGAGAGCTTAGCCAATGGAAATAAAGTCCTCCCCCCTACACACGCCACTAGAGACAAGATTAAAAGCGAGAGCGAGGGAGAAAATGCTTCAAACAAGTCGCTCAGCAGCCCGGAGCCTGTTAACCAGTGCATAATGCCCCGGGTTGAGCATCCCGGGGATGTCGCGCGGCCACGCTGATGCACTGCGGGCGGGCGCAGCGCGGAGCCTCCCGAGCCGCCGATGCTCCGCTCCGCTCGGCTCCCCGGCGCCGCTCTGGACCCCGGATTCTGCTTCTCGCCGCGGGCCGCCGGCCCTCCTCGCCGCCTCCTCCAGGCCCCCTCTCTCGGGCGGAATTCCAAATGCCGGCGGGCCGCGGCCAGGGCCGGGAGAGGAGGCAGCGCGCGACCGCGGAGAGGCGCGGACCCGGAGGCTAGCAGGACGCGGGGGCTCCACGGGCCTCGCTTCCCCCCCACCCCGCCTCCCGGAAGTAAGGCGAGACCCAGAGGGCGCCGAGCGAGCCGGCCTCCTCCCCTCCTCCCCCCCCACGCCGAGCTGCGGGGGTGGGGTGGGGTGGGGTGGGGTGGGAAGGGGGGCAGGGCGGGGCGGGAGGTGGGAGGTGGGAGGTGGGGGTGGGGCTGGCGGGGACACAGTGAAAGTTTCTTTTTGGCCATTTTCGGAGGGAGCTAATGGGGGCCACTCGGGGAAGGTGGGGAACTGGCCCTGGAAGTGAGGACGTGACACCCCTCCCCGTGGATGCAGGGAGGCACAAACATTCCTTTGTCGGAATTCTGCTCCCAGGTCACACTCAGCCTGGGGTCTCCAGCGGGGAGATGCGGAATGTGGGGAAGGTAAGGAGCAATCTAAAACCACAGTGCGTTCTGCCGCTGGCCAGCAGAGTGGGAAGGGAACATTCCAGGGAGGGAGGAGCCCCTCCTCAGATGGAAGAGCCCAGCGCCCCTTGGAGACCCAGAGAAAGAGCAACAAGTAGACCCCCCCTCTCCCCGGAACTGCTGTCCCAAGGTTCTGTATCTGAAGAAGAAAGACAGCTGGGGTTCCAGGTAGGGCTGGCTGCATTCCCTTTGGGCTGTGTGTGTGTGTGTGTGTGTGTGTGTGTGTGTGTGTGTGTGTGTTCTGCCCCAGGATTTGCCAGATAGAAGCACAGCTGGAGATAGAGGTGGGAGCAAAGGATTGGGGTTTCAGCCACCTACCTCCTTTTCCTGAAAATCCCCTGGAAGTCAGCCCCTGCTGGTGGATGGGTGTGACTTGCCCCGTGCCAGGGATCAAATAGCTGGAACCTTATACAATCCGTGATGCTAAATCCCATCAGGAGGAAAGGAACAGAAAGTTCCAGTGGCCAACCCAATGCCCACAGCCAAGCTGGGGCAGAGCCACACGAAGGCGCCCTGTTGAGCCAACCTGGTGTCCCCAGGGCAGGCCAAGCTTAAATACTCCTTGGAAGGCATTTGAGAAGAAAGCAGCCTCGGGAATGTCTCTCCTGGTTTGTATCTGCTTTATAATATTTCTCTATCCCATTTGCCCTCTTGCTAACCCAGATCCAAACAGAGCAGTGTCAGAATGCTCTCCGAGGCAATAAACGTGTGGCATTGAATTAGCAGTGTATTGATCCTGGGAGCTCAGAGCACAGAAAAATTGCAAGTAAGCACAAATGGGAGAGGCTAACCTACCTCACCCATGTGCCGTCTCAGAGTTCCCAGACCCCGGCGTCTAGATAGGCAGAGGGTTTGCAAAACAAGGAGGCCAAAAATAAGACTCTATCCTCTGTCAAGGCCTGTGTGAGGCTGTCTTATCTCCCTTCACCCTCCCTGCCATCTTGACAGGTGTGTGTGGTTCTTGTTTACCTCTATTATACAGATAAGAAACTCACAGAAGTGAGGTGCCCTCACCAGGTTACACAGCTATTAAGTGCCGGAGCTGGGCCTTGAACTCAGGCATGCTTGCCTCTGAAACACAGGCTCAGAAAGCAGATCCAAACACTCCTTCCCACATGTAGGAAGGGGACAAGCATTTCTATCCCACTTCCCCCATTACACACAGACACACACACACACACACACACACACACTCTCTCTCTCTCTCTCTCTCTCTCTCTCTCACTGCATACCAACTGCACCAGACACTATGTTGGTTTTGGGGAAACAAAGAGGAATAAGACACATTTCTTACCCTTGATAACACAGGGTTCAGTGTAGGCAGAGGCAGTCTTGGTTTGCAGACTGGCCCCTAGACACAAAGGGTGAGGAGAGATCAAGAAAGAGGCAGACCTCTCCCGAGTAGTAGATGGTAGGTTTTATTAGTGAGGGAATTTAACTAACGAGGCTTGTCTTGAGCTCTGCAAGTTGTATACATCTCCACGCCCGCTTGCCAGAACCTTAAATGTTTATGTAGAGGCCTTCACTGGATTCAGTCACATATACCATCTCAACAACACCTCACTCCCTCAAAGCTGTGTCCTTGGGCACCTTCTAGCATGGGGAAGGCAAGCAGAATGCACATTTCAAGGACAGGGGAGGGGGTGAGGAGCCTCTGATTGCCCTGGGTCAAGCTCGGGGTTAAGCAGCGGTCACGTCCTCTCAATCACCCCTTCCAAAATTTCACCCCTCGCGCCGGGTTCTTCTAACCCCACCGGCCCCTCCTCCTGCACCTTTTCCCCAGCAGTCAGCAGGGGGTTTCACCTGCATGGAGGTGGCTCATTTTGGGCAGCTATCCAGCTGCATTGAGCTAGATACCACAGCAACAGTATAGGCGCATGCAAGAGAAAACACAAATTAAGATAATTATCTCCAAAATAATTTTTTTGCCCCGAAGAGCCCTGTGATCTGAGCCACTGATTTATGAAGTCCCCTAGGTTGGGGATCAGATCCCCCAGGACACTCACTTGTGTCCTCGTATGATTTAATAAAGATGAGACATCAGCAGAGTCATCAGGTATGAGCACGCAACATTCTGTTTGGATAATGGCACCGGGGCCTCCTTGCGAGGCAGTACTGTCCAAGGCCATCTTATTTTGGAGGACAGCTTTTCCCATTAGACATTTCAGCATTCGGTAAAGACAGGCTTTGCCGGTTCCCACTTAAGCCTTGCTGGGTGAATTTAGTAAGGGCTTCTGCGTGTGCTGTCTTCCAGGCCAGTGGAGGAGAAAAGACAGTGGCCAAATGACTGTTACCAGTGGAAAAGAGAACGTGTGCACTTGGCCTCGAGGAGAGGGAGGTTGGCAGCTTGAGGGACGCCATGTTGGCTGCTAGTACCACCCGTGTGGGTAGGGGAGGCAGCGGGGGAGGAGGTGTGAGAAATTGGACTAGGGGCGGGATATGCCAGACCGAGACCCCCCCACGTTGTCCCCTCTCGATAGTGCCCATTCCAGGTAGAATGTTTTCAAAAGGTTCAGCTTGCAGTGGGACAGCAGGATCCCTACGGAGATGTGAGTAGCTCCCCCTCACCAAGGGGTGCAAAGCAGTTCACCCATCCTGGTGGGATGTCTTATTGCAAATTCCAGTAGATAATCCCTCTCCTGGGCATGATGAGACTTGGTGTTTTCAGCAGCATAGCACACTGATCCATGAGAAGAGTCCAGGCTATTTCCAGAAACTTCCATACCTTATGGCATTGGGTGTCTCAGTAAGGGTCCCCATTGTGGCATATGGAACAACAGACCCTATTTGTTAATCATTCAAAAAAAAATGTATGAAAGCCTGGGACAGTACTTCAGGTCGCCTGGCCACAGTGGTTTTACTTGTTAGTAATGTAGTCCGCTGCTTTAGTACTCTGTTTTTTTTCTTTCCACTATGCCAGCTGCTTGCAGGTTTTAGGAGAGCTGAAACTTGCTTTAGATGTCCTGTTCCTGGGTCCAGTCTTGCACATTATGACCTTTGGAATGTGACCCCTGATGACGGTGTATTTGGCACAGGCATCCATAAGTGGTACTCAGCTTCTCTAATCCTCTGATGGTGGCAGCCTGGTTTTCGTGGCGGTAAGAGAAAGTTCGAGTTAGGCCAAGTGTCCACACAAACCGGGCATATTCAGAATCCTCATGCAGAGGGAGAGAGCCAGTAGAAGCAATTTTCCCATCTCTCACCAGCTGGAAACTCCGGTAGATGGCTCCAGACCCCTTTGGCTGGAGCCCCGGGCATTGTTTAGAACACACAGAACATGTGGGCCCTGCATGAACCAAGTCACAGTATTTCAAGGGCAATCCAGCATCCTTGGTAAGATGTCAGCCCACCTGGGAGCTACAGTGGCCACTCTTCCTATGCACCTAATCAGCTACACCGACTGAAGGGTCAGCTGCTAAGACTCATACCTGGGCTAGGGAAGCAGCATCCTGATTGGCACCGGATGTCTGAGCACTGTGAGCTGAGAGGTGGAAGTCAGGATTGCCTCAGGCTCTTACAGGTGAACCCAGATGTCATTCCACCTTTACTGACCTCATGAGGGCTTGTTCATGGTCATCCACCTCTCAGCTTCCCCTTGTCCAAGCCACTGGGCTAATCCCTTTAGAATAGTCCACGGTCAGTCGGTGCAAAGGGCTGATGGCCAGGACTCACAAATGATCCCAAGCAAACCACCCTGAGTTCAGCCCACTGTTTCCAGGCATCAGCAGGAACTTCAACCTGCTCCCTTCTTACAGGCCACAGGGACCACTACAGGAACCGAGAGGGTGGCATCTGGAGGATCTAGGCACTCTACAGGGCCTAGTGGCACCCACATTTCTAGAAACCGTGGGCTGGTCCACAGGCTGCCCCTCTGCTGCGAATAGGCCTGGCCCTCTGATCACAGTGGGGGTTTGAACTTGGTTGAAGGGAGTGGATAGAACATGCTCTCGGCCCATCCCATGATAGAAGGGGGAGCTCTTACCGTGATATGCTGTTCCTTAGTGAGAGGCTCCACCTGGAGGATCACCGTGCACACTGCTCGAAGCTGGTGCTCCGTGGGGCCCTATCAAGTTTCTGACTGCTTCCAGGGCTGGGACCCAAATCTTAGGGGTATTTTCTCCTTCTGCACTCTGTCGCAGTGCTCCACCCCTCCCTTCTGGAATCATAGACCTATCTAGCTCAAAAGGTAGCCCTGCTTGGGAGATGCCCGGACTTTAGTAATTGGCTTCACTAATATTCTTGCTTTCTCCTACCCCCTGTCCCACACATGCCCATAAGGGATGGAGGTGCTGTGCCAGGTGAGGAGCAAAAGTCCTTCCAAACCCCCAAAGGCCTACAGAGGCTTGCACCTCCTTCATATTCTTAGGGGCTGGGTAACCTTGCATCTTACCAACCACAGCTTCTGACACAACTCGAGTCTTACCTGACCAAATGAATCCCCAAGACTTTACACAGTGCCTGGACCTTGAATTTCTGTGGGTTCGCCCCCCCATTCTCTCCCTCGAGGCATAGTCTGCAGGGTGCCCCAGAGACAAGTCTTTACATGTTAACATTATATCATCAATGTCATGAGCCCATTTTACTGACATGTGGGAGGAGAACAGAGACAGCTCTGCAGCAACCAGCCTGTGACACGTGGGGCTGAGCAGGGAGCCCCAGGAAGGGGCTTGAAGGCAAATTGATCTTAAGTTATCAGAAACCGGTACTTGTCGGTCTTTCCAAGAATCCTAATATATATGCCGGTTTCCTGCCAAATATAGCAGTTCAACCTGATGGCAAATAAAATGTTTCTACACAGCTCTTCTTAAGGACCCTTTTTTATGAGATAAGACTCATTTGCAATTAGCAGTATGGCTTATATACAAACATCAGATATTCCAGGATCTTTAAAAATGTTTTTGTGGTATTCCACTGGTTAAACATTTTCCTCTTTGATCTGATTCTCAGCACCTAATCCGATGGCATGGTGGGTACGTATGGGGGGTGTGGGAACTGGATTTAGATTGGGTCTATTTGGCCCAAACGTTCAGGCTCTGCCCTAGTTTTTGTGTAATTGTGTTTTTTTATTTTTTATTTTTTTAATGAAAGCAAGATATTAAGTGCATGGCTAAATGTTAAGGACATTTCCAGATAAATTCATTTGCAAATCAGGCTACTTAACTCCCCACTTTAGACAATGTGCTGAGATTTTTGCTCTGGTAAATGTATTCACTTATGAATGAATAAATGAAAGTATGGATGAATGCACTTTCTCTGACACTGATGTTGCTTTCCTGAGATCCAACAAGAGGGACCTTCTTCCCACCCTGGGGACTCTGAGGTTGGCCCAGAGCCTGCAGCCCAGGGAGGGTGAGGACACAAAGGGCAGCCTGCCGCTTCCTGCAAATGGTGGCAGGTAGGAGGGCCAGGAAGCTGAGATGCACAATGGGCTCGAATGCTAATTTCCTATGTAACATGTGCTAGGTACGCATTACTGTACCATCACTCCCTAATCAAAAGAAAAAAAAGATACGTTCTTTTCTAATATACACATGGCATTATTATTTCAAACTTGGAGGGGCCTCAGTGTACCTTTTCTCCTGACTTGTTGTCATTGCCCTAAAGAAAGTTTAAAGATCAACTGTTGTAAACCAAGGTGTGTCCTATTGTTGGTTGATTTATAAATAAACACCTCATACAACCGCTAATCCTATTTCAGTGCCTCGATGTACGCTTAGCATACTGTCACGAAGGGTGTGCCAGGGAGGGGCAGGAAGCAAAGTTGGGCAATCAATGTGTGGCTTGTTGAGATTTTATTTCTAGTGGTTTTATTTTTTCCTTCCAGGAGAAAACTACAGAAGCCGGTCCACACAGAGAGGACTTTTGGGGTTCAGCTGCCAACTGATATGAGCTCTGGGATGGATTTAACTTGCTGTGTGGCCTTTGGAAAACCATGTAACATCTCTGTGCTGTTTCCTTGTTTGGGCTAAATTATTGCGGAGGTCTCCTCCTGCACCAGCTTTCTGTGCCACTACAATTTGACATGATCCTTGACCAAATCATAAATGCCTTGTTAATGGGATAAAAATGAGTTAGACTCTGGGATTCTGGTCATTAACCCCACGTCACCATCTGCCAGAGCGCTGTGATGACAGGGTCAGGTGAATCCCAATCACCCAACACTTGTTAAACATGCAGGGACCTGCTGCATCCTCTCTCCACCCCCTCCTCCCCCCTGAATCAGAATCTCTCAGGGTGGGGAAGGCTCTCTTCCTTTATGGGATTATGGAGGGCAGAATGGGAACCCCACCAGAATCACCCACATTCCAGGAGCTCCTCCTATCTATCAGGCATGCCAAGCCATTTTCCGGAGTTTTCTGGCATTTCCCTCTGCCTGGAAAGGTTTCCCCCATGGCTGACTTCTTCTCACATGTCACCTGCTCGGAGAGGACTTGGCTGGCCTCCCTGTCTCCACCCTCCATCCCCCTCACGAACCCACCACTTGTTTCCTTTTCTTCTCAGTACTAATCATTTTTTTGAAATTCATCTCATCTCCTTGTGAATTATCTATGACTCCCCCTGGAACAAAGGGCCCCCTTCCACTCACACCCCCACCCCCAGGGGCAGACACCCTGCTTGGCTTGTCCGAGGCTGTACCCCAGCCTGGGGGCTCGGAAGGTCCTCTGTGATGTGAGAATTCCCTTACCTCCGAAGCTGAGGCTGTTTCTCTGAGACGCAAGAATGGGGACCCTCTTCCGACCCTGAGAAACCTGTGCTCTGTCCTGAAACCAGTTCCTGAGGAAGGTGAGGGGCCCCACCTACCCCCCAACCCTGTCCACTGTTTGCCCCGCACGGGAAACAGAGCCGGTGGATTCAGCAGGGGACTGAGCACCTGGAGAACTTTGGCTGGGGTTCTTGGATGTAAAATCCTGACTTTGGAGGCTGTTGACTTGGTTCTCCTCCCTTCTTCACAGACTACTAAAAAAAAAAAAGTGCTGGTAGAAGCTGAGGTCAGGTGTGAAGGGAGTACTGCTTACCTACCTGATGAACGGGTTATTCCATCTTCACTACCGTTGCCTAAATGGACAGCTGACCTTGACATTTCCCATACAAGCTTTTCTCTGCTTTCCTAATCTGATGGGATAATGATGTCATAAAGAAATAACTGAAACAGTAGGTGCTTAATAAATGCTTGCCAGTGTGAAATAAGGAAGACAATCACAGGAGGGCCTCCAAACTCTTCCTTACCCTCAATCAATTTTTTGATAGCCAAAAATTGGTTTGTGATATGAATACTCACCCCCTTAGTAGTGAATCAGTGGCTCCTTTCTCTTCACTGTGTTTACTTTCCATGAGACACACCTACCCCTAGTCCCTTAGTCACCTAAGCCCTGATCCATCCAGGTAGGCTGAGCAGAGACTCTGGGAGCATACCCGACCTATCCAGTCCCTCTGGTTCAAGACACAAAAGTCCCCTCTCATATGAAACAAAGCGGGTTTGGTTCAAAGCTACCCCATGAGTAAAAGAAGGTACCCAGGACCCTGAGACGCTGGCTCCTGATTTAATGTTATGTCATTTCCCTTCTCCACAGCGCATGAAAGCGCCCTCCACGCCCCCACTACCCGTCCATCCTCCATATTATATTTGCCCTCTCTAAATACTCTTTATTGTGGGTTTCTCTCTCCCCATGTCCTCTTGCCAGAGTTTGTCGCTGCTCCTCTCTCCCTTGGGAAGGAAGGAGGAGAGAGAACCCATCACCGTTCGTTTTCTCCCAACCCCCAGAGCCAACTGCTTTACACAGGAGGACACATGTGCAGAGGGCCCCGAAGTCAACCCACTACAGACAGGCCTTCAACGACAACTTTATCGGTGCCCCCTGGGCCATAGGTGAGCTGGCGGCGACGAGCAGCCCAGAAATACAGGCGGTGCCTAGGAGCTGGGCCTGCCTTCCTGCGGAGGGGAACTTCCTCCTGCTCCTGGTTAGAACGGCTTCTGATCGTCAGGAACAAGTGGTTGGCGGAGGTGGTATTTTATCATAATTTGGTAATTTTGCTTATCACACAGCCTCCTTGAACCCTCATGAACCCCGTCTCGCCCGCCAACCCACCCTCTTACGTCAGCAGCCCCCCACCCCGCTCGCCTTCTGTCTTCACCCGTCGGCTGTTTTAAGAAGCGCTCCAGTGTGTGTGGATCAGAGTGTGCCTCACCTCTGTACCTATTTGCCTCTGATGACTTTTCTGTCTCTCCTGTTTCATTTAAAGTCAACGTATTTACCCCCTCCCTCTTTCATAAAGCAACGAGAAATTAATGAAATGGGAATGAGAAGGAGAAAAACAGGATGGAGCACAAAGGAGCAAGGCATCTGTGTCATAATCATGTTCGTCTTTTTCTTGCATTTAGACCCATTCGACTACAAATTCATGACGCGCGTATTCACGTGTGGCGGGCACTGCAGGGGCGTAAGGAAGACCTGGAAGGCACCGCCCCTGCTTTCACGGAGCCTTTCGTCTCCCTGGCGAGGCACTAATACTACCTTGTGTCGGTATCTCACTTGATGTGCTGCAGTCCAGCAGGCATTATCCTGTTTGATTTCCATGAGCGGAAGAGGGGTCACGCTGTCCATGGTATGAAGAAGGAAACTGAGGCTCAGAGAGTTGGAGGACACCGGGACGACAGTAGGAGGGTCTGGGGCTCACGTCCTGGTTCCCTGACTCCAGATTTTAGGTTCTTTCCACTCTGCCATTATTCTAAGCAAGCATCCTCCGCAGACACGTCAGGGAGCTAGGACACAGAGAAGCAGCGTGGCCGTGGGTCGCCCACTGGCCACGACAAGAGGAGGCGGTTCCAGGGAAAAGAAAGCCAATGAGGGCTGGAAGGATGGGCGGGACATGGGGGCTGGAGGAAGTTCCAAAACCTGGCCAGAAGGTGGCGCCACGGAGGTCCCTCCCGCCCCTGGGTGTCCCGGTGTGTCACCCGGAGGGCCACAGAAGAGCCACCAGAGGCAGATTTTCAGGAGCTTTTGTGGAAAGAGAATGAGGTGAGTGTCTTTTCACTCTCTCTGTGTATATGTAAATATAAACAGATGCCTATATCCGTGTCTCCTTTCTCTGTGTCTGATTATGCAGTTTAGCATGGGTTGATGGCCTGCTAATTTTGGTCTAGGCACTTTGATAAAGCAATCTTGGAGGACGCCAATAACTAAGAGACAGCATTTTTCTGTTGTTGGGGGAGGTCATTGAGAGACCCCCAGCTGACCAGCGAACTGGGCCCAGGCAATCGAAAGCTTCTCAGCCCCTCCCCTGTCCTTGGAATGTTCGCTCTGCCCACCATTCCCACAGTGGGAGCTGCTTTCAAGGACACAGCCTTGAGAGTAAGGCATTGTTGAGAATATCTAAGTGGTATATGCGAATGAACCTAGTTCAGGCCTCTGTATAAACTTTGAAAACCCTGGCATGTGATGCAGAGGTGTACTCATCTTGCGGCTTCCGAGACAAGCCCCTTTAGGAAGTTCCCTTGCTTGTGAAAGCTGCCACCTCCCAATCTGGAGGGGTCTGCCTCTTTCCTAGGTCTCTGCTGGCCCTCTGTACAGGTGCTAGTCTGCAAACCAACAGGTGTCCCCAGGGGGTAGGCAGAGCAAAGGTCTGTGCATACTGCAGAGAGAGCTCTGGATTGTGGGATATCAGGGGACATGGCATTGAAATGCCCCACTAAGTTCTCTGCACACACTGCATTTTCATGGAGGGAAAGGAATCAACATGAGCCGGGAGCCAACACCTCGTTTCATCTGTGAAGTTATTCTGCCCATTTTACAGCCAGGGAGACTGAGGCTTCAAAAGGTAAGTAAATTGCTCACGACCCCACTGCAGATGTGGGAATGAGCTTCTGGGAGGAGTCCAGGGTCACTGAATCACGCTGCTGTCCATGCTGCGGTCAAGGGTTCAGGTGCTGGCACCAGATGGCTGTGAGTTTAAGTCCTGGATCTACCACATGCTAGCTCTGTCACTGGAAGCATGCTGTGTACCTTGTCTAACCTTGATTCGCTCATCTATAAATGGGGATAGTGAAAGTACCTACTCATAAGGCTGATGGGAGAATCTGATGAGTGAAAATGTGTGAAGCACTGAGTGTCCAAGCAAAGCTCAGTAGCTAGAGCCGCCATTATGAACGCCCTCATTATTATTATTACTACTGTCAGAAGGGGAGCTAGGTGACATGGAGTCACCCCTGTGGACTTGTGATCTTTGTCTGGTCCCCATGCCCCCACTCCATCCCCATGCAAAATGGCAGGTGTGCAGTCATGAACCAGAGTTTAAATGTGTGGGCAGGTGAGCAGTGCAAGGGTCAATATCCACCTGCTGGGGTCCAGCTAGGACCCGTGGACAAGGAGAGGACTGTCCCAGTGGGGTTTAGAGCCTTTCTCCCAAGATGGGTGGGGGGACACTCTGATAGGGTTACTTACAACGTATTCAGTATCTCCGGTGTATCAAGTTCTCCACTAGCCTGTGAAGATATAATGCTCGATAAGACATGTTCCCATGAGCTCTGGTGGGAATATCTATTTTGCAGACATATTTTGCTGAATCCATTTCCTCCTTGGGGGAGCAGAAAGACCAGATGACTCCTGTGGTCCCTTGCAGACCTATCCCTGAGTGGTCCTGCAAACAATCACTCTTCCAGCTTCTGTTCCAGAGAAGAGCTTTTGGTCTTCTGGAGACCTAGAAACTTCTGCTCTTTTTTCAGGTTAAGTGTATTTTTCTGTGAGTTTTGAGGAGTGAGGATCATCTCCAGATAAAGCCAGTTGTCCTTGGAGGATGAACTTCCCTCCCCCATTCATCCATCAGCACCTCCTACAAGAGCCCCGCCCTCTTTCTTGAACAAATGACTCCTACATCTATACCTCTCTATAATACCTGCCAACCAAACTCCAAAACCAAATTGCCAACCACCTCTAAGGCAGCTGTTGATTTTACTGACCATAACAGAGCATGTTCTGTGGGTCAGGTCATGGTAATAAACATCAGGAAGGACTGAAAGAGGAACTGAGCTGTGTTCTTTCATCCACAGAGCCGAAGGTGGATGAGCAGGACTGCTGTGCACACATTTGGCACAAGGGAATCGATCTGTGATGGAGCCAGGTGGATGCAGGGGACCTCCAGTGGAATTAGCATGAAGGTTCTCATCCCAGTGCTGAGGCTGGCATTAAAATATTTTTTGGCTGCTTCCAAATATAGCCAACTTTACTCCTCAAGAGAGACACTTTCAGTGTGCCAATAACTATGCCAAAATTTACCTGGATTGTTTCAGTTAATGAGAGTTTCTCAACTTGGGCACCGTTAACATCTTGGGCTAGATAATTCTGTATCATGGGGGTGCTGTCCTATGCATCGTAGGATAATGACCTTCATCCCTGACCTCCACCCACCAGATGCCAGCAGCATCCCACCCCCACCAATAACATCTCCAGACTCCTAGAGACAGAATCACTCCCAGTTAAGAACCACTGAGTGCATCTTAATATAGAGCAGGGAGGTGGGTGCTATTATCATCTTCACTGTATAGGTGTTCCGTCTCTAAACTGAAGCATAGCAATGTTGTATCATGTGTCCAGAGTCGCACTGCCAGGAAGAGCTGGGAGCCAGCCAGTTGTCTTCCACAGACCACGCATCTACTGTCTTTACGGCATTGCCTATCACCGCATGCATGGTGCTGAGGACTCGGTGATACGCGATTACCCCACACAAAGATGGACCATTTGTCACGACCGCCCCTTGTGTTGCTATTGCATTACACTACCTTTATTTCTATGAGTCACACAACAACCCTTCCTTGTAGGTCTCTCCCATTTATAAATGAGCACGATGAGACCCGGATTAATGGGGGGATTACCCCGGGTCACAGAGCAGGCAAGCCGCAAAAGTCCAGAATTTGGGCCCACGTCTTGTCATTCTATACCCTCCACTACTCAGAGAATGAAATAAACACCAATTAAACTATGGGAGACAGGCAAGGGACTTAATAAAAAAATAAATGCAAATCCTGGATGATGGATATATTTAGGGGATAAATTATTATGTGATGGTATAAAAATAGATCAGGGGAAATCACATGAAATTACAAGCCTGGCTATGTGAAAGGTGGGGAAGGTGCATGGAGAGCATTGGGTACATTTAATTAACTTTGCTGGGAAAACATTCCGAGGTTGCCACCTGAAACCAAAACATCCAGTCTTCACTCAAAGTAACGATACCAGCGGTCCTATAAGGAGGAGTTATAATCCAATAGAGCTTGAAGTCGTTGATTAAAACAATGCCAGTGGAGAGGAAGAATGAAGGGGAGTAAGTCAGAGGGGGAGACAAACCAGGAGAGATGATGGACTCTGAGAAACAAACTGAGGTTTCTGGAGGGGAGGAGGGAGGGGGGATGGGTTAGCCTGGTGATGGGTATTGAGGAGGGCACGTTCTGCATGGAGCACTGGGTGTTATGAATAAACAATGAATCATGGAACACTACACCAAAACAAATTATGTAATATATGGTGATTAACATAACAATAAAAAATTAAAAAAAAATAAAAAATAAAACAATGCCAGTGCCTAATCCCCTTGAGTGGCAATCCCAATTCTAAAGGAACCACCTACTGTTTGTACATCAAGTGAGTTCTTTGGGCTGCATACCGCTGACGTTGAAATGTCTCACTAAGTTCTCCACACAGACCAACATCCCAATTGGTCCTGTGAGGTTATTCTGCCCATTTTACAGAAAAGGAGACTGAGCCTTCAAAGGTAAGTAAATTGCCCACGACCCCACTGCAGGTGTGGTAATGAGCTTCTGTAAGAGTCCAGGGTCACTGAATCACGCTGCTGTCCATGCACCTGATGAGGCCGTGAGGGCTGTGGTCAAAGGTTCAGGTGCTGGCACCAGATGGCTGTGAGTTTAAGTCCTGATCTACCACATGCTAGCTCTGTCACTGGAAGCATGCTGTGTACCTTGTCTAACCTTGATTTGCTCATCTGTAAAAGGGGATAATGAAAGTACCCACTCATAGGGCTGATGGGAGAATCTGATGAGTGAAAATGTGTGAAGCACTGAGTGTCTAAGCAAAGCTCAGTAGCTAGAGCTGCCATTATGAACGCCCTCATTATTATTACTACTATTGTCAGAAGGGGAGCTAGGTGACATGGAGTCACCCCTGTGGACTTGTGATCTTTGTCTGGTCCCCATGCCCCCACTCCATCCCCATGCAAAATGGCAGGTGTGCAGTCATGAACCAGGGTTTAAACATGAGGGCAGGTGAGCAGTGCAAGGGTTAATATCCACCTGCTGGGGTCCAGCTAGGACCCATGGACAAGGAGAGGACTCTCCCAGGGGGTTCAGGGTCTTTCCCCCAAGATTGGTGGGGGGACGCTCTGATAGAGTCACTTACCCCCAATAATGCATTGTTTGCAGCCCTCCCTCCTCTGACACTGCTATGATTCAGAGGCCCCCTCCTTTGTGGGAACACAGGGCACAAGGATCTGCACTTTAAACCTGTGTCTATTTAAGCCCCGGAAAGAGTCTCTTAAAGGAATTTCTTTTGCTTCCAGAAGAAACAGTGATCAGGCCCTCACTGGTCTTCAACTGTTTTCACATCCGTTTTCACCTTGACATTCAGAAGCCCACAGGCGTCAGGATGTTCATCTCGAAGATGAAGCACCCCGGGAGCATGGAAGTGAACTCATTCATCCATGGTTCTGATAGAATTGTGAGCATTCGGAAATGGTGCGTGGGTGTGCACTGTCAGAAGGACTCCTAAGTGGTGTTCAATGTGGTTGGAGAAATGGAAAAGGGTTAAGAGGTCTGTTTGTCTGAAAACAAAATGAGAGAACCATGAAGCAGAATTACCGACTTCCCCCATCTCGGAGTACAATCTAAAGTCCTTTCAATGTGTTGCACCTGTCCCAAGGTCACCTCCCTGATATTTCTTATACTACTGTGTTCTCTCTTGTGGTGTCTGCCTCCCCAGCTAGAATATGAACTCCTACAAGATAAGGATTTGGGGCTGCCTTATTCACTTTGCTGGCACCAAAACCAGCTCCTAACATGTGGTTGAGACTCCCTCAATGCTTGTCGAATGAATGAATGAAACTTAAAAAAAAAAAAAACTGTTGTGCTTCTTGATTTTCCAAAAGTATCTCTGGGTCTGATAGTCTTCTATGTAAACAGAGATATCCAACCAGAAGTGGAAGAATTTCTTTAAAATTAACAAAGTCAGGCCTGTAGCATCTGAGTGCCCTCACTCTCAAACAGAATCGTCTCACTAACCATAAGATTTTTGAGGATACAACACATGCCCTATTGAGCATTATATCCCCAAAGGCTAGCAGAGAGCTAAACACATCAGAAAGGCTCAAAACCACTTAGGAATAAAAAAGGTATGGACTCAAAAAAAAAAAAAAAAAACCCACGAAGCTTCGCACATACTCACCCTATATTCAAATATTCACGGATTGACTCCCTTGTACTTGGGTATAATCCACACAAGGCCATCCCGGCTACCACCCTCCTCGGGTCCAGTCTAACTAGTGCTTCTGCACAAAGGAGCTGCCAACAGTCACATTTGCTCTGATAAAAAACAAAAAACAAAAACAAAAAAAACAAAAGAAACAAACCTTAAGGATTGCATGCCTTGCCAAAACAGAGCAGAAATCACTAACAATTATGTAGAGGCCATTACACCAAGCCAGTTGGCTTCTAGAATTACAACTGTATTCTAGGAACTTGAGTTATACTCGAGAGAGGTCATTAGTTACTGTAAACATGGTATTGAGGGCAACGGTGTCCTTTCCAGTCCAGATGCCCTCGGTCAAGTGTGATCGCAGGAAATGAGGGTGAAAATAATGAACCTCCTGTGATTTTTGGCAGGACTCCTTGTAAAATCACCTATATGCACTTTATGTTTCTTTCAGTTGACTAAACTAAATATATCAGTTTTTTCAGTTTCTTTCAGAGGTTCTTGTCCTCTCTTCTTTTCCCACACCCCTGCTTAATTTTTTTTTTTTTTTCTGGCTCTCAATCCAAACATCTTTTGACTTCCTTTCTGTCCTTTATTCCGCTCTCCCTTCACATCTCCCCCGTAGGTACTGCTGGTGAGTTTTGTGGGGGGTTTCAGCACCATCATCCTCATACCAGATCCTAACTCTCTGGAGAAAACCAGAGTTTCTCACTTTGTAAAGGCTTTTCTGGGTTTTGCTTCAATTAAGTCAGTATCACGAGAATCCCAGGTCTCCTCTGTCTCTCGGCCGACCCAAATAATCACTCCCAGTACTCAGTGCTCGAGGCTGCAGCAGATGCCCAGGAGCAACCCACCTGTCTAAGGACCCGCATGGCTCTGGGAGTCTGCTCTCGGTCCAAGTACTGTCTCCACCGTCCGCTACTGTATATGGACTCTTGAATGGCTCACCTGTGACGTGAGGATGACAATATTTACCAGATTGTGAGGAATTAATTGAAGAAGTATCTGAAGTTTCTTTCAGAGCGTGGGTTTCAATGAATGTTAATTCTATCCCCTCACCCCTTAGTCCATCCTCTCGATTCAACAAACGTGTACTGAAATCCAAGTAAATACAAAGCATCCTGCACTGTATAAGTTTTGCAACCGGTTATGACCTATTTCACCAATGTGGGGTACAATTCCAGTCACATGGTTTTGTTTGGGAAAGGAATCACTCAAGCCATTTCTCCTAACCGGCATGAAGTCCAGAATCTTCCTCCCTCTTGATGTTATTGTATTTTCCTCCTCCTCATTCATTACCTCTGCGGATCCACGAGCCCCAGGGCTTTATGAGTCTGTTGAAGAGCAGAGCAGATTCCTCAGACTACAAGTGCAATTGCTCCTCTCACCACAAGAAGTCACTGCTGAAGAGTGGTCTCACGTAGGTCCAGAGACCCTGGCCCACCACCACCAAGGGGTGCCCGCAGGTGCCAGCCCCGCTTGTTACACAGGGCACTGCGCCTAGGCCAAGGTTACAGTTCTGTTAGTTCACAAACACACGTGCTCAGCCATTGTCCCTGGGTCCGTACCTCTAGGGGTACAGGGGAGTCGAGCTGAAAAGCTTCTAGTCTTACACACCGAGCCTCAGCCGCTCTCCCTGACTGGTCTGGGAGCTTGGTGACGGCCACCACTCTCCAACCTGTTGATTTCCCTCATCACGTGCTCTAGGGTTGGGGTTACCTCCTGGGCCCCATTCGATCCTGCGAGCCCTTTGAAATCGGTCCACACCTCCCCAGACCCCTGCACAATGAGGAGAGAGACAGCTTCTGCTCAAGTTCCAGTAAATTCTCCAACAACATGCACACCGTCTGCTTAAAACTTCCCACAGCAACTCGGGTGCCTTCCGTAAGGTCTGCTCCATGCTTTCTGCTGGGTGCTCCTTCACAGGGGAGGGCTACAAGGGTTTCCCCTGAACAGTTGCAGTTGTACATGAGCAAGTGCCCAGGCTTCGTTTTTAAAAACACAAAACAAAACAGAGCACAGGCCTGAGGAGCTTTCACTCCAGGGAAGATGTCATTCCACTACCAGATCACTCCAGACATAATGGAAATTCTGTACTCGATTAACCAAATCCTGCCCCGTCAGGAATGCCTTAAGGGAGAGAGAGAGAAACCCTAGGTGCCAGGAAAAACAAGAGGATGGGCACAGAGACATATGCAGGGAACAGCGCCTTTGAGCAGCCCAAGATGGTTATAGCCACCTCCACTGTCACCCGCGCCCCCGCCATCCCCTAAGAGACAGCCCTTCGTGGAGCCTCAGGGGGGATGAGGCTCAGGAGCTAACTAGGCTGTGGATGGACCTGGAAGAAGGGCTGATTTCTAGATCAGTGTCCCTTTCCCCTCTTTTCACACGCTGTGAGTAAATGCAGAATTCAGGATTAGGGAACTGGTGCCAAGAACAGACACCCACCCACCCTCTAGTTAATTCCCTTTGAAACACAGGGCCTCGGGCCCTTCAGCCTTAAACTGTGTTCTCTGCGCCTGCGTCCCTTCCAGGGAAATCTGGAAAAAAAAAGGGGGCGGGCTGCTACAATCCATACGTGGTGGAAGGTGAGGGGGAGGGGCCGGTGGGCTTTGAATAAATAAAGCAGATGAGGCTTTAGTAAACTGTTGAAACATGAGGAAATTGCTTCCAGCAGTTTAGAGTCTTGACTTGACTCATAATTTAACCTTGAATATAGTCTTCAAAAATCATTAAGTCCTCAAAGCCTTCATCTCTAGCAGTGATTAGCATGATGCACTAAGCAGGAAGTTAATATATTTATGTCTAAGGAGGCATGTAATGCATGAAAAAATCTATTCATTTGGCATTCATTTCCTGACTATTTACTGACAGCTTGCTCAGTCGCAGGCACCCCGTCAAGACCTGGGAGATGCGACAGTGAACCAAATTGGCCTCCTCCCCGCAAGGAGCTTGCTGTCTCATCAAATCCTCACAACAGGTCTCAGGAGGAGCCATTGTCATCCATGTTTTACTGGGGAAGAAACGGAAGCTCGAGGTCACACAGCTGGGAAGTAGGCATTGTACTTCACCTCTACACAATTCCCATTCCCTCCACATCACCCGGTCCTCAGCAAGAGAACAGGATGCCTCTCCCCTGACTGGCACTAGGCTTGGCCTCTGCCAAAGGGGAGCAGCCAAAGGAAGGAAAGGAGGAAGGAGAAAGATGGGCAGAGAGGAGAGGAGCCCTAAGGGCAGACATGAGCAACACAGTGTTTCTAGTGCTGATCTCTAGCCCCTCGAAGCATGCTTATGATTCTCAGGATGGGCATCTGGGGCCCTGCGGTCACACAGTGAATAATGATCCTTACGTTCCTGCACCTGCTTGTGGGGGTAGCCCTGCCAGAGCCCAAGGCGAAGATAAAATGGGAAGATTTACACATCTCTGCCTCCGTATCTACCTACCCCATCCAGTCGTCCTCCCGTATCTCCGCAAGCGATGGATCAGTGAAACCCAAGAAGCTTCCCAGTTGCCATGGAAATGGCAAAGCTGCATCTAATAGGAGGTAAGAATGGAAGAAGCGGATTCCACAGCTTCATTAGGCAACCCCTGAGCTAGTTCTCCGATTACCATTTGCATCCAGAGTCAAGGATTTCTCTGGGCAAAAGCCCTGAGGTTTTCAGTATCCTCAAACTGGCCATGGTTTACCACATTTTCATCCCACCTCTGTCCTAGGTTCACAATGCAGAGCTAGTCTGTGCCCCTCTTCCAGACCGATCCCTTCTGTGAGGTAGTCATTCTGAAATATGGGGGGGAAACTAGAATGGGAACAAAAAAGGGGGTTCCCCAATGGTTATACAGAACCATTTGCTGTCTTATATTGGGGCAGCAGCGGAGAGGGGCATGGAGGGAGAGCCCACAGGGGAGCCTGACCTGCTCATCTTTCCACAGATCTCAAAACCAGCCGTGGGGTTGGGGGTGGGGGGGAGACGAGCACCAGGTAAATCAAAACCATCCCACCCATGGCGGGATGGTCTTACTTACCAGGCAGATTCATCCCCTTTCTACCTAGATCTGTCAACGTTAGAGGGACTTGAGGCTCTGAGGACTAGTTTACTAGGGGGTATAGGAAAGTCTAGGAGGAAGACAGAGAATCACAGACAGAAGACACATTGAAAGGACAGCACTGAGGTGGAAGCACAGATGGCGCGAATGGGGACAGGTCACCGGAATGGGCAGCAGGTGTGGTGCTGCCCTGGGAATCCAATTCACTGTGTCCTAGAGCAGCTTGCTCCCTTTATCAGACCTTGCTTCCTTCATCTTTGGAGTTTTCTCCCATCTCTGAAATTTAGTGTTTTTAGGGACATAGTGACAAGGCACTGGGAGCTGAAGAATTGTCCAGAAGTCAACAGAAATGCCCACAGAAAAGCAGGGGCTAAGGCTCTGGAAGACATATTGCATGGACACCTCTTCCCACGGTTTTCTAAAGACTAGACGAGCCTCCTCCTGCACTGTGTATTAATCCCAAGTCCTCTTATCATATATTTAAACCATTTGCCTGACCATCCAACTCTTTATTGGGTGTGTAATTGGGGAGTTGGAGGTGATGTATAAATGAGCATGCAGTCCCCTCTCTTCATTTTTGTGATGACTTCCAACTTCCTCCCACAGATAAGTACCCACACTGTATTCCTTTGCTCTTGGTTCATTGCCTTTCCCACCTCATTTTCTACCCCAAAGGCTTGAGGGTCAAGGCTCAGGGTCTTTGTTAAAGCCCAACTGGAAACGGGTCCCTGTCCCTCCACCTCCGCACGATACAGGCACAAATGAGAAACAGAAACATGCAGACAGACACATAATCCTGTGTACTGTCCAAATTTGAGTTCAGCCTGAGCTTCTGGTTCCATTCTGTCCCTTCCTCTGTTCCTGTTATAACTGCAAGAAGAGGAAGCTCCTGGCTTCTAAAGATGGTAAGAGACCTTTCATTCACTCTGCTGCCGCAGAAGCCAGCTGGAGGATCCAAAGCCAAGACTGGCTTTCTAGGCTCTCAATGACTCCTTCAAGGTAATTCTAGGCTGAGAAGGTGCCCCCTCTGCCTACAACCTTTTCTCTCATGTCTGAGGCTCACAGCTGACCAGAACACACCTCCTTTCTTCTGTTTGTTCCCCAGGATGCAGTTGCAAAGGTTTATTTACATACATATTCATTTATTATCTCTCCAAAGCCTTTGACCAGAGCATACCAAGTTGGGTATCCCCATTTCACAGAGAAGACCAAGGAGGAGAGACGTGGGGGATTTTCTTAGGATCACATAATTGATGTATCATAGCTATAAGCATTTTCTTAGGTAGGCTCCACTCCCAGTGTGGAGCCCAATGCAGGGCTCAAACCCATGACCCTGAGATCAAGACCTGAGCCAAGATCAAGAGTCAGAGGCTTAACTGATGGAGCCACCCAGGCACCCCATAGCTATAAGCATTTTAAATGCAAGTTTGACCCCCAAACCTATGGTGTCTAACACTTTGTTCCAGGTTTTGGGGTCCTGGTTGGTGGGTAGGAACAGGCAGGCAGTGAGGGTGGAGGTGGGAGTGGGTCAGGAGTTAAAATACATACCAGAGAAAGGAATGTTGCTTACTTTATTCTGCTATGTTTGCTTGGGTCTTCATTCCTTTCTTGGCTGAAAGCATGCATTATTTATCCCTCGCACACAGAATTTTTGTAGTCGTAATAAAGGTCAGAAGAGGAGAAGAGAGTTATCTAAATCCACAGCTATATTCAGGCGTACTTAGAATGACATATCGAGTCTAATGGAATTCATTTGGGAACAAAATAAAGATGTGAGTTTTGGTGTTTCTTCTTTCCTTCTTCCTTTATTCTCTTCTTCCTTCCTTGTTTTTCTATAAGAAAAGAAATTACAATCAAGTTTGTACCCCTCCTGGACCCATCCTCCTTCCTCCCTCCATTGACCCCAGTGCTATTTTCATTCATCAATCCAGGAACCTGGAGAACTATGTGACCCCAATTCTCTCTGGTATAAGCTTTCCCATCTCTGATTTTGTCACCCCCCCCCACCTTGGGTGTCTTCAATTTTCTCTTAAAATCCTCAAACCTAGTCATTTAATTAAAGCAATAAATATATGCTCTTTGCAGTTTGGGGGCTCAACTTTGGGGATATCAAGGCATAAAAGCAGGCAGATGGGATTGGCCATTCCAGAAAAGATGGACACCCCCCACACACACACACACACACACTCGGCTGGTACTTGCCAGTTCTGTGATGCACTTCTGTCAGCCACAGGATGTGCCTTTATTGGTTACTGACCTTTTATCCTCCTCTGATGACAATCCCTGACTTGATTTCTGGTCACGTTCAGCCGCAGCGAGCCCTCAAGCCGGCACATCCGCATGGGAGCTGGGGTACCTGCTGCTTTTACAAGAGATGCCTGAGTATATGGCTCATTAGGTTTTTCCCCCATGACATGAGGGAAACAAACCTGGGTCCGGAGAGGAGGTTCAGAAGGTCTTCATTCCACTCTCGTTCCTGGAGCACCACCAAAACACAGCCCCAAAGACAAAATATTGTTTTAATTGCTGAAGCAAGGGAACTGCCAAAGGCCTCCCAACAACAAATTATTCATTATATCCACCACATGCTGTCAAGATGGAGATGAGGGGGCCCAGTGGGAGGCCACACGCCCCACCTCACCTCTGAGGGAGGATGACTGTTCCCCCCAACCCGAGGAAGGGTCCTTGTCCTGAAGGTAGCGCCCAAGGGAGCTCTGAGCAGAATGGCAGGGTCTGGGTCATCCGCGAGCCCCAGGAGGGACAGACAGACACTGCGGATAATGAATTCCCACCCGCAGAAATGAGAGGATAGACGGGCCTCAGGAACAATCATGGCAACACACATTTCCAGATTTGCGATGAACGGATAAATGGCGATATAGTGTTAAATAAAAAATAAGGTCCACTCTGAGAGAAGGATGAGGAGGAAGAGGAGAGGGAAAGGGAAAGAGAAGGTGATGAAGCAAGAGGTTTGGACTGCCGGACAGAGAGCAAACATGACCGATCACCTTCCTCGTGCCAGGCACAGGGCTAAGTAATTTAAATGAATGTGTTATTTGATTTCATTCTCAAAATAGTGCAAGAGAGAGGTGATGGTCTCTGTTTTACACACAGTTAAGTTGATATAGAGGTTAGATCATTTTTTACAAGGTCAAACAACTACAACAGACATTTTAACTCAGGCGTCCTGATGCCAAAGACCAGCCCCTACCCATATCATCGACATCAGCATCACTTTCGTCTCTACCACTTCCATCATCACCGACATGCCCCGGGCATCTGGGTATGCCACCGCTGTGACCGTACACGTGGCACATGTAATGCTCACAACTCCATTTCAAAGTCAAGCAAACCGGGTCTCAGAAAAAGTCAATGTTCTCCAGACTGCACATTTGGTAGGTGGCACTGTCCACACCCATTTGACTGCTTACTTTTTACCATGCTGATTGACTGCCTCCCGCCACATCTGGGTGTACCCAATGACCCCACTTACTGGTTATTACAACATCCTTCCCCTCCTAGACTTGGCCTCCTCATCTACCAAATGAGCAGTTTGTGCTAAATGATTTAAAACTCCTTGCCAATCTGATCTGACCAACGAATCTAATTTCAGAGTAGTGGTCGGGAGAGAATGTTTTACTTTGGGCTTGTATTTCTGAAATAACCTCTCTTCTCTCTTTCCAGGAGAGCAGTGGTAACTAACATAAGAGCCTCGGAATCCTGTAAAATGAAATCACATGGCAAAATGTGGTTATTCGGAGACAGAATAAAACAGCCCCACCGGCCTTGTGCGGTGCCTTTCACACAGCTGTCGATCACAGGTACATCTCAGCATACTTTCAGAAGAGCTGGTCCATTCTACCCAATCATCCAAGTGTGCAGCTTGGAGCTTAGCACAGTGACATCCCATAACCTGCACCCAGACATCCAGATGCCCTCCCCTCACCTACATACCCCTGATCAATTACCAAGTCTTTGATTTCGCCTCTAGAATAACCTGCACTCACCATTCCGTTTCCTGCCTCTGTTTATCTCTTCCCTGGACTATAGCAATAGCCTCCTAACTACCTTTGCACTCTACAGTCCACCCTCCTCAGTGCTAGTAGAGCACGATTTTTAAACATAAATCCCATCATGACACTCTGTTATACAACACTCAGATAATAAAGTAAAAAGAATCACTGGCATATATTAAGAAGCCATTCACGGTCTGACCCCATCCTGAATGTCCAGCTTCACCTAGCTCTCATTCCATCCTGTTCTGCCCCGACCATACTAGACCACTCATGGTCCTTTGACATGGGGTGAATTTGCATGCTTTTGTGTCTTTTTGTCCTCTTAACACGGAATGCTCCCCATCCTCTCCTGGACTCCTGGACCCTAGTGTCTGGAGAGCTTCTATTCGTGCTTCAAGATTCAGCTCTACTGTTAACTTCACGAAGACTGATCAACTTCACTTTCTTAGCTAGAGTTAATCACTCCTTTGCTCTCAAGCTCTAGCACTAAAGAGATGACATTTTAGGTAGTTGGTTTTGTGTTCACTGCCCTTACTGGACCGAGGGAAAAAGGAGATGCCTAAATACTGAACATATTCTGTGTGTCAATATCCATTTAAGATTAGACTATGCCATCTGCTTTGCTAGGTGAATTAATAAATACTTGAATGATTTAGCCAAATGAATTAAGTCAGAAGCCAAGGAGCATCCATCCTGGAATATTTGAGAAAAGCATTTGGCAAGGTCATTTTGCAAGAATCTATGAGGTCTAGTTAATAAACACACATTAAATGCTATTTGGCTCTATAGGTTGCCATAAAATTATGCAGAAAACAAAAGAATTATGTGGCCGGGACATTTTCCAAAAGTTGCTAATAGTCTTGTGGGGAAATCAATATTCACAGCAATGAAATAATCAAAAAAGAATTCAATATACCACAAATTAAATTATGGGATTAATAAAATCCAAATCAAGACCCCAAAGGGATTTTCCAAAGGGATTTGGAAGATCAAAAACAGACAAGAGCAATCCCAGACAAAAATCCTAGCAGGTTTATGTGTGGTAATTGATAATCTGATACTAAAATTTATATGATAATGGAAAGGACCTAGTGCCTCTTCTAAGGCAATTTTGGAGAAGAACAAAGCTAGAAGGCTTATATTACCAGATAGTAAGAGCTATTTTGAAGTTTTAATAATTAAAACATTATTGTATTTACACAAGAATAAACTAATATGGAAGAAAAGAGATCACAGTCCTACACATTTATGGCTGCCTGATTTATGACAGGCAAAGAATCATGTTGCCTGTCCCTTTTGTGTCTGTCTTCTTCCATTTGACTTTATGTCTGTGGCATTTATCCATATTCTTGAATCCAGCTTGAAATTATCTATGCTCGTTGCTGTGTAGTGTTCTCACACACAGTGTGTATCTCCAATGTGGCGGAGAAATGACAGTCATTTTAATAAATGGTTCAGGGCCAATGGGATATTTATATGGAATATCACACACAAAAAATCAGTTTCAGATGGATTGCATATCTAAATGTGAAGGTTGAAACCATTAAGATTGTATGAGAAAATCTGTTTGTGACATTGGAGAAGGCAAGGATTTCTTAAACATGTCACAAAAATTGCTAACCAGCACAGAGAAAGGGATGTAGTAGATGACAGTAAAAGAGTTAAAAAGGCAACCTGGAAACTAAGAGGTGATATTTGCAACATGCGTACATCACAATGAACACAAATCCCAAATATATGAAGATTTCCTACAAATCAGTTAAAAAAAAAAAAAAAAGCAACCCAATGAAATGAGAAGACCCAGCTAGCCAGAAGGGATATACAAAGGACCAATAAAGCTACAAAATGTGTTTAGCTTCATGAGTCATCACGGAAATGGAAATGCATACTTCAATACCTCTCATGCCAGAATGGCTCAATAAGTAAGACAGAAAATGCTAAGTGTTGGCAGGAGTGTGGGTAACTGGAACTCATTTACACTGCTGGCAGGATTGTAAGTCACTACAACTATTCTGGGAAACTATTTTGCAGTATCTACAAAAACCAAACATAAACTTAGTCTAAGACCCAGTAATTCTACCTCCAGGAGTAGGCAGAACAGAAGTACATACTTATGTATGTACACTGATGAATTGCATGCCTATGTTCACATATGGTACTAAGACATTCATAGCAGCATTATTTGTAGTAGACCCAAACTTGGAAATTACTGAAATGACTATTGACAGTAGAATGAATAAATAAGCCATGGCATATTCTCATAAAGGAAGATTAAATAGCAATGGGAATACACAATTTAAAGCTATTTTCAACAATGTGGATGAATTTCCCAAATGTAAAGTTGAAGAGGACAGACATAAAATGGGCAGATGATATGATTCTTATTGTATAAAGCTCAAAACCAATTTTTTAAAGATTTTATTTATTTATTTGAGAAAAAGAGAGAGGAAATGAGAGAGGGAGAGAGAGAGCATGGGGTGAAGGGGCAGAGGGAGAGGGAGAAGCAGACTCCCTGCTTAACCAACTGAGCCATCCAGGTGCCCAACAAAACCAATTTTGATCAAAGTCTACATAGTGGTCACTCTTAGAGTAGATAGGGACTGGAAGAGAGCTCAACACTGGGTGGCACTTCTGAGATGCTGCTAATATTCTGTTTCTTGATCTCCCTGCTCATCGGGCAAATATGGTCATTTTGTGAAAATGTATTGGGTCGTTCACTTAGGCAACATGTGCACCCTTCAAGATGCAACATGTATTGCACTTCAAGAAAAAATTAAAAACATATTAAAAACATTCATAAGAAAAAGAGTGATGAAAGGAAATCAAGGAAAACAGATATTGAAACATATTATAAAGCCATAACAATACAATACAATATGATACAATAATGGTATCTGCACAAGATTAAGAATATAGATCAATGATGGGGCGCCTGGGTGGCTCAGTCATTAAATGTCTGCCTTTAGCTCAGGTCATGATCCCAGGGTCCTGGGATCGAACCCCGCATCAGGCTCCCTGCTCAGCGGGAAGCCTGCTTCTCCCTCTCCCACTCCCCCTGCTCGTGTTCCCTCTCTTGCTGTGTCTCTCTCTGTCAAATAAATAAAATCTTAAAAAAAAAAAAGAATATAGATCAATGAAACACAATAGAAAGCCAAGAAAATACCTTGGTACACAAAGGAATTAATTATAGGATTCTAAATTAGTACTTCCTTCCTGAAAGCTAATTTGGCAATATAGAAAAAGTCATAAAATACCTATCTAGTTGACCAGAAAGTTCTACTTGTAGAATTTAATCCTACAGAAACAGAGATGCAGCCAAAGAGTAACATAAAAGGAAATTCATTGCATTTCTGTTTATGATTCCTTTTTAAGATTTTATTTACTTATTTGACAGAGAGAGGGAGAAAGCGAGAGAGGGAACACAAGCAGGAGGAGTGGGAGAGGGAGAAGCAGGCTCCCCACTGAGCAGGAAGCCTGATGTGCAACTTGATCCCGGGACCCTGGGATTATGACCTGAGCCAAAGGCAGACACTTAGCAACTGAGTCACCCAGGCACCCCTGTTTATGATTTTGTAATCATAACAACAGTTGACACAAACTAAGTGTGTATGATGAAGAGACTGGTTGAATAATCACGGGGTGGAAAAATACTCAGTCATTAAATTTAGGGAAAAGCAAACCATGCCAAAGCCCTTTTGGGTCTAAGAGGGGCTTCTGAAACTACTCCCTCCCTCAGACCTTTGGGGATTCTTGATCACACTTTCCTTTACCATTAAGGGCATCTATTCAAGAAGCTCTTCTAGTTTTGAAGATCTGCCAATGTATGTGGGACTTCTAAAGCTGGGAGGAGCTGTTTATGTGCACAGGGTTCAATCTGCAATGTTTATACGGATATTCAGTGTGTTAAAATTACACACTTAAAAATGAAAACCCGATTCTCCTTAATCTTTAAATTTAACTTGGAAGCTTTTTTCTCTCTATTAATAAACCTAATGACATAACACAAAGAGTAAACAGTCAAGAATCATATTTTTAAAGACCAACAAACGACAGCGGAGAATAAGCTGTGTTAAGGAAAAAAGACGGGGCATAATATATGTATGGTGCATTTTGATACACACATACACTCCAAAATGTCATGTAGGGAGATGAATGGATGACTTCTTTTTTTTTTTGGAATTGTTTGAATCTTGAAAATTGTGTGGGTGTTGCTTTTAAAACAAGCTCTTTTCATTTTAAAAGAAATTAGAATGATGTTCCAATTTCCTTTATTAAATTATTTTTGGCAATGGAATTCCTTTAAATGAAATTTTACATGCGAAATGAATATTTGAAAAATAAAAAAGTGGATCTGTTGAGTAGTAGTGGCAGATGCAGGCTTCACATGCCTGCACTCTGTCCTGCCCCCCACCTGACTTTTCTCTTCTCCCTCCCCTCCCGGCCCCCACCAGCACCCAGCACTTGAGACACTTCCAAAGAACCCCAAGGCATCATGGGACTGAATTTAAAAACTTGTATTTTAGATAACCATTCATTGGTATAGCAAGCCTTTCATGGAATACTCATATGTATTCAAAGTAAATTATCAAAGAATTTTTAAGATAAGATCCCATTTTTTTAAATTTTTTTATTGTGATGTTAATCACCATATATTACATCATTAGTTTTTGATGTAGTGTTCCATGATTCATTGTTTGTTCATAACACCCAGTGCTCCATGCAGAACGTGCCCTCTTTAATACCCATCACCAGGCTAACCCATCCCCCTACCCCCCTCCCCTCTAGAACCCTCAGTTTGTTTTTCAGAGTCCATCAACTCTCATGGTTCGTCTCCCCCTCTGACATACTCCCCTTCATTCTTCCTCTCCTGTTATCTTCTTCTTTTTCTTTTTTCTTAAAATATGTTGCGTTATTTGTTTCAGAAGTACAGATCTGTGATTCAACAGGCTTGCACAATTCACAGCACTCACCGTAGCACATAACCTCCCCAATGTCTATCACCCAGCCACCCCATCCCTCCCACCCCCAACCACTCCAGTAACACTCAGTTTTTTTCCCGAGATTAAGAATTCCTCATATCGGTGAGGTCATATGATACATGTCTTTCTCTGATTGACTTATTTCACTAAGCATAAGACCCTCCAGTTCCATCCACGTCGTTGCAAATGGCAAGATCTCATTCCTTTTGATGGCTGCATAATATTCCATTGTGTATATATACCACATCTTCTTTATCCATTCATCTGTCGATGGACATCTTGGCTCTTTCCACAGTTTGGCTATTGTGGACATTGCTGCTATAAACATTGGGGTGCACGTACCCCTTCAGGTCCCTAATTTGTATCTTTGTGATAAATACCCAGTAGTGCAATTGCTGGATCGAATGGTAGCTCTAATTTCAACTGTTTGAGGAACCTCCATACTGTTTCCAGAGGGGTTTCACGAGTTTGCATTCCCACCAACAGTGTAGGAGGATTCCCCTTTCTCCACATCCCTGCCAACATCTGTCGTTCCCTGACTTGTTAATTTTAGCCATTCTGACTGGTATGAGGTGGTATCTCATTGAGGTTTTGATTTGGATTTCCCTGATGCCGAGCGATGTGGAGCACTTTTTCATGTGCCTGTTGGCCATTTGGATGTCTTCTTTGGAAAAATGTCTGTTCATGTCTTCTGCCCATTTCTTGATTGGATTATTTGTTCTTTGGGTGTTGAGTTTGATAAGTTCTTTATAGATTTTGGATACTAGCCCTTTATCTGATATGTCATTTGCAAATATTTTCTCCATTCTATCGGTTGTCTTTTGGTTTTGTGGACTGTTTCTTTTGGGGTGCAAAAGCTTTTTATCTTGATGAAATCCCAATAGTTCATTTTTGCCCTGGCTTCCAGTGCCTTTGGCGATGTTTCTAGGAAGAAGTTGCTGCGGCTGAGGTCGAAGAGGTTGCTACCTGTGTTCTCCTTTAGGATTTTGATGGACTCCTGTCTCACGTTTAGGTCTTTCAAACATTTGGAGTCTATTTTTGTGTGTGGTGTAAGGAAATGGTCCAGTTTCATTCTTCTGCATGTGGCTGTCCAATTGTCCCAACACCATTTGTTGAAGAGACTGTCTTTTTTCCATTGGACATTCTTTCCTGCTTTGTCAAAGGTGAGTTGACCATAGAGTTGAGGGTCCATTTCTGGGCTCTCGATTCTGTTCCATTGATCTATGTGTCTGTTTTTGTGCCAGTACCATACTGTCTTGATGATGACAGCTTTGTAATACAGCTGGAAGTCCGGAATTGTGATGCCGCCAGCTTTGCTTTTCTTTTTCAATATTCCTCTGGCTATTCGGGGTCTCTTCTGGTTCCATACAAATTTTAGGATTATTTGTTCCATTTCTTTGAAAAAAGTGGATGGTATTTTGATGGGGATTGCATTGAATGTGTAGATTGCTCTAGGTAGCATTGACATCTTCACAATGTTGATTCTCCCAATCCATGAGCATGGAACGTTTTTCCATTTCTTTGTGTCTTCTTCAATTTCTTTCATGAGTATTTTATAGTTTTCTGAGTACAGATCCTTTGCCTCTTTGGTTAAATTTATTCCTAGGTATCTTATGGTTTTGGGTGCAATTGTAAATGGGATGGACTCCTTGATTTGTCTCTCTTCTGTCTTGTTGTTGGTGTATAGGAATGCCACTGATTTCTGTGCATTGACTTTATATCCTGCTACTTTACTGAATTCCTGTATGAGTTCTAGCAGTTTTGGGGTGGAGTCTTCTGGGTTTTCCACATACAGTATCATATCATCTGCAAAGAGTGAGAGTTTGACTTCCTCTTTGCCGATTTAGATGCCTTTGATTTATTTTTGTTGTCTGATTGCTGTGGCTAGGACTTCTAATACTATGCTCAATAGCAGTGGTGAGAGTGGACATCCCTGCCGCGTTCCTGACCTTAGGGGAAAAGCTCTCAGCCTTTCCCCATTGAGAATGATATTCGCTGTAGGTTTTTCATAGATGGCTTTTATGATATTGAGGTATGTACCCTCTAACCCTATACTCTGAAGAGTTTTGATCAAGAAAGGATGCTGTACTTTGTCAAATGCATTTTCTGCATCTATTGAGAGGATCCAATGATTCTTGTTCTTTCTTTTGTTAATGTATTGTATCACGTTGATTGATTTGCGGATGTTGAACCAGCCTTGCAGCCCAGGGATAAATCCCACTTGGTCATGGTGAATAATCCTTTTAATGTACTGTTGGATCCTATTGGCTAGTATTTTGGTGAGAATTTTTGCATCCATGTTCATCAAGGATATTGGTCTGTAATTCTCCTTTTTGATGGGGTCTTTGTCTGGTTCTGGGATCAAGGTAATGCTGGCCTCATAAAATGAGTTTGGAAGTTTTCCTCCCATTTCTATTTTTTGGAAGAGTTTCAGGAGAATAAGTATTAATTCTTCTTGAAATGTCTGATAGAATTCCCCTGGGAAGCCATCTGGCCCTGGGCTTTTGTTTCTTGGGAGTTTTTTGATGACTGTTTCAATTTCCTTAGTGGTTTATAGGTCTGTTCAGGTTTTCTATTTCTTCCTGGTTCAATTTTGGTAGTTGATACATCTCTAGGAATGCACCCATTTCTTCCAGGTTATCTAATTTGCTGGCATAGAGTTGCTCATAATATGTTCTTATAATTGTTTGTATTTCTTTGGTGTTGGTTGTGATCTCTCCTCTTTCATTTATGATTTTGTTGATTTGGGTCATTTCTCTTTTCTTTTTGATAAGTCTGGCCAGGGGTTTATCAATCTTGATAATTCTTTCAAAGAACCAGCTCCTAGTTTCATTGATCTGTTCTACTGTTCTTTTGGTTTCTAGTTCATTGATTTCTGCTCTGATCTTTATTATTTCTCTTCTCCTGCTGGGTTTAGGCTTTATTTGCTGTTTTTTCTCCAGCTCCTTTAGGTGTAGGGTTAGGTTGTGTATTTGAGACCTTTCTTGTTTCTTGAGAAAGGCTTGTATTGCTATATACTTTCCTCTCAGGACTGCCTTTGCTGTATCCCAAAGATTTTGAACAGTTGTGCTTTCATTTTCATTGGTTTCCAGGAATTTTTTTAATTCTTCTTTAATTTCCTGGTTGACCCATTCATTCTTTAGTAGGATGTTCTTTAGCCTCCGTGTATTTGAGTTCTTTCCGACTTTCCTCTTGTGATTGAGTTCTAGTTTCAAAGCATTGTGGTCTGAAAATATGCAGGGAATTATCCCAATCTTTTGGTACTGGTTGAGACCTGATTTGTGACCTAGGATGTGATCAATTCTGGAGAATGTTCCATGGGCACTAGAGAAGAATGTGTATTCCGTTGCTTTGGGATGGAATGTTCTGAATATGTCTGTGAAGTCCATTTGGTCCAGTGTGTCATTTAAAGTCTTTATTTCCTTGTTGATCTTTTGCTTAGATGATCTGTCCATTTCAGTCAGGGGGGTGTTAACGTCCCCCACTATTATTGTATTGTTGTCAATGTGTTTCTTTGCTTTTGTTATTAACTGCCTTATAATTGGCTGCTCCCATGTTCGGGGCATAGATATTTACAATTGTTAGATCTTCTTGTTGGATAGACCCTTTAAGTAGGATATAGTGTCCTTCCTCATCTCTTATTACAGTCTTTGTTTTAAAATCTAGTTTGTCTGATATAAGGATGGCCACCCCAGCTTTCTTTTGGTGTCCATTAGCATGGTAAATGGTTTTCCACCCCCTCATTTTCAATGTGGGGGTGTCTTTGGGTCTAAAATGAGTCTCTTGCAGACAGCATATCGATGGGTCTTGTTTTTTAATCCAATCTGATAGCCTGTGTCTTTTGATTGGGGCATTGAGCCCATTTACATTCAGGGTAACTATTGAAAGATAGGAATTTAGTGCCATTGTATTGCCTGTAAGGTGACTGTTAACTGTATGTTGTCTGTGTTCCTTTCTGATCTTTGCTGCTTTTAGGCTCTCTCTTTGCTTAGAGGACCCCTTTCAAGATTTCTTGGAGGGCTGGTTTCGTGTTTGCAAATTCCTTTAGTTTTGTTTGTTCTGGAAGCTTTTTATCTCTCCTTCTATTTACAATGAGAGCCTAGCTGGATATAGTATTCTTGGCTGCATATTTTTCTCGTTTAGTGCTCTGAAGATATCTTGCCAGTCCTTTCTGGCCTGCCAGGTCTCTATGGATAGGTCTGTTGCCAATCTAATGTTTCTACCATTGTAGGTTACATATCTCTTCTCCCGAGCTGCTTTAGGATTTTCTCTTTGTCTCTGAGACTCGTAAGTTTTACTATTAGATGTCGGGGTGTTTACCTATTATTATTGATTTTGAGAGGGGTTCTCTGTGCCTCCTGGATTTTGATGCCTGTTTCCTTCCTCACATTAGGGAAGTTCTCTGCTATTATTTGCTCCAATATACCTTCTGCCCCCCTCTCTCTCTCTTCTTCTTCTGGGATCCCAATTATTCTAATGTTGTTTCGTCTTATCGTATCACTTATCTCTCAAATTCTGCCCTCGTGATCCTGTAGTTGTTTCTCTCTCTTTTTCTCAGCCTCTTTATTTTCCATCATTTGGTCTTCTATATCACTGATATCACTGATTCTCTCTTCTGCCTCATTTATCCTAGCATTTAGTGCCCCCATTTTTGATTGCACCTCATCAATAGCCTTTTTGATTTCGACTTGGTTAGATTTTAGTTCTTTTATTTCTCCAGAAAGCGTTTCTCTAATAACTTCCACTCTTTTTTCAAGCCCAGCTAGTATCTTTAAAGTCATGATTCTGAACTCTAGGTCCGACATCGTACTAATGTTCATATTGAGTAGGTCCCTGGCTGACGGTACTACCTCTCGTTCTTTTTGCTGAGGTGATTTTTTTTCGTCTTGTCATTTTGTCCAGAGGAGAATAGATGAATGAGAGAACCAAATGCTAACAGGTTTACAACGTCCCCAGCAAATATACTGTATACAAATCAGAAAAGACCTGAAACCAGGGGAAAAGAAAGGGAAAGAAAGAGAAAAAAAAGAAAAAAAGATAAAAACAAAAACAGAACAATACAAAAAAAGCAGAATATGATCAAATATGATCAGGCTAGTGTGTAGATGAGTGCCACACACTAGATTTTGGGCGTATTTTGGTCTGTTAGAAAAAAGTGCCTCCTAAAATTTTAAAGGAAGAAAGACATATATGTACAAAATAAGGGTTGATACAATGAAGGGATGGAAGATGACTGTAAAGATGAAAATTATAAAAGATTTTATAAAAGGACTTGATAAGATAAGAACTTGTTTGAAAAAAGAAAGAAGATTTAAGAAAAAAAAGGAAAAAGGGAGAGAATGTGATCAGGCAGGAGACTAGAACAGAACCATACACTAGTGATTTAGGGTATATTTTGATCTGTTAGAAGAAACTGTATCTCAAAATTTTAAAGAGAGAACAACTTATATATATATGCCAAAAATAAGGGTAACTACTATGAAGGGATAAAATATGACTCTAAAAATGAAAAATAAAAAATGTTTTTTTTTTAAAAAAGGGATTAATAAGATGTTGGTTGAAAAGGGGAAAAAGAAAAATAAAAAAAAAGTTAACAAAAATTAACTTTGATGAACTAATGAATCATGGTAAAAAAAAAAAAGCCATGAATTCTATGTGCAGTATTCCCCTAGCGCTGGAGTTCTCCTGTTCTCCTTGATCGGTAAACTTGGTCTTGGCTTGCTGGCTGTTCGTGCTGATCTTCTGGGGGAGGGGCCTGTTGCCGTGGTTCCCAAATGTCTTTGCCGGAGGCGGAATTGCCCCGCCCTTGTCGGTCCGGGCTAAGGAAGCTGCTCGGGTTTGCTCTCAGGAGCTTTGTTCCCTGCAAGCTCTCGGTACAGCTTTGGAGGACCAGGGTGAAAATGGTGGCCTCCCAGTCTCCACCCGGAGGAGCCGAGAACTCGGGCCCCGCTCCTCAGTGCGCCCCCAGAGAAAAGCAGTCACTCCCGTCTCCCTGGTCTCCGGCCGCACTCCGTGCTCACCCGGCCTGTGACCAAGCGTTGCTATCTCTGGCACCCGACCCCGTGTGGAGTCTCCAAACCCAGCAGATCCCTGCGGTGCGCTCCCGCGCCGCTCCTCCCCGGGGGAGGAAGGGGAGTCTCCCCAGCTCTGCCGCTTGTTGGGACCCTGCTGGAGGAGCAGTGGCCCGACTGGGCCGCGGATCAGTTTATGGCAACCCCGAGCTGAGAGCCCGCGCCTCGGCTCCGTCTCTGCAGCCGGCTTCCCCGCTCCGGTACCTGGGAGCTCTGCCGCACTCAGGCACCCCCGGTCTTTCTGTGACCTCAAGGGTCCTGAGACCACGCTGTCCCGGGAGGATTCCACCCCCCGCTTAGCCACTGCAGCGACGTCCCTCCGCCGAGCCAACTTCTAAAAGGTCCGATTTTGTGCTCCGCGGCTCTAGCACTTGCCAGAAGCGGCCGGCGGAGGCCCCTCCCCCGCCGTCTATCCTCCCGAATGTTGCCTTGGATTCAGTTCTCCGCACATCCTACCTTCCAGTAAGTGGTCGCTTCTCTGTTCAGAGAGTTGTTGCTACTCTCCTCTTTGATCTTCTGTTGAGTTCGTAGGTGTTCAGAATGGTTTGATTCCTATTCAGCTGAATTCCTGAGACCAGACAAAATCTAGGTCTCCTACTCCACCGCCATCTTGCCGAGCATGCCAAGATCCCATTTTTTAAATTATTATGTTATGTAAATCACCATACATTACATCATTAGTATTTAATGTAGTGTTCCATGATTCATTGTTTGCGTATAACACCCGGTGTTCCATGCAGTACGTGCCCTCTTTAATATCCATCACCAGGCTAACATATTCCCCCACCTCCTCCCCTCTAGAACCCTCAGTTTGTTTCTCAGAGTCCATAGTCTCTCATGGTTCATCTCCCCCTCCGATTTCCCCCCCTTCATTCTTCCCCTCCTGCTATCTTTTTCTTCTTCTTTTTTTAACATATATTGTATTATTTGTTTCAGAAGTACAGATCTGCGATTCAACAGTCCTGCACAATTCACAGTGCTCACCATAGCACATACCCTCCCCAATGACTATCACCCAGCCACCACATCCCTCCCACCCCCCACCAATCCAGCAACCCTGTTTGTTCCTGAGATTATGAATTCCTCATATCAGTGACGTCATATGATACATGTCTTTCTCTGATTGACTTATTTCACTCAGCATAACACCCTCTAGTTTCATCCACATCGTTGCAAATGGCAAGATCTCATTCCTTTTGATGGCTGCATAATATTCCATTGTGTATATATACCACATCTTCTTTATCCATTCATCTGCCGGTGGACATCTTGGCTCTTTCCATGGTTTGGCTATTGTGGACATTGCTGCTATAAACATCAGGGAGCATGTACCCCCTAGGATCCCTACATTTGTATCTTTGGGGTAAATACCCAGTAGTACAGTTGCTAGGTCATATGGTAGCTCTATTTTCAACTTTTTGAGGAACCTCCATACTGTTTTCCAGAGTGGCTGCACCAGCTTGCATTCCCACCAACAGTGTAGGAGGGTTCCCCTTTCTCCGCCTCCCTGCCAACATCTGTTGTTTCCTGACTTGTTAATTTTAGCCATTCTGACGGGTGTGAGGTGATATCTCACTGAGGTTTTGATTCATATTTCCCTGATGCCGAGCGATGTTGAGCACTTTTTCATGCGTCTGTTGGCCATTTGGATGTCTTCTTTGGAAAAATGTCTGTCCATGTCTTCTGCCCATTTCTTGATTGGATCATTTGTTCTTTGGGGGTTGAGTTTGTCAAGTTCTTTAGAGATTTTGGATACTAGCCCTTTATCTGATATGTCATTTGCAAATATCTTCTCCCATTCTGTCGGCTGTCTTTTGGTTTTGTGGACTGTTTCTTTGGCTGTGCAAAAGCTTTTTATCTTGATGAAATCCCAATAGTTCATTTTTGCCCTGGCTTCCCTTGCCTTTGGTGATGTTTCTAGGAAGAAGTTACTGTGTCTGAGGTCGAAGAGGTTGTTGCCTGTGTTCTCCTTTAAGATTTTGATGGACTCCTGTCTCACGTTTAGGTCTTTCAACCATTTGGAGTCTATTTTTGTGTGCGGTGTAAGGAAATGGTCCAGTTTTATTCTTCTGCATGTGGCTGTCCAATTGTCCCAACACCATTTGTTGAAGACACTGTCTTTTTGCCATTGGACATTCTTTCCTGCTTTGTCAAAGATGAGTTGACCATAGAGTTGAGGGTCCATTTCTGGGCTCTCGATTCTGTTCCATTGATCTATGTGTCTGTTTTTGTGCCAGTACCATACTGTCTTGATGATGACAGCTTTGTAATAGAGCTGGAAGTCCGGAATTGTGATGCCGCCAGCTTTGCTTTTCTTTTTCAACATTCCTCTGGCTATTCGGGGTCTCTTCTGGTTCCATACAAATTTTAGGATTATTTATTCCATTTCTTTGAAAAAAGTGGATGGTATTTGATAGGGATTGCATTGAATGTGTAGATTGCTCTAGGTAGCACTGACATCTTCAAAATATTTTTTCTTCCAATCCATGAGAATGGAACGTTTTTCCATTTCTTTGTGTCTTCGTCAATTTCTTTCAAGAGTATTTTACAGTTTTCTGAGTACAGATCCTTTGCCTCTTTGGGTTAGATTTATTCCTAGGCATCTTATGGTTTTGGGTGCAATTGTAAATGGGATCGACTCCTTGATTTGTCTCTCTTCTGTCTTGTTGTTGGTGCATAGGAATGCCACTGATTTCTGAGCACTGATTTTATATCCTGCCACTTTACTGAATTCCTGTATGAGTTCTAGCAGTTTTAGGGTGGAGTCTTTTGGGTTTTCCACATAAAGTATCATATCATCTGCAAAGAGTGAGAGTTTGACTTCTTCCTTGCCTATTTGGATGCCTTTGATTTCTTTTTGTTGTCTGATTGCTATGGCTAGGACTTCTAATACTATGTTGAATAGCAGTGGTGAGAGTGGACATCCCTGCTGCATTCCTAACCTTAGGGGTAAAGCTGTCAGTTTTTCCCATTGAGAATGATATTTGCTGTAGGTTTTTCATCGATGGCTTTTATGATATTGAGGTATGTACCCTCTATCCCTATACTCTGAAGAGTTTTGATCAAGAAAGGATGCTGTACTTTGTCAAATGCTTTTTCGGCATCTACTGAGAGGATCCTTTGACTCTTGTTCTTTCTTTTGTTAATGTATTGTATCACGTTGATTGATTTGCGGATGTTGAACCAACCTTGCAGCCCAGGGATAAATCCCACTTGGTCGTGGTGAATAATCCTTTTAATGTACTGTTGGATCCCATTGGCTAGTATTTTGGTGAGAATTTTTGCATCCATGTTCATCAAGGATATTGGTCTGTAATTCTCCTTTTTGATGGGGTCTTTGTCTGGTTTGAGGATCAAGGTAATGATGGCCTCATGAAACGAGTTTGGAAGTTTTCCTTCCATTTCTATTTTTTTGGAACAGTTTCAGAAGAATAGGTATTAATTCTTCTTTAAATGTTTGGTAGAATTCCCCTGGGAAGCCATCTGGCCCTGGGCTTTTGTTTCTTGGGAGATTTTTGATGACTGCTTCAATTTCCTTAGTGGTTTATAGGTCTGTTCAGGTTTTCTATTGCTTCCTGGTTCAGTTTTGGTAGTTGATACATCTCTAGGAATGTATCCATTTCTTCCAGGTTATCTAATTTGCTGGCATAGAGTTGCTCATAATATGTTCTTATAATTGTTTGTATTTCTTTGGTGTTGGTTGTGATCTCTCCTCTTTCATTCATGATTTTGTTGATTTGGGTCATTTCTCTTTTCTTTTTAATAAGTCTGGCCAGGGGTTTATCAATCTTGTTAAATCTTTCAAAGAACCAGCTCCTAGTTTCGTTGATCTGTTCTACCGTTCTTTTGCTTTCTATTTCATTGATTTCTGCTCTGATCTTTATTATTTCTCTTCTCCTGCTGGGTTTAGGCTTTATTTGCTGTTTTTTTCTCCAGCTCCTTTAGGTGTAGGGTTAGGTTGTGTATTTGAGACCTTTCTTGTTTCTTGAGAAAGGCTTGTATTGCTATGTATTTTCTTCTTAGGACTGCTTTTGCTGTATCCCAAAGATTTTGAACAGTGTTTTCATTTTCATTGGTTTCCATGAATTTTTTTAATTCTTCTTTAATTTCCTGGTTGACCCTTTCATTCTTTAGCAGGATGCTTTTAGCCTCCATGTATTTGAGTTCTTTCCGACTTTCCTCTTGTGATTGAGTTCTAGTTTCAAAGCATTGTGGTCTGAAAACATGCGGGGAATGATCCCAATCTTTTCTTACCAGTTGAGACCTGATTTGTGACCTAGGATGTGATCTATTCTGGAGAATGTTTCACGGGCACTAGAGAAGAATGTGTATTCCGTTGCTTTGGGATGGAATGTTCTGAATATGTCTGTGAAGTCCATTTGGTCCAGTGTGTCATTTAAAGTCTTTATTTCCCTGTTGATCTTTTGCTTAGATGATCTGTCCATTTCAGTCAGGGGGGTGTTAAAGTCCCCCACTATTATTGTATTGTTGTCAATGTGTTTCTTTGCTTTTGTTATTAACTGCCTTATATAATTGGCTACTCCCATGTTAGGGGCATAGATATTTACAATTCTTAGATCTTCTTGTTTGATAGACTCTTTAAGTAGACCCTCATCTCTTATTACAGTCTTTGGTTTAAAATCTAATTTGTCTGATATAAGGATTGCCACCCCAGCTTTCTTTTGGTGTCCATTAGTATGGTAAATGGTTTTCCACCCCCTCACTTTCTATGTGGGGGTGTCTTTGGATCTAAAATGAGTCTCTTGCAGACAGCATATTGATGGGTCTTGTTTTTTATCCAATCTGATAGCCTGTGTCTTTTGTTTGGGGCATTTAGCCCATTTACCATCAGGGTAACTATTGAAAGATATGAATTTAGTGCCTGTAAGGTGACTGTTAGTGTATATTGTCTGTGTTCCTTTCTGGTCTATGTTGCTTTTAGGCTCTCTCTTTGCTTAGAGGACCCCTTTCAATATTTCTTGTAGGGCTGGTTTCATGTTTGCAGATTCCTTTAGTTTTTATTTGTCCTGAAAGCTTTTTATCTCTCCTTCAATTTTCAATGACAGCCTAGCTGGATATAGTATACTTGGCTGCATATTTTTCTCTTTTAGTGCTCTGAAGATATCATGCCAGTCCTTTCTGGCCTGCCAGGTCTCTGTGGATAGGTCTGTTGCCAATCTAATATTTCTACCATTGTAGGTTACATAGCTCTTCTCCCGAGCTGCTTTCAGGATTTTCTCTTTGTCTCTGAGACTCATAAGTTTTACTATTAGATGTCGGTTTGTTGATCTATTTTTATTGATTTTGACAGGGGTTCTCTGTGCCTCCTGGATTTTGATGCCTGTTCCTTCCCCAAATTAGGGAAGTTCTCTGGTATAATTTGCTCCAGTATACCCTCTGCCCCCTCTCTCTCTTTCTTCTTCTTCTGGGATCCCAATTATTCTAATGTTGTTTTGTCTTATGGTATTGCTTATCTCTCAAATTCTACCCTTGTGATGCAGTAATTGTTTATCTCTCTTTTTCTCAGCTTCTTTGTCTTCCATCATTTGGTCTTCTATTCACTGATTCTCTCTTCTGCCTCAGTTATCCTAGCAGTTAGTGCCCCCATTTTTGATTGCACCTCATTAATAGCCTTTTTGATTTTGACTTAGTTAGATTTTAGTTCTTTTATTTCTCCAGGAAGAGTTTCTCTAATAACTTCCATGCTTTTTTCAAGCCCAGCTAGTATCTTTAAAATCATCATTCTGAACTCTAGTTCTGACATTGTACTAATGTCCGTATTGATTAGGTCCCTGGCAGTTGGTACTGCCTCTTGGTCTTTTCGTTGAGGTGATTTTTTTCCATCTTGTCCTTTTGTCCAGAGGAGAATAGATGAGTGAGAGAACAAAACGCAAACGGGTAACAACGTCCCCAGAAAATATGCACTAAACAAACCAGAAAAGACCTGAAACCTGGGGAAAAGAAAGGGAAACGAAGAAAAAAGAAAAAAAGAGAAAAAGATAGAAACAAACAAACAAAAAAACAAAACAAATAAACAGAATATGATCAAATATAATCAGACTGGTGCATAGATCAGTGCCACACACTAGATTTTGGGTGTATTTTGGCCTGTTAGAAGAAAGTGCCTCCCAAAATTTTAAAGAAAGAAAAACTTATATGTGTATGAAAATAAGGGTTAATACAATGAAGGGATGGAATATGACTGTAAAGATGAAAATTAGAAAAGATTTTATAAAAGGAATTTATAAGAAGTTGGTTGAAAAAAGAAAGAAGAGGATTTTAAAAAAAAGGGGGGGGAGAGAATGTGATCAGGCAGGAGACTAGAACAAAGCCATACACTAGAGATTTAGGGTATATCTTGATCTGTTAGAAGAAACTGTATCCCAAAATTTTAAAGAGAGAACAACTTATATATATCTGCCAAAAATAAGGGTAACTACTATGAAGGCATAGAATATGACTCTAAAAATGAAAAATAAAAAAGATTTTTTAAAAAAGGGATTGATAAGATGTTGGTTGAAAAAGGGAAAAAGAAAAATCCCAAAATAAAGACAGTTAAAAAAAATTAACTTTGAAAGACTAATGAATCATGGTAAAAAAGCCATGAATTCTATGTGCAGTATTCCCCTAGCTCTGCAGTTCTGCCGTTCTCATTGATCGGTAAACTTGGTCTTGGCTGGCTGTTCGTGCAGATCTTCTGGGGGAGGGGCCTGTTGCCGTGGTTTCCAAATATCTTTGCTGGAGGCAGAATTGCCCCGCCCTTGTGAGTCCGGGCTAAGCAAGCTGCTCGGGTTTACTCTCGGGAGATTTTGTTCCCTGCAAGCTCTCGGTACGGCTTTGGAGGATGAGAGTGAAAATGGTGGCCTCCCAATCTCCACTCGGAGGAGCCGAGAACTCGGGGCCCCGCTCCTCAGTGCATCCCCAGAGAAAAGCAGCCAGTCGTGTCCCCGGTCTCCGGCAGCACTCCGTGCTCACCCGGCCTGTGACCGAGCATTTCTATCTCTGGCACCCGACCCCGTGTGGAGTCTCCAAACCCAGCAGATCCCTGTGGTGCGCTCCCGCGCCGCTCCTCCCCGGGGAGGAAGGGAATCTCCCCGGATCTGCCGCATGTTGGGTCCCTCCTGGAGGAGCGGTGGCCCGACTGGGCCATGGATCACAGTTTATGGCCACCCCGAGCTGAGAGCCCGCACCTCGGCTCCGTCTCTGCAGCCGGCTTCCCCGCTCCGATACATGGGAGCTGTGCCGCACTCAGGCACCCCCGGTCTTTCTGTGACCCCGAGGGTCCTGAGACCCCACTGTCCCGCGAGGGTTCCACCCCCTGCTTAGCCACTGGAGCGACGTCCCTCAGCGGAGCCGACTTCTAAAAGTTCCGATTTTGTGCTCCGCGGCTCTAGCACTTGCCAGAAGCGGCCGACGGAGGCCCCCTCCCCCGCCGTCTATCCTCCCGAATATCGCCTCGGATTCACTTCTCCGCACGTCCTACCTTCCAGTAAGTGGTCGCTTCTCTGTTCAGAGTGTTGTTACTCTTCTCATCTTCGATCCCCTGTTGAGTTCGTAGGTGTTCAGAATGGTTTGATCCCTATTCAGCTGAATTCCTGAGACCAGAGGAAATCCAGGTCTCCTACTCCTCCGCCATCTTGCTCCACCCCAAGATCCCATTTTTTGAAATTCCGTGCACTTTATAGAATTAGCTATACATCCGAATACACAGTGATACATGAATACACAATACACAGGCACTGAGTAGTGGAAAGAAATAGCCAGAGTGTAAAATCTTGTTATATCTGAACATAGAACCAAGGCTGCCTTTTATTTTTGTATTTTTGCTTATCTGTATTTTCTAATTTTCCTATGATGAGCATGTATCGCTTTTATAATAAGCAAAAATAAAAAAAGCCTTTTTTTTCAAGGTGAGTAGGAGTTGAGAGAATGATTCATTTTAGATGCAGTCTAGTGTTATTTTTCTGCCAGTAAGAGATTCAGGTGATATTTGAGAATTATGGTTGAGGTTTAATTACTTTTTTTAAAAAAGATGCAGCACTACTTTATTTGGGCATATTTTATATACAATAAAATCCTCAAATCCTAAGCGTATCACTGGATGAATGCTGCCACATATATATTCCTATGAATGTATTACTTGTTGTTGGTGTTTTTGCTCTCTTCAACTTTTACACCTAATTCTGGATTCTGCCTAATTTTTTTTTTTTACTGAGGTATAACTGACTTACAAGAAACTATCCATATTTAAGATATACAATTTGGTCAATTTTAATGTGGGAAGAAAGTCAGGTATTCCTGGGTTTCAATTCTGGATCTGGATCTTTCCAGTAAATTAGGTAAATTATTTAATCTCTCTGACCCCACTTTTCTTACCTGTGACTCATATTTTCATGATTTCACAGGGTTCTTCAGAGGACTAAGTAAGCCATGCAGTACAGCCTCCAGCCTACACTAGGTTATCCAAGAAATAATGGCTGTTGTGGATCCTTTTTCCAGATGGGAAGCCTGAGACATAGGGAGGTTAGAAATGTGCTTAAGGTCACACAACGGGACAGAGAATACAACTCTCTGCATGACCTGAGTCTTCCTGTTGGGAACCTCTAAAGGTGTCTTTTCTCGAGGGGATCCCCAAACAGTGTGAGAAGGGCCGTCTAGTGGCCATGAAGTGGAGAACCAGCACCTCTCCAGCCCTCTGGCTGCCTTGCCCGGAACCCTGGCTGCAGAAAGAGTCATGATAACCAAGGCACCATGTTGCCTCTGGCAAATCACCCAAATGGCAAGCCTCAGTTTCCTCACCTGTGAAAGGGAGAAATGAGATCTATAATGACAACATTTGGAGACTCTTGTGCATTACATGAATTAACAGCTGAAATCAAAACTCTGCAAAAGTGACCCAATGGTTCAGCATTAAGTTCTTTGAGAGAATAGAGTGTCAGAATTTTACAGCAGAAAGGACCTTGAGAATCATCATGTGCTAGGTTTCCAGTCCCTCAGGGATATGATAATAATCACGTTAATGAACAAAATACTTCTCAAGGTGTCAAGGGCCCACTTGGTGCACTACTAGGCAGTTTTCCAGATACCATTCCATCTATTCTTCACCACAACCAAGCTAGGTAGACAGTACCAACTCCACTTTACAGATGAGGAAATAAAACCCAAGAGAGTTTAATTGTCCAAAGTCACGTGGTTGAGAATCTTCTAGTGCAAGGCGTGTGCTTCTACAACAGGATTCCTCAGAGTCTTTCAGAAAATAAAGGAAGAAGAAACACTTCCTAGCTCATTTCATGAGTCCAGTAAGACCTTGATACCAAAGCCTGTTAGGAACACTACAAAAAAAAAATAAAAAAGTGAAAATTAGAGACCAGTATTATCCATGAACATAGGCACAAAAATTCTCAAAGAAATAATATATAAAAATAATACATCACCACTGAGTGAGGTTTATTCTAGCAGTACAAGGGGTTTTCAACATTTAAAAATAAATGAATTCCCCACATTAAAAAAAAAGAAAAATCATGTGATGATCACTTCAAAATGTACAGAAAAATCACTTGATGAACTCAACACCAATTCATGACTTTTTAAAAAAGTAACTATAACCTCAAAATAAAATAGAACATCCTCAATCTGATAAAGGGCAATATAACAAAAAAATTTACAAATAACAAAATTTCTAATAGTACTAAATTAAATACTTTCCATTGAAGAGTAGGACCAATGCAAGGATCTGATCTACTTGTAAATATTGCATTGGCTATCATAGCCAGAATAATAAGGCAAGTTAAATAAATAAAAGGCATACATACAGATCAGAAAAAAAGAAATAGAGCTGTTTTTATTCCCAGATATTGTGACTTTTAATCCTAAGGAATCTATAAAGACAACACTAGAATTACTAAGTGAATTTAACGCTGATTCAGGATACCCAGTATAATCAATATACCAAAAAATGTAATTCTATATACTAGTGAAAAACAAATGGAAAATGGAATTAAAGAAATATCATTTATAATAGTATCTAAATGCTTGAAATACTTAGGGATAAAGTTTACAAAATATACATAAGACATCTACATTGAAAACTACCAGAGAATATAAAGAGAAATTAAAGAGAGCCAAAATATTAGTGGAAAGCCATACCATGTTTGTGGAATAGAAGGTTAAACACCACTTCTGTCCAAACTTATCTATGAAATTCAATGAAATACAGCCAAAATTACATTTGGCTTTGTTATAGAAATTGACAAGCTAGTTGTAATTTATTTGAAAATGCAAAGGACCTATAATAATCAAAACAATTATGATAAAAGATCAAAATTAATCAGTACCTGATTTCAGAATTTACTATAAAACTACAGAAATCAAGCCGTGCCATTGGCATAGTCAAGTATATCAGTGAAATACAACAGAGAGTCAGAAATAGACCCATCTGTGTATGGTCAGTCTACTTTGGTTAAGGTAATTCAGTGGAGAAAGGTAAGCTTTTCAACAAACGGTACTGGCTTGATGGGTATCCAGAAGCCTCAACTCCTACCTTACAGCATACACAAAAATTAATTCAAGATGAAGCATTAAATAAAAACTAAATGATGATTATAGAGTCTTAAAGAGAAAACAGGAGACAATCTTTCTAACCCTGCTACCGTTAAAAAGAAAACCATAGGCTCAAAATGCAATCACTCATGCTAGGCCACATCACCAAACTGAGGATCTAACCTAAACCTAATCTAAACATCTAACCTAATTACAATTTCAACCTCCCCCAGAAATGTAGTCTTAACTGCTCTGTCAGGAAGCTTCTGTTGAGCACCAATAAGGTAGTTTGTTACATGGCATTCTTCATGTCCCCAGAGAAGATGAGGTCATCCATCTAACAAAACCCTTTTGTCCTCAAAGGGTGACCTCACCTAAAAGAATCCTTTTTTCTGTTTATGACTTCTTTGTCCTGACTTTAAAAACCTTTCCTTTTCTATAACCCTTTGGAGCTACTTGCTACTTGTTAGATGCTGTCCAATTCATGAATCGTTTAATAAAGCCAATTAGATCTTCAAGGTTACTCGGTTGAATTTTGTTTTTTAACGGTGCAAAGACTGACTAAAGAGGGCAGAAAAATCACTAACCACCTCTGGAAGGAAGAAGGAAGGGAGGAAGGAAAAAAGAAGGAAGGAAGGAAGGAAGAGAAAACTGCTAAACTGAACTTCAAACTGAAAACTTCTGCTCTTTAGAACACACTGCTAAGAAACTGAAAAGCAGTGCCACATAATGTAGAAAATACATACATCTGACAAATGACTTGTATCCAAAATATAAAAGTAACTGTTTCAAGTCAATAATAAAAATGGGCAAACAACTTGAATAGTGACTCCTCAAAAACATATACAAATAGCCAATAAGCACCTGGAATGATGCTGGACATCATTAACCATTAAAGAGTTACACATTGAACCCAAAATGTGATACATCACACACATTAAAATGACTAAAAGTAAAACAAAAAAAAAAAAAAAAGAAAAAAGAGAAAAGAAAATTTTAATCACTAGTGAGTATTGGAAAACTGGAATTCTCATACTGGGGTGTAAAATTGAGTAACTGCTTTGGAAAGCAGTTTGTCAGTTTCTTATAAAGTTAAACTTGTATCTACCCTGATGACCCATCAGTTTCACTTCTAGAAATTTACCCAAGACAAATAAAAACATTTGTCCACACAAAGACTTGCTCACAAATGCTCCTGCAATCTTAGGCACCATAGCATGTATGAAATTGGAAACAGCCCAAATGTCTATCAACAAGAGTGGATAAGCTGGTATATTTCTACATTTGAGTACCATTTAACAATAAAAAGAAACGAACTACTGATACATATAAAAGCATGGATGAATATCAAAACACTTTGTTGTGCCAGAGAAGGCCAACACAAAAGAATACATATTGTTCAACTCTATTTACATAAAGTTCTAGGAGAGACAAAACTGAGCTCTGGTAAGAGAAACCAGATCAGAGATTGCCTGGGGTGGAAGGAACAAGTCCAAAATAGAGTCATTTGCCCCTTACAGAGGAAAACCGAGGTTTAATTGCAATTTCAACCTATCCCAGGAATGTGACCATTTAACCATCAATCCGAAATTTCCTGGTCTGCACCTAGTGAAGTAATCTGCATAAAAACTACATTAAAAAGCTACATAACCTACACACCTACATAATTTACACAAAATCTACATAATATCTACATAATCTACTTTAAAAATCTAATAATCCACATTAAACAAAAACCTTGCCTTTCCCTTCTCCCCAAGACATGCAACAATCCTTTCTTTTCTCCTGCTAATAGACGCTTGATCCACCCTCCTCCCTATAAAAACCTTTCATTTTGTACAACTCGGAGCATCTCTCTACTTGCTAGATGGGATGCTGCTTAATAAAGCCAGTTAGATCTTCAGATTTATTCACACTACAAAAGGCTGCAAGGAAACTTTCCGAGGTAAGGCAAATGGTCTGTATTTTGATTGGGACGATGGTTCCATGGGTATATACATTTGTCAGAATTCATCAAGATGTACACTTAGATTGCATCCATTTTATTAGTACACCAATAAAATTGATTTAAAAAAATAAGTTTCCCAGGTATTTCTTAGGTTGATTGAAGGATGAGCACCACTTATCTCTGCCAGATTGCTTCCGTCTCCTTTATCTTTTCATGGCAGTTCAGACGACACGTGGCACACGATAAGTACTCCATATACAGACAGACTGAAAGAAGGTGGGGTGGCCGAGGCAAATCACTGGAAGAAAGAGGGGAGGAGCAGGGTCCCAAGTCAGAGCGGAAGATCCGCTCTGTATTACAAACCTCTTCCACCACCAGGTGGCATCAGAGAGCACGAGGGATGCTATTCCTAATCGATCCAGCAGATGGCAGCAGGCCCACATCAACTTTTAAGGACACCAAATTGAATTTTCAGGATCTTTTGTGTCCTGGGCGTCTCCTCAGGATTTCTGTCCTCCAATTGCCGCTATCCCTGACAGGCAGAAAAGGGAGACTTACTGGGTAGAGGATGGGAACACATCCGTGAGCCCCACGTATGCCTGGCACTGTTCTCCACACTTTGTAGGCAGGATCTCCTACTGCCTCAACCCTGCATCGAGGACACCAGTTTCTTTATCCTGCAGACAGGCAAATAGATCCCAGAAAGGGACACTATGGTCCTCAGCACCGAGCTAGATGTGATAGAGATGGGGTTCGAGCCTGACTTTTCTCTCCAGCGAACACTGTCCAAGCCTGTAGGACAGAATGATTGATGCAGAGTTGAGCAAGAGTAGCTGATACTTCTTGAGTGCTCATCGAAGGAACGTTCCATTAATTCATTGAATCAGTGCAACCAGGCGAGGCAGGGACTATTTCTATTCCCCTTTCAAAGCCAGGTGTTGAAACTGAGGCACTGAGAGAGCAAAGGCTACACTGTTAGTAAAAGTGGGGGCCAGTGTTGGAATCTCAGACCCTTAACCAGCGGACTATTCACTACGTGGCTGTTTAATCAAACCCTGTGGGGCTGCAGAGGAGGCTTCTGGCTGCAGAGGGCTTATCAGTCCTGCTCCTTCCAAACGCCCAGCGGTGGCTAAGAATGGCTTCCTCCTCCACCATGTTGTTCCATAGGGGCCAGAGGGGCATTCAGGGGCTCACTGCTGTCTCTTCCTGGGTCCCCAGCTCTTAGGAGTCTTCTAAGACCCAGGACTGTCCCTCTGCCTAGCCAGCCAGCCCTTACTGAGTACCTACTGAGTGCCACACATAAACTATGGCAACAGGGCCTGCCTGCCAAGAGCTCGTGTGTTGGGGGTAAGATCATTTGCAAGTACAGGAAAAACTAAAACCACAGAGGCAGAATTCTGTGGGTGACTAATCAGCATGTGGGTAGCAGAGAATTTTTGCTTAGTCAGAGAGAACTTCTGTTGAGGCGGGGGTTCTTGCCCTTGACCCTCCAGAGTGCATAGGGTTTGAGGAGATGGAGGAAGGGCAGCATACAGTCTTGGCAAGAGTGAGGAGCTTTTAAGAGAATAGAGACACTGGCTAGATCAGATGGAGGGTCCCGTGGGGAATGGCTGGACCGGTGGGTTAGGGACAGATCCTGGAGGGTCTTGAGGGCCTAGAAGAGGGCCTTTCACTGTATTTGATAAAATGATGTTTATGATGGCTCAGGTATATAGGAGGGCATGGCAAGATAAAGTCAGCTCCAGGGAAGATTCATGTGGGCCAGCCGAGCAGAACAGAAGGGGATTGAAGAGCCTGCCGGGGAGGGAGAAAGGGAGCCTGGTCATGTGGCATAAGGCGCAGGCATCATAGATGAAGACATCTAACCCCCACAAGAGCCTGGAAGACCTGTGCCACTATCTCTGTTTTATAGATGACTAAAACAAGACCTGTGTGTGTAAGGAAGCTTCTCAGGGTTACCCTGTCTAAGCCCAACAGAGCCAGGGTTTCAACTCACGCAGACTGACACCGAAGTGTGGGTTCATAACCACAATGCTATATCGTCCTCACGTTGCTGATGCAGCCCGAGGCGAGCTGGCTAAGTCGGAGAGATCGTTCACCTCGGTGGGGATCTCTAGCAGGTCTGAGGGGACAGGGCCAGTGAAAGCATTAGCACTGGTCCCATAAAGATTCTCCTAGGGCCCAAGATCTTCAAAGTCCCCAAACCAATTGTTGAAGATACATAACCGGAATTTTAGACGTGTGGAGAGCTGATGGTCAGCTCTCTGGTCATACCTGGCTTGTGAATGTAGAGGTTGTAGCAGAAACAAGTACTCGGGTGTGTCTATTCTTCTTTGAGGCTGATGGAAGTCAGGGTGGCCTCCAAGAGACAGAAGGTTTCGGAGAAATGAATCCAGCACTGCCAATGCTAAACGTCTGTATCACCCGTTCCTGGAAAGGGAGGAGATAACCGCTACCCGCCCCACCTGGGGTCCAAGTGCACCTGAAGTCCGGGGGGGTAGAGTGGGGAGGAAGCACTCCTCAAAGCATATGGGAACTTATCCCTCCAGCTCCTTGGATTCGGCTGGAGATGCGGACTACAGATTGTGTTTGTTCATCTGTCCTGGCCAAGCCCCAGTGGTATTTCGGCAAAACAGAGTCCTGTCTGGAGCGACAATGGCCATGGCATACAGCTGGTAGGCAACAAGCCTCCCGTGGCCTTTGCCAGTGTTGTTATGCACATTGGAACCGCTACGGGAGGGGATGGGAGTGTGTACGGGGGGAGAGGGATGGTGGTGCTGGGTCCCCACGGGAGGAGACTGGAATGAAGCCGGTGGCAAAGAAGCATTTGTAGCTCATGGGAATTTGGGGTAAACGGCCACACACACACCGTTTTGTACTCTAGCTTTCAGAGTTCCAGAAGTCCTCTGAGATTTCAGAAGAATCCAGCACCCATCAGGGCTGTGGTCAGCAGCCCGCTGAGGTTACCTTGTCTTGACTCTCTGCCATAACTCGAGACCCCATCCCACATAGAGGACAGAAGCTTCACCACCTCCCAGGGTTAGGATCCCCAAGATGTGACTTTCTCCATGTGGCTTTTTCCACTTTTCAGGCTGAACGGCTGCTCTGAGCTTTCCCTCCAACCCCTCCAGCTCCTTCTCCCACCTGCCACTTCCCCCTGGCATGCCCCACTCCACAGCTCCCTCCAGGGGGCTCAGTCACATGGTCCGCGCAGGTGTCCCAGGAGGCTCCATGCAGGAGAAAAGGGGAAATGCATGATTAGTATCAGGGTCCATTCTTGGGCCAGTCTCAACTTAGACCCCACCTGCCCCACATCATGGGCTTCATTCTCAGAACTGAGTCCCTTCCTCCACCTCTGCTTTGTTCCTTCCCTTGGGTCCCCCAGTCCTTACACCCACCAATGGAAACTGAAATACCTCTCTAGTAAAAGTTGTCTCCAGCCAGCAAGTTCCTTTTCCACATTCTTACATGAAGAAATGAGCTCTTCCTTTCCAGCCCTTCCCTTCCTGATGAGGCCTGGAGATCTGGGACGCTGGACAGAGGGGGCCTGAGAGTGTTTTCCCAGTGCAGGAGCAGCCTTACTTCCTCAGCCATCAGCTGGGGGATGCTGGTGGTTTTTCTGTACTACTGCTTTTTTCTTTTGGGTCACTGCACACACATCTTCAAAGACACAGGTCTCACTACTCTTCTAGTGTTGCTTGGCCCCTGATCACACCTCCTGTACCACCTCTGGACAGGGCCACAAGGAATCCCAGAAGAAGAAGGAGGAAGGCAGAAGAGGAAAGACACAAAAAAAGATTGAATATAGAAGCCCAGGGGCCAGGTGAGAGCTTGGTTGTGGGTCTGGCCCAGGGACCTCACACCTCTGGGTGCAGTACCTCCAGACATGCTTGCTGAGGGATAGACAATATCCACAGGACCTGGGAGTGATTTCCAGTTCTGATGATCTGAGATTTGCTTGTAAATCATGAAAGTGAGCCTGAGGTTAGGCTTTCAGGAAATGGAGATTATGAACTTGACTTCTCCATCCAAAAGGCTGATGTCACCTGGCAGAGACTCTCAGAGGTAAGCAGTCTAAATTGACCTCTTAGAGAATATGGTGGGAGAAGAAAGGAAAAAAAAGAAAGAGAGACAGAGAGAGACAGAGAGAGAGGGAGAGAAAGAAAGAAAGAAAGAAAGAAAGAAAGAAAGAAAGAAAGAAAGAAAGAAAGAAAGAAAGAAAGAAAGAAAGAAAGAAAGGAAGGAAGGAAGGAAGGAAGGAAGGAAGGAAGGAAGGAAAGAAGGAAGGAAGGAAGGAAGGAAGGAGAGAGAGAGAGAGAGAGAAAGAAAGAAAGAAAGAAAGAAAGAAAGAAAGAAAGAAAGAAAGAAAGAAAGAAAGAAAGAAAGAAAGAAAGAAAGAAAGAAAAAGAGAGAAGAAGGAAGGAAGGAAGGAAGGAAGGAAGGAAGGAAGGAAGGAAGGAAGGAAACACTCATTGACTATCACTTATGTGCCAAGTAATATTCAGGGATCTACCATACATTATCTCATGGCTTTTTTTTTAATTGAGAAGTAATTCATACCATAAATATTCATGCTTATTCAGTGGTTTTAGTGTATTAACAAAGTTGTGCAACCATCACCACCATTTAACTCTAGAATATTTTCATCACTCCAAAAAATAACTCCATATCCATTAGCAGCCACTGTCCCCATCCCCAGCCCCTGGAAACCACAAATCTACTTTCTGTCTGTACTGATTTACCTCTTCAGGACATTTCACATGGAATATGTGGCATTTTGTAATAGGTGTCTTTCACTTAGTGGAATGTTTTTCCAGATTCATCCATGTTGTAGTACGTTGCTACTTTATTCCTTTTAATGGCTGAATAATATCCTATTGTAAGGATTACCAACTTTTGTTGATCCCTTCAGCAGTTGACGAACATTTGGGTTGTTTCTACTTTTTGGCTATTTTGAATCATGCAGCTAGGAACATTCGTGTACAAGTTTTTGTATGGCCATATGTTCTCAATTTTCTTTGGTAGCTACCCAGAGTAGAATAGCAGGGTATTATGGCAACTCTGTACCGGAGAAACTGCCAAACTCCTTTCCATAGTGGTTGCACCATTTACACTCTCTCCAGCATGTACGAGGGTTCTAATTTTTCCCTGTCCCCAACCCTTGTAATTGCCCATCTTTTTTTATTATTACCATCCTTGTGTGTATGGAGTAGTATATCACTGTGGTTATGATATGCCTTTCCCTAATAACTAATGATATTGAGCATCCTTTTATGTGCTTATTGGACATTTCTATCTTTTCTTTTTATATCTTCTTTGAAGATCATACTTTGCTAAGCAGTCCTGCCAAACTCAGGCTTTAGAGAGTTTAATCCCTTTACATTTAATGTAATTACCAGTAAAATAAAACTTAAACCTGCCACTTTGTCATTTGTTTTCTGTTAGTCTATGTCTTTCTTGTTCCTCTATTGCTCTATACCTTCTTTTGTGTTAGCTTTTTCTAATGAATTATTCAAATTCTCCTGTTTTTGTTTACTATACGTTTTAAAATTTATTTTCTTACTGCATGTTTTGGGAATTACAATTAACATCTTAATTTATAACAATCTAGTTTATATTAATGTCAACCAAATTTCAGTAGCATATAAAAAAGTTTGTTTCCATGTAACTTCATTCCTTAACCCCTGTGGTTTCCAGGGTTTTATTTGCTATTATTGTCACACAAATCACATCTTTATACATTGTATGTATATCAAAACGTATTTAATATTATTGCTTTATATAGCTGTCTCTTATCAGGAGAAAAATATAAATAAAAATACAAACACAAACAAAAATGCAAAAAAAGAAAAATGTAAACAAAAATACATTCCATTTCACACTCTTTTTTTAAATAATTTTTATTGTTATGTTAATCACCATACATTACATCATTAGTTTTTGATGTAGTCTTCCTTGATTCATTGTTTGTGCATAACACCCAGTGCTTCACGCAGAATGAGCCCTCTTTATTACCCATCACCAGGCTAAGCCATCTCCCCACCCCCTCACCTCTAGAACCCTCAGTTTGTTTTTCAGAGTCCATCATCTCTCATGGTTTGTCTCCCCCTCCGACTTACTCCCCTTCATTCTTCCCCTCCTGCTATCTTTTTCTTTTTTTTTCTTAACATATATTGCATTATTTGTTTCAGAAGTACAGATCTGTGATTCATCAGTCTTGAACAATTCACAGTGCTCACCGTAGCACATACCCTCCCCAATGTCTATCACCCAGCCGCCCCATCCCTCCCACCCCCCACCACTCCAGCAACCCTCAGTTTGTTTCCTGAGATTAAGAATTCCTCATATCAGTGAGGTCACATGATACATGTCTTTCTCTGACTGACTTATTTCACTCAGCATAACACCCTCCAGTTCCACCCACGTCGTTGCAAATGGCAAGATCTCATTCCTTTTGATGGCTGCATAATATTCCATTGTGTATATATACCACTTCTTCTTTATCCATTCATCTGTGATGGACATCTTGGCTCTTTCCACATTTTGGCTATTGTGGACATTGCTGCTATAAACATTGGGGTGCACATACCCTTCGGATGCCTACATTTGTATCTTTGAGGTAAATACCCAGTAGTGCAATTGCTGGATCGTATGGTAGCTCTATTTTCAACTGTTTGAGGAACCTCCATACTGTTTTCCAGAGGGGCTGCACCAGCTTGCATTCCCACCAACAGTGTAGGAGGGTTCCCCTTTCTCCACATCCCCGCCAACATCTGTCGTTTCCTGATTTGTTAATTTTAGCCATTCTGACGGGGGTGAGGTGGTATCTCATGGAGGTTTTGATTTGGATTTCCCTGATGCTGAGCAATGTTGAGCACTTTTTCATGTGTCTGTTGGCCATTTGATGTCTTCTTTGGAAAAATGTCTGTTCATGTCTTCTGCCCATTTCTTGATTGGATCATTTGTTCTTTGGGTGTTGAGTTTGATAAGTTCTTTAGAGATTTTGGAGACTAGCCCTTTATCTGATATGTCATTTGCAAATATTTTCTCCCATTCTGTTGGTTCTCTTTTGGTTTTGTGGACTGTTTCTTTGGCTGTGCAGAAGCTTTTTATCTTGATGAAATCCCAATAGTTCATTTTTGCCCTGGCTTCCCTTGCCTTTGGCGATGTTTCTAGGAAGGCGTTGCTGTGCCTGAGGTGGAAGAGGTTGCTGCCTGTATTCTCCTTTAGGATTTTGAAGGACTCCTGTATCACGTTTAGGTCTTTCAACCATTTGGAGTCTATTTTTGTGTGTGGTGTAAGGAAATGGTCCAGTTTCATTCTTCTGCATGTGGCTGTCCAATTGTCCCAACACCATTTGTTGAAGAGACTGTCTTTTTGCCATTGGACATTCTTTCCTGCTTTGTCAAAGATGAGTTGACCATAGAGTTGAGCGTCCATTTCTGGGCTCTTGATTCTGTTCCACTGATCTATGTGTCTGTTTTTGTGCCAGTACCATACTGTCTTGATGATGACAGCTTTGTAATAGCGCTGGAAGTCCGGAATTGTGATGCCGCCAGCTTTGCTTTTCTTTTTCAACATTTCTCTGGCTATTCGGTGTCTCTTCTGGTTCCATACAAATTTTAGGATTCTTTGTTCCATTTCTTTGAAAAAAGTGGATGGTATTTTGATGGGGATTGCATTGAATGTGTAGATTGCTCTAGGTAGCACTGACATCTTCACAATGTTGGTTCTTCCAATCCATGAGCATGGAACGTTTTTCCATTTCTTTGTGTCTTCTTCAATTTCTTTCCTGAGTATTTTCTAGTTTTCTGAGTAGATCCTTTGCCTCTTTGGTTAAATTTATTCCTAGGTATCTTATGGTTTTGGGTGCAATTGTAAATGGAATCGACTCTTTGTTTTGTCTCTCTTCTGTCTTGTTGTTGGTGTATAGGAATGCCACTGATTTCTGTGCATTGATTTTATATGCTGCCACTTGACTGAATTCCTGTATGAGTTCTAGCCATTTTGGGGTGGAGTCTTTTGGGTTTTCCACATACAGTATCATATCATCTGCAAAGAGTGAGAGTTTGACTTCGTCTTTGCCGATTTGGATGCCTTTGATTTCTTTTTGTTGTCTGATTGCTGTGGCTAGGACTTCTAATACTATGTTGAATAGCAGTGGTGAGAGTGAACATCCCTGCCGCGTACCTGACCTTAGGGGAAAAGCTCTCAGCTTTTCACCATTGAGAATGATAGTCGCTGTAGGTTTTTCATCAATCGCTTTTATGATATTGAGGTATGTACCCTCTATCCCTATACTCTGAAGAGTTTTGATCAAGAAAGGATGCTGTACTTTGTCAAATGCTTTTTCTGCATCTATTGAGAGGATCCAATGATTCTTGTTCTTTCTTTTGTTAATGTATTGTATTACGTTGATTGATTTGCAGATGTTGAACCAGGCTTGCAGCCCAGGGATAAATCCCACTTGGTCATGGTGAATAATCCTTTTAATGTACTGCTGGATCCTATTGGCTGGTATTTTGGTGAGAATTTTTGCATCCATGTTCATCAAGGATATTGGTCTGTAATTCTCCTTTTTGATGGGGTCTTTGTCTGGTTTGGGGATCAAGGTAATGGTGGCCTCATAAAACGAGTTTGGAAGTTTTCCTTCCATTTCTATTTTTTGGAACAGTTTCAGGAGAATAGGTATTAATTCTTCTTTAAATGTCTGATAGAATTCCCCTGGGAAGCCATCTGGCCCTGGGCTTTTGTTTCTTGGGAGATTTTTGATGACCGCTTCAATTTCCTTAGTGGTTATAGGTCTGTTCAGGTTTTCTATTTCTTCCTGGTTCAATTTTGGTAGTTGATACATCTCTAGGAATGCACCCATTTCTTCCAGGTTATCTAATTTGTTGGCATAGAGTTGCTCATAATTTGTTCTTATAATTGTTTGTATTTCTTTGGTGTTGGTTGTGATCTCTCCTCTTTCATTCATGATTTTGTTGATATGGGTCATTTCTCTTTTCTTTTTGATCAGTCTGGCCAGGGGTTTATCAATCTTGATAATTCTTTCAAAGAACCAGCTCCTAGTTTCGTTGATCTGTTCTACTGTTCTTTTGGTTTCTAGTTCATTGATTTCTGCTCTGATCTTTATTATTTCTCTTCTCCTGCTGGGTTTAGGCTTTATTTGCTGTTTTTTCTCCAGCTCCTTTAGGTGTAGGGTTAGGTTGTGTATTTGAGACCTTTCTTGTTTCTTGAGAAAGGCTTGTATTGCTATGTATTTTCTTCTTAGGACTGCCTTTGCTGTATCCCAAAGATTTGGAACAGTTGTGTTTTCATTTTCATTGGTTTCCATGAATTTTTTTAATTCTTCTTTAATTTCCTGGTTGACCCATTCATTCCTTAGTAGGATGCTCTTTAGCCTCCATGTATTTGAGTTCTTTCCGACTTTCCTCTTGTGATTGAATTCTAGTTTCAAAGCATTGTGGTCTGAAAATATGCAGGGAATAATCCCAATCTTTTGGTACCGGTTGACCCTGATTTGTGACCTACGATGTGATCAATTCTGGAGAATGTTCCATGGGCACTAGAGAAGAATGTGTATTCTTTTGCTTTGGGATGGAATGTTGTGAATATGTCTGTGAAGTCCATTTGGTCCAGTGTGTCATTTAAAGTCTTTATTTCCTTGTTGATCTTTTGCTTAAATGATCTGTCCATTTCAGTAAGGGGGGTGTTAAAGTCCCCCACTATTATTGTATTGCTGTCTATGTGTTTCTTCACTTTTGTTATTAATTGCCTTATATAATTGGCTGCTCCCATGTTCGGGGCATAGATATTTATAATTGTTAGATCTTCTTGTTGGATAGACCCTTTAAGTAGGATATAGTGTCCTTCCTCATCTCTTATTACAGTCTTTGGTTTAAAATCTAATTTGTCTGATATAAGGATTGCCACCCCAGCTTTCTTTTGGTGTCCATTAGCATGGTAAATGGTTTTCCACCCCCTCACTTTCAATCTGGGGGTGTCTTTGGGTCTAAAATGAGTCTCTTGCAGACAGCATATGGATGGGTCTTGTTTTTTAATCCAATCTGATAACCTGTGTCTTTTGATTGGGGCATTTAGCCCATTTACATTCAGGGTAACTATTGAAAGATAGGAATTTAGTGCCATTGTATTGCCTGTAAGGTGACTGTTATTGTATATTGTCTCTGTTCCTTTCTGATCTGTGCCACTTTTAGGCTCTCTCTTTGCTTAGAGGACCCCTTTCAATATTTCTTGGAGGGCTGGTTTCGTGTTTGCAAATTCCTTTAGTTTTTGTTTGTCCTGGAAGCTTTTTATCTCTCCTTCAATTTTGAATGAGAGCCTGGCTGGATATAATATTCTTGGCTGCATATTTTTCACGTTTAGGGCTCTGAAGATATCATGCCAGTCCTTTCTGGCCTGCCAGGTCTCTGTGGATAGGTCTGTTGCCAATCTAATATTTCTACCATTGTAGGTTACATATCTCTTCTCCCAAGCTGCTTTCAGGATTTTCTCTTTGTCTCTGAGACTCGTAAGTTTTACTATTAGATGTCGGGGTGTTGACCCACTTTTATTGATTTTGAGAGGGGTTCTCTGTGCCTCCTGGATTTTGATGCCTGTTTCCTTCCTCACATTAGGGAAATTCTCTGCTATTATTTGCTCCAATATACCTTCTGCCCCTCTCTCTCTTTCTTCGTCTTCTGGGATCCCAATTATTCTAATATTGTTTTGTCTTATTGTATCACTTATCTCTCGAATTCTGCCCTCGTGATCCTGTAGTTGTTTCCCTCTCTTTTTCTCAGCCTCTTTATTTTCCATCATTTGGTCTTCTATATCGCTGATTCTCTCTTCTGCCTCATTTATCCTAGCAGTTAGTGCCCCCATTTTTGATTGCACCTCATTAAAAGCCTTTTTGATTTCGACTTGGTTAGATTTCAGTTCTTTTATTTCTCCAGAAAGGGTTTCTCTAATAACTTCATGCTTTTTTCAAGCCCAGCTAGTATCTTTAAAGTCATGATTCTTAACTCTAGGTCCGACATCGTGCTAATGTCCGTATTGAGTAGGTCCCTGGCTGATGGTACTATCTCTTGTTCTTTTTGCTGAGGTGATTTTTTTTTGTCTTGTCATTTTGTCCAGAGGAGAACAGATGAATGAGAGAACGGAATGCTAACAGGTTAACAATGTCTCCAGCAAATATACTCTATACAAATCAGAAAAGACCTGAGACCAGGGGACAAGAAAGGGAAAGAAAGAAGAGAAAAAAAAAAGGAAAAAGAAGATAAAAACAAACAAAAACAGAACAAAACAAAAAAAAAAACAGAATATGATCAAATATGATCAGGCTAGTGCATAAATCAGTCCCACACACTAGCTTTTGGGCATATTTTGGTCTGTTAGAAGAAAGTGCCTGCTAAAATTTTAAAGGAAGAAAGACTTATATATGTACAAATAAGGGTTGATATAATGAAGGGATGGCAGATGACTGTAAAGATGAAAATTATAAGATTTTATAAAAGGAATTGATAAGATAAGAAGTTGTTTTTAAAAAGAAAGAAGAAGATTTAAAAAGAAAAAGAAAAAAGAAAAAAAAGAAAAAAAAGGGAGAGACTGTGATCCGGCAGGAGACTAGAACAAAGCCATACACTAGTGATTTAGGGTATATTTTGATCTGTTAGAAGAAATTTTATCTCAAAATTTTAAAGAGAGAACAACTTATATATATATGCCAAAAATAAGGGTAACTACTCTGAAGGGATAAAAATATGACTCTAAAAATGAAAAATAAAAAATGTTTTTTTAAAAAAGGGATTGATAAGATGTTGTTTGAAAAAGGGAAAAAGAAAAATTCAAAAAAAAAAAAAGTTAAAAAAATTAACTTTGAAAAACTAATGAATCATGGTAAAAAAAAAGCCATCAATTCTATGTGCAGTATTCCCCTAGCGCTGGAGTTCTCCCGTTCTCCTTGATCGGTAAACTTGGTCTTGGCTTGCTGGCTGTTCATGCTGCTCTTCTGGGGGAGGGGCCTGTTGCCATGGTTCCCAAATGTCTTTGCCGGAGGCGGAATTGCCCCGCTCTTGTGTGTCCGGGCTAAGCAAGCTGCCCGGGTTTGCTCTCAGGAGTTCCCTGCAAGCTCTCGGTACAGCTTTGGAGGACCAGGGTGAAAATGGTGGCCTCCCAATCTCTGCCCAGAGGAGCTGAGAACTCGGGGCCCCGCTCCTCAGTGCGCCCCCAGAGAAAAGCAGTCACTCCCGTCTCCCTGGTCTCCGGCCGCACTCCGTGCTCACCCGGCCTGTGACCGAGCGTTTCTATCTCTGGCCCCCGACCCCGTGCGGAGTCTCCAAACCCAGCAGATCCCTGCGGTGCGCTCCCGCGCCACTCCTCCCGGGGGAGGAAGGGGAGTCTCCCCGGATCTGCCGCTTGTTGGGTCCCTGCTGGAAGAGCAGTGGCCTGACTGGGCCGCGGATCACAGTTTATGGCAACCCCGAGCTGAGAGCCCACGCCTTGGCTCTGTCTCTGCAGCCGGCTTCCCCGCTCCGATACCTGGGAGCTCTGCTGCACTCAGGCACCCCCGGTCTTTCTGTGACCCCGAGGGTCCTGAGACCACACTGTCCCGCGAGGGTTCCACCCCCTGCTTAGCCACTGGAGCGACGTCCCTCCGCGGAGCCGACTTCTAAAAGTTCCGATTTTGTGCTCCGCGGCTCTAGCACTTGCCAGAAGCGGCCGACGGAGGCCCCCTCCCCCGCCGTCTATCCTCCCGAATATCGCCTCGGATTCACTTCTCCGCACGTCCTACCTTCCAGTAAGTGGTCGCTTCTCTGTTCAGAGTGTTGTTACTCTTCTCATCTTCGATCTCCTGTTGAGTTCGTAGGTGTTCAGAATGGTTTGATCCCTATTCAGCTCAATTCCTGAGACCAGACGAAATCCAGGTCTCCTACTCCTCTGCCATCTTGCTCCGCCCCCCTCCATTTGACACTCTTTATTTCTTTATGTGAATTCTATTTTTTGCCTAGTGTATTTTATTTCATCCTGAAGGGACTCACTTTAGTACTTTTTTAAAAAGATTTTATTTATTTATTTGAGAGAGAGAGAGCACAAGTGGGGAGAGGGCTGAGAGAGAGGGAGAAGCAGACTCCCCGCTGAACAAGGAGCCCCGTGCGGGACTTTATCTCACAAGCTGCCATCATGATTTGAGCCGAAGGCAGATGCTTAACCAACTGAGCCACCCAGGTGCCCCTCACTTTAGTACTTCTTGTAGAACAGATTTGCTAAGCAGCAAAATCTCTCAGTTTTTATGTATGTGAGAATGACTTAATTTCTTCTTCACTTTTAAAAGATTGTTTTATCCAGTAAAGAGTTCTTGGTTGACAGTTTTTGCTTTCAGCTATTTGAATAAATCAAGCCTCTGCCTCCTGGCCTATGTAGTTTTTGATGATAAATCAGCTGTTAATATTACTGAGTATCTTTTATATGTGATGAATTTCTCCTCTCTTGTTGCTTTCACATTGTCTCATTGTCTTTGGCTTTTGAAAGTTTGATTATGATGTGTCTTTTTGTAGATCTATTTACATTTATCCTACTTGAAGTTTGTTCAGCATTTTAGATGTGTAGATTAATGCTTTTCATCAAATTTGGGGATTTTTAGGCCATTATACATATGCAAATATTCCTTCATCATCTTTCTCTCTCTTCTTTCTCTCTGGGACTCCCATTCTGTGTGTGTTGGTACAATTTTTGGTGACCTGTATGTCTCAAATTTCTGTCCTTTTATTTTTTTTCTCTCTTTTTTTTCCCCTTCTATTCCTCAGACTGGATCATTTCAATAGACGTATCTTCATGTTTCCTGATTCTTTCCCCTGCTTACTCAAATTTGATGTTGAACTCCCCTAGGAAATTTTTCACTTCTTTGTATTTTTCAACTTCAGGATTTCTATTTGGTTGTTTTTAATAACTCCTATATATTTATTTATATTCTCTATTTAGAGACCATTCTCATACTTTCCTTTAGTTCTTTAGATATGATTTCATTTAGTTTTTAAACATATTTAAGAGACATTAATTTAAGGTCTTTGTCTAGAAGTCCATCTGGGCTTCTGCAAGGATAGTTTATATTGACTTTTTTTTCCACTGTGTATATGTCCTACATTCTTGTTTCTTTTCATGTTTCACAATTTTTTGTTGGCATCTGGACATTTTAAATAATACAATGTGGCAACTGTGAAAATTAGATTCTCCCCTCCCCCCAAGGTTTGTTGTTTCTTTTTTGTTTGTTTAGTGATCTTTCTGAACTAATTCTATGAAGTCTGCACTTTTGTTATGCATGACCACTGAAAACTCTTCTCAGTTAGCTTAGTTGTTAAATAGTGATTGGACAAAGATTTCCTTAGATGCCTGGAACCAGTAAGTCTCCCAGTCTTTGCCAAAGGGCTCTGTGTGCATTGGAGCATACCTTCAACTTCAGCTGGTGTTTACAATTCTACCTTAGCTTTCACCTCCTGCTTGTTTAGTATCTCAAGGTTAGCCAGAGGTGAGAGCTTAGGGTCTTTTAAGACTTCCCTGGCCTATGCACAGTGCTATGCATATGCACGCCTTCTCAATTCTGCATAGCTTTGTTAGGTGTTGATAATCCTATTCAGTGATCTGCAAACTGAGGCTCAAATATGTTAAGTGACTTACATAAGCTCCCCTTCAAGCAATGAAGGACACAGATTCAAACCCAAAGTCATGCTCTTTCTGCTCCCAAAGTCATGCTCTTTCAGCAAGATACCTTCAACTTTCACGGGTATCCCTCTTCTATGCTCACTGGTAAGTAATCCTGGCTTTAACCCGGCATAGAAGCCTTCTACACCAAGTTTGAGATGGAAAGGTCAGCTCATGGGAGTTGGCAAGCACCTGGTCATAGAGACTTAGAGTCAAAGCTAATTCTAAGGAATCTCAAGAATGGAGGAAGGAAGGCTCACCCCACGTGTGATAAGCCAAAACTGCCTGTGCATTCTTGGGCCTGGGGGGAAACTTCAAGGCCATCACAAATGACTCTAGGCCATCTTAAAAGCTGTCTTTTGCTGGTCCCCACTACAGGTACCTGGTCCCCTGACAAGCACTTAGACTATAGTAGGTCTATGAAACAGCAAAAGAAAACCTCAGCAAATGGCTTACTTATAAGGTGGCATATGATTCCAGAGTCTAAGATCTTAACTCCTAGGATCAACTTTCATTGAATCCCTTCCACGGAATCCTTGGACAGAGAACTCATTACCTTCCACGGCAACTCATTCCTCCTTCCCACCCCTCTGCTTGTCAGAAAAACAGGCCAGCACAGGGGAACAAGAAGAGTCTTTAGAAGTTTAGCTCTTTGATTACCCCCCCTTCTGATCTGCATGACTTTGCCAAGTCACTTCCTCTCTCTGAACCCATTTCTTCATCTAAGAAACAGAGAAAAGCATGCCTAGGTGGCAAGGTTGTCAGAGGGTTGATGACATAAGCCATTGGGCACACTCAGTAGAACAATTCAAAAATAGCAGCTATTATTGGGTTCTTCCATGAAGGAAATGAAGTCTGTGTCTTGGCAGTTTCCACCCATTGTCCCTAATTCTGTTTCTTCAGCCCAACTTCCCCAATCAGTACTTTCAGATCTTGCATACAACCAACCATTGCATTGCCCCTTTTTATTTATGCTAAACCACCCTTCTCCCTGAACAATTCCCCAAAGACATGACTTCCTTCACTACCATATTTCCTCTCCTCTAACGATAAGACCTGCTCCCCCCACCACCCACAGCGTGAGAAGGTCACAAGCTGCTCTGACCAGCAGAGAGAAAAAAAGGCATCTCTTACTGCCTCATTTCAAAGCTTGTACCTCTTGTAATGAAGCCCAAGGGCACGTTTTCTGTTAGCTATGCCACACTGTGGGACGACCTGGACTATCCAGAGCCTCCTATTTGCACCTAAATTTGTGGATCACAAAGCCAATATCTTTCCCAAGCCTTTTATTTACTTATTTTTTTAAACTGATGCCTGTGTCTTTTTTAAATGCATTTTTTAAGATGCATCTTGTTGGAGTCAACACATGTCCCAGACTGCTGAGGCCCTGATGGTCACATCCATCTTAAAGCAAAGCATCTTAAAGCAAAGCGTCAGCTATAATGAAGATAAATCCTACTACGTCGTCTGATTTCCTCCCATCTCCCCATTCTCTTCTGCCCACCAACTGCAAATGTCCTAGGTATATGAGCACCTGAGGCCATTTCAACAAGAAACAAGACTGGGGCCTGGGAAATGCTGAAATTAAGTCCCTGAGTATTTCTGGGACACCTGATGTGAAGCAGGCATTTGCAGACCCCATACCTTATATGACCTTCCCAACAATCCTCTGCAGAGATCGTCATAAACCCATTTATAGATGAGAGTTAGTGAGGTCAAGTGATTCATGCAAAGTCATGTTGTTAGTTGCTATAGGGATGGGGCACAACTTTGGGTTTCTCTGACCTGGTGCCTATATTCTCTTCTTTATATTGTCCATGTTCCCCATTTTGCTAATAGAGCCTGAGTAGTTCTCAAATTTCAAAGTGCATAGAAATCACCTGGAAAAACTGTTTAAAAAAAAAAAAAGATCCATCCTCACTCCCCAAATTTTGATTCACTAGGTCCAGGGTGAGGCTTGGATATCTTGATGAAGGACTAGTGGTTCACAAACAGCTGCCTTTCCTGCCACCCCAGGTACTGGGCTCCAAAAGTCAACTCTCAAGCATTGCCCTGCGGGTCAAATCTACTTTGGCTTCTTTCCTGGCCAAGCCAGCACAAATAATGGCAGCGAGCCTCTTCTGGAAGTGAGAGGAGACAGTTGGAGTCCTCCTCAGCCTCTGCCTCTTGCTGTTCCCATGGAATTTTTCAGCCTGGACCCTAAACATCGCCTCCTTCTATGACCTTTGATTAGCTTTCCAGATCTGGCCGGAGGAAGCGGGAAACCCCAGGCATGAATGTTGCAATGGCCAATTATTTAACACAACTGGAGTGCTCTCTGTATCATGAATTCCCCCACCGTAGAAATGAGACATTCCTGGGCTGCCTGCCAGGTCTCATCCGCAGCCAAGAGCATTTACAAAAAGAAACATGGCTTTTTGCCCACCCACTGTGGCTTATCATGGTTGCTTCCTCCCCGCTGAAACCAGATGCTGCATCCAGTGTTAGCCTTTAAAGACGCTTACCTCACCGATCTTGTAGACTTCCCTATCTTCCCCTGCCATTCATGCAGGCCTGTTCCTTAAAGGCACCCCTCTTGGTCACAAGATAAAAAGAGAAAACTGCTTCTTCCTTCTTTTTCTGTATGTGAGTAATGATTGAATCTTTCTCAGGGTTAATATGTGGTGACAGGGTTTCTACGGAAAAAACCTAAATGTAATAAGAAGTTCATGGGCTCTCTGTCTGCATTTTGTTCTGTGGCAGAGAGACTGGGCTAAAGGGTCTATGTGACTTTAAACAAGTTACCTAAGCCCTCTGAGGTCCAGTTCCTTTATAGTGAAATAGGGATAACAATCCTAACTGCCTCTTGGTTTTTAAGCACCTGAATGAACATGGAGTGCAAAGGACCCAGCAAAATCGCAGACACATAGTAGGGGCTCTGTGTCCCTGCATATGTTGTCATCACTTTCTCCATCTTGCTACCCACGATGTGGTCCCCAAAGAAGCAGCATCTGCCTCACCTGAGACCCTGTTGGAAAGACAGGATCTCATGCCCCATCCCAGACCTGTCCAATCAGAATCTGCATCTTGACAGGTTTCCTGGGAAGGCACACATGCATTACCGTGTGGAAGAAGTAGTTAGCTCACTATCTGACAGGGCGGAGTGGCTGGGAATGGCAATGGCTCTCTAACCAATTTTTCATCTTTTTATACTGCTCACACTCCCTGCCACACTGTGTCAGAATATATTCCATCTCTCCATAGGAGAGATCTTCCTTCAGAAGAACGCTGGCCTCCTCACCCTTCATGTGTTCATGGTTCCCTGATGCCTAGTGGATAAAAGACCAACTTCTTGGCGTGGCATTCAAGTACCTCCTCAATCTGGACCAATCCCACCTTTCCAGCAATGGAAGCTGCAGATGCTGAGCTCTAGCCACCTTAGGCAATGTCTGTCATTTCTGAAAGGCAGACTTCACTCAGAGGCCTCAGCTCTTAATTCCAGAAATGATCCCCCATCCCCATGGGGTACTGTCATTTCATTACCTTCACCCACTTACTCAAGCTCCAGTTCCTGGAATGCTTGTCTCTGTCTCCAAAACCCTACTCCATCTTCAAGGCTCAAGTCCATTTTAATTGTCAGAATATGTACAGATCAAGGTCATAATGGATGAGCATCTGACAGTCAAGAATTTGGGTTCTTTGTTGGCCCACCGACAGCTATTTAAATCCCTTTGGGAAAGTCACCTGAACTTTTGAGCCTTGGGTACTCCTATCAACCTTATCTGGGTAAAGGAGATAATAAAGGCACCAAGCTCAGAATTGTTCTGAAGATTCCTTGGGGGGACTACTTTGCTTAGCCCAGTGACTGGCACATAGTAAATGCTCAAAGGAACTTAAGCAAACTCATTACAGTGGAAACCCACTTCAGCGTAAATTCCATAGAGATGTGCCTATGTGTGGTTTGTTCACCATTGTAATCCTTGTACCTGGCCCAGTTTCTGATACACAATATATGTTCAATAAATATTTGCGAAAATAAATAAATAAATAAATAAATAAATAATTGTAAAGCTCTGTAAAAATAAAAGGTTGCTATTTTGTTTGTTTTTATTGTAGTTAGCAGAATGTAGATAACTTGAGAGAGACAGAGATCCTACATTTATTATTATTGTAATTGCTGACTTATGCTGTCTTCCAGCCCCATAAGAGTGGGCTACTTCTTCACACACAATTCAAAGGATATATACTGTGGGGTTGCCCCTCCATTATTTCAATGTCTTGTCCAATCTGTTTTCAATCTTTTATCGGTGTAACATATCTGTACCCCCCCATAATAACTATTTGGGGCCACAATCTTCTCTAGAGCCCTGGCATCTCCAGTTAGGATGCAAAAGTTTCAACACTCAGTCCATGTCCAACTTTCCTAGGGGCCCATGTCTGTCCTTGATCATCCCTCAACCTCAAAACCAGAAGAGATACCTTTTCTAAGAAATAATAAAAGAAGGGTCTCAGCAAGATATAGACCAAACACCTGGGTGAGAGACATAGGGAAGGATAGCTCCAAAATGGTGCTCTCAATTGGAAGGTCAAGGACAGCCCAATAGGTCTGTGAAGTTGTGCAAATCACAACTTCCCAGCATGACTGTCACCATCTGCTCTCTTCCAGGCCATCTGTGCTGACCCCACCCCTAACACTCCATTCTTAACTGTATCTTCCTCAAATGCAGGGACTCAGGCTAAAGAGGCCAGAGTTGATCTCTCTTTGTGTGCATATCTTGTCAAATGGTAGAATCGCCTGAAGGTCTCGTGAAATTGTAGATTCTGAGTCAGTAGATCATAGGTGGGGCCTGATATTCTGCATTTCTAAGAACTCCAGGTGATGAAAAGATTGCTGGTCTGTGGATCACACTTTGGTTTTTGTTTTTGTTTTTTAAAGATTTTTTTAAATTTTATTTATTTGAGAGAGAGAGTGAGAGAGAGAGAGAGAAGAGGGGGTAGGGTCAGAGGGAGAAGCAGACTCCCTGATGAGCAGGGAGCCAGATGCAGGACTTGATCCCGGGACTCCAGGATCATGACCTGAGCCGAAGGCAGTCGCTTAACCAACTGAGCCACCCAGGCGCCCTGTGGATCACACTTTGAATTAGAAGGATCTACTCCATTCCTGGACTATGGATTTCATCATTCTCCTAGAACCATAGAAGCCCAGCCCTCTGCTAAATACTTTTTTTTTTTATGTATTTAAAAAAAAAAATTCTTATAATTTTGTTTGTCAATTATACCTAAGTAGAACTGGGAGAAAATGATTTAGAAAAAACATCTGAAGTATGGAAAATTTCTTCTGTAGATTACATAATGCAAATTAATCATTGATAAATTAATAGATATGGAGTATTTTACATCTGAAATAAGAGATGAGTTCTAATTATAATGTACATTGACTATTTCCTGTCTTGGTTTTTGAGATTGCTTAGTCCCTATCATAGAAATATAAGTTCTCCTATGTGAAACACAGCTTTTGCAGTATTTTGTTTGTTATTCTGAAACCCCTTTTCTCTTTTTATGTATGCTATTTTGCTACTAACATCGTCTTCATGATCTAAGGGGTCTTCCTTCAGATAACAATCAGGATGGATGATTGTTGGGGCGCCTGGGTGGCTCAGTTGGTTAAGCGACTGCCTTCGGCTCAGGTCATGGTCCTGGAGTCCCAGGATCGAGTCCCGCATCGGGCTCCCCGCTCGGCGGGGAGTCTGCTTCTCCCTCTGACCCTCTCTCCTCTAATGCTCTCTCTCTCATTCTCTCCCTCTTAAATAAATAAATAAAATCTTAAAAATAAAAAAGGATGGATGATTGTTGGTTATCTGTCAGCAAAGTTGATGGTGGTATATAAAATAACAGCAAACATTTACTGAGTATTTCCTAGGGGTCAGGCACAATGCTAAGTATTTCATAAAGTGTTACTTCATTTAATCATCAAAATAACCTCATGGAGATACTGTTATCAATTTCCACTGTAAAAATAAGAAAATGAAGGTCAAGAAAAGTGAAGTAGACTTTCTCCTATTCCCCAGGGCTAGTAAGCTGTAGCATGAGGATTTGAACCTGGGTCTGCATGGCTCCAAAGTTCAGAGTGTTGACAGCTACAAAACATTAAAAAGTAAAAGAAAGTTAGAAACTACAAAAACAATTTTTAATTTTAAAAAAGTACAAGAAATTCAGACATTATTTGGATATCTGCCCAATTAACAGTCCCTTTTAAGAAATATTATGTTAAAATTAAAAATTCACTTAAAGTAATCCCATTTCTTTTGTGAACAGAGGGCCAGAATTATATCCATGAAACTTTTTTTTTTTTTGTATTTTGGAAAAGTAGCATGCAATCATTGCTTCCAAAAATTGCTCACATGCTGCATTGAACCAATATAACAAAACAGCCAAGAGGATCTGATCTGGCTCCTATGAGCCAAATAATCCTTCCCGTATTTGTTTATTTGGGTCTAGAACTTTGATTATTTGTTTATTTTTCATTCTGGCACTTTCTAGGAAAATAAGTAAAATCTTCTCATTAGTTTAAAGTAGACTAAACCTTCTTTCATAAATATGTTGAATTGTGATCAAAGCATTCACCAAGTTAAAAAAAAAAAAACTTTAAACATTGGTCATTTGGAAATTATTGCTTTATGGAGTTATGCAGACATTCCAAATGTTGACAGATTTTATTACATAGTGTCAAAAATTAGATTCACTAATCTCACCACCAATCTCATCATCGAAGTCTTTAAGTATCGGGAAACTATCAAGCTCACAGTGGTAGATACAAGTTTTTAAAAATTCTAAGTTTTGCTATAATTTTTCCCCAGTTTTACTGAGATACAACTGACATATAATCTTGTATTGGTTTAAGGTGTAAGCATAAGGATCTGATATGTGTGTGTATCACGAAATGATTGCCACAGTGAGTCTACTCAACATGCACCACCTCACATAGTTACACTTCCTTTCTCCTGGGATGAGAACTTGTAATATCTGCTCTCTTAGCAACTTTGAAACATATAATACAGTATTGTTAGCAATTAGTGCCCATGTGGTCCATTACAACCCCATAAGGTATTCATGTTATAACTGAAAGTTTGTAACCCTTTGACCACCCTGTGTTAAATACTTGTAACATTTATTATACACCTACTGCATGGCGGGTTATGTGATAGGCACTTCAACTGACTTATTTGATGTAATGTGTTCATGTTCCCACTTTATAGATGAAGAACGCAAGTCCCAGAGAGATGTATGGAGTCTTTCAGTCCCTGAGATGTAGAATTGTGGGCTCGAGCTGCAGCTGGGGAGCTATGGTGCCAACAAGAACCACTGTCCTGAAAACACTAGATCACTCTGGATGTTTGCTTTGTGCATTTACATTTCTGCCACTATGAGCCAGTCTCCACAATCTGAAAGTGGATTAGCACCCACTTGCTATTACCCACACAGGTGTCTGTGGGATAGGTGTTTCTCAAGAAAATGGGCACCACGCCATCTTTGTTAGAGTTGCCAAGGATGCTTGTAATAAATAATATGCATGTCCCCATCCCAGATAATGGCTAAGACTGGCTAAGTTCCCTTTCCCTTCTGGGCATTAGACTCTATTTCCCCGGGGCCGCTGCATAGAACCATGGAACTAGTTCTCATGAATGGGAGGTGAATGGAAGGAATATGGTCACCTCTTTGCTGCAGGAATTAAGAGCAGGTGTGTCTTCTCCACAACCCCACTTCATTCTCTTATTTGTGGACTCTGAGGCTACAAGGAATGGTAGAGCTCCAGACGGGGTTGTCTGGGGTCCTGGAATAACCATGAGAAATAGAGAATTCCACCCCCACTGACCCATACTGGATTGTGGCTTAAAAAATGAATCACGATTTTGTTCAGCCTTTGAAACTGTGGGACGGCTGGTGCACAATTTACCTTCCCTGATGCATATATCTAATGGATCTTGACAGGAAGAGCCCAGAAATCTGCATTTTTAGAAAGCCTTCAGGTCATTCTGAAAAACCAGAGTTTCATGAAAGGGGTCAGGCCTGGGGCACAGGATGGCAATGCATCCGTGTGGCCCAGAGAGTTGTGTAAAAGACGGTGATAGCAGTAATGTTTTCTGCCACACATCATCCTCCGGTCAACCCCCTTTCTCATTCCTTCCTGTCGCGTGGAACATTGAAGTCTAAGTACATCCCTTACAGACTCTCACGGTAACGTGTCCTTTCTTGCAGATAGATTAGTTAATTTCTGGAATGTCAGCTCGACCTCAGAGCACTCTGATGAGTTGGCTGAAAACAGAAGTCACAAATCAGAGCCTGTGTGCACACCAGGTATTTTATCGATCAAAAGAGCAAAACTTGAGGATGATTCATCTTTCTTTTCATATCTGTCATCATGTCATTCTGAGTAAGAGACTAAGGCCCAGGGCAGTGTGAAGGTTGTGGTTAAGTGAAAGCAAATAATAACATACCCATTTTAGGATATGGGAAAGTTTGTGTTGGTCTGGAAATTTCTCTCAACTGCCAGCCAAGCTTGAAAGCAGATACCTGGCAACCCAAAGACCAGGTCTCCCAGTGACTCTTGTTTCCATGTTCTCTTCGGGACTCTAGTGGCATAGTATGGTGGCTCTTTCTACCTCCAACACACACGTTCACACATGTGTACAGAATACTCACATCGATGGTATATATACACAATGGAATATTATGCAGCCATCAAAAGGAATGAGATCTTGCCATTTGCAACGACGTGGATGGAACTGGAGGGTGTTATGCTGAGTGAAATAAGTCAATCAGAGAAAGACATGTATCACATGACCTCACTGATATGAGGAATTCTTAATCTCAGGAAACAAACTGAGTGTTGCTGGAGTGGTGGGGGGTGGGAGGGATGGGGTGGCTGGGTGATAGACATTGGGGAGGGTATGTGCTATGGTGAGCGCTGTGAATTGTGCAAGACTGTTGAATCACAGATCTGTACTTCTGAAACAAATAACGCAACATATTTTAAGAAAAAAGAAAAAGAAGAAGATAACAGGAGAGGAAGAAAAGGGGAGTATGTCAGAGGGGGAGACGAACCATGAGAGATGATGGACTCTGAAAAACAAACTGAGGGTTCTAGAGGGGAGGGGGGTAGGGGGATGGGTTAGCCTGGTGATGGGTATTGAGGAGGGCACGTTCTGCATGGAGCACTGGGTGTTATGAACAAACAATGAATCATGGAACACTGCACCAAAAACTAATGATGTAATATATGGTGATTAACATAACAATAAAAAAATTAAAAAAAAAAAGAATACTCACATCGAAAACCCAACGGAGAGGGTCCCCTTCCCTCTGCTCTTCCCTGGTGCAGGTACTAGCTGAGCTGGGAACCGGTGGGGAGAACAGTTATTGTTGAGAAGGTCTCCTCCTCTGTTCGCCATTCACTGTTCTCTTAGTTACTGGTGAACGGCCATTTCTCTAGAACCGTGTGAGACTCTATCAGACTCTGGCAGGGAGAGGACAGGGGCTGGGAGAGGGATGGTCCCTGTCCAGCTCTGGGATCACAGCATCAGACAGCTGGTACATACCACAGGCCAGACAGCCCCAAGGTGGCCTTACAAACAAGAAGAAAAGACAAGAGAAATCGGGAAATTCTGCTGTACTTGGTGCTCCAGACTGGAAGAAATTGGCCTCTGCCCTTTCTGAAGCCCAGGTGACTTTTTTTTTTCCCTTCAACCACTTTGTTGGAAAATCCTTCGTGGTTTAACATCATGGTTCTTTTCTTGTGCAGGCAGCTGATGAGGGCTAGGGGTGCCGCCAGGCCTACGGAGACAACCACAGTCACCACTGTCTTAAAGGTAACATTTCCGGCAGCCCTGTGTCCTTTCTAGTTCACAACATCTCTGAGGGAAGAGCCATCTGACAACAGAAGGATGGGTCCTGGGAGACTTATCATATTGTCTCCGTCAGTGGGCTTCAGCTCAAGAAGTTTGATCACCCCCTTCTGATTCACACACACACACACACACACACACACACACACACGCACCTGTCCCGACTGCTTACCTATTTCTAGCTGGGGTATGATGGTCCCCTGAGGCCTTCTTGGCTCAACAGAAAAGAACTAGATCCCAAAGTAAACCCCTCTTATATGGCAAGGGCCGTACCTAGGCTCTGAAAATTCAAAACTGAAGTTTTCCTCCTTTGGCAAATCTGGATGCTGGGTGCTATACAAACTCTCATTGCAGTAGGTATAATGTTGGGATATGCCAAGTTGTTTGGGGGTCCACAGACCCTGAGGACCTTGAGGTCCGGGAGTTTTCCTTGTTCCTCACGATAATGGCAAGAGCATAATACACATTCAAATAAATGAAGGAAGGAGTGTCAAGTGTTCGATTTTCTACATGCAGTTTGTAAAACCCAGCTCAATCAAAAAAGAACCATCTCCAAGAGATGAGAAGACACAGTAACTAAACTTCTTGGCTCTCGAAGGCCCCAAACCCCAACTTTGGCTCAATACATGAATCATCAGTGTAAAAAGAGGTTATGTCCTACAGACCCAATGATCTGGTTTGAGGTTAAATTCACTCCTGTGACCTGACTCTTCTAAGTAGTTTCAGGCATCTGGAACTAAGTAGACCAAGCCACACACAGTGACTTGGAGACACGGAAAAACTAGTGGTGGCGTGTGTTGTATTAAAGGCTGCTATATATAGCCTTTCTACTTGCATTACCAAATCAAGAAGAAAAAAAGAAAAAGACAAAACGTAGGATTCGAATTGAAGCCGCATTTCTGAGGCTGGGTGGTGACCACCAAAACATGAGACAGGGAGCTCTACACTTGTTCTCCCAATGATATAGTCCACTTCCTTTACCTGCTCAGGTCTCTGCCTCCAATACTGAGTAGATTGAAAGACTTACTCTTGATGCCTCGGTGGCTTTGAGGTATCTGTCAGTAAAATGGAATGGACAGTCGGCTCTGTAGGATGTTCTGGTGAAGGGATCAGTGTGCAGAACATCTTGGGAGGAAGAGTGGAGAAGGGGACAGAACTATGGATTCGTAGCCAAGCAGTCTTGGGAGCATACCGCAGATATGTCACATGTTGGCCTGATCACCTCGGGCAAGTCATCCAAGCTTGCTGACCATCAGATTCCTATCAGTAAAACTGCAAACATAGCAGAACACACTGAACATGCACATTGCAAGGATTAAATAAAATGCCCCTAACTAAGATGACACAGGTCAATCGACTCGAGTCCTGCTCTCTTCTCTGCTTTTCGTCCCCAGCCCTCCTGATCTCAATTCTTCTCTCTTCTCTCTGTTCCTTGTTTAACATTTCACCCTGTCCCGGTATCTAACACAGTGCTGACTGTCTTGTAGAGACTCACGTGATGAGCAATGAATCCAAATGCATCCTACCGAACACACTCAAAGTCAAGACCTTTTCTGGTCAACTCTCTCCTCTTGAAGCCTTGGCTCTGGTCAGCGATTCAGCCCAGCTCAGGGTTGAGAAGCTCCGGTCTGCATCAGGTGCTCGAGGAAACTTCGAGAGTGGCCGTGCCTGGGTCCCGGTTGTTGACGGTCTGGACAAAGGCTTAGGGGAAGAGAGAGATGTCCAAGCAGATCTTTTCAGTGTTTTGTACATGTGACCCTCCTTCCTCCCGCAGTGGGCATCCTTCCTAGCATCTCTCTCCGCACCAGCCACTACGTGGAATGAGGCGTCTCCTTCGGAACGCATAGCACCTCCCGCGAGTTGTCCACAGCCATCCCAGAGGACAAGTATTAGTGAATTTGTCTTAACATTTCCCCCACATACATGCACACACACACAGGAAGGTGACAGCTGCCCCGAGACATACTTCAGGTCATGCAGAACAGGTTGTGACCCTGGATGTGCCCCTCACCAGCCGTGTGGACTCGAACACTCAACCGGCCAAGGGTTCACTCCCCGGGGGCTGCAAAATGGATTTCTTGCAGGTATTGGGAGGAGTAAAAAGAAAAGCAAACGGTGATGGTTTCTTTCTTTCCTTGCATATTTTTGCACCTCGTAGCCACATACCAAGTGCCAAGAACCTGTTCCAGCTCATCCTCCCTCACCCTGTATTGTGCGAGCCCTGACTTGGAAAGACCCCCTGTGTGTGTAAACAGCACTGACAGGCTGTCTGCCCACCATCCCCAATGGGCGCCTGCCCCCCCCCCCCCGCACCAGAGTCCTTTCAGTTACCCACGCAGGGGGCTGTCCCTGCTGGAGGGGGCTTCCCTTTGGACTGGCCCGAGGATGGCTGGCCTGCCCCCCCCCCCCCAGGAGCTGCAATTCCGCCCCTGCTCCCCAGGCCTCCTCGCCTCCCATTCCCTTCCTCTGCCTCCCGACCAGACTCCGAGAACTGAGAACCTGAGAACTCCAGCTCAGGGTTTTCGCTGTATGTCACCCAGTATACCCAGACCTGGAGCTCCAGCAGATGTGGGTGTGGGAGTCTACCTCCACCACCTACTAACTACATGACTGGTTCTCTCTCTCTCTCTCTCATTCATTCTGCCCTGGACTCTGCTTGTTTCCCGTTCTATAAGTAAAGGTGCTGCTGTGAACATTTTTATGGCCCTATCTTAATAAAGGACAATGTGCTGTTTCTACAATGGGAGCACCTAGATGCCAACTCCCGCACAAAGCACGCAGGCCGCTGTACATGCGTCCCTGCCACTGGGGAGATAGGACTAGGGGAAGGGGGTTCCCCCCGGGGCAGGTCATGGAACAAACACAGTAGGACTTTGTCTTCTCAGGTCATGTCTCACAAACATCCTTGGCTCAGTTCTCTGCAGGGGGAGAGAAGGAAAGTGAGGCAACACCAGGGCCAGACATAGCCCCACACTCATGGCCCCACAGAGCCAGGGACTGAAGCTCAGCCATGACAACAAGCTTCCTAATGGTTCCTGCCCTGCTGCGCTCTCCTCACTGCTTCCTGAAGAAGCTGGGGCCAGGCATCCAAGCCAAACCCTGATTCCTCTGTGCATGTCCGCTGCCAGGCATCCAAGCCAAACCCTGATTCCTCTGTGCATGTCCCCACTTCCAAAGGGCCAGAGTCCCTCTGTTTTCTCAGCCTTCCGGAGAAAGTCTGGAATTTCCTCCCAGACCCTGAAATTGGGAAAGTCCCAGCTGTGTTTATCGTCCCTAAAAGGCAAAATCATCCCCATGAATAAGCCTGTCCTTTGAACCTGAAGGCAGATCACTGCTTTGGCCTTTTTCCAGCCCAACTTGTGGAGCTGCCCAGTGGCCAGAGGTGAGGCCACCCAGCCACACTGCCCCTCCTCCCAGCTGTCATTCAGGCTCCCCAGTCTCTTGGGGCTTCTCCCCACCCAGAGCGGGGGATGAAGCCATTGCAGGTACTCTGGTGGTCTGGATCCTTGTTAGAATGAGAGGGAGGCCAGAAGGACCTCAGTGCATGAGCACCACGTTCACAGCCTCGGGGGCCATGCTCCTGGGCGGGGGGCGGGTAGCTTCACAGAAGTAAGGTAAGATGCATAAAAGTGAGTGCAGAGCAGGTCTGAGGAGTGGGGGTTGACCGTGAACTTACACTTATTAGAGGCTGCAGCCTCGCCTTCCCCACAGTTCAGCTATTCTCCAGAGGGACGGCAAGCCACGTGGGAACCAAGCCACGTAGGAACCAGGCCAGTCGACACTCTCCACTTGGAGGCAGAAGATGTGGCCCGGCTCCGGGCTCTACCTCTCCCCAGCTGTGCGATCTTCATCAGTGCTTAAACGCTCTGGGCCTCCGTCTGTTCCCGTGTTATTTATTAATGATTAAACGATGAGGTTTAAAGGAGCAAATGCTTGCCCTATCCTGGCCTCTGTGCCTGGTGAGTGGGGTCCCGCTGGCGTCTCCCCTCCTGATGCTGGATGTGGACCCGCCCTCTATCCACCGCACTCTGCGGCCTTCCTTCATCTCCCCTGCCCCACCGTCAGCACATCTCATGTGGTTTTTCTGGGAAGTTTCCCTTCTCTTTTGTGAAATGCACAGCAAATAGGGGCTGTTCTGTCCCTTATAAGAGGAAGTCCTCCAGCCCCGGGGCCTTTCCCCAAGGCTCATGTGAGGACCTCTACCCAGCCACCCAGAGGGCCTTTGGCAAGGTTTTTCTTTCCCCAAGTCCCCTCCTAGGGGGACAACAAACAGCTCCCCCACCCTGACCTCCCAGAGTCCGCCCGGAGCCACAGCTCGGCAGATCAGAAGTGAGCCAAACCTCTCCTGGGGCTTCCCCATCACCCATTATCACCACCTTGGCTCTCCAAGAACACCCTGCCCTCAGCCCAATTGTCCCCACACTGCCTGGCCATTCGCCCTGGTGAGGCCCAGGTCGGCTGGCTCTACCCCAAGTGCCCTCACCAAGATGTGTGGGTCCTCAGTAAGCCTCACTGTCGGGGCATCAGCTCCATGAGCCCCATGCTGTGTTCATGGGTGACAGTCAGTCCGATAACTAGCCCGGGCGAGACCTGTGTCAGGCATGACACCCTAACCCACTGTTCCCCGAGACCAGGGCATCCAACAGAAGTGAATCTCTAGGAGGAAAGGACATTCACTTTTCAGCTGTCTTTTAATTTGTTTGATCCAATCAAGAAGAAAGCCTCAGCACTTACCAGCCTCCTCTCCCTTCTCCCTGCCCGTCTCTTTCTCTTCAACAAGAGTAAGCTCAGAGCTCTGAACATAAGCAGGCAACTGCATCCAGTTCCAATTGAAAAATGATGCTATTTTGATTGCATGTATAGCAAGTAATATTGGTTTCACATTTATAGCAGTTATAAAATGTTTCCTTTCAAAACACATTTAAGTAAAAAAAAAAAAAAATGAGTCATTTTAAAGAAAACCACTAGGTATGTCAGAGAACGGTGTTACAAAGACTTGTGAAAAATCACAAAACTGGCACCCTAACAAGGAGAATTCTAGACCCTTGGGACCCACTGGTGGATGAGGTGCTTGGATCCGAGTTTGATCATGTGCACACAAATTTCAGCTGCAACGGTATCATGTACCCCTAGGATGAATGCCATCTTTTTTCTTCTATTCATTCATGTCGGGATGTTAAAAAAAAAACACCCCCAAAATCAAAGACTAAGACCGAATTTTTCTGAACAGGGGCTCTCGTCTAGCACCAAGCCTGGGCTCTGGGAGGTGAAGCTGGGGAGAGGGAGATGGGGTGGGCAGGCCAAATCTCCAGAGTTACAAGTGGGCTGGTGAGGTCTGGGTTCACCGGGCAGGTGGGACCAGCACTAGCTGGAGGCAGGCCAAGGCGCACAAGGGCCTCTGAGTTACCGTAGCAAAGTCTCTTCAGGCGCACATGTGACATGTCTGAATCAGGATGATGGGCCCAGACAGGTCTGCACAGGGTCAGGTGGCTAGAGAGTGAGGTCATAGACTGTCCGCTATCAAGATAGTGCCACGGGAAGACCACACAAACAGGAGTCAGAAACCCTAGATTCTAATTTCAGTTCTGATTTCAGCTGATTGCATGACCTTGGTCAAGTTGCTTTACATCCCCAGACCAGTTTTTCCATCTTCCAAGAGAATTAGAGGTGAACTTCACCAAGGCAGGCAGTACCTCTGTCTAATGAGTCGATATGGACCCAGTATCTAGCCCATGGGATGTTCTGATTATTTTTACGAATTAAGATGTAAAGCTTCCAATGGAAATATCCCATCTCTTCTAATTTCCTTGGAAATGGTAGGCCTGCTGGTAACTGTCATTCCCTCTACAGCACTTTTCTGCAATGAGGATGAATCCATGGCAGGGCAGCAATGAAGAAGTTGAGGAGCTCAGTGGCTCTCTCTGGATTCCAAGACACTTAAAATGTAGCAAGTACATGGATCTCAGTTTCCGGGGCCAGCAAGACACCTGTGAGCAGGGCTGGTCCTACCAGTTCCAGCCTTCAGTTTGCCCTGGAGTGGAAAGAGCAGAATGATCCTCGACTGAAACCCTGGGCATGGAGCAGAGAGAGAGAAATTCTGGCTAGCAAGTGGGAAAGGTCAAATAGCTTGTTATTTTCCTCTTGAAAACTGTCCAAGGACCCATGTTGCAGCAAAAAGCCACAGGAAAGCGTGTGGACTTTTCCAGTTACAATGATCAACAGCTGCTCTTTCTTTTTGCCACATCTGTAGGCTTGAAAGTGACCCTTTTGTGCTCCAGAAAATCATAGACACATTCCTTCCTTCTGAGCTCCAGACACCCTCAAGGGTGGACCAAGTTGGCTGCATTTTGCAAGCTGCTTTGGAGCAAGGAAGATAAATAAGTTTCTCTCTTTGGAATTTCCCTTGTGTTCATTCAGTAGAACATTACTAAGCACTGTCTTGGTCCAGGCATTATCTATGTCTTAGGGAACCAGGAGCCCCTAGATAAATGGGGCGGGGAGAGGCAAGACCAATAGAATAGATAAACGCTTGTTCAGGGTAAACATCGATGCTGTAGAAATGTAGAATAAGGGCATCTTTTCTAGCCTTGGCTTCCAGGAGGAAAGGGCCTCTGAGCCGGGTTTTACAGGATGAGTAGAAGTTGGCTGGTGAAGAAGGGTAAGATCCTCCAGAAAAAGGAAACGGCTTGTGCAAAGACCCAGAAGTGTGATCTTGGTGGAGGGGTTTGGGGAAGTACCTGCAAACCAATATGGCCTTTCTGGAGCCAGGGTGTCTGAAGCCTGAAAGGATAGTTGAAGCTAGAGAGAGAGGAAGGGACTGAGCCATGACCAAGTTCTGGATAGGCATGTTGAGTAGCTTGGACTTCATCCTGAAGGCACAGGGGGACCATCGAGGGATTCTCAGCATGGAAGAGACCCAGTTGGATTGGCATCTCAGTCTTTCGACATTGGGATGGAGGATGAGAGCCCAGCCGGGAGCCTTGCTGTACCAAGGAAAAGCATTTTAAGAACCCAAAGAAGAGGATGGCAAGGAGGGGACTGGACAGGGACGATTTTGTAGCTAGAAGAGCCCAGGACAACTGACAGTTTTCTATTCAATCTGCTGAGCCAAAAATCAACTCCTTGAAGTCCTTGCCATGCTCTACCAATCCCAAGACCCCCAAAGAGCTAATAATGTCTTTCGCAGAATAGATCTCTGATAGAGCTTTGTTAAAGGATGTGGGGATGAATGAATGAGTGAGTGCGTGAGTGAATGAGTGCATGCAATCTTCCTCTAAGAGCCAATCAACACTGCCAATCAACACCGCCTATCCGCTCCTGGCTTAGCTTCCCTATAGGGAGAGTGGAGGTCCTGAACAGGTGAGGGTGAAAGGAAGCCCCAGTCTGCTCCAACACAAAGCCTCTCCCTCTCTCCGAGAGGCGCAGCTGGAGTCAGCAGAGAGAGAGAGAGACCTCTGGGCAGGAAGTCCCAGTCTGGCCCGTAGGCCTGGAGGGCTCCCTGGGGACAGAGCTGGGGATTTCTGCTCAGGGCTGGGGGCCTGGGCAAGCTCGGGCCGTGGAACATGCCCTGAATGTGCGGCCCACTTCAACTACTTAACCACTGACCCTCGGTGAGGGTGACTTCACCAGCTTGCTGTGAGGATCTGAGGAGGCAAGGCTGCAGAAGATGCTCATGACAGATGAGCTTTATTACTATGAATTTGTGTGTGAGAGCAAGAGAGCAGAAAAGCCCCAGATTCGGAGCTTTAGTTCTGTTGGGTTTGAGATACATGGCCTTGTCTGAGGTGCTTAACTTCTCTGAACCTTGAGTTCTCACCTGGCAAAGGGGAACATAGAGTGTCTATCACCCCAGGCCAGTGTGGAGCTGGGAAATGAGAGACGATATGCAAACCGTTTTGACCAGCTGTAAGGTGCACTGTACTTCCGCCATAGTAATGGGAGAGGCAACCTTGAGGATGGCTTTTCTTTGGGAACGGATCATCTGCTGGCTTTGGATCATTCCCCACTCTATGACATGGGTGGGTGGCTCTGCAGTTTGGGGACAGGCATGTGAATGACCAACGGTTAGCATGTCCATGCCTCAGTCTCCGTCACCAGTGCTTCAGATGGCCGAACCCATGTGGGTAAAGAACTCTGTGGTCAGCATGTGACCCAGCGATATGACCCCCTCCAGGCATCTTCTTCAAGTTTAAAAGCATCAAGTAAGTGACTATGAGGGATTTATCCAGAATCCATTTTGCAACTCACTTACCAGAGGCCCCTGATGCTCCAAGAACCTTATAGGAGAGGAAAGACTCCTTCCCAGGAAAGGAATCAGAGACCTAGGTGGCAGCCCAAATTAGTAGTCATTAATTTGCTGTGTGACTTTGAGTAAGTCACTGCTTCCTTAGGCTTTAGGATCCTCAGTGGGCAAGACCTGACGTGGGTGCTAAAGGTGCCCTTCGGCGCCTTTCTATTCTCACCCCAGAGCTGCAAGGCTCACATCAAACAGCCCTCCTACTTGTGGCTGCACCCACCAGAGGCAGGGTGGCCTCTTAAGATTAGAGGGTGTTAGCAACTCTGAGCTCTGGTTGGCTTGGAGAAAAAAGTCTAGAGTCAGATCTGCCTCTTGATTTCCCCACGGGTCTGGCTAAGAAGCCAGCAGGCCCCGGCCAGGTGCGAATCCTGTTTGTTTTGCCAGATGCAAATAACGGAAGAGAGAGGGGTTTTTATGACTTTCTTTTTCTTAGAAGGCTTACAAACTCATAGCGCTCCTGGAAGAACTTATGTCATCCTTCAAAACGGGATGTCTAATGTAATGGAAACTGCCCATTAGGATGATAAGTCCCAAGGAGACAAAAATGAAATGAGAGAGAAAGAGAAATGGAGAACTAGTAAAAACCACTGGAAGAAAAACTGAGCAGTAGAAGTAGATGACTAGAAAGGGAACCAGGATCTTGATCTTTGGCCCAAAGTGAGGAAGAGAAGAAGGATGACATTGCAAAACACATCCGAGAAACAGGAATGAGGAGGATGTGGTTTAGGCTGAGATGGGAGAGCAGAGCCTACCATAGACCACACTGGGGTTCTAAGCTGGGTGTCCAGACCCACTTCTCACCAGGATGCCCAGCAAAGCAGCGTTGGAGGGTCCAAACCAGAGCAGAAAGCAGATGCAGAAGACCTGTTTCCTTCCAACCTTGCTCCGGTACCTTCTTGCATTTGACCTTGGGCAGGTCATTTGACCTCTCTCTGTGATGGCATCATTGTGCCTGACCTGTTCATCCTGTAGGGTTGCTATGGGTATGAGGTGGAATGATGCTAATTCTGACCTGCGGGCACGAAGCCAAATAGCCCATCCAATGGGGAATTTCCAGAACTGAGATACTTCCTTCCTCCACAGCTGCCCTTGAAGTAAAGAAGAGATGGAACAAAGAGACCTCAGCATTACACAGAGATTCAGAATTTTATCATTTCCTTTCTACAGTTGAGGGCCCAATTAGCTAACCGCTCAGCCAAGGTATTACATTGAGTCAGTGGGAAGCGTTTGTTGGGGCGATGCCCAGGGCAGCTCAGACCCAGTCAAAATACAGTCAAAACATACAAGCCAGATTTTTTCTCATTTTAACTCCCTTATTAGCTGAGGTCTAACCACTCCCAGGCTCTCCATTCAAGTGTTCAGTGAACGTGTGCCTAGTACAGAGCTCCTGTCTAGCACGGGCTAGGCATTTAATTACTGCTTGTTAATTAAATGAATAAATGAATGGTGAATGGATGAATGAATGCTAGGCACTCTCCTATGTGCTGGGATAAAGTCAGAGATTAGATGGATCCTGCCTATCCTCGCTTACAGCATGGTGCAGAAGATAAGCATATAAAGAACCTTTAAAATACAAGGTGCATCCAGTGTCATAGAAAGAAAAGTGTAATGTTGTAAGGGATCACAAAGGATTGCGTATCAAAAGGAGTCTGGAAAGACTTCTGGGAGAAAGCCCAGCAACCATTCCAGGCAGAGGAAACCATGTGTGCCAGGCCTGGATTCTGGGAGAATGGGCCATCAGGTGTTACCACAGCCTAGAGAAACTGAAAGAAGTGATTCGTGAGATGTGATCTGGAAGGTATGCTGCAGTCAGGCCATAGGAAGGAGTTGGACTCTATCAAGTCAATACCAGAGAGCTGCTGAAACTCTCTTGGCAGACCAGATTGATGGCTTGGGATAGATCGATTTGCTATCAGCACAAAGGATGGACCAGATGGTAGAGCTTCTATTTGGCAGGAAATCATATTTGTTTTAATAGGATTTAAACAAAGGCGGGTCCTTTGAGCCAAGGAAGAGGAAACGCTTGCCAAAGATGCCTCCGAAACGCAATGGACAGGTCTTGGAGGCTAAATGGATGTGACAGGAGGTGAGGAGGGAAGTCTAAAGCTCTGCTTTCAAGCTTGGCCATCTCTGTGAGCAGGCAGGTGAAGTCTTGGTGGGTGAGACTGGTGTGGGAGCAGCATGAGACCAGGAGCTTGGGGTCAGGATGTATCTGCTCTCCTCACACTGACCGTGGTGCCTGGCAGCAGAAGCATGGAGATAGCATCAAGGCATGATTTGGGGAACTTTAAAACCCCTCCTCAAAAGTTCTCCATAGACCTGGGGCACCTGGGTGGCTCAGTCGGTTAAGCGACTGCCTTCAGCTCGGGTCATGATCCCAGGGTCCTGGGGTCGAGCCCCACATCGGGCTCCTTGCTCAGCGGGGCACCTGCTTCTCCCTCTCCCACTCCCCCTGCTTGTGTTCTCTCTCTTGCTGTGTCTCTCTCTGTCAAATAAATAAATAAAAATCTTTAAAAAAAATTCTCCATAGACTCAAAAAAGGGAGAGAGAGAGAGGCAAACCAAGAAACAGACCCTTAACTGTGGTGACCACAAGGGAGGTGGGTGGGTGGATGGGGGAAACAGGTGATGGGGATTAAGGAGGGCACGTGTCGTGATGAGCATGGGGTGATGTATGGAACTGTTGAATCACTACATTGTGCACCTGAAACTAATATCACACTGTAGGGTAACTAACTGGAATTTCAATAAAAACTTAAAAAATAATTCTCCATAGACTCTCTGCCCAAAGCCACCCCGAAGGAATAAACTAAGGGAGAATAATGTGTCTCATATGCAAGCACAACCCCAACACAGTCCTGTACCCCATCTTCCAACCAAACTGATTCTGCGAAGTCCTCTTGGGTACAGAGGTCGCATCTACCACAGGGGTTTAATGCATCTTGGTTGAAAGAAGGAAAGGAAGGAAGAGAGGGAGGGAAAGGGGAGATACCAAGAAGGAAGGATGTCCTCGTTGGAAGTGGGCGACACCCAGGGGTAAATGCCCAGTAGGTTGATAGAAATACTAGTCTAGAGCTTGCCTGCAGTGTTTTGTTGGACAATGAGAGTTTAAATGTGGGAGTCCAGAGGAGAGTCTAGACCCGGGGTAGCACATTCAACTACCACGGGGGCCGGGTAGAGAAGATACGTGAGTGGAAAGAGCTCAGCAACAGGTAACAGAACAGCTGTTGGGGGGTGGGTCATCTCTGGTGAAGCCAGGAGCTGATGCTCCATCCAAAGGGACAGCTGCCGCCCCGCCCTCATGGGTTGCTGCCACGTGGGAATGCAGGCTCAGTGTTGCCAGATCCAATTCTACCAAGACGAACCAGACGTCAAAAATTTTAAGTGAGAAACCACCCAATTTTACACGTTAGCAATCAATTGTCTTCTTTTTAATCACTGTGCAAACAGAACCAAGCTATGGGCCACCAGTTTGCAAACCATCGTGAAGAGTGGGAATAGAAGCATGAGCCCTTAGCAAAGAGCAATACCCGGGTATGCAGGGGGCAGAGAAACCAGGGAGCACAGTGTCCAAGGAAGCAGCGGGGAGTAACACGAAAAGAGAACAGAGCCTCAGACACAACGGTGGGCAACATTTCCTGGAAGAGTGGGCTGCAGGTGGCGGTAACACGGCAGTGATCCCCCAGGATCAGAGTTGTGAAGACTCCTCTGCAGGAAGCAATAAGAAGGTCCCTGATGAGACCATAAGGAGTTCAGCTGAGCGATGGATGTAGAAAGTACATGGCAATAGCTTGAGGAATTAATTGTAGGTGAGAATATAGAGACCACAAATAGAGATCAGTTATTCAAGAATTTTTCCCAGGTTGGGGCGCCTGGGTGGCTCAGTGGGTTAAGCATCTGCCTTTGGCTCAGGTCATGATCCCAGGGTCCTGGGGTGGGGGGGCTTCTTGCTCAGCGGGGAGCCTGCTTCTCTCTCTGTCTCTCTCCCCCACCCCCGGCTTGTGCTCTCTCTCTCTCTCTCTCTCAAATAAATAATTTTTTTAAAGAATTTTTTCCAGGAAAAGAAGGAAAGAAAGAGAGAACAGCATTGCTTGACGGAGGGCAGGGTTAAGGGAAATACATTATTTTGAACAATGAAGACCTGAGCATGTCGGTTGGGGAAAGGGAAATGAAGAGTAGAAACAGAGAGCAAGGAATCGCATGGAGCTCATGGAAGGGCCAGGTTCTGGAAAAGTCTGCAGGAGTTCAAGGATGTAGATGGATCAGTGCCCTTCAACAAGAGGGACAAGCTCTTCTTCTACAGCGAGAGAGAAGAGAGGTGATAACACGAGAATGGTTGGTATGGGCACAGGGGTGCGCATGGAGGGAATTCTAACCGCTGCACAGTCTCTGCTTCCCCAAGGGTTATTTTGTGTCCTGAGCCTGGAGCCTGAGATGCCAGGGCCCAGTGAGGGGTGCTGTGCCTCTGTGGGGTTCGGGGGACGGAGAGAACAAGGCATGTGTGATGGACGGTGTGGCTCGCGTGCTCATCCAGGAAGGCGAGACTCCAGCCAGCCTGATGGCCCTAAGCGTCAAGAATCAGGGGGCCGTCGGATGTCCTGCATTGGGGCACTGGCCCAGGGGGAGACAGGAACCCCACAGAAATGAGAGATTAGCAAGCCGGGCAGGAAAGGAAGCCAGGTAGGGGCGGAGGGCCTTGGAGGAGCTGACACAGGGCCTGCGGAGTTGCTGAAGGGGAAGGAAGTAGAAGCCTGTGGTCAAAGAAATGGATTACTAAGATGAACTCCATGAAATGCAGAAGTTCAGGGAGATGACAAAGTCTAGAGAGTGGCCACGGGGCAGAGGCTGAAATGACGTGGTGATGAATTCACTCGAGGAGGGACCCAGCACTTGGTGGAGGACTTCCCTATTAGTTCCTCTACACCCCCTGATCTTTACCTTCCCTTGACACACCAACTCCCTACCAAGGCTTCCGTGGACATGGTGGACAGAGGTGAGCTTTAGGGGGAAGGGAGAGGACAATAAGCAGAAGGAAAGGACTAGAAGGGCATGTGGAAGACTGGCCTTGGAGTTAGAACACCTGGGTTTCAGTCTTAGCCCTGCTGCTTCCCAGCTCCCTCGTCCCTGAGCAAGCCCACCTCTGAGCCTCAATGTCCACATCTGTAAAATGGGGGTGATAATACTGGCCTCATCTACACTGCAATGCTCTTATTAGCATCACAGCATTTAATGAATCATAAAACACATGCAAGGAATTACAATCACGGGTGCCTCATGGCCCACAATTTTGAAATCTTTCCTCGTTAACTACACAGAAGTTCTAGAAGGCATTCGGTAAATAGTTAAGACTAATGGGAATCATTGTCATGAAATCAGAATTGTGTCATGGCAAAGCGTGTCATAGTTTGGGGATGTAAGTACATCCTAACTCTATCGAGAGCTTGTGAGATGCTGGAACAGTGAACGATCTACAGCAAAGAAATGTGTATGTGTGTGTAGCCAACATAGTCCTTTTTGTCATCTTGGGGTGCAAATCGTTCTCAGTTCCTTTATTATGTTCAGTTAATCACCAGAACCCCAAGTTGTCCTGCTTAGGTGGAAATCTCACAGTCTGGGCTTAAGCACCCCCTTCCAACTTTGTCATAGTTCCCAAGAACCCTGGGGACCTGTTCACTCCAGCTGCCAAGTCCTGCTGCTAAATTTCAAGCATAGTGGCCAGGGCTCTTGGCTGCCATTGCTTCTGGCACTGCCCGTGACTGTGGATTACTGTCCCCACACCACCCAGTCTGTCCCTCTTCCTTGCTCTCACTATGCCCCCTCCAGTCTTGGCCACGGTGCCACGCTGGAGCTCCCAAAGCTGGGGTGCTGGCAGATTTGTCCATGCCCTTAAAGCATGATGACCACCTCAAAAGGGAGAGCGTCTAATCACTTTGGACTCAAAAGAAGGGGCCTTGGTTCCTCTCCCCTTAGGAGGCCTTTGGTCCTTAAGCAAATGTATCCATTTTTTTCCCCATGTCCAGTTCTACAGAGCAAGGGGTGTTAGGAGGGGCAGTCTTTCCCTTTGGCTGCCAAACTTTCTTTCCCCCACTTCCTCCAGGACAATGAGTGACTATCTACAATGCAATGAGTGCCAACTTCTCCAGCCTCAGTAAGATTTCTCTAAACAAAGAAGTGAAAAAAGTAGCTGGCAGTCTCTCTGGAAAAAGTTAAGCTCTGTGTCCCCAGGCACTTCCCACAGCACACATAGGGATCCACAAAGCTCATCTGCACCAAAATGCAGACTGGGAATGCACCAAAATCCCGGGCAACTTTCTTTTCCCCAGTTTAAATTAAGCCAGGCAGGGATTTTCAGGGAGGAATCTCAATGGCACCCGCAGCTCTGATTTTCCCCAAATTCATTCATTCATCCCATAGGTGGTGATGCACCCAATGCTAGGGACTAATGCTGGGGACGCAGGAGTGAACACACAAGCTAGGGTCCCTGCCCGTAACTGTGTGTGGCCCCTGCTTGCTTGCTTTGCCCACCCCATTACCAATAGCTCCCAGGAGAGCAATGTGCCTGCAAAGTTTCTCTCGTTCCCTTGGCTCCATTTTTGAGCAATATATAAGTTGCAAAGTTGAATGATTGGGTAACGCTTTGTTTTAAATCCTTGCATTTGAGTCGGGAAAAAAAAATGTGTGTGCTTTGCGAAACTGTCCCCCTCAACTTCTTCCCTCCCCTAGGCAGATACCATCTGCCTGGTCATTCAGACTCTTCTCGGGCTCTGATTTACAGTAAATGCAGAAGAAGCTTGTGAATGGAGCCAAAGCTTTGCAACCTGGGGCCACAACAGTGTGCCAGACGAAACCATTAACCAAGAAGGAGCTTTTTGTGGCAAGGGAAGTTTCCTTTTTCAGGATGCGGCATTTTGCAACCAAAAGAGAGAAGCCGTTCGTCCCCAAAGAAGGATCCATGTGGCCCCTGAAAATCACTCTTGGCTAGTGCCTCTTCACTGTCCCCCCCAACCCTGCCACTACCTCTTGCCCAAATAGAAGCCGTGGGGAACTCGGGAAACCAACAGTCTTGTTTCTCTACTCATTTCCCTGTCTGATACTAAACCGTCCTGCAGTTCAGGTATCTGGGGAAATGACTGGAGATTCCTGGACCAGTTATAGGTTCAAACGGTATTTATGGAGAACCTACTGCATGAAAGACACGGCTTTGGGGGCTGGGATCCGGCACAGGCAAGAGCCCCAAGGTGGGATGGGGCACAGAGGGCTCTGGAAGCAGAGGGGGAGGCTGAGAGAGCCACACACGGTTTGAGGGTGGACAGGGGCCTGTGGGAACATGAGCTTCCAGCGAGAGCCGGCTGTGTGACAAGCCAAGGCCCCAACTTGATTCTGTGGCTGCTAATCCCTAACAGGTTTTTGTCAGCCTCCCAAAGCTCTCCCTCTAACCAGGCAGACAGGAGAACAGGGATGAGAAAGAGCTTAGGAAATCGAAACCTCACTGCATTATAATATGCATGCCCAAGGGACTTTCACAGCCAGACATGAAGGTGGAGGTGTGAGCACCTGCTGCCAGGCCGGGCATGGGCACCCTAGGCTGCCTGCCCACTGTAGTTGGCCCGGGTCCTCAGAGTGACACAGCTCTTTACACGGTGCTTACAAAGCACCCTTGGCTTATTATTTCATGCAAGTCTCATGACAACCTTGAAAACAGCTGTCTTACTAATCACACTTTACAAAAGAGGCCCAGAGAGGTCAAATGACTTGTGCAAGGCCACACAGCCAGACAGAGGCAGAGCCAGGCCTCTGGCCCTGGTGTTCTGACACCACCTGGGGCTCTTTCCACGAGTCCAGGGGGCCTCTTCTTCCTCTCCCTCCTCCCGCTCTTTCTCTTCTTGTTTCTTTACTCTTTTCTACCTGTGCCTTATTCTGTTAGGGCCACCCAGCCTGGCCAGCACAGCCCCTGCTTTGCGTAGCCTACACTTCAGCCCAGGGTTGCCCAAACACAGGCTGGGAGGGGTGGGAGGGACAGCTTGGAAAAAAAATACACAGCCTTACATCGTAAAATTCCGGATTGTGATTCGGCAGGTCTGGGGTGAAGGCCAGAGCTCTCTATCTTTGATGGGTTCCGTGGTACTTAATTACTTAGAGGTCCTGGATACTATTGCTAATCTGATGGAAGCTATGCTTTCTCTCTCTCTCCAGAGAAATACACCATCACATAAATGTGGAAGACAATTCCAGATGGTTCTTGAAGCCTAGCCAAGAGCCCCAGATAAGAACTGTGGTCTGGACAGGGTGAACTGCTCACTGTTCCCCACACCTGACCAGAATTTCCCGCGCTTGGCCCTTTTAAGGTTGTTCTAGTGGGACGCTGGCCCAGTATCATCAGCATCACCTGGGAGCTGTTTGGAAACGCAGGATCTCGGTCCCACCCGAGACCAGAGATCAGAATCGGTACTCAAACAAAATCCCAGGGGGATGTGCAAGGGCTTTAAATTTGCAGTGGCTGCAAGCTGGCTCCAAAATGCGCCCCTCCCCCACCGAACAATCCCCCAAGCTTCAGAACCTGCAACCCGCGTGCCCATCTTAAAGGCACCACCACCATGTAGCCCTCCCAGAGCTCGTAGCGGGGACTCACAGCCCTGCATCTATCCAGTCTGCAATTGTTGTTTGTCTCTAGACTCTCCCTTAAAGCAAGGATTCAGTAAAGGCTGTAAAATGTTTCTCTGTTTCTACCCACCTGCTTTTCATGACCTCTGTGTCCCTAAGGTCCATCCCTCAGGTCAGCACCTTCACAAGGACACTGCAAGTGTGCTTACCTGCCCCCAACCCCCGACACTGCTCAGGCCACCTTGGGCAATGAGATCCCCAAGTGAGGAAAGTGACTTCTTCCCTGCTCTGCTACCCTTGGTTATAGTCTCTCAGAGGGGTTGCGGCATCTCACACTGAAATTATCCCAACAGTTTACTTACACTCACCCCCTCGCCCACGGCAGCCCCTCACTGCAGGGCTCAGGTGCTGTTCCATGAGGGCTGGCGCAGAGGGGAGTCTAAGTGACAAGCCCCTGACTTGGCTGGGACACCACTCTCTCCCCCAAACCAACCTAGGCCACAGCAGGTGAATCTTTCCTTTCTCTTCCAAAGGCTATCTCCACCTTCCCAACCACCCTCCACCACCATGCACCCCTTCTTGTCCCCCAGGTAGTATCCTTGACTCCTGCATGCAAATAAACCTGGGACAGATCCATCCCAGGACACAGGAAATTCCTACATGCTGGAAGCTTGGGGTGAACTAAACTCAGCCCCACTTCCCATGGATACTTAATCATCTCTTCTGGAAAAAAAGCTTCATGTCTGGTTGGCTTACCCTAGTCCCCCTCCTGGTGCTAACTGCACGAGTGTTGTGCTAGGGAGACAGTACAGGCTATGAACAAGGGTGCTGCACCGAGAGCCCAGAAATGGACACACACTCTGCCATCAGCCTTCCATGCCATCCCAGGCCTACCACTGCCTCTTTCTTGGCCTCGCTTTCCTCATCAAGGAAACAGGGAGATGATCTCTAAGGTCCTGTGCTCATCTGACATTCTGCACAAGAATAAAGAACAGGTTTCTAGTCCTTGAAAGGACAGGAGTCACAGAGTTGGGGGCCCAGGAAAATCAGCTCTGGTCTCCCTAGAGCTAAGAGCTAACCTGGAAGGAGGCCTGGAGGAGGTGTCTAGGAAGGACCTGACCAGTACAGAACCCACTGTGGGTCTCACTCAAAGGCCTGAGTGGCAGAGTGGGGGCAAGGGGTACAGCAGGCACAGGCAAGGGGGCACCGTGCTAAATGGGGAGGGGGGAACAAGGGATCTGCCGAAGAGAGCCGAGGCAGGGGGCTAGGTGTTGGTTTCTGATATTTCTAGAAAGCTCAGTCTTAGTTCCTCTTTCCATCACCTCTGACAGTGAGTGGGAGTCTGGGGTGATGACAAAGGTCCACGTGGAGGATGCCTGTGGGGAGCCAGCCCGCTGGAAGGAAGGAAAAGAGATTATTCACCAAGAAGAACTTTTCCATTCCTCATCTCTGACTGGATGGGCAGGGGCCCCAGGGGGGTTGTATATTTCAGGGACCTGCCAAACCTTGACCCTGCCTCCCTCAATGTCCTTCTTTGGGCCTTTCCCTGGTATGCTCCTGAGCAGGGACCCAACCCAGATCTTGTGCTGGGATGTTCCCAGCACAGCCCCACATGAGATGGCCCTGGCCCCAGGCCCAGCATCTGGAATGCGGGCTCCAGCCAAACTCATTATTTTCCACGGGATCCGGGAACTTCCAAAGCTGCCTCAGAGTGGGAATTTCCACGTGTTTCTCCGCCTCCGTGACTGACCTCCTGGCTGAGGCGAGCATCTCTGCTTGACCTTGGAGGAGGGAGGGAGATGGTTATCAAGAGACTTTCTCTTCTGATTGGGTCTGTTTACTGTCTCACACTTGCAGAGACCAAGGCACTTTCCAAAACTGATGACCCTTCCTGGAAGTAGAGACTTAGCCTCAAAGAGTCAGAGGTCCATCTAAATACTCCGAAAAGCCAAGAAGATTTCCTGTGTGACCCTGTGTCTGTTGCCCACCCCCCACCCCCCGCCTCCAGAATACGGTTTTCTTGCCTAAAGGAGAAGATGTGGGAGCACGCCATCTCTCCAGATTTTTTGGCTCCAGGGCCCTAAGTCTGACCATGACATGGCTGAACCAGGATCTCAGCATCCTTAACCTGTTAACCCGGACAGAAGCCAAAGAATGGGTGGGTTCCCCTGGGAAACGGGATACCATCCTCCCAGCCCATGGCAGAGGACACTCTTAGAGACTAGGGAAGGGTTTCCATTAATATGAGGGAAGTTAAGGTGAGGTGGTCTGGGAATACCTGGGTGAAACTGCACAGTCTACATTCCAAAAAATGAATAAAACATCTTTATTCGTCGAAGAAGAATGGATTGAGCATTGGCAGAGCACTGAGCCCAATTTTGACAGGGGGCTTTCCATGAGGGCGGGGGGATTAGAGGACTTAGCAAGATTCAGGCAGAATGAAAATAAGGCCCCGGGAGAGGTAGAAGCAGAACAGCACACGTGTTCACTTGTTCTCTCTTCATTCTGAGTTTTTGGAATTATACCCAAGAGTCTAGAGTGGTCTCTCTGCAGAGTCTCTGCTCTCAGATTCTCTAGGAAACCAACATCCATCATGAGACATAAGCCTAGCACCTGGGAGTAAGGATTCTGGAGTCAGAGTGTCCTGGGTGGGGAGCTCAGCTCCACCTGCTATTTATTACCTGCGAGATCCTGGACAAGTCATTCACCTCCAGTTTCCACCCAAGGAAGCTGGGTGGTTTGGGGAACTGAGACAATGCTGGGAAGCACCTCAGCACAGGGCCTGGCTGCTGGGAGGCACTCCAAACCAGCGGTTCTCCCTTTTCCCTGCCATTACTGACCACCGACTGTGGACCAGACACGGTCCCGTGCTCAGCAGGACCCATTTCTTATTACAAATGTAGTGATTGGCAAGTATTCTTCTGGGAAGCTCCATGCATTTTATAAGAGTTGTCTCCACGATCCATTAAGAAAGAAGAGTCACTAGATCCTTCCATGCCCACCGGGCAAAAGCAAGCTCAGAAGCACAAAGCCGTGGAATGAGGGATTTGAGACCCGAATCCTAGGTTCCGGCTTGGCTCAGCCACTAACAGGCCTCAAGGAATCCTATCATATTTGCAAAAGAAGGGAATTTGCTGAAATCAGTGTGAAGGTCTTTAAGGTTTTATGACGGTGATTCTGGGGTTTCTGAGGATATCTAAGGCAGAGCCCCAGCACTAAGGCAGGCTTCTGAATCCTTCCTTAATACTGTTCTACTCACTCAGGCTCCCTGGGAATCCAGAAAGGACGTAGGATACCAGCCCCCGCAGCAGGGAATGCTCTTGCTTCCTGGGGCTGCCTGCTCTGCTAACCACAGAGTCCAAATCCCATAGTGACTTAACCACAAGGAATGTTTCTCCATTCACCTTTAGATGCCTGCTAGTTTGGCAGATGTGGAGGACAGAGAGCACCCAGGTATGTTACCGAGGGCCAGTTGGAGGATGCATCACAATGGTGATGTCCAGACAGTGGGGTCTGCACTGGGAACCTTGGCAGGTTACTTAACCCCTCTGTGCCTCAGTTGTCTGATCGGTAAAAATGGGAATTAACAATACGTACTGGGTGGGGCTGGAGAATTGAAAGCCCTAGCATTTGTAAAGGGGTTAGGATATTCGCAGCCCAGAGTAAGCACTGTATGAGTATGACATGGAAATTTCTTTGTAGCACTATATGATCTATCTGGCTTCCTCCAAGTCTTAAACCCACTGATTCTTAGAACTCAGTTCTATGGTTACAAAATCCTATAGTTCTGCTAAGCTTTGATTGTGCCTCCATCCCAGATTTTAAGAAGCAAATTGATTTGGTACACTGCTGGGGAGCCCGCCAAGACATCAGGACCCCTTCCTGGCTTGAACACCTCATGGGCTGTTGCCTAGGGGTAGGCTGGGGGGGAGCTTGAGATGCTGTCATCTCTCGTGAACTCTGTTTCCTTGCTTCCTCTTTTCCTGCAGAGTTTTCACTTCAGAGAGAAAGTGGAATTCCTCAGAATAATCTGCTTTGTCCACATCTGTGGTCTCTCTGGACATCACTGCACACTGCCCCCCTCCACATCTGTTGGTCTTAGCAGCAAATGGAAAAAGTACCCAGTCCAGAGTCACTGCTTCCCTCCTACTTCCTGGAAACCTCCCGGAGCACCACACTTGCTCAGCACATTTTTGATTCCACTTCGTCACTCATTGAGAATGATGCTGCCCTGGGCCAAACTTTCTCTCTTAGCTCCACCCTCGTAGCCCTCAATAAAAGGCGGAAAGAGCAGCCCAAGGAGCCAGAGGAGCAGAGAGGCTGAGACCAACACAGAAACCTCCAGCTCTCACGCCCAGTCTCCCTGCTCCCCGCTGACATGAAGGTCTCCGCAGTGCTTCTGTGCCTGCTGCTCACAGCCGCCACCTTCAGCCCCCAGGTGCTCGCCCAGCCAGGTAAGTCCCTCTCTCTTTCCCTTCGAAGCCCATCACCACATCTCTGGGTTCTCACGGGCCACCAGGGCAGGAGGATGACCCACACTCTCCTGTTTGTGACTGCTTTCCAAGATCAGGAGAGTCAGAGAAGGACAAGGAGTGAAACTGATCACACGGTTGCTCCCGAGAATTCCAGCTGTGGACCCCAAATCCAGTCCTTCCAGGACTCCAGCTCTACAGTCATCCCCTCAGTACAGTTACTGCCTCTGCTCCTTGTAGCAGTGTTTGGGGGGACTGGGGTGATCCAAAAGAGGGGGCCTCTGGCGGAGGGTGTGCAGGGCATTTCCAGATGTGGTGGAAGGGAAAGGAGGAGATCCAGGATCTGGACGGTACTTCATTCAAGTCCAGCATCCAGAGACAGGGCTCCGCAGAGGCAGTGGGTTATCAGGGAAACTCACAACTTGGAGCCTAGAGGGGGACCCTGAGCTGATCTTCCCTGACCCTGAATATTTGGATTATTCATTCCTCCCAGGATTAATGATTAAGGACACTCCCAGGAATTATCTAGTTTTAACGGCTTCCCCCTTCCCTCCATTCATTATCAATGCTATGCACCCATTATAAAGCAGAGGAAACTGAGTTAGTATGGCATTCTAGCTCTGAAGCATAGGCAGAAATATTGGGATTTATGGGTCCTGCCTCTACTCCTGACTTCTCTTTGCCTTCCCATTACTACTCCTTTCTGCCATGATTAAGATCAGAAGAATCTAGTCCATCCTAAAATGCTTTTTCTTTGTGGTCTTATTTCCAGATGCAATTAATTCTCCAGTCACCTGCTGCTATACACTCACCAATAAAAAGATCTCGATGCAGAGGCTGGCGAGCTATAAAAGAGTCACCAGCAGCAAGTGTCCCAAAGAAGCTGTGATGTAAGTTGAGCACCCCAGCCCTCCCTGGTCCATTTCTTCCTCAGGGAGCAAGGAGAAAGCCTTACAAACTTAGAGTCAGAGGTGTAGGTCATCTAATCTAATATCCAAAGGTGCCCAATGGGAAAATTGAGGCCACAAGGCAAAAAGTGACTCCCAACATCATTCTCTGTATGGGTGCTTATGCAGACCCTCCCAATTTCTTTAGCGGGAAGTCAGGATGGCTGCACCTGGGACAGCTGCCTCTTACTACCTGCCTTCCTCTTCTCGTTCCCATGGCAGCTTCTTGAGGCAGGATGGGCTGGAGTCCTAGGCCGAGATCTCACTGGAACTCTATCTAACGGTATCCTCTCTCACCCACAGCTTCAAGACCATCCTTAACAAGGAGATCTGTGCTGACCCCAACCAGAAGTGGGTCCGGGATTCCATGGCACACCTGGACAAGAAAACCCAAACCCAAACTGCAAAGCCATGAATACTCACTCTGAAACCAAAGAATCTGAAACTAATTTATTTTCTTCTAACTCTCCCTAAATGCCCTCTGATATTATTTTATTATAATTTCAAAGAGTAAAAGACTTTGTTTATGGATATGCACAAAATGTCTTAAGTAATGTTAATCTTATTTAAGTTATTGATGTTTTAAATTCATCTCCCATAAATACTAGTGTTTTTTAAAATATGGAGACTTGGAAAAAAATGCTTTCCTCTGGGGGCCCCAGTTCCACCCCTAGGGTGGTGTGAAGGTCCTTGCAAGGATCATTAATACAAGACTATGTTTTAAATTCTAAAGGATTGCTTACAATGCTATTGTGGAAGTGTATATTCTGTAACTATTGATCAATATACATATATATATTTTTGTACAAAACCCGGCTTTTGGTGTTTTCTTGAAGGAAATTAAAAAGCTGAGTGTTATCTCGGTGATGAGGGAGGACATGGTTGCAGAGGGTGGGCTCGTGTTGGGAGGAGTGACAATGTGGATTGGCCCTGGTCTTTTCGACTGGGTAGGCTCATGTGAGCGCCTATAGAAGAATCTTTAAGGCAGGAGCTAGTCAGGCTTTCCAGCCCTACCACTCCAGTCCCCGAGACCAACTGCCCAGATCCCAGCTACCCCTGTCACCTGTTTAGCAACACCCCTACCTCCTTTCTCACAGCCCTTGACCCCTGCCCTCAATCTCTCTCAAAATCTAATGCTACTGCCCCCTAACTGGGATTCTTGACCCCAATCTGTGCCCCTCCAAGTACTCCTCCAATTTAGAGTAATACAGACACTGCAGACTTTGGGAAATCAAGGAGAGATTAAGCGACCATTGATAAGATGGTTAGATTAAGACTTCATAAAGAAGATATGATGTCAACTTATCCTTGATGAATGCACGAGATTTTTCTAGAAAAAAAGTACAGTATCATTTAGAAGAGGGGAAAGAACTCCCCCACACTGAAACAAACAAACAAACAAACAAACAAATAAATAAATAAATAAAATCTTAAAAAAGAGGGTGGCGCTCCCTCCCCATCCTGCCACCCCCGCTCATGCTTGCACGCTCTCTCTCTCTCTCTCAAATAAATAAATAAGACCTTAGAAGAGGAGAAAGAAGAGTGCAAGCAAATACCTAGAGGTAGAAATGATGATGATGTGTACATAAAAAAGGGTAAAAACCAAGAAGATGGGAGCTGGAGTCCATGTCTGTGTCAAGGGATGGGGAAGTTTAGAAAAGAAAGTTGAGTAAAGGGTTCTGAATGTCAGTGTGGTAAGTCAGTACTCAACCTCATAAGTTAAAAGGAGATGTTGAAAATGTCTGGGCCAATGAGGAAGGACATGCCATTTTTGGAGGTTCAGAAGTGAGTCAGTAAATGTAACTTATTGGCTTCATACAAGCCTGAAGAAGTATGGACAAGGTGAGGCTAATGCCATGACCCAGGCAAGAGATGAGGAGTGCCGGACTATGGAGCCTGAGAAGCAGCTTTGGAGAAGAATGAACTAGGTAGAGTGAAACCCTGTGCATTTTAGATGGAGGAGAAGGAACTGTGACCTAAGATATAGAAGTCCCTTCTACAACCCACATTCTAAGGAGACAAGTTTCCCTGAAATCAGAATGTACTTCTCTCCACCACTATCCTCATTTAAATCCAAGGAGCTTGGGATCACCCATTTATATGGATGGGTCTCTTTTTTCCTGAATATCCACCTAAGGTCTATACTCCCTTGCATGGCATTTGACCTACGTGGGAGGTATTTGATCCCCCTAGGCACAGACAGCCCTTCCACTAAGGAAATCAGATATCCTGCCCTACTTTTTAAAAATATTTTATTTATTTATTTGAGAGAGAGAGAAAGCATGGCGCACAAGCAGGGGGAGTTGCAGACAGAGGGAGAGGGAGAAGCAGACTCCCCGCTGAGCAGGGAGCCTCACGTGGGGCTCCATCCCAGGACCCTGAGATTGTGACCTGAGCCGAAAGCAGATGCTTAACGGGCTGAGCCACTCAGATGCCCCGATTTCTTGCCCTATTGAATAAATTCTGCATGGTAAATGTGCAGATTCATCAGTCCAATCTGGTGGGGAGACGGTTACTCTATCAAGCTAGACCAGGCAGTGCCTTCAGTAGCTGGGGAAAACCCTGGCTGGCAGGGACACTCAAGTTCTAATCCCAGCACTGGCATTGACTCACTCTGTCGTTCAGGGCAGATTGACTATTCCATAGTCAATTTGATAACGTGTTACAAATAGGGACTCCACAGAACCTAGGTTCTAGGATCTAGGAGTGCATGCCTTGCACAACTTCCATTTCTACCAGTTGGAGCTGGAGAGGAAGAAGGGGGATTCTTTTTCCACATTCCCAAGCCAGTCCAGGGTACCTGATTCAGGCTGAGGGGTTCCATCAAAGCTCCAAGTAACACTCCCTAAGTACCCTGATACATAGGGCAGCAGGCAATTTATTGGCTGCTTTCTATGGAACTCACTGACCCACATGCCATGTCCAACAGCCCTCCTTGCCTCTCCTCCACCCTTCCAGTCTGCAGCCTCATTTGCCAACCAGGACTAAATCCCTAGTTGTTGTGGGTGCCAGGAGGCAGACAGGAATGGAGTGCAAGCAAATGGTACATCCCCATACAGTTTACTGAGCATCAGACCCTCTAAGGCCAGGCAGATTTGAGGTGGAGGTTCTGGAAGGAGGGATGGCCGAGAGCAGGTCAACCTATGTGCTCAAGCCCAAAAGTAATCTCCTCACATTCCCTTTCCAAGCCACATCTATTTAGGTTCAGGACATCTTCAATCCATTTTTGTTTTCTCCAGCTAAGCATGAGAGTCCTTGCTCTTTGCATGATGAAACTATGAGCACGAAGCATTGGCAAGAGGCCCTGTTTAAGAAGGAATGCCAAGTGTGGTGTATTCATTTCCTGTAGCTGTCAAAGGTCTGTTCCAGGAAATCTATGCTTTTTCTATCATACTCAAGATCCTTCCAGCCTCTGCTGGATTCCAGAGCTGCTTCTACATTTTTTTAGTATTTGTTATAGCAGTAACCCACTTCCAGGTATCGAAGTCTCTATTAGTTTCTTATTGCTACTGTAACAATTTATCAGAAACCTAATGGTTTAAAACAATGCAAATATATTAACTTATAGTTCTGGAGTTCAGAAGTTTAAAATAAGTCAGCAGGGCTGCATTCCTTCTGAAGGCTCTGGGGGAGAATCTGTTTTCTTGCCTTTTCTTTTTTTTTTTTAAGATTTTATTTATTTATTTGACAGAGAGCGAGCACAAGCAGGCAAATCAGCAGGCAGAGGGAGAGGGAGAAGCAGGCTCTCCGCTGAGCAGGGAGCCTGACATGGGGCTTGACCCCAGCACCCTGGGATCACGACCTGAACCGAAGGCAGACACTTAACCGACTGAACCACCCAGGCGCTCCTTTCTTGCCTTTTCTAACTTTTAGAGGCCACCTGCCTTCCTTAGCTCATGACCCCTTTCTCCATCCATCACAGCTTTAAAGTCGGGTGGGGGGGGTGGAGCTCCAAAGGATCTAAGTTTTTACACTATTGAAATTAAGATGGCATTAATCTGAACCAGGTTGTTATTCATGATAATGGTAATCTTCAGAGTGACCACGATGAAAATAACTAAAAAATATATAATAAAAGAAATAAAGGAATAAAGTGGTATACAATAAAATGGTACTACCTGTGTACCACAAAACAGTAGTAGAAAGAGGACTGGAGTCAGTAAGTTGGCCAAATAAGATGTCCCTTGTTCATATCTCACCCTAAACAACAATTTTGCACCTATCCATGGACAAAAGGACATTTTGAGGGCTGTTGGGATCTGGCACCATACGCCAAGGAAGGAGTTACCCCCCCCCCCCCATTTACCAGGTCAAAAGCATACAGGTATCAGTCCTGGCTGTGGAACCTGCAGGGGCCTCTCTTCACTATCCAAGTTCATGAAATTCATAAGTCCTCAAACAAACTCAACTGTAAAAGCTCTTCTCCAAAGACATATTGGAATGAAACTGTCAAAAACCAAAGACAAAAAGAATCTTAAAAGCAGAAAGAGAAAAGAAACTTGTAACTTACAAAGGAACCCTGAAAGGTGATCAGAGGATTTGCCAGCAGAAACTTCACTGCAATGAGAGAGTGGGATGGTATAATCAACCACTGAGAGAAGAAAACTGCCAACCAAAACACTCTACCTGGCAAAGTTGTGCTACAGAAATTAAGGAAATCTGAAGACTTTCCCGAACAAAAGCTGAGAGATTTCATTACCATTAGACCTGCCTTACAAGAAATGCTGAAAGGAAAGGATGCTAATTAGTAACATGAAAACATATACATCACACTAGGAAAGCCAAGTAAGTAGTCAAATTCAGAACACTCTAATACTGTAATATGATACTATATTAAACACTTTACTATAAAGGTTAAAGGACAAAAGTATTAAAAATAACTATAACTACAATAATTTGTTAATGGTTACACAATATAAAAAGAGGTTAAGTTGTAACATAAACATAAAAGGAGGGATAAAAAGGGTAAAATTTTTGTATGCAGTCCAAGTTAAGCAATAGGCATAAAATAGACTGTTTTATCTGTAAAATGTATTATGTGAGCCTCATGGTAACCTCAAAGCAAACATCTACAATACATACACAAAAGACAAAGAGAAAGGAATAAAAGCATACCACCTCAATTCACAAATGAAGGCAGCAAGAGAGGGAGAAAGGAACAAGAGAACTACACAACAGAAAACAGTAAGATGATATTAGCAAGTCCTTACCTATCAATATTCACCAAATATAAATGGATTACATTCTCCAGAAAAGGCATAGTATGGCTGAATAGATTAAAAAAAAAAAAAAAAAAAAAAGACCCAACTATTTGCTTCTTATGGGAGACTCGCTTCAACTTGAAGGACACACATGGGCTCAAAGTGAAGGGATAGAAAAGATATTCCATGCAAATGAAAACCGAAAGAGAACAGGAGAGGGGCACCTGGGTGGCTCAGTCGGTTAAGCGTCTGCCTTCGGCTCAGGTCATGATCCCAGGGTCCTGGGATGGAGCCCCGCATCGGGCTCCCTGCTCAGTGGGGAGTCTGCTTCTCCCTCTCCCCCTGCCCCGCACCCCACCCCCAGCTCGTGCTCTCTCTCACGCTCTCTCTCAAATAAATAAATACAATCTTTTAAAAGAGTAATACAAAACAAAAGAGAACAGGAGTCGCTATACTTATAACAGACAAAATAGACTTTAAGCCAAAAGCTATAAGAGACAAAGGTGAAAAAAGAAAGAACTCAAATAAAAAACCTAACTTTATACCTCAGAGAACCAGGAAAAGGGCAAACTCAGCCCAAAGTTAGCAGAAGGGAGGAAATAATGAAGATCAGAGCAGAAATAAATAAAGACTGAAAAACAGTAGAAAAGATGGACAAATCTAAGGGCTTCTCATCATTCCCCTTTTTCATTAATGTATCATCAGCAACTGGCTGATGAGCTTGTAATGTGTGTGTAGAGAGAGGGGGATGTGAAGACTCCTGTCTCTGCTTCAAACTGCACAGGTTCACTTTGATTTTGTTCTTAAATTTGGCTTCCCCTCTATTGTTTTACTTGGAATGATATTTTAAAAATGACAACATTCCATGATCTTATTATGTGCCTTGCAGCCTATGGAGCAGATAGTGGTTTAAGCGCTGTGAATTGTGCAAGACTGTTGAATCGCAGATCTGTACCTCTGAAACAAATAATGCAATATGTTAAGAAAGAAAAAAGATAGCAGGAGGGGAAGAATGAAGGGGGGGAAATCGGAGGGGGAGACAAACCATGAGAGATGATGGACTCTGAAAAACAAACTGAGGGTTCTAGAGGGGAGGGGGTGGGGGATGGGTCAGCCTGGTGATGGGTATTAAAGAGGGCACGTTCTGCATGGAGCACTGGGTGTTATGCACAAACAATGAATCATGGAACACTACATCAAAAACTAATGATGGAATGTATGTGATAACATAACAATAAAAAATTTAAAGAAAAGAACACGTCTGCAAATTCTTTTATGCTCCTTGAATTAAGAGATGTGGTCTATGTTCTCTAACTTCGCACCTGGGAGCCTTAAACCATTATGTAAAATATCCATATCCAGCTATGTAGAGGGACCACTGGAGAGATGGGGGTGGAGGGAGAGAAGGTGCCATCTGATCCAACCCTCAGCTGTTTAAGACCTTCCAGCTCAGACACCTGACATTGAGTGAAGGCCTTGAGACGACCCCAGTCCCAGCCATCATCCAACTGCAAAGATGTAAAAAACAAAACAAAACAAAAAAACCCTGAGCAAGAACTGCCTGGTGTAGGCCAATCAAGTCCTATATCCAAAAGCAAAATCAATGATTGCTATTGCTTCAAGTCACTGTTTTCAGATGGGTTGTTATACAGCAATTGATTACTAGAATAGACACTATAATTTTAGGTATTATTCTAAGAACACTGAAGCCTATTTTTCCGCTAATGTTCTATTACTGTATTCTTCTTTGGGTTTTAGAAAAGCCAGCAGGATTTAAAGCGGTAAAGAATTGTTTTAGTTCATTGTAAAGCCTAGCCAAAATTTTATTGCCTTTCTCTGGAACCTGGCGTCCTAGACATGTTATCTGAAAGGAAAACTGGGGAAATCCCTTACATCTCTTTGATTTGGTAATCCTACTTCCTTTCTTTTTCTACATAAGACGTTTCATTTCAAAAAAGCAGAACCCTTAGTAAGAGTCATAGATCACATACTGCCTGGGCATAGCCCCCGCCTCACACACCAGCCCTGAATTTGGTTGGAAGGCAGGCCAACATCAATCATGCCTTCTCTCTCATTTCCTAACATCTTCCCCAGGGCAGGGTAATGGCTCAGCAGATGTACCATTCCACCCTGTGATTCATTCAGAACAAAGTCCTGCCTATCACCCACTTACTTTCTTTCTATTCCTGTCTGCTCCTATAAAAGGCAGGCAGAACCACCAGAGGAGCAGAGAGGCTGAGACCAACACAGAAACCTCCAGCTCTCACGCCCAGTCTCCCTGCTCCCCGCTGACATGAAGGTCTCCGCAGTGCTTCTGTGCCTGCTGCTCACAGCTGCCACCTTCAGCCCCCAGGTGCTCGCCCAGCCAGGTAAGTCCCTCTCTCTTTCCCTTCGAAGCCCATCACCACATCTCTGGGTTCTCATGGGCCACCAGGGCAGGAGGATGACCCACACTCTCCTGTTTGTGACTGCTTTCCAAGATCAGGAGAGTCAGAGAAGGACAAGGAGTGAAACTGATCACACGGTTGCTCCCGAGAATTCCAGCTGTGGACCCCAAATCCAGTCCTTCCAGGACTCCAGCTCTACAGTCATCCCCTCAGTACAGTTACTGCCTCTGCTCCTTGTAGCAGTGTTTGGGGGGACTGGGGTGATCCAAAAGAGGGGGCCTCTGGCGGAGGGTGTGCAGGGCATTTCCAGATGTGGTGGAAGGGAAAGGAGGAGACCCAGAATCTGGATGGTGCTTCATTCAAGTCCAGCATCCAGAGACAGGGCTCCACAGAGGAAGCGCAGGGATCAGGGAAACTCACGACCAGGCATAGGTTGCTCAGAGCCTAGAGGGGGACCCATAGCTGCAGTCCTGCTGCCTGAGGAATTGGACTATTCTATGAGCCCCTCCTAACAACACCCAGAGCTGTCCCCAGTTCCTCTTCTGCTCTCAGTTAGCAGTGGTATCCTTCCAATTTACAGTCGGTACCAATGAGACTGAGAGTTTCAGGACGGAGACGCAGGACTTAGGGTGGGCAGCTTCCCTTTCCTTTGACTCTCCTCCTTACCGTTCCCTAACTTATAAATAGAAAGTCCCAGCACGCACCCTAAATAGCCTTTGTTGTTGTTGTTTTGACAGACGGGATTAATATCTCAACCACCTGCTGCTATAGATTTACCACTAAGAAGATCCCCATCCGGAAGCTGAAGAGCTACAGAAGAATCACCAGCAGCTATTGTCCCCGGGAAGCTGTGATGTGGGTGACGCCATGACCACCCGCACTCAAACCTTGATCCTGAGTTCCACTCCCAGGCAGTGGATAGGGTTATTATAAGACTTCAGTTGGAATTTAACCCCCAGATGCTTAGACCAGCTCTAATCCAATCCCAGAAAATTTTTTATGGGAAAAGTGAATTCGAGAAAATAGAGACTTCCCAGTCTCAACTCCCTGTCCAGGTGTTGGTTCAGATGTCAGTTCCTTCATCCAGGAGACAAAATGGTTTCTTTCACCAGGGCCAGCAAATGTAGCTCCTTCCCCTGAGGCTCCTTCCATCCTCCTCCATCACCCCAGGCTAATGGGTCAGGCAGGTTTCCCACAGAGTGGATCACACTCCCAGGTTGACTCTTCAGTGTACTCTAACTGCCCTCTCTTCCCACAGCTTCAAGACCAAACTGGCCAAGAAGGTCTGTGCTGACCCCAAGCAGAAGTGGGTCCAGGATCTCGTGGAGTACCTGGAAAAGAAAACCCAAACCCCAAAGCTGTGAACACTCATGCCCATAATGAAGCCAAGCCAGTACTCAGGAAACAATTTATATTCCCTATCCTTTCCAACATACCTCTGAGATTATTCTATTACAATTCTAGGGCATATGAGATTTGTGTAATAATGTGAATCATAGTTTTCTTAAGTAACACTCTGGCGGAGGGTGTGTTAATAATTTAATGTGCTCTGGAATTGGATGTGTTTTAAATGTACACCCTTGGACATATCACATCACTTCAACCCCCTAAAAACTGCAGGACGCTCTCTTCCTCTCTACCTCACTGTGGTATTGTGAAATTACTTGCATGAATCCATGCAAATACGCATATATTGAAGTTTTAAGAGGGGATGTCCCTATGAAACCATAATATTATTATAGAACTGAATATTTTTATATGTACAGCTCTTGAATTTTCACATAAAATATATTTTTGGAAAAACTTGACTTTGATGGCTTTTTAAAGGACAAGATAAAGCTGGTGGGAGTACCAGGGAGAGGAGAGCTGGTTTCAGAAGGTGGAGCTTGTGTTCCGGGGGAGTGGGCATATGATGGACTCTGGGCTTGCCCGGAGGCTGGGCTCACCTGCATGGCAAGGAGAGTCAGGTTGGCTGGGGCCAGGTTTAGCAAGCTCTGCAGCTCTAGCTGACATCAGCTTCAGCCATTTGTTCAAATACCTTCTTTCTTTCCAAAATCATTTCCTTTCTTTCCAAAATCATTTCCTTTCTCACCATCCCATGCCCTATCCAACAGCCTCTCCCCTCAGCTGTTGCATCAGTCTTACAGCTGGCTGGTTTTCTTTCTTCTAACCCTTGAATCCAGAATAATGCAAGTATCACCTGCATTGAGGAACCAGGGAGGGAATCAACAGATGACCTCAGAGGTTCCCTTCCACATCTGGGAACCACATGTTTTAAAGATTTCTATCTCTATAGGTTGAGGAAGAGCAAGGAGGGTAGGAGGAGGGTGTGAAGGGTATGAGCAAGGAGGGTAGGACAAGGCAGCATACTGACAAACTCTTGATACCCTTAAGCTGAGCTTCTTGGAGAAAGAGGGTTACATCAAAACTCCCATAGACATTTCAAGGTGTCAGGAGAATTAAGACACTTTGATGGCAAGCAGAAAATTCACTGGTGACTCGTGGGTGCTCAGGCCATTATGGATGCTCAGGCCACGTCCAACAGCCCTTTCTGTGCGCCCCCTCCAGCCCGATAGTCCTCATTCCCAAACATCAGTAAGGAGTGTAATCTTAAATGCCAGTGGGGAACTACAGTAGGCTGACCAAGCATAGACAGGAAATAGATAGATACCATAGTACAATGAAACGCAGCTAGCCCTGTGGTGCAGGCAAATATCAAGCAGTGTCAGGTAGTAGGATGGGCAAGAAGAGATGGGTTCCATGTGCCCAGGGCCAAAAAGGATCTGATCACACTCTCTTTGTCAAGCTTATCCTACCATTTCCAAGGAATTCTGAACTCATTTGTCCTCATTGGGCCTGTTTGGACACAGCATTAAAGAGAAATTCCAAAGCACAACCAGGGACAGAAGCTGATACATAACTGGGCATGGAGTTTAATGGTACTAAAAATCAGACTGTGTGTACAATTAATATACCTAGTAAATTAGGACAAGTTATTTTTCCTGACTGGGCCCCCATCCATGGAGATTTAGGTAGATCAATGGCTCTCATATTGGCATCAGTATCTCTTAGATATTAATAAAAATGTAGATTTCCAAGTACCATCACTAAAGATTCTAATACAGAGGGTTGGGTGGGCAAGGTGCCCCTTCCAACCTTTTAACTAGTTCCCAGCCCTGTCTGCAGAAGACTGAAGGGTACACCCTGATGTCCTCTTTCAGATCAGTGCAGTCTCTGGGATTGACATGCATCTCTGGCTTAGACATGAAGAGTGCCTCTGGTCTGAACTTTCCCACCTCCTAAACTTGGCTGTTGGGCATGCACCAGCCTTAGAATGGCTGAAGTTGTAAATGCCCACCACATGTTCATGTGTTCTTCTGCATTTTCCAGCCTACATTGCATTTATTTAGGGCCATATGACTGGATTCTAACCAACTGGGTGAGGACCAAAATGATGTAAGCCACTTCCCCATAAACAGCTCATACTTCTGGGCTTCTCTTCCTCTGTCATGCTGACCTTGGAGGCAACATGCTCCAAAAATCTCAGCCTTCAGATGGAGGCAGCCCATGTCCTTAAGCCACTAGAGGAGAGCCGCTTGGCCCCTGCTCTGTGACAGGCTAAAGAAATAATCCTTTGTTAGGTTAAGCCACTGAAGTGGGGAGCCTAGTTTAACCCCAATTAATAGAGGAATTGGTACCGTGATCGTGTGTTGCCAGTAGAAACCTAAAATGTGTAGCATTGACTTGACATTTGGCAGCAGGCAGTGAGGAAGCTACCTCAGGTTGAAATGATGGAGAATCTTGTTACAAAGTGTCAAAGCTGTCGGGTCCTCCCTGCTGAAATTATAGCTCCAAGGAGAGAGTTTTTAAAATATGCATTAGTAATGCGTTGGTTGGTTTTGTCTGCATTGGTCAGGATATTGAAAGAAAGAGATGAACTCAGGAAAGCACTGACTCGTTTTAACATAAAAATGAAATGGAATAAAGTCCACAAATTCAGAATCTTACATTGTTGGAAAAGTCATCTATTTGTAGGTCCCAAACATTAAGAAAGGTTTAATTTAAGGGGAAAAAAGTAAAAAGAGTTCAGTAATAAAAATCCAGTCAACAAACAAACAAACAAAAGACTCCTGAGTTGGACGAAGTGACTTAGGGCAAAAATCAGATTGAAGTTGTCGCCTGGTATTTCAAGCCTCATTAAGAGGAATGGGGAGAGAGGAAAAGGCAGAAAAATAATTTGAGAAGCATACCTAGAAAGCAACGGGCTGTGGCTACTGGCATATGGAATTGGCTGGGTGGAAAGAGATCAGAAGCCTGCTAAGTTCTCAAGAGAGCTGGACTATAGTGCCAATAAAATCATGAATGAGCCTGCACTGAAAACAAGAAGCCATTGACCATTCAAAATGAAAACAAACTTCAAGCTCTATAGTGTAGCAAATCATCTTCCAAGGCTGCAGAGCCCTGGAGGAGAATATCCCCCTTCCAAACCCACCTCAGAGGTGTCCAAGGGAAATAATGTAGAAGGAAGGACCTCACAAAAGCAATCAGGAGCCAAGATCAAAAAGACAAAGTGCTTCACCAGATTGCAGAATCAAGCCTAACCAAGGGTGAGGGACTTATACAACATCTGCCTCAAGGACTGCAGGATCGCTAAAGAGCATTGGCCCACTGGTGCACCATCTTCCCCTCCACGAATGAAGGTGTTGGTTGCAAGCAACTGTCCTCTTCAAACTTGAAATATTATGTCAGGGTCAAATAACTGGTCTTTTAGTTCAGAGGTCACTGGACTAAGTAGATCCATGCCCTCACCTGACAGAGAGGACCACTTACTATCCAGAGATCCCGAACATTTAGTTTGATGCAATGACTTTATAGGACTTTGGGTTGGTCTCTCTTGGGGATTGGTTGATTGCGTTAACCTATGTTGAGAAGCATTGAGCAAAGGACAGACTGCATAGAAGCTATTAGCATTTACCAAGTCTTCCTGTGTTTCTCAGCCTTCTTTACACTTGGAGTCATATGATGATGTAGGGCCACAAGATGGAGACACATGTGGTAGAAGCTGCTTCCATGCCTGGTTCTTTAAAGCCCCCTATACAATCTATCAACTCTCTCTCCCTTGCCTTGGTGAACTTGGGGGCCACGTGTTCCAGATGCTGGCTATGATTTACAAGCAGCTGGATCGCTGAGTCACTCCTCAGAAAAGAGTGCCTTGGGCAAGCTATGTGACCAATATCAGGCTGTGACATGAACAACAAAGAAATACCTGTTGCAGTGAGCTGCTGAGATTTCTGTGCTTGTCATGGAAGCATAGGCTAGTGTTACTTTGACCAATTGATGCCGGGAATTATTTTCACCATCTGTCCCCATTTTCATCGTCATACAAAGGACTAAAGTTGGTAGCCCCAAGAGGATTATACAAGATAATGTAATAACCAGTAAGAATATTTTAAACAAAAGAGCTTTTTTCTTCTCAGGGCAACTCTGAGAAGCAAGCTTTACTTTTATAAATGACCTCATGAAAGAGGAAGCTGCTTACCTTCCCTAAGCCTCTGTTGTCTTGTTTTTAAAATGAACTTAATTGGAATACCTACTTTGTAGGTTTGTTGGGATGATTAAATAAGTGAACCCACAGGAAATGAAGCAATATAGTGCTTGCATACATTGAGTAAGCTCGCGTTGCTACTGAGAACTTGCTATTTGTTAGATACATTGTTAGAATTTTTATGCTAACATATATTTGGGGTAATCTTCCTCCAAAAGTAACAAGATACTGTAGACATGGTCTCAGTGACCCTTGAGAGAGAGAGGTAGCACACACTACTTGGTTCTGTTTTGCACAAGGGAAAGGGGTGTCCAGGGGCTACATGTGGTAAAGGTTTCACAAGATGGGGAATCCTGAGACAGAGGTTCTAGAATCAGGCTCAGCCTAAAACGCACCATGTTGCCTTAGGGATTTTGTCACTGGTCTCTAAGTCTCTATTTTTTTTTTTTTTAAGATAGGGCTGGGGGGCACCCAGGTGTCTCAGTCGGTTCAGTGCCCCTCTCTTGGTTTCAACTCAGGTTGGGATCTCAGAGTCCTGGGACCAAGCTCCACATCTGGCTCCATGCTCAATGCAGAGTCTGTTTGAGATTCTCTCTCTCCCTCTCCCCGTGCTCTTCCCTCTGCTCTCTCTCTCTCTAAAAATAAATAAAATCTTTAAAAAAATAGATAGGGTTAGAATAAAGTTAATATTAATGTCTCTTTCAATTCTGTGTATAACTTTGCATTCTTAGAGGAAATCTAGAATACAGTTGTAAACAAACAAACAAACCCCAGAGTCTTGATTCCTGGGATCCTTTTCCACTGGTCATTCATCCTTCCTTGGAAAACACTCAGAAAGCTAAGATTTTGTTTTCACAATGAAGAACTCATTTCCTTCCCATCACTGAGTCATTCCCCACCAACCCCCATATTTATCAGAAACCAGACCAGAGAAAGTAGTGGATCTAACCTAGGTCACTTCTAAGTAAGAAACTCCCCAGGAAGAAAGACAAAACAGCTGGAGAATCTACTCCCACTGTTAGAGACAGCCAAGCAGCCGGATGGAACAGCTGCTGAATTTGGGACGTCTTAAGATTCAGTTTGTTCATTCCCACCGAGGTGTCTGTGGTTCAGGTTAAATCCAAAGTCCTAGAAGGAAAACACAAAAATGGAAAGTCACTTGCTGATAAGGCCCTCTAAACACCCAGCAGTTGCAAAATTATTCCTACTAATGAAACGTAATTGCTCAACCACATCAGCCAAACACCTCCAAAATCAAGAACATTCCAAACTTCATTGTTTGGGCACAATTTTTGAGACCCTGCATCTCCCACAAGTGCAACTCAGGCATTTCTGGAAACCACCCCTAGGGTAGCATTGGAAGCAGGGAGAAAACTGGGGAGAAGATATGGAGAAAGCCATCTGGCCAGACACGGAGTCCTTTTCTAGCTCCCCTGTCTGGCAAAATCTGCCCCATTTCCTAATAATGATGATAATAATAATAATAATCATGAACTTCCACTTACTAAGCAACTACAGTGATCTGGTCACTCTTCTGAGCACTATATATATATATATACACACACACATATACTCAATGCACATGATAATCCTCTAAGGTAGGCATGATTTTCCCCCATTTTAACCTAGCAGAGATTGGTTAGTAAGTTGTCCATGGCATCAAAGCTAGTTAGTGGCAGAACCATCCTCCAAACTCAGGACCGTGATTCCAGAGTCCACACTAGACCACCTCACCTGGAGTTGAGCAGGAGAGAATAAGGAAGGTCCAGGTTTTCTGGTATCTACTTGCTTCCCTTTTGAGTAGTTGTAGACCAATTATTCTAGACTGGAGCTTAGAGACCATGCGGTCCAGTAAGGACACTCTCTTAATCCTGTGCCCATGACAGACATCACCAGTCAGCCACACACTGTCTTCTATTAATCCAAGGCAAGCCTCAGAATCCTTCTCAACACACCCCTCTGCAACCTGTACCAATCAATCAATTTGATTTTTGAGCATGCAGGAAAAACCAGGAGACCCTTGCAGCATCTCCATGCCAATATTCAATTCTATAACTCATCACAGTGATACCATTAAAGACCGCCTCTTCCTCACCATCTCCTATTAGGAGATCTGGTATTGTGCACAAAAAGGATACATGCTGGGTTCCTGTCTCCTCTTTCTCTTTGATATTTTTAGCTACCAGTCACCTGGTCTAGAATGTGTGCTCAGGAAGTGAGGGTGAGCTAGATTGCTGGTTTCCAAATGTGTTTCTTGAACCCTTGGGGAGGTGAGGGCATGGAGGACCACCCATTGTGCAGCAAAAAGACCCCTCCAGCACAGGGTATTTGATATATAGGCTTTTGCTATTTCACTCCATTTGGGGGAAAAGGGTTGTAGCTATAGAAATGCGCAGGAACCTCCATACTGTTCTCCACAGTGATTGTGCCAATTTACATTCCCACCAACAGTGCACCAGCATTTCCTTCTCTGCACACCCTCTCTAACTCGTTATGCCTCATCTCTTTTGATAACTATCTTAACAGGTGTGGAGTGGTATCTCATTGTGGTTTTTTTTTTTTAATTTTTTTATTGTTATGTTAATCACCATATATTACATCATTAGTTTTTGGTGCAGTGTTCCATGATTCATTGTTTGTTCATAACACCCAGTGCTCCATGCAGAACGTGCCCTCCTCAATACCCATCACCAGGCTAACCCATCCCCCTACCCTCCTCCCCTCTAGAACCCTCAGTTTGTTTTTCAGAGTCCATCATCTCTCATGGTTCGTCTCCCCCTCTGACATACTCCCCTTTTCTTCCTCTCCTGTTATCTTCTTCTTTTTCTTTTTTCTTAAAATATGTTGCGTTATTTGTTTCAGAAGTACAGAACTGTGATTCAACAGTCTTGCACAATTCACAGCGCTCACCGTAGCACATACCCTCCCCAATGTCTATCACCCAGCCACCCCATCCCTCCCACCCCCAACCACTCCAGTAACACTCAGTTTCTTTCCTGAGATTAAGAATTCCTCATATCAGTGAGGTCATGTGATACATGTCTTTCTCTGATTGACTTTTTTCACTCAGCATAACACCCTCCAGTTCCATCCACGTCGTTGCAAATGGCAAGATCTCATTCCTTTTGATGGCTGCATAATATTCCATTGTGTATATATACCACATCTTCTTTATCCATTCATCTGTCGATGGGCATCTTGGCTCTTTCCACAGTTTGGCTATGGTGGACATTGCCGCTATAAACACTGGGGTACACGTACCCCTTCGGGTCCCTACATTTGTGTCTTTGTGGTAAATACCCAGTAGTGCAATTGCTGGATCGAACGGTAGCTCTAATTTCAACTGTTTGAGGAACCTCCATACTGTTTTCCAGAGGGGTTGCACCAGCTTGCATTCCCACCAACAGTGTAGGAGGGTTCCCCTTTCTCCACATCCCCGCCAACATCTGTCGTTCCCTGACTTGTTAATTTTAGCCATTCTAACGGGTGTGAGGTGGTATCTCATTGAGGTTTTGATTTGGATTTCCCTGATGCCGAGCGATGTTGAGCACTTTTTCATGTGCCTGTTGGCCATTTGGATGTCTTCTTTGGAGAAATGTCTGTTCATGTCTTCTGCCCATTTCTTGATTGGATTATTTGTTCTTTGGGTGTTGAGTTTGATAAGTTCTTTATAGATTTTGGATACTAGCCCTTAATCTGATGTCATTTGCAAATATTTTCTCCCATTCTGTCGGTTGTCTTTTGGTTTTGTGGACTGTTTCTTTTGCTGTGCAAAAGCTTTTTATCTTGATGAAATCCCAATAGTTCATTTTTGCCCTGGCTTCCCGTGCTTTTGGCGATGTTTCTAGGAAGAAGTTGCTGCGGCTAAGGTCGAAAAGGTTGCTACCTGTGTTCTCCTTTAGGATTTTGATGGACTCCTGTCTCACGTTTAGGTCTTTCAACCATTTGGAGTCTATTTTTGTGTGTGGTGTAAGGAAATGGTCCAGTTTCATTCTTCTGCATGTGGCTGTCCAATTTTCCCAACACCATTTGTTGAAGAGACTGTCTTTTTGCCATTGGACATTCTTTCCTGCTTTGTCAAAGATGAGTTGACCATAGAGTTGAGGGTCCATTTCTGGGCTCTCGATTCTGTTCCATTGATCTATGTGTCTGTTTTTGTGCCAGTACCATACTGTCTTGATGATGACAGCTTTGTAATAGAGCTGGAAGTCCGGAATTGTGATGCCGCCAGCTTTGCTTTTCTTTTTCAGTATTCCTCTGGCTATTCTGGGTCTCTTCTGATTCCATACAAATTTTAGGATTATTTGTTCCATTTCTTTGAAAAAAGTGGATGGTATTTTGATGGGGATTGCATTGAATGTGTAGATTGCTCTAGGTAGCACTGACATCTTCACAATGTTGATTCTCCCAATCCATGAGCATGGAACGTTTTTCCATTTCTTTGTGTCTTCTTCGATTTCTTTCATGAGTATTTTATAGTTTTCTGAGTACAGATCCTTTGCCTCTTTGGTTAGATTTATTCCTAGGTATCTAATGGTTTTGGGTGCAATTGTAAATGGGATCGACTCCTTGATTTGTCTCTCTTCTGTCTTCTTGTTGGTGTATAGGAATGCCACTGATTTCTGTGCATTGATTTTATATCCTGCTACTTGACTGAATTCCTGTATGAGTTCTAGCAGTTTTGGGGTGGAGTCTTTTGGGTTTTCCACATACAGTATCATATCATCTGCAAAGAGTGAGAGTTTGACTTCCTCTTTGCCGATTTGGATGCCTTTGATTTCTTTTTGTTGTCTGATTGCTGTGGCTAGGACTTCTAATACTATGTTGAATAGCAGTGGTGAGAGTGGACATCCCTGCCGCGTTCCTGACCTTAGGGGAAAAGCTCTCAGCCTTTCCCCATTGAGAATGATATTCGCTGTAGGTTTTTCATAGATGGCTTTTATGATATTGAGGTATGTACCCTCTATCCCTATACTCTGAAGAGTTTTGATCAAGAAAGGATGTTGTACTTTGTCAAATGCTTTTTCTGCATCTATTGAGAGGATCATATGATTCTTGCTCTTTCTTTTGTTAATGTATTGTATCACATTGATTGATTTGCGGATGTTGAACCAGCCTTGCAGCCCAGGAATAAATCCCACTTGGTCCTGGTGAATAATCCTTTTAATGTACTGTTGGATCCTATTGGCTAGTATTTTGGTGAGAATTTTTGCATCCATGTTCATCAAGGATATTGGTCTGTAATTCTCTTTTTTGATGGGGTCTTTGTCTGGTTTTGGGATCAAGGTAATGCTGGCCTCATAAAATGAGTTTGGAAGTTTCCCTTCCATTTCTATTTTTTGGAACAGTTTCAGGAGAATAGGTATTAATTCTTCTTGAAATGTCTGATAGAATTCCCCTGGGAAGCCATCTGGCCCTGGGCTTTTGTTTCTTTTTTTTTTTTTTTTAACTTTTTATTTATTTATTCATGAGAGACAGAGAAAGAGAGAGAGAGAGGCAGAGGGAGAAGCAGGCTCCCAAGAGGCAGGGAGCCTGATGCGGGACTCGATCCCAGGACCCTAGGATCATGACCTGAGCTGAAGGTAGACGCTTAACCATCTGAGCCACCCAGGCGCCCTGGGCTTTTGTTTCTTGGGAGATTTTTGATGACTGTTTCAATTTCCTTAGTGGTTATAGGTCTGTTCAGGTTTTCTATTTCTTCCTGGTTCAATTTTGGTAGTTGATACATCTCTAGGAATGCACCCATTTCTTCCAGGTTATCTAATTTGTTGGCATAGAGTTGCTCATAATTTGTTCTTATAATTGTTTGTATTTCTTTGGTGTTGGTTGTGATCTCTCCTCTTTCATTCATGATTTTGTTGATTTGGGTCATTTCTCTTTTCTTTTTGATCAGTCTGGCTAGGGGTTTATCAATCTTGTTAATTCTTTCAAAGAACCAGCTCCTAGTTTCGTTGATCTGTTCTACTGTTCTTTTGGTTTCTAGTTCATTGATTTCTGCTCTGATCTTTATGATTTCTCTTCTCCTGCTGGGTTTAGGCTTTATTTGCTGTTCTTTCTCCAGCTCCTTTAGGTGTAGGGTTAGGTTGTGTATTTGAGACCTCTCTTGTTTCTTGAGAAAGGCTTGTATTGCTATATACTTTCCTCTCAGGACTGCCTTTGCTGTATCCCAAAGATTTTGAACAGTTGTGTTTTCATTTTCATTGGTTTCCAGGAATTTTTTAAATTCTTCTTTGATTTCTTGGTTGACCCATTCATTCTTTAGTAGGATGCTCTTTAGCCTCCATGTATTTGAGTTCTTTCCAACTTTCCTCTTGTGGTTGAGTTCTAGTTTCAAAGCATTGTGGTCTGAAAATATGCAGGGAATGATCCCAATCTTTTGGTACCGATTGAGACCTGATTTGTGACCTAGGATGTGATCAATTCTGGAGAATGTTCCATGGGCACTAGAGAAGAATGTGTATTCCTTTGCTTTGGGATGGAATGTTCTGAATATGTCTGTGAAGTCCATTTGGTCCAGTGTGTCATTTAAAGTCTTTATTTCCTTGTTGATCTTTTGCTTAGATGATCTGTCCATTTCAGTCAGGGGGGTGTTAAAGTCCCCCACTATTATTGTATTGTTATCAATGTGTTTCTTTGCTTTTGTTATTAATTGCCTTATATAATTGGCTGCTCCCATGTTCGGGGCATAGATATTTACAATTGTTAGATCTTCTTGTTGGATAGACTCTTTAAGTAGGATATAGTGTCCTTCCTCATCTCTTATTACAGTCTTTGTTTTAAAATCTAGTTTGTCTGATATAAGGATTGCCACCCCAGCTTTCTTTTGGTGTCCATTAGCATGGTAAATGGTTTTCCACCCCCTCACTTTCAATCTGGGGGTGTCTTTGGGTCTAAAATGAGTCTCTTGCAGACAGCATATTGATGGGTCTTGTTTTTTAATCCAATCTGATAGCCTGTGTCTTTTGATTGGGGCATTTAGCCCATTTACATTCAGGGTAACTATTGAAAGGTATGAATTTAGTGTCATTGTATTACCTGTAAGGTGACTGTTAACTGTCTGTTGTCTGTGTTCGTTTCTGCTCTTTGCTGCTTTTAGGTTCTTTCTTTGCTTAGAGGACCCCTCTCAATATTTCTTGGAGGGCTGGTTTCGTGTTTGCAAATTCCTTTAGTTTTTGTTTGTTCTGGAAGCTTTTTATATCTCCTTCTATTTTCAATGATAGCCTAGCTGGATATAGTATTCTTGGCTGCATATTTTTCTCGTTTAGTGCTCTGAAGATATCTTGCCAGTCCTTTCTGGCCTGCCAGGTCTCTGTGGATAGGTCTGTTGCCAATCTAATGTTTCTACCATTGTAGGTTACATATCTCTTCTCCCGAGCTGCTTTCAGGATCTTCTCTTTGTCTCTGAGACTCGTAAGTTTTACTATTAGATGTCGGGGTGTTGACCTATTATTATTGATTTTGAGAGGGGTTCTTTGTGCCTCCTGGATTTTAATGCCTGTTTCCTTCCTCACATTAGGGAAGTTCTCTGCTATAATTTGCTCCAATATACCTTCTGCCCCTCTCTCTCTCTCTTCTTCTTCTGGGATCCCAATTATTCTAATGTTGTTTCGTCTTATCATATCACTTATCTCTCGAATTCTGCCCTCGTGATCCTGTAGTTGTTTCTCTCTCTTTTTCTCAGCCTCTTTATTTCCCATCATTTGGTCTTCTATATCGCTGATTCTCTCTTCTGCCTCATTTATCCTAGCATTTAGTGCCCCCATTTTTGATTGCACCTCATCAATAGCCTTTTTGATTTTGATTTGGTTAGATTTTAGTTCTTTTATTTCTCCAGAAAGGGTTTCTCTAATAACTTCCACGCTTTTTTCAAGCCCAGCTAGTATCTTTAAAATCATGATTCTGAACTCTAGGTCCGACATCGTACTAATATCGGTATTGAGTAGGTCCCTGGCTGACGGTACTACCTCTTGTTCTTTTTGCTGAGGTGATTTCTTTCGTCTTGTCATTTTGTCCAGAGGAGAATAGATGAATGTGAGAACAAAATGCTAACAGGTTAACAACGTCCCCAGCAAATATACTATATACAAATCAGAAAAGACCTGACACCAGGGGAAAAGAAAGGGAAAGAAAGAAAAAAGAAAGAGAAAAAGAAAAAAAAAAAAGAAAAAAAGATAAAAACTAAAACAAAACAATACAAAAAAGGCAGAATATGATCAAATATGATCAGGCTAGTGCATAGATCAGTGCCACACACTAGATTTTGGGCGTATTTTGGTCTGTTAGAAAAAAGTGCCTCCTAAAATTTTAAAGGAAGAAAGACATATATGTACAAAATAAGGGTTGATACAATGAAGGGATGGAAGATGACTGTAAAGATGAAAATTATAAAAGATTTTATAAAAGGACTTGGTAAGATAAGTTGTTTGAAAAAAGAAAGAAGATATAAGAAAAAAAAAAAAAGGAAAAAGGGAGAGAATGTGATCAGGCAGGAGACTAGAACAAAGCCATACACTAGTGATTTAGGGTATATTTTGATCTGTTAGAAGAAACTGTACCTCAAAATTTTAAAGAAAGAACAACTTATATATATATGCCAAAAATAAGGGTAACTACTATGAAGGGATAAAATATGACTCTAAAAATGAAAAATAAAAAATGTTTTTTGTTTTTTTTTTAAAAAGGGATTTATAAGATGTTGGTTGAAAAAGGGAAAAAGAAAAATAAAAAAAAAACAGTCAACAAAAATTAACTTTGATGAAATAATGAATCATGGTAAAAAAAAAAAAAAAAGCCATGAATCTATGTGCAGTATTCCCCTAGCGCTGGAGTTCTCCTATTCTCCTTGATCGATCAACTTGGTCTTGGCTTGCTGGCTGTTTGTGCTGATCTTCTGAGGGAGGGGCCTGTTGCCGTGGTTCCCAAATGTCTTTGCCGGAGGCGGAATTGCCCCGCCCTTGTCGGTCCGGGCTAAGGAAGCTGCTCCGGTTTGCTCTCAGGAGCTTTTGTTCCCTGCAAGCTCTCGGTACAGCTTTGGAGGCCCAGGGCAGAAATGGTGGCCTCCCAATCTCCACTTGAAGGAGCTGAGAACTCGGGGCCCCGCTCCTCAGTGTGCCCCCAGAGAAAAGCAGTCACTTCCGTGTCCCCGGTCTCCGGCCGCACTCCGTGCTCACCCGGCCTGTGACCGAGCGTTGCTTTCTCTGGCACCCGACCCCGCGCGGAGTCTCCAAACCCAGCAGATCCCTGCAGTGCGTTCCCGCACCGCTCCTCCCCGGGAAGGAAGGGGAGTCTCCCCGGATCTGCTGCTTGTTGGGTCCCTGCTGGGGGAGCCGTGCCCCGACTGGGCCGCAGATCACAGTTTATGGCAACCCCGAGCTGAGAACCCGCGACTCTGCTCCGTATCTGCAGCCGGTTTCCCTGCTCTGATACCTGGGAGCTCTGCTGCACTCAGGCACCCTGGTATCTCTGTGACCCCAAGGGTCCTGAGACCACACTGTCCCGGGAGGATTCCACCCCCCGCTTAGCCACTGCAGCGACTTCCCTCCGCCGAGCCGACTTCTAAAAGGTCCGATTTTGTGCTCCGCGGCTCTATCACTTGCCAGAAGCGGCCGGCGGAGGCCCCTCCCCCGCCGTCTATCCTCCCGAATATCGCCTCGGATTCACTTCTCCGCAAGCCCTACCTTCCATTAAGTGGTCGCTTCTCTGTTCAGAGAGTTGTTGCTACTCTCCTGTTCGATCTCCTGTTGAGTTCGTTGGTGTTCAGAATGGTTTGATCCCTATTCAGCTGAATTCCTGAGACCAGACGAAATCTAGGTCTCCTACTCCTCCGCCATCTTGCTCCGCCTCTCCTCATTGTGGTTTTGATTTGTCTTTCTGGGGAGGGGTTTGTCACAGTGTACAAACTTTCAGTTATAAAATGAATACGTTTAGGAGAATCTAATGTACTTTGTAGTGACTATAGTTAGTAACATTGTATTATATTCTTGAAATTTGATAAGAAAGTAGATTTTAAGTGTTCTCACCACAGCAAAAAGTTGACTATGTGAGGTAATGGACCTGTAAGTTAACCTGATTATGTAATCACAATATATATGTACATCAAACCATCACACCGTACACCTGAAATATTGACAATCTTTATTTGTCAGTTATGCCTCAGTAAAGCTGGATCAAGAATGCCCAGGAAGTCAAGATTATTAGGAAGGATCCAGTCATGTCTTAGGACAGTAAAATCCAAAGGGTCTCAGAGCCTACGACCAGGAGATTGAATCATGTGGGCAAGGTTCTCATGTGCTACATTCCTGGATAACCAGAAGCCTGGCAATATTCAGAACTACTGAGATCTCTCCATATCTGGGGTGGGGGAAGCTAGCAGGAATTTTAGGACACCTTCCTGGCCTCCAAATCCTAAAGACCACCACGTAAACACAGGGACAGGGCGGGGAGGCGGAGGTTCCTGGATCTCCTCATCTTCATGCCCTTGGGTTCCTGCTTCACCCCCAACTACAGATGTTTCATTTCAGAGAAAGCAGAGTTTTAAGAATTATCCTCTCAAGACATGAACAAACATGGGGTGGAGCAAGATGGCGGAGGAATAGGAGACCTGGATTTCCTCTGGTCTCAGGAATTCAGCTGAATAGGGATCAAACCATTCTGAACACCTACAAACTCAACAGGAGATCAAAGAAAGGAATAGCAACAACTCTCTGAACAGAAAAGCGACCACTTACTGGAAGGTAGGACGTGCGGCGAAGTGAATCTGAGGCAATATTTGGGATGATAGACGGCGGGGGAGGGGGCCTCCGTTGGCTGCTTCTGGCAAGTGATAGAGCCGCGGAGCACAAAATCGGAACTTTTAGAAGTCGGCTCCGCGGAGGGACGTCGCTCCAGTGGCTAAGCAGGGGGTGGAACCCTCGCGGGACAGTGTGGTCTCAGGACCCTCGGGGTCACAGAAAGACCGGGCGTGCCTGAGGGCAGCAGAGCTCCCAGGTATCGGAGCGGGGAAGACGGCTGCAGAGACGGAGCCGAGGCGCGGGCTCTCAGCTCGAGGTGGCCATAAACTGTGATCCGCGGCCCAGCTGGGCCACTGCTCCTGCAGCAGGTACCCAACAAGCGGCAGATCCGGGGAGACTCCCCTTCCTCCCCTGGGAGGAGCGGTGCGGGAGCGCACCGCAGGGATCTGCTGGGTTTGGAGACTCCACACGGGGTTGGGTGCCAGAGATAGAAACGCTCGGTCACAGGCCGGGTGAGCACGCAGTGCGGCCAGAGACCGGGGACACGGGAGTGACTGCTTTTCTCTGGGGGTGCACTGAGGAGAGGGGCCCTGAGTTCTCGGCTCCTCCGGGGACAGAGACTAGAGGCCACCATTTTCACCCTGGTCCTCCAAAGCTGTACCGAGAGCTTGCAGGGAACAAAAGCTCCCGAGAGCAAACCCGAGCAGCTTGCTTAGCCCGGACAGGCAAGGGCGGGGCAATTCCGCCTCCGGCAAAGACATTTGGGAACCACGGCAATAGGCCCCTCCCCCAGAAGATCAGCACGAACAGGCAGCAAGCCAAGACCAAGTTTACCGATCAAGGAGAACGGGAGAACTCCAGCGCTAGGGGAATACTGCACATAGAATTCATGGTTTTTTTACCATGATACTTTAGTCTTTCAAAGTTAATTTTTTTAACTGTCTTTTTTTTTAATTTTTCTTTTTCCCTTTTTCAACCAATATCTTATCAATCCCTTTTTTAAAAAAAACAATTTATTTTTCATTTTGAGTCATATTCTATCCCTTCATAGTAGTTACCCTTATTTTTGGCATATATATATATATATAAATTGTTCTCTCTTTAAAATTTTGAGATACAGTTTCTTCTTACAGATCAAAATATACCCTAAATCTCTAGTGTATGGCTTTGTTCTAGTCTCCTGCATGATCACATTCTCTCCCCCGCTTTTTTTTTCTTTCTTTTTTGAAACAACTTCTTATCTTATCAATTCCTTTTATAAATTTTTTTATAACTTTCATCTTTACAGTCATATTCCATCCCTTCATCGTATCAACCCTTATTTTGTACATATATAAGTCTTTCTTCCTTTAAAATTTTGGGAGGCACTTTATTCTAACAGACCAAAATGCCCCCAAAATCTAATGTGTGTCACTGATCTATGCACCAGCCTGATCATATTCTGGTTTTTTTTTGTTTTGTTCCATTTTTGTTTGATTTTATCTTTATCTTTTTCTTTTTTCTTTTCTCTTTCTTTTTCCTTTCTTTTCCTTTCTTTTCCCCTGGTTTTAGGTCTTTTCCGATTTCTTTAGAGTATATTTTCTGGGGATGTTGTTACCCTGTTAGCATTTTGTTCTCTCATTCATCTATTCTCTTCTGGACAAAATGACAAGATGAAAAAAAACATCTCAACAAAAAGAAAAAGAGGTAGTACCGTCTGCCAGGGACCTACTCAATACGGACATTAGTACGATGTTGGACCTAGAGTTCATTATCATGATTTTAAAGATAGCAGCTGGGCTTGAAAAAAGCATGGAAGTCATTAGAGAAACCCTTTCTGGAGAAATAAAAGAACTAAAATCTAACCAAGTTTAAATCAAAAAGGCTATTGATGAGGTGCAATAAAAAATGGGGGCACTAACTGCTACGATACATGAGGCAGAAGAGAGAATCAGCGATATAGAAGACCAAATGATGGAAAATAAAGAAGCTGAGAAAAAGAGAGATAAACAATTACTGGATCACGAGCGCAGAATTCGAGAGACAAGTGACACGATAAGACGAAACAACATTAGAATAATTGGGATCCCAGAACAAGAAGAAAGAGAGAGAGGGGCAGAAGGCATATTGGAGCAAATTATAACAGAACTTCCCTAATGTGGGGAAGGAAACAGGCATCAAAATCCAGGAGGCACAGAGAACCCCTCTCAAAATCAATAAAAATAGGTCAACACCCTGATATCTAATAGTAAAACTTACGAGTCTCAGAGACAAAGAGGAAATCCTCAAAGCAACTCGGGAGAAGAGATATGTAACCTACAATGGTAGAAACATTAGACTGGCGACAGACCTATCCACAGAGACCTGACAGGCCAGAAAGGACTGGCATGATATCTTCAGAGCATAAACGAGAAAAATATGCAGCCAAGAATACTATATCCAGCTAGGCTGTCATTGAAAATAGAAGGGGAGATCAAAAGCTTCCAGGACAAACAAAAACTAAAGAAACTTGCAAACACGAAACCAGCCCTACAAGAAATATTGAAAGGGGTCCCCTAAGCAAAGAGGGAGCCTAAAAGCAGCATAGATCAGAAAGGAACACAGACAATATACAATAACAGTCACCTTACAGGCAATACAGTGGCACTAAATTCATATCTTTCAATACTTACCCTGAAGGTAAATGGGCTAAACGCCCCAATCAAAAGACACAGGCTATCAGATTGGATTAAAAAACAAGACCCATCGATATGCTGTCTGCAAGAGACTCATTTTAGACCCAAAGACACCCCCACATTGAAAGTGAGGGGGTGGAAAACAATTTACCATGCTAATGGACACCAAAAGAAAGCTGGGGTGGCAATCCTTATATCGGAAAAATTAGATTTTAAACCAAAAACTAATAAGAGATGAGGAAGGACACTATATCTTACTTAAAGGGTCTATCCAACGAGAACATCTAACAATTGTAAATATCCATGCCCCTAACATGGGAGCAGCCAATTATATAAGACAATTAATAACAAAAGCAAAGAAACATTGACAACAATACAATAATAGTGGGGGACTTTAACACCCCCCTGACTGAAATGGACTGATCATCTAAGCAAAAGATCAAAAAGGAAATAGAGACTTTAAATGACACACTGGACCAAATGGACTTCACAGACATATTCAGAACATTCCATCCCAAAGCAACGGAATACACATTCTTCTCTAGTGCCCATGGAACATTCTCCAGAATAGATCACATCCTAGGTCACAAATCAGGTCTCAACCAGTACCAAAAGATTGAGATCATTCCCCGCATGTTTTCAGACCACAGTGCTTTGAAACTAGAACTCAATCACAAGAGGAAAGTCGGAAAGAACTCAAATACATGGAGGCTAAAAGCATCCTGCTAAAGAATGAATGGGTCAACCAGGAAGTTAAAGAAGAATTAAAAAATTCCTGGAAACCAATGAAAATGAAAACACAACTGTTCCAAATCTTTGGGATACAGCAAAGGCAGTCCTGAGAGGAAAGTATATAGCAATACAAGCCTTTCTCAAGAAACAAGAAAGGTCTCAAATACACAACCTAACCCTACACCTAAAGAAGCTAGAGAAAAAAACAGCAAATAAACCCTAAACCCAGCGGGAGAAGAGAAATAATAAAGATCAGAGCAGAAATCAAAGAAATAGAAACCAAAAGGACAGTAGAAGAGATCAACGAAACTAGGAGCTGGTTCTTTGAAAGATTTAACAAGATTGATAAACCCCTGGCCAGACTTATCAAAAAGAGAAATGACCCAAATCAACAAAATCATGAATGAAAGAGGAGAGATCACAACCAACACCAAAGAAATACAAACAATTATAAGAACATATTATGAGCAACTCTATTCCAGCAAATTAGATAACCTGGAAGAAATGGATGCATTCCTAGAGATGTATCAACTACCAAAACTGAACCAGGAAGAAATAGAAAACCTGAACAGACCTATAACCACTAAGGAAATTGAGGCAGTCATCAAAAATCTCCCAATAAGAAAAGCCCAGGGCCAGATGGCTTCCCAGGGGAATTCTACCAAACATTTAAAGAAGAATTAATACCTATGCTTCTGAAACTGTTCCAAAAAATAGAAATGGAAGGAAAACTTCCAATCTCGTTTTATGAGGCCACCATTACTTTGATCCCAAAACCAAAGACCCCATCAAAAAGGAGAATTACAGACCAATATCCTTGATGAACATGGATGCAAAAATTCTCACCAAAATACCAGCCAATAGGATCCAACAGTACATTAAAAGGATCATTCACCATGAACAAGTGGGATTTATCCCTGGGCTGCAAGGTTGGTTCAACATCCACAAATCAATCAACGTGATACAATACATTAACAAAAGAAAGAACAAGAATCATAGGATCCTCTCAATAGATGCAGAAAAAGCATTTGACAAAGTACAGCATCCTTTCTTGATCAAAACTCTTCAGAGTATAGGGATAGAGGGTACATACCTCAATATCATAAAAGCCATCTATGAAAAACCTACAGCGAATATCATTCTCAATGGGAAAAGGTGAGAGCTTTTCCCCTAAGGTCAGGAACGTGGCAGGGATGTCCACTCTCACCACTGCTATTCAACATAGTATTAGAAGTCCTAGCCACAGCAATCAGACAACAAAAAGAAATCAAAGGAGGAAGTCAAACTCTCACTTTTCGCAGATGATATGATACTTTATGTGTAAAACCCAAAAGACTCCACCCCAAAACTGCTAGAACTCATACAGGAATTCAGTCAAGTGGCAGGATATAAAATCAATGCACAGAAATCAGTGGCATTCCTATACACCAACAACAAGACAGAAGAGAGACAAATGAAGGAGTTGATCCCATTTACAATTGCACCCAAAACCATAAGATATCTAGGAATAAATTTAACCAAAGAGGCAAAGGATCTATACTCAGAAAACTAGAAAATACTCATGAAAGAAATTGATGAAGACACAAAGAAATGGAAAAACGTTCCCTGCACATGGATTGGAAGAACAAACATTGTGAAGATGTCAATGCTACCTAGAGCAATCTACACATTCAATGCAATCCCCATCAAAATACCATCCACTTTTTTCAAAGAAATGGAACAAATAATCCTAAAATTTGTATGGAACCAGAAGAGACCCCGAATAGCCAGAGGAATGTTGAAAAAGAAAAGCAAAGCTGGCGGCATCCCAATTCCGGACTTCCAGCGCTATTACAAAGCTGTCATCATCAAGACAGTATGGTACTGGCACAAAAACAGACACATCGATCAATGGAACAGAATCGAGAGCCCAGAAATGGACCCTCAACTCTATGGTCAACTCATCTTTGACAAAGCAGGAAAGAATGTCCAATGGCAAAAAGACAGTCTCTTCAACAAATGGTGTTGGGACAATTGGACAGCCACATGCAGAAGAATGAAACTGGACAATTTCCTTACACCACACACAAAAATAGACTCCAAATGGTTGAAAGACCTAAACGTGAGACAGGAGTCCATCAAAATCCTAAAGGAGAACACAGGCAGCAACCTCTTCGACCTCAGCTGCAGGAACTTCTTCCTAGAAACATCGCCAAAGGCAAGGGAAGCCAGGGCAAAAATGAACTATTGGGATTTCATCAAGATAAAAAGCTTTTGCACAGCAAAAGAAACAGTCCACAAAACCAAAAGACAACCGACAGAATGGGAGAAGATATTTGCAAATGACATATCAGATAAAGGGCTAGTATCCAAAATCTATAAAGAACTTATCAAACTCAACACCCAAAGAACAAATGATCCAATCAAGAAATGGGCAGAAGACATGAACAGACATTTTTCCAAAGAAGACATCCAAATGGCCAACAGACACATGAAAAAGTGCTCCACATCGCTCGGCATCAGGGAAATCCAAATCAAAACCTCCATGAGATATCACCTCACACCAGTCAGAATGGCTAAAATTAACAAGTCAGGAAACGACAGATGTTGGCAGGGATGCAGAGAAAAGGGAACTCTTCTACACTGTTGGTGGGAATGCAATCTGGTGTAACCACTCTGGAAAACAGTATGGAGGTTCCTCAAAAAGTTGAAAATAGAGCTACACTACGATCCAGTAATTGCACTACTGGTTATTTACCCCAAAGATACAAATGTAGGGATCCAAAGGGGTACATGCAACCCGATGTTTATAGAAGCAATGTCCCCAATAGCCAAACTGTGGAAAGAGCCAAGATGTCCTTTGACAGATGAATGGATAAAGAAGAAGTGGTATATATATACAATGGAATATTATACAGTCATCAAAAGGAAAGAGATCTTGCTATTTACAACGACATGGATGGAACTGGAGGGTGTTATGCTGAGTGAAATAAGTCAATCAGAGAAAGACATGTATCATATGACCTCAATGATGTGAGGAATTCTTAATCTCAGGAAACAAACTGAGGGTTGCTGGAGTGGTTGGGGGTGGGAGGGATGGGGTGGCTGGGTGATAGACACTGGGGAGGGTATGTGCTATGGTGAGCGCTGTGAATTGTGCAAAACTGTTGAATCACAGATCTGTACCTCTGAAACAAATAATGCAATATATGTTAAGAAAAATAAAAAGAAGATAGCAGGAAGGGAAGAATGAAGGGGGGGAAATCAGAGGGGGAGACCAACCATGAGAGATGATGGACTCTGAAAAACAAACTGAGGGTTCTAGATGGGAGGGGCTGGGGGGATTGGTTAGCCTAGTGATGGGTATTAAAGAGGGCACGTTCTGCATGGAACACTGGGCGTTATGCACAGACAATGAATCATGGAACACTGCATCATAAAGTAATGATGTATGGTGATTAACATAACAATAAAAAATTTGAAGAAAAGACTGAACAAACATTTCTTCAAAGAAGACATCCAAATGACATCAGGGAAATACAAATCAAAACCACAATGAGATACCACCTCTCACTGGTGAGAATGGCTAAAATTAACATCTCAGGAAACAACAGGTATTGGCAAGGATGTGTAGAAAGGGGAACCCTCCTACAGTGTTGGTGGGAATGAAAACTGGTACAGTCACTCCAGAAAACAGTATGGAGATTCCTCAAAAAGCCAAAAATAGAGGTATCCTATGACCCAGCAACCACACTACGGGTATTTTCTCAAAAGATACAAATATAGTGACCCAAAGGGGCACCTGCACCCCAATGTTTATAGCAGCAATGTCCACAATAACCAAAATATGGAAAGAGCCCAGATGTCCATTGACTGATGAATGGATAAAGAGAAGTGGTATATATATGTGGTGGAATATTACTCAGCCATCAAAAAGAATGAAATCTTACCATTTGTAATGATGTGGATGGAACTAGAGGGTATTATGCTAAGTGAAATAAGTCAGTCAGAGAAAGGCAAATACCATATGATTTAACTCATGTGTGGAATTTAAGAAACAAAACAGATGAACATAGGGGAAGGGAAGGAAAAATAAAATAAGAATAAAACAGAGAGTCAAACCATAAGAGACTCTTAACTCTAAGAAACAAACTGAGGGTTGCTGGAGGGGTGGGGGGTGGGGGGTGACATCATTGGGTGATGGGCATTAAGGAGGGCATGCGACGTAATGAGCCCTGGATGTCCTATGCAACTGATGAGTCACTAAATTCTATTCCTGAAACTAATACTACACTCTACATGAACTAACTTGAATTTAAATAAAAACATTTAAAAGAAAAGAAGACGATCCTTTAAGATTACTGTCCAAGCTCAGTCATTTCATACGCACACATTCTACACTTGGAGCCCCGGGATGGATGACAAATGTGCCTAGTGCCCCCCAAAACACATATACACACACCCTAGTTTTCCTCTTATGTCCTATTAACTTGCTGGGACCTGGGACTTTGTCAGCAGTTAAGGGTGTCTGTCTTCCTGACTTGCTTATGACCCTGGCCAGAAAAAGGATTCCCTCGAAGCTTCCACCATCTCTGCTCTTTTTTAAAAGCAGGCAGAACAGCCAGCATTGCTGAGAGGCTGAGCCAGAAACCCCCAGTTGGCACACTGAAGTTCGCATCTGTACTCTCCATCCTGAAGGTCTCCACAGCACTTCTGCGCCTGTTGTTTACAGTGGCCACCTTCAGCACCAGGTGTTCGCCCAGCCAGGTAAGCCCCTCTCTCCCCACGGAAAAGCTGAGCACCTCAAGAACAATCAGAGCAGCAAGAATGTGCAAAGATTTGCTGCAAGCCCTGAATTTTAAAGATGGGAAAACAGGTCCCATGAATGGACAAGATGTGCCCTGACCTCACAATGAGTGGAAGAACCAGAGCTAGAAATCTGGGTCACCGAGGCCAGTCCCCATGTTCTTTCCTGACATGACTGAAAATGGTGCTGTGTGCATCCATGGTCCGACTGCCCTTGGAGTGCTCGGGGATGAGACCCACAAAAGAAAGACCCTCTCTTACAGTGACACAGAGCCCTTTTTTGTTACTAGCAGAGGGGGGAAAATCTTTTAATTATAGACCCAGAATTTTTACCAAACTCTAAGACGGCTTTCATGAGCAATGGTTAGAAAGAGGAATGAGGTCCCGGTAGAATCTCAAGGTGACATGTTTGACTCTGCTCAGGAAAACGGTCTGGGTGTTTGTATCATAACTCATTTCTCCATCCTGTGATGTCTTAGATTTATTGCATGTATCAATCCAAATGAGATAATGCATGCTATGGAAGCAAACAATCCTAAATTGTCAGTGGCTTAAAACAACAAAGGTTAGTGCCTCACTGTGCCAAATATCCATAACATATTGGCTAGAGCTTTAGCCTCATAGACTCAGGATTCTAGATTGAGGAACAGCTGCTCTAGGGAATATAGCTGCTTCCCGTGATAAAGGAAAAGGAAGTTCTTGGGATTTTGCATGGACAATTACACACTCTGGCTCAAAAATAACACTTGCCACTTTGTTTTCTCAGTTATTGATCAAAAATAGTTAATGGTTCCAATCAACCAAAAGTGACCAAGAAATGCAAGTCTACCAACTGTCCAGAAAGCAGAGAATGAAGACTATTTGGTGAACAGTACTATGACTATCACATAGCCATGTAGTTCCTCATAGTGACAGAACTAGAGCTTATTGCATTGACCAAGATTCTACCATACCCTTGCTGGTGGGAATGGGTCCCAGCTGGGGACACTGAATCAAAGGCAGAGACACAGGACCTCAGAACAGATGGATTCTACCTGCTCCCCTTACATTTCCTTGCTTTCTCTGAAACATCCTTCCTTTCTTACAAAGTCATGCTTTTAAATATCTACATATCATTAGTGGCTCATCCTTCCTATTTAGTTCTCCCCCAAATTCAGCTTCTATTCCAACCATCTGCTGCTTTAATGTGGCCAGTAGGAAGTCCTCCATCCATACAGAGCTACAGAAGAATCACCAGCAGCAGAAAACTGTGATATAATTAGAAAAATCTCACCCTCTCCCAGCCCCCAAATTCATTTCTCAGGGGCAGAAGTACAAGGATTGTGTCAAAGTTACTTGGAGTTGTGGACTCAGAGAGTTCAACCTCTATAATCCAATCCATGAATTTTCACAACTGGAAATCTTCACTCCTAGTTCCCTGCCTGAAGGCTTGTTCGGCTTACACTAGTTTCTCTGAGTCATGCACAAGGATGGCTTTTCTGGGCCATCAAGAGGGACAGCTAACCCCCAGATTCCCTTCCTTCCTTTGTCTCCTTCCTCCTCTCCCATGGCAGCCCCTTTGCCCTGTGGCAGATGGTCCTGGAAGGTTCAGAGTTAGATGGACACAATTTTTGAAGAGGATCCCTCTCATTGTTTCTGCTCCCACCTACCAAACGGGCCAAGGGATATGGTCCCAGGGAGAAGAGTGTCTAGGATGCCATGAAGTACTTGGCCCAAGACCCAATCAAAGCCATAAACATTGACTTTTTTGAAGCCAAACCAGAGCCTGAGAAATGCTTCACTCATTTTCCCTGGTCATCCTAAGATTCATTCTGAGATCATCTCATCGTCATTCCAAAAGGAATAGCTTTTGTTTAATAATTTTAATAAAATACACTGCATTTAAGTTACGGGCATTTTAAAACTTCTTTGCCATGAATATCAGTCATTTTTAAAATATAAAGCTTCGGTCATGTCCCTTCTGCTCTGTGAGCCCAACTCAATCCTCGCAAAGTATGAGTAATGTGACTCCTCTCCTCCATACCTCCCTAGAATCTTGTAGAAGTCCTGGCAAGGATCATCCATATGAAGATGTTTTGTATTTTTAAGAAAACACTGCTCTTATAAACCAAGGGTATGATTCATAAAATTAAATGAAAGGAAATGTTATTTTAGGAATATATAAAAACAGATATTTTTCATTATACTCTCACTTGTAATATTTGTGGGGAATCTATATTGAGCTGGGGGGGAGAAAGATAGAAGTAGGGGTGAGGGGTATGGTTGTGGGGTGGCGGGAAGGGGTTGTGTTCCTGACAAATGGCCTTTTGGCTCAACTGGTCTTCAAAGAGATTCAGGGTAAAACTGACAGGACCAGACACACACTTTCCATCCCTCTGATTGTGGCCCCCAAGAGCAGTTTCCCAGACCCAAAGTACTTGAGCCACATACTCAGCAGAACCCTCATCACCACGCCTTCCTTGGCCAACCTCACACTTGTCCCAAGCCTCTCCAGCAGCCTATTGCTGCAAACTGTGGTATTCTCACTGTGCCTGACCTTCCTTGATCACCCTCCAGCCACAAATACAGAGACAATACAAATATTGGGAAATCAGAGGAAGTCTAGATGGCTTTTGGCAAGAGGTTTATTGAGACTAAGGCTTTACAGGCACTGAGAGAGGCTTCATCCTGGGACTCAAGCCAGGTTTTGATGGATGGACAAGTGCAGGAGCTTTTTAAAAAGGTATTTCAGGCTAAGTAGAAAGGATACAGGTACAGTTTGGGCAAATGCCTAGAATGTGTTATGTTTATCAAATTGGGTGGAAGCCCTTTGGGAAGGTGTTAGGGTCAGGGTCTAGGTGCAGCAGTTGGGGGAATCTGGGAAGGAAGGTTGAGGCCAGTCAGTCTAGAAAGGTGAGGAGTTTGTTGTGCTCCACTCAGAATAATAAGTAAGCTGAACATGTCATGTGAACATATCATTTTTATCACCCCAATTAGGACACTTTTTTTTTTTTAAGATTTTTTATTTATTTATTTGACAGAGAGAGAGAGACATGCGAGAGAGGGAACACAAGCAGGGGGAGTGGGAGAGGGAGAAGCAGGCTTCCCGCCGAGCAGGGAGCCCGATGCGGGGCTCGATCCCAGGACCCTGGGATCGTGACCTGAGCCGAAGGCAGACGCTTAACGACTGAGCCCCCCAGGTGCCCCAGGACACTTCTGAGAATAAAAGGATGCACCATTAATAATTATGCTGGGACAGCATATGTCAATTAACACTATCCCAAAGCATCTGGTCACCCTAGCGGGAAAGGGTCATAGATGCCTTACTGGTGTAACCTCACGTGGTCTGAGGCTGCCTATCTGGAGGGCTGATGGCCCCCTCCATTGTGTTCCATCCAGCAGGGTCACTGCATCACATAGTTCCAAGGGGCACCGTTCACACCGAAGCCAACCTTGGGTCACTATGTGCGGTGGCTGTGGCACAAGGTGATATAAATGATGATGTGAGTCACTAGGAAGAAGACTGACCTGGGGGACAGGTGAACTCTGTTTTATCCCCGGAACCTGTCTCTCGCTATGTTACCTTGGGCCTTGATAACCCCAACCAGTATTTGAGAATAATCAAGTTTTATGGAGGGAACTAAGAAATCTAACAAAGGACCTCACAAAATCTGCTCTGAGAGCACTTTTCTTGGAACCCATGACTATCTCCACCGACGGGAGCAGGGAAAGCTGGGCAAAGGTTCTGTGCTCAGGCTCCCAATTCAGGTAGGCCGAGGTCCCCGGCACGCCTATGCTCTTTCTGACTGAGCCTTTCTCAGAAGCTTCTCTGTGAGAGCCTCAGGTGGAAGCATGGACCCCAGGAGCCAGCAGAGAGGTTCTAGGGGCTACTGCAGAATGGCTCCCATTCAGAGCAATCACTGCACCTCGCTTCATGGACAGCAAGCCTCCCTGCCTCTCCGCAAGCTAGCGGACCTCAGCCCCGAATGCTAATCAGGGAGGCACCTCCCAATGTCAGCATGTCCAGGAGGCAGGCCCCAGCAGACCACCAGGGTGTGGTCACAGGAGAGTTCACTGGGGTCAGCAGACCCGCTGGTGTCTTGAAGAGGGGATCAAGAAGAGAGAGCAGATGGGAAGAAGTACCTTCCATTTGTGAAAAACCAAATAGAATTTGCTCACATCCCTGATGCCAAACCCTCTATCTATTCTTTCAAGGAATCCTAAACCCAGCTCACTTCCAACTGGGCACAGCATCACCTGCCACTGGAGTACGAAAGTGTGGGTACAAAGTATTGGGGGGTCTTTAAGTCTTCTGATGGCACACAGATGCCCAACCCAGAACCAGGGATATCATCAAATGGTTTCTCTGGGGAGCAAACTCTTTGATGGCAATTGTCACGCAGAGAGTACTGGAGGGTGTAGCAAGCAGGACCCAAAAGAGAGAACGTGTATTGTAGAAGTCACAATGCAGGTCTTGGCCAATCCCACAGGAAGCTTTAGAACTGGGATAACCCAAATGGGCAGGAAGACCCAGGCTTTTATACCCTGTATCAATCTGTCGTTGAGGCAGGCTGTTCTGGGAAAAGAGCATGACTCCAGGCAATCCAGCCCTCAGCAGCCAAGGGCAGTTCCTATGAAGAAACAGATTAGAGCATTTAGCTGCCAACACACTCGGTAGCTGGGGAAGTAGCACTCCAGTCCTGGAAGGGAGGATCTGGCAGTCCACCAGGAAATCCACCAACCCCCAGCCCTGGTGCTGTGCACCCACTCAGTTATACAATAGGTCCTAGAACTCTCCTCTGGCAATCTGTTGAGACTCTTTTTCTCATGAAACATCTAAGAGGAAGGCTAGTAGGGTGAACTAGCCCCCCCTCCTCACTGCTGCAGCTGGTCTTGAGGCTGTAAAAAATACTGTGATGTTGTGATTTATAATAAGACACATACTTTTAATGTTCAACCTTATTTTCGGCACAGAGCTCCTAAAACCCTCAGAGTTTCCTGTAATGAGAGCTATAAAGATGTCTTTTGTTATGTTAATAGGGTGGCTTCTGGAAAACACCCAAGGATGGGGGCTGGTTACTGGAGGAGCCAACCATGTGACTAGAGGGTTGGAACTTTCAGTCCCAGACCCCCAATGTCCAAGGAGGGGAGAGGGGCTGGAGATTGATTGAGGCATCACCAATGGCCAGTGGCTTAATCAATCATGACTATGTAATGAAGCCTCCATAAAACCCCAGAAGGACAGGATTCAGAGAGCTTCTGGTTGTTGAACACGTGGAGATTTGGGGAGAATGGTGCCCTACAAGACAGCATGAAGCCCCATGCTCTTTCCCCATACCCTGCCCTATGGCTCTCTTCCATCTGGTTTTTCCTGAGCGAAATCCTTTTATAATAAACCAGTAATCCCGTCAGTAAAGTGTTTTTCTGTGTTCCGTGAGCCGCTCTAGCAGATTAATCAAACCCGAGGAGGGGCGTTGTTGGAACCTCTAATCTATTGCCAGTCCGTCAGAAGCAGAGGTGACAAACCTCAACTTGCAATTGGTATGTGCAGTCTTGTAGGACTGAGTCCTTAACCTGTGAAATCTGATGCTATCTCCAGGTAGATCATGTCAGAAGTGAGTGGAATTGCAGAACACCCAGCATATGCTGGAGAACTGCTTGGAACACGCACACACATACACACAGAGAAACTAAGATCAGAATCTTAGATACTGGGGCACCTGAGTGGCTCTGTCGGTTAAGCGTCTGCCTTCAGCTCAGGTCATGATCCCAGGGTCCTGGAATCAAGTCCCCCGTCGGGCTCCCTGCTCAGCAGGAAGCCTGCTTCTCCCTCTCCCACTCCCCCTGCTTGTGTTCCCTCTCTCGTTGTCTCTCTCTCTCTCTCTGTCAAATAAATAAAATCTTAAAAAAAAAAAAAGAATCTTAGATACTTATTACTCCTTCCTCGAACACTCATTCTAGATTTCCCTCAACCTCAGCCAATACCTCCCCTGGTCTAGGTGGTGTGATTTCAGGGTTGACTCAGACCCTCCTTCCTGAGGAGTTTAGTCCCTGGTCATCACGCTCTTCTCAGGCTGTGACACCATCAAAGTTGGGTGAAGGTGTACCCACAGGTATCCATCCAAATGGATCACCTGGGAGCCAAACTGAGTCTCCCCTGCCCCCATCAGGTAAAAAACAGCTCCGCCTCCTCTTGATGGCCTGGGTTCATTGCCCTGCCGGGACGGTGACTCCTTCCTCTCCTTGCCTGTGGGTCTCTTAGACTGCAAGTCTATCAAGACAGAGTGTAGCCATAGCTTGAGGTTTAATGAGACTCCTCTGTAATCCCTGGTTTTTCTTCTTTAGGGAACCAGGACTTCTGAACCCATAGAGCACTCAGTTGCAGGGACAGGAAACACAAGGTCCCCCAAGTGAGCCATTGGGAGTGATGGTAAGTAGGGTCATTCCTCTTGATACCTGGATCTGTGATTTTTACCTGTTGGGCCTACAGCAGTATTAATGAGTTGATTTAGGGTATATATCTTCCCCAAAGACTCCAGTTCAATGTGTTAGGGTTGGGGGCAGGGGGACTTGGGGCCCCTATTCTACTCCCTAGACTTGTTTCAGCTCTGGTTTGCCCCAGACTGGCTGTGTATTCTCGGGCAAATTGCTTGATATCACTGGTAAAGTGGAGATTGACATGCCTGCCACTAGCCGATCGCTTGAGATGCTGGTGAAATAGCGCTATAACAGAGGCGTGTGGGTGTGTGATTGGCGTAGTTCAAAGGCATGTCTGCACAGAGAGGCGGCTCTCACTTTCACGAGCTTTGTCCCACATGAGGAAAACATTTAGCTTCTCTAAGCCTCGTTCTTTTATCCTTATCCCGAGCAGCGCAGAGCATTCATCTCAGATGTTGATCAGGAGGATTAAATTAAAGAACACGCACACACTCCACAGTCCCTGGCATGGAGCACGAGGGCACCAGAAACAGCCATCACTGTGTATTATTTACCACAAGGCATCTGCAGTGCTGAGCTCTGCAGGAAAATGAGTCTGTACAATGTTCCTTCCAAGCAGTTCCAAGCAACTCTGGGAAAGGCTGGGAGCAAATGCCAGAAGTTCTCTTCTGTAGAGGGAGAACGGAGGCCCCGGGATCGAGAGAACACAACGCAGCAGAAGACGTGAGTGCTGGGACATGGGCTCTGGGACAGAAAGGCCTCTCATACCCTGCGTGGCCTAAAAGATTTTGCTTCTCTCCTTGGGCCTCGGTTTTTCCATCTGGAAAGGAGAGGGTAGAAGACAACATGTTCTCAGGTCCTATTTAATTCTTCCTCCAGTTGTGTGGGCTCAGGGGAAATCTAAGTCAGAGCCATAAAACAAAGCTGGGAGTCTGGATCCCCAGGTGGGAATCCCTCCCTAGGGACCAGGTAGGGAGCCAGGAGCTGTTTCCAAAGGGGACAGGGGACTCATCTCCCAGCAGAGTCATTCCTGATCACAGACTTCTATCCATCCACACACCAGCAGCGATGCGAATCACATCTGCCTTAGGTGGGTTCTGGCCCAGAGGTCACCGAGAGAACACAGAAGGAAGCCAGACGGTGCCTCCTTGCAGAAGGCAGCTGAGCCAGACTGAACAGCTGCTGACCCCAGATGGTCAGAGAGTTGGGGTTAACATTTCACGCAGAAGCTCCCCAGAGGCCATAGAGCTGAAGTCTGGGGGTGGATGCCGCAAAATGAAAATAGCCCCCCTCTCCCTGCGTCTCTGAATACTCACCCAGTTGTCACGCGGGCATCACTCCGTCTCCAGACTCCTCTAGGACATCCTCCCTCTACCTGGCATTCCTCCTGGTTCCTTTTCCATAAGACAGACATTCCTGGAAAACCATGCCCACAACAGTGTGTCTCAGTTCGAAACCATGAGTCAGTTTGGTGGAGGAATTATGAGAAATCCATTGTCTTACACTTTGAGCCCCTTCCCAGCAACTTCTTCTGAACTCCCTAAAAGTCATGACTGATAAACTTATCAGGAACTTACTGGGGGTGCCTGGGTGGCTCAGTCAGTTAAGAACCTGACTCTTTTTTTTAAATTATTGTTATGTTAATCACCATACATTCCATCATTAGTTTTTGATGTAGTGTTCCATGATTCTTTGTTTGTGCATAACACCCAGTGCTCCATGCAGAACATGCCCTCTTTAATACCCATCACCAGGCTAACCCATCCCCCCCAGAACCCTCAGTTTGTTTTTCAGAGTCCATCATCTCTCATGGTTCCTCTCCCCCTCCGATTTCCCCCCCTTCATTCTTCCCCTCCTGCTATCTTCTTCTTCTTCTTTTTTTTCTTAACATATATAAGCACCTGACTCTTGATTTCGGCTCAGGTCATGATCTCAGGGTCCTGGAATGGAGACTCACATCAGGCTCCACATCAGCAGGGAGTCCTCTTGAGATTCTCTCTCTCCTTTCCCTCCCCTCCCCCACCCCTCTCTCTCTGTCTCTCTGTCTCTCTCTCAAATAAATAAGTCTTAAAACAAAACAAAACAAAACTTACTCTCCCTCGACGCACACAAGACACTGTATAGGAGACGATCCTCATGGACCAGGGTGACCACAGCCCAGCCTGGCTTGTCCATGCGAGGGCTCCCTCTAGTGGGCGGTCGGTGCAGACGCGGGGAAATTGTGTATGCTAGAAGTCATTCTTCCAAAACACTTGTCATGCATCAATCCATTTAACCCTCACAACTTGTATTAGCCCCATTTCCAGAAGGGGAAACTGAGCTCCAGCTTCCTACTCCTCATCCTTTCCTACATCCCATGGTGGATGAGCACAGGCAAAATCTAGTAGACACAGCAGGCATTTTCCCCTGGTCCCAGGACAGGAGTGCTCTGGGCCTTTACCTTGAAGAAGCTCCTGGAGGGAAGGAGCTGCATAATTTGAAGACCATACCCCTTGACCTGTTGATGTGACATCCACAAGAGGTGTCCAGTCCCCCCTGGGCAGAGCCCCTGTGCCATTTCCACATCCATGTGTCATTCGTAGATCTTCATTGAAGACTGTCTACTGGGGCAGAGGGACCCTAGCCAAAAGCAGGGATGAGCACAGAATGCAGGGGTATCTGGACAAATGTTCCTCAAATGCGTCCAAGTCAGTGTTCGCTGCAGTGTTCTAGGGCCCGGGAGAACAAAATTTCCCGCGTCTGCAGCAACCGTCCACTAGAGGGAGCCAATCCTCAGCACCTAGAAAGCCCGTAGGGGCTGTCTTCACAGCCGGTCCATGGCTGTGGCTTCCTAAACCCTGTCTCCATGTGTGTGCGGCGGAAGAGGAGTTTAAATGGATCAGTGCATCTCACGCCGAGCCGTTCGCCCGAGCTCTGGCTGTGAGGGACAGGGACCCCCAACTTCTGCATCATACAGATCGCTCCACTTGCCCTGGATGATAGATTGGGATTCCCCCTACAGTCTCACTTGGGGAAAGGCTTTGTCAACTACAGGGAACTTGGAAAACCACAGCGCTCAGAAATTTTTATCTGCCACCCAGCTTGATAATCTTCTGATGCAAAGATCCAAGACCCTTAGAACTGTAGGATTCCTGAAATCCTTCATCCACAGCCAAGGTTCTAATTTAATACAGTCCTGGGTTCTAGCAAGGCCAGCAGGGTTTGTCTCGCACCACTGGTGGGCATCCAGGCACAGCGCTGAGCCCCTGGCAGGAGCGGCTCCTCTCTCCTGTGACCACTTCCCCTTCTTCCTCTTTTCTGGAACACAGACTTTCCAGTGAAGAGGAAGGGGGACCCTGAAGATGAGCCAACACCAACATCTCCTGATCTTCGACTGGGGCTGACTACACCTCCCCTTTTTACCCCCCCCCCCCCCCCCCCCCCCGCCTTCCCACCCGGCACTGGGTGGAAAATGGGCCGCGTCCATTTTCTGCTTCCCTTTCTTACATCCTGGAAGCCATCCCGGGGCCCAGTGCCTACTCTGCAGCTTTCAGATCCCATTTCATCATTCCATGACTGTGATCCTGCCAAGGGATAGGCTTCCCCAGCCTCCCCCTAACTCTCCATCTCTTATAAAATAATGGATCGCAACTCTATAAAAACTGGGCAGAGTAGCCAGAAGAGTAGATAGGCTGAGACAAACCCAGACACCTTCACGGGTTTAGGAAGTGGGGGCCATGCTCTGATGAGTGGCCTCTTGACATGGCAGGTCTCCACACAAGTTCAAGACAGGCAGGGCTGGTCTAGCACCCAGCGCCAGCTCGCACCCATCCTGTGTCCCTTCCCTCCGCTGCCCGCCGCTTCTGGAAGCCTCCCACCCGACTGACCGCCATAGCCTTTGGAATGTTCTTACCTCTAATCGTCCCACACATCTATATCCCCACCCCCAAAGAAACGCTGATCTGTGAGCTGAGACCTCAGAGGAAGGCTAGAGGACAATAGACTTAATAATCGAGTGACACTTTTCACTGAAAAAGAGGCATAAAAGGATCTGTCTTAACGAGGGGATGAGGTGAGAGGAGAATGTTCTTCAGCACTGGCTCAGGATGGCTAATGAGAAGAGGAGGTGAGAAGCAGAACTTGGCTGGGGTTTGGTCCAGGAATAGGAGAAAGCTCTAGAAAGTTTAGGATGCAAGCTTGGAGTCAGGTTTTAGAGGATCTTGAAAGTCAAGAGGGACAGTTGGGGTGTAATGCTGCAGGCAAGAGGAAGATACTGAAGGTGTTTGGCCCACAGGGAAAGGAAATGCCATAATCAGAAGTGTGTCTGAGCAAGAGAAAGTGGGGGTGGCTGTGGGCAGGATAGGGTGTGGAAGGGAGGGCTCCAGGGCGGGTCTCTGCCGTGATTCAGGCAAGAAGTAATGGGGAGGGTGGGAGTGAGGAGGCGATTTTAGAAAGGATGGAAAACTCCGGGACTTCCTGAAGATATTTAGTAGGGGACGGAGAGGGAAGGCCAGGGACTCCCGTCCTACAACCAGCTCCCCGACATCGAAAGGTGGTCTTGAAGAACATGCTCACCTGAGACCCAAGTGTCTTCCATCACTATCCCCAAAACCCCAACCACAGAGATTTAGGGACATGCATTTTAAGGGACAGCGTCTACCCTTCTTGGGGGACCCCCTAAGATTCCACCATAGTGCATGAACTTTGCCAGCTCCTCTTTCCAAAATGGGACCTACTTGTATGGAGGACCAGCCTCCTCAGCAAAGCTAAACACAAACTAGCAGGTCTCATGCCTGGCAGTCTCGGGGAGAGATGGTTGCCATGGATAACAGCACACTCGGCAGCCTGGGGCACTGGAAAAGTCCCGGCCTGGGAGGCAGGAGGCATCGGTGCTGATTACAGAAGGAGCCCTGACTCCCCCATGCACTTAAGCATATCAAGTTCCCCTTCTGGGGCTCAGTTTTCCTCTCCATTAAACGGGAAGGATGCTGTATCCCAGGCAGGATATGAGGGAATCTGGCGTGTGATCTCACCTGTTCGCCCAGCTCTAAAAACCAAGTCTCTTTGGCAAAACATTATTATGTGCGTTGGCTGGGGAAGAGATGAAAGGAAAAGTGTTTCAAATTTACACTCAGGGCCTGGGTTACTATGAACCCATTCCTAACTCGGCCATTGCCAGCCCGGACAGAGTCTTTATCAAAGCCCCCCAAAGACACCCAAAGTCCTGGGAGCACTTAGCAACCAGATCAACTTCTTTCATCCCCCTGCCAGGTCCAATAGTTCTGTGTGCCTTCTGCCACCAAGATCTCATCTTTGAACGCCCATCAGGAGGGACCTGGAAGCTCCAACCAAGTGTAAGAGCGCACAGTGGGTTGGAGTACAAATAACTAAGACATCACCCTGTGTACTGATACTCAGAAATCACTCCGGCCCGGGGCAGAAGGTAGGGCATGGTAAGGGCGGGGAGGGGTGAGGTGAGCTCCACGTGCATGATGGCAAATAGAATTCCCTTGCACCTGGCCTTCTTCTGAGATGCTGGGTCAGGACATTGGCTTCTGGAAAACTGCCTCTTTCAGGTTTTTACCTAGTTTCCCTGGGGAGCTGCAGCACTGGCTGCTCTGGGACCAGGCACTGGATGCTCCCTGAGGTTCCTTCGTGCTCTCACCTTTCGGTCCTGCCTGCTCTGTGTTGAAATTGCATGGGAGTCTTTGTAATGACCTGCTTGACTCTCCTATACGCCACTGGTCATCACCGCTCCTGGGCTCATCATGGGCTGGCTTTGTAACCTGCCGGAAAAGACTTCACCGTCTTCTTTTAATATCTCTCCCCATTGTTGCTACGATATTGTGACCTCTGGGTAAATCTGGGGTAAAGCTGTAAAGGGTAGCCAAGACCTTTAATTCCAGGATATTCTTCCACCTGACCCTGACCTTGATGTTCCCTGGGAGGCACTTACGAAGATGGAGATGAGCTTCCACTGCAGGAGACTCCTTTCTTTCCTATGCTCCTCTATCCCTGTCCACTACTGACCTATTGTCTAGCCCGCAGTCTCACCGTCCAGCTCCTAGAGGATAAGCGCATGGTGGTGCATGCTTCAGCTAACCACAAAGTAGGAGGACAGAGAGGAAGGGGGCAGGGTGACCACCTCCCTGGGAAGGGGGCAGCTGCAAAAACTTGGACAATCCTGAGTTTCGTTTTAGCTTTTCACACTAAGATTTCCCAAATCCAAGTTAAAACCAAAACCAAAGGAGGAAAATTGCGAAATCAAGGGGACTTGCTGGCCACAGTCTTTGATCTCCCTGCAAAACTTGGCCATGGTGCCTCCCAGTGTCTGTTCTCCCTGGGGATCTGTCTCCCATTCCTTCTGTGTCCAGAGCATTCTGTGCCTCTGGTTCCTTTGAAGACCCAGGGTCCCCATTCTTCCCTATATCCGGGAGATTCATTATTTCCTCATGGACAGCACAGGTCTTGCTGAGGGTCCACCTCTGCCACCTGTCCTCATCAGGAAACATGAAAACAGCCAGGGGAACACTTCGGTCTGGTAGCCCATGCCCAGGGCCCCTCCTCTGATCACCGCACCCACTTGTTATGAATATGCATAACAGCTAACTTATTAAGTGCCTACCATATGCCAACAACTCACTATTCAATGCCCTTTCCCTGTGTCAACGTGTTTAACTCACACTCATTTCACTGATAAGGAAACTGAAACACAGAAGTGGAAATAAGCATCCAAAACCCAGCAGTCTGGCTCCAGAGTTCATTACCGTAACCACCGTCCTGCCGGTCCTAGAACAAAGCAGCAAAGAATTCTTTCCAGCCGATTCCTAGATGCCCGCGTCGCCGACTGGACCCGTTGCAAGCAGATAATCAAGAAGAATAAAATAGAGGGGAGCGTAGGTGTCTCCTGGACTAGAAATGGACCACATGTCCCCAAGCTGGGGTCATCCCTAACCCTGTGCCCACGGAGAACTTCAGTAAAGAAGCACATCACTATTTCTCATAGAGCAAGGTGAGGCCTCACTGTTTTTCCAACCACCCTCTTGGGTTTACACTTGCACTTAGACTATTTGCCGTCCCTGATCTTGTGCATCCCCACATTGTGTAGATGAGGCAGGGTGGACTTAACCAAATCTAGTTTGGTCACATAGCTACTTGGGAGACAGGCCAGGATTATGCTTGCTTTTCTACAAACTCACTTGTCACCCACCCTCATAATAGACTTCCACTGCTGTTTCTATTTCTTGGCTTTTGTACCAAGCCACATCGCTGGAAAATAAATACATCTGGGACTTTTTCAGCGGAGCGGTGGCCTTGCGTGTTCTGTGTGGGTCAGTGCTGTGTGATGCAATCCGCAGGGACAGTCCCAGAAACTTAAAAAAATCTGCCATCCTGAAGGCCTCAAGTTCTGTTTTCTTCAAAAAGGAAATCCTGAGGTCAGGGATATGTGTCCCATTCTGTAACTGCTGCATCACTGAGAGGTGATGCCGTGTTCTCAATGCATGGACACAAAAGGTAGTCATGCCTTGGATAAATGAATAAGAAAAATAAATGAACTCCTAAACTAAGGTGACGATCAGAGAGTTCACAGGATAAAAACTTAAGCCCCTGAGCACGCCCAGGATCATACCAACCAATAATAAAAATTTGAAGAAGCAGATACTACAATGGGTGCTCCTCACTTTCTTCGTATCGAGGTAATACGTTCCTGCCATAAAGTTCAATAAAGTAAAGTCAGTTTTATATGTGCAGATACTCCACATATCCACCCGCCAGGTCAACGTTTGTAGAACTTTTCCAAACCCCCTCCTGTCCCTGCCAATTGATATCTGCAGAAGGGAACCTCTAGGCTGAATCCTATCACTATAGGTTAGTTTTGCCTGTACACATGATAATATTTTACTAACAAAGCGTCAGGCATTTTTAAAGAATAACGTATTGCTTTTCTATTCCTGTCCTAATAAACTAGCACAAGAGTAATGACTTAAGCAACATAAAATTATTATCTTACGGGGCTAGAGGTCAGAGGTCGGCCATCCATCTCATCCCACTAAAATCAAGGTGTCAGCAAAACCGTGTTGCTTTCCAGAAGCTCTAGAGGAGGATCAGTTTTCCTGACCATTTGGGTGATTGGCAGAATTCAGGTCATTTGGGTCATTGGACTGACCTCGTTTTCTTGATGGCTTTCAGGTAAGGGCTATTCCCAGCTTCTAGAAGCTGCTGTAATCCTTGGCTCAGAGCCCCCTTCCTCCATCTTCAAAGCCAGCAGTGTGGGCCAAGTCCACCTCAGTATGAATCTCTCCTTTCATTTCCTGTCACTGAAGCAGCAGGAAAGGGTGTCCACACTTTTAAGGACTTGTGTGAGTAGATCAAGCCCACCTGGAGAATTCAGGGTGCTCTCCCACCTCCCAGGTCCGTACCCTGACTCACATCTGCAAAGAGCCCTTTGCCATGTAAGGTGACATAATCCCAGGTTCCAGGGACTAGGAGCAGAGAGTTAGAAGGGGGAGGGTGGTGTCCATTATTCTGCTTACTGTAAATAATAAATGTTGTCCAAGGTAAAACTTTCTAGAAAGCGATATGGCAATATGCAAAGCTTCAGCATTTCATACCTTGTGATATACTAATTCTACAGCTACAGAAATAAATATAGATATGGATCAAGATTTTTAAATTGGCTTTTTCATCATAATGTTAATTAAAATTATTTTAAAAGTGAAAACAAATCATATATATACTCAACTATTATGAAATGTTTTATTACATATATATCACACACACATATATAGGACCAGTATGAAGCCTTTAAAATTTAAGCAACTGCAGGATATCTAATGATTTAGAAGAATATATGACCAATTTTACGTGAAAGAGAGCTGTGAATATCATATGTACATTAGGTCTGTATATGTGTGCATGGAAAAATGGGTGTGTGTAAATATACAAAGACACATATATACACAAATATGCTTACATATGTATATGTAAGAGAAATGAAGAGAGAAGAAACAAATAAAATGAACAAAAATACCAGTTCAAGTTCAATCTTAGTATTTAAAACACAAATGGGGACGGGGCGCCGGGGTGGCTCAGTCAGGTAAGCGTCAGACTCTTGGTTTTGGTTCAGGTCATGATCTCAGGGTCATGGGAGCAAGCCCCGAGTTGCATGGGACTCCGTGCTTAGCGGGGAGTATCCTTGAGCTTCTCTCCCTCTGCCCCTCTTCCATGTGTGCTCTCTCTCTCTCTCTCTCAAATAAATAAATCTTAAAAAAAAAAAAAACACAAATAGGGTGACCAACTGTCCCTCCTGAGAGGGCACTGAGAGATTTCCAGGGACACTGGACTTGTGCTAGAAACAAGAAATTCCAGACATGGTTTGGTTGACCAGGTTTGACCAGGACAAGTTGGTACCCTAAATGCAGACACGTTCCATCCTCTCTTTTAGGTACTTCTGTTTCTTTTTTTATGTATCCTACAAAGAGTGTGCAATCACTAAAAACCATTAGAAGTCCGTTGGTGTCTTATTCTGAATTGGGGAAGATGTCAGAGTCTGGGCCTGGGAAACATTCCAGAAGTCGTTCTTAGACAAGTTTTGGCAAGGTTGGAGATGCGTGAAAGAAGTGTGTTCTACAAATGACAGACTCCATTTGCAGGAAGCACCATATTCCCATGGATGGCAATAGCCCCGGTAAGCAAAACAAAGTTACATCAGAACCCCGCCATTCTGAATGGTGAGAGCAACCTCAGAGATCGGGATGGGAAAAACAATTGAATTAAACATGACAAAGATGAACTTGAACACTTGGGAGCTGTAAATTGTGAGAACAATCTCTCACTGGCGATCCCTAGCTTGGAGGGAGGCCAGCCCCGCTGCCAAAGGGATGGGGCTGACCTGTGACCGCCCACCGCCGTGCACCTGTGTTGGTGGATGCCTTGAGGGGGATGATTCACATTTGCATGCATACAATTCATACATTCATGTGGCGGAATACAATCGTGTGTATTATACTGACCTGAAGTTTCTACAACGGACTTCATGTTTTGCATTTTTATCTTTAAAAAATAAAAACCAGCTGTTATTTTTGATATAAAGATCATAAAGCCTGTTTGGTCCAGAACGTTATAGAGTATAATATATATTCTTAAATTAGATAGACTACATGGTCCCAATTTAAAAAAATACTGATATAAACAAGACGGTGGCTGTTTTGTACGTGACGTGGGACATTTTATGGCACAGTGACTCCTTCACTGTGCTTGATTGTTACTAATGTAGCGGTTCTTGGGCTTCATAAGTTTAATTGGGAGCTTCATAAATAATAAAATCAAAATATTGCCCTAAGGACCAATTAACACCTGTATCCATTAAGGGCTTTATAGTAAGTTCCCACTTTACAGAGTTGATGTGGATAACATGGCATGGTGGTCATTAGTAAGTTCCCTGACATTTACATGAAAGTCAGTGATGGGGGAGGGAGACAAAAATAATACATCACGTTTAATTTAGAATGCTATGAGGTGCACTAAAGATGACGGAACTAGATCCACCAATCTGGCTCAGGTTAAAACAAAAAAAATTTTTTTTTAAAGAGTGGGCTCTTTTTGAATGTGAAGTAATAGAAATTGTTTAATCGAGGACTATCACACAGAATAGTCACTTCTTTACCAAATTCAGCAGTTAATAAACTGAGGTGGATACCATTGAGCATTGAGGGTGACCAGAGACATCCCCTGAAATTTTCAGCTCTTGTTCTTGAGTCCCAGGGTAGGATTAGACTTCTAGGCCATCTCAACGACAGGCAAGCTGTGTGACCCACTTAGATAAATAAACTGTAATCAGAAATGACATGTGTCACCCCAGGCAGAGGTACTCTAAGAATCTGTGTCTCTGACCTGCCACGGTGACCAGGGTATTTCCTGGTGATAAAGACTCCAACAGCCCAAGTGAGGACAGACTGGAGTAGTACCAGAGCCCTGCACTCAGTGATTACTGAAGAAGCTACTGGAAGCTGAGTAAAGGGCACCCCATGTGATGCTGAGCTGTGTTGTATCACACTGGTCCATGGTCACCAGCAGAGACAGAGTAGGGTGAGGCAGTACCTAGAATCCACGCTATCAAGCCCACCAGGAACCCAGGATCACAGCAGATGCCCCCCACATAACTGGCAGAGCAGGCTCAGAGACTTCTATCCATATCCCGGTGGCTGCCCGCAAAGACCCAGGAGCAACTGAACAACTCACTATTATTAAGACAGTGTCCTCGTTCCCAAAATAGCCCAGTCTTGCCTTCACATTAAGCCTAACGACCCCACTTACCTCTCTTCCTCACACCCAGCCCTTATCCCCAAATACCTTTCAAGAGTTTATCCTAAAATTCCAGTCAGTTCCATGGAATTTATTGAGTCTCAGAAGATCCTCTGTGCCAAGCAAATCTTGGGCATTGAGTGGGAATGAAGATGTCAGGGGCTTGGTGAGATAAGGTACATGTCCCCAAGCCCAAATAGAATCTGTTCATGCTGCTATTGTTAAGACCTATCAAGGAATCCTCCTTGAAATCATTGACATTCCAGCTGGACCCACAGTCCCTTCTCCTGGCAAAATGGACTTACAGACACAAAACATTGGAGATCCTGGGGCCTCCACTAGAATAAGACCCTGCCTGTAACAGGCACCAAACAAAGAGGCTCAATGCATAACTGGGCATGATGACTGCATCTCTGAGTTCTGGCATTGGTTCTTTACTAAATTGTCTGAGTAACTCTCTGCAAATCATTTTCCCACCCTGCGCCTCAGTTTACACATCTGTAAATGAGGCGTTTGAGCTGGTTAATGGCTCCCGAACTCACTGTGGCTAAAGATCAACTTTGAGCATTTTAAAAACAGATTCATTTTATTTTTTTTATTTTTTTTTAAGATTTTATTTATTTATTTGAGAGAAAGAGAATGAGAGATAGAGAGCACGAGAGGGAGAAGCAGACTCCCTGCCGAGCAGGGAGCCCGATGCGGAACTTGATCCCAGGACTCCAGGATCATGACCTGAGCTGAAGGCCGTCGCTTAACCAATTAAGCCACCCAGGCGCCCCAAAACAGATTCCTTTTAAAAACAGAATCTCATCTCCAAAGATTCTGAGTCATTATATTGAAGTTGTTAAGGCATATCTTATTGACAATCGCCCAGAGAATCCTGATATTATAGGCAGATCAGGGGACCAGGACATTAGATGGTCCCTGGGCTTTCTGGGCACCTGTCTGCAGTTTTTTGCCTGGTCCTTGTCTTCTAACTTTGAATTGCATAATGGCTTTCATTCAGACATGTGCATTCACCGGTCTCAGTTTGTCACGTAGCTGTACTACCCATGACAAATCATTTCACTTTTATAATCCTTTCTCTTGTTGTAAAGAGGAAAAGTGGACTACATTCAATGCAAATGTCTCTTCCAATGCATCCTATAATTTTGTGACCACTGGGGACACTTGGAACAGAGCTGGAAAATGGAGGCAGCAATTCTGATTCCCAGGATGCTCTCCCATCTCATCACAGCCCTCAAGAACCACCCAAGAATTCAGATCTCTTTCCATAGCAGGGTGCTCATTTCCTGCCTGCTAGTCACAGGTAGAGAAGCTCTCCTTCACAGCCCCTGAGCTGTAGGTGGGTTGCCAAAACTGCTTTAAGAATATGCTCACTGGGAAAGCACCATGGAGAAAAGAAAAGGAAGAGGCAGAATGACCGCTTCCTTGAACCACACAGCCAAGCTGCTGGGTAGAACGGTTGCTGACTTCGCATGGTCTAAAGTTTCGTTTTAACTTTTTATATTGGGATTTCTCAAATTCAGTTTAAAAAAAGGAAAAACAAGAAAGGGAAATTGCATAATCGACATGACTTATCGGCTAAGATCTCTGAACTCCCCGTAGAATTAAGACCCTGGTGCCCTTTGGCATGTCAACCCTAGGATCTGACCCCCATCTCCTCTGAGGCCCCACAACATTCCTTTCTTCTGGTTCATGGCAGGACCCTAGAACCCCACTTCTTTTCTGTTTCTGGGAGACTCCTTTCTTTCTTCATCTATAGCACAGGCATTCCCGGAGGCCTGTCCCTACCGCATAGCTTTGTTTGGAAGCAATTTTAGGGAGAACTTGTGCAAGAGACCAAGAACCACACTTGGAGTCCCTTCCTAGCTTGTTTTAGATACAGCACTCATCTTATTTGACTATTCTATAATAGCTAGCTTATTGAACACTTACCATATGTCATTCACTCTGCAAAGTAAGTTTTTGGTGTCAGATGATTTAATATTCTCGGTAATCTCGATTTCCACATAAGAAAAACAAAGAATAGGTGAGGAATTTAAACTATAAAGAACTTTGATTACTTGAGTCTTCTCTGACACAGATATTAGCTAGCAATCCTAGTATCCAAATCCAGATTTTAACTACCATGTTACTCTGCCTCTCCTAAGACTGACAGTTGAGAACACTGCCCTGCCAGTTCCTGTCATCCTCGCCTCCCTGGTCTCTGACTGGATCCTTTGCATATAATCATAGACAAATTGAGTTACAGAAGAGCTTAAGTATTATTTAACCCAGGAATAGAAATTGTGTTACATAGGAAGTATCACTTCCCATTGCTGTACCCATGGCAGACATCAATAATCAATCATGACTTTATATTCAGTAACCCAAATTAAAGACTTGCTGTTGGTTGGGTTGGGTTGGTTGGTTGGTTGGTTGGTTTTTCCAACAAAACTTACTGGTTATCCACCATAAATCTATCAAGCTAATACATGATTGAAAACTATTTCCCATCCCTGGACTTGTCAAAACCCCAGACTTTATAGATGAGGACAATGAATCTCAGAGTCAAAGTTTGTCCATGGTCACATTGACCAAGTCATTGGCTAGTTATTGGCTAAATCAGGATTAAACTCAGGATATGACACTTAATTCCCTTCATTTTATTAAACCTTTTTGATTCCCAAGAACTATGATTTTCACTACTCTTTCTGTCATCCGTGCATTGATGCACTTTCCATATTAAGGCAGCTCAGAGGAGAAATCAACGAGGTCTTGAGGGTATTTTGTAAGGCAGTGACTTTATTTCCAAATGAAAAATATATGCAAACTTGACTGTTAGCCAACACAGCCCCACAGGGTTCAGTGCTACATGGTACACCTGGCAGGGAGACTGTCCCCAAAGTGATAAAAAAGCCGCCATCCTGGAAGAACCAGTGGAAAACTACAGACCAATTTCATGAACGTAGATGCAAAAGTCCTCCACAAAGTACTAGCAAATAGAATTCAATAATGTGTGAAAAGAATTATACAACACAACCAAGTGGGATTTATTCCAAGTACACAAGACTGCTTCAATATTTGAAAGTCAATTTATATAATCCATATCATCAACAGACTAAGGAAGAAAAAGAGTCCTATGATGATATCAATATGATGATACCAGTAGAAAGCATTTGACAAAATCCAACATCCATTCATGAAAAAACTTTCAGCAAACAAGGTAATAGAGAGGTACTTCCACAACTTGATAAAGAACATCTACAAAAGGCCTACAGCTGACATCACACTTGTTGATGCTTAAACACTGAAATGACGTTCTTAATCATGAACAAATGCTTTTCCTCTAAGACTGGGAACAAGGCAAGGATGTTCCCTCTAGCCACCCTTAATCAGCATCATACTAGAAGTCCTAGCTAATGTGATAAGACATGACAAGGAAATAAAAAGATATACAGATTGAGAAGAAAGAAATAAAACTGCCTTTGTTTGTAGAAAACATAATTGTCCATGTAGAAAAGGAATCTCACACACACACACACACACACACACACACACACACACACACACACACACACACAACTCTCCTGCAACTAAAAAGCAATTATAGCAAGGTTTCAGGCTACAAAGTTAATATTTAAAACTCAATTACTTCTCTATATACCAACAATGAACAATTGCAATTTGAAATTAATAATGCGATACTATTTATATAAGCACCAAAAAAATGAAGTACTTAGGAATGAATCTAAGAAAAATATGTTCAATATCAACATGTAGAAGACCAAAACTCTAATGAAAGATTAAAGAACTAAATAAATAGAGAGATATACTGTGTTCATGGATTGAAAGAATCAATATTGAAGCAGCAAAGGCAATTCAATAGAAAAGGAAGGCTTTTCAACAAATGGTTCTGGACATCTACAAAAAAAAAAAAAAAGAAGAAGAATCTAGATACAGATCTTACACTTTTCACAAAAATTAACTCAAAATGGATCATACGCTTAAATGTAAAATTCAAATCTATGAAACTTCTAGAAAATAACATAGAAGAAACTTTGGGTTTGGTGATGACTTCATAGATACAACATGAAAAGCCTGATCCATGAAATTAGTAATTGATAAGTTGGACTTCATTACAATGAAAAACTACTGTGTGAAAGACACCATTAAAAGAGTGAGAAGACAGGCCACAGACTGGAAGAGAATCTTTGTGAAACACATATCCATTAAAGGACTTGTGTCCAAAATACACAAAGAACCCTTAAAACTGGGGCACCTGGGTGGCTCAGTCATTAAGCGTCTGCCTTCGGCTCAGGTTATGGTCCCAAGGTCCTGGGATCGAGCCCCGCATCGGGCTCCTTACTCTGAGGGAAGCCTGCTTCTCCCTCTCCCACTCGCCCTGCTTGTGTTCCCTCTCTCGCTGTGTCTCTCTCTGTCAAATAAATAAAATCTTAAAAAAAAAAAACCTTAAAACTCAACAATAAGAAAACAAACAACCCGATTTAAAAATAGGTGAATGATCTCACTAGGGCACCTCCCCAAAGAAGATATGCAAAATGAAAACCTAGCATATGAAAATATGTTCAACATCCTATGTCATCAAGGAATTGCAAATTAAAACACTAAGATACCGGGGCACCTGGGTGGCTCGGTCGTTAAGCCTCTGCCTTCAGCTCAGGTCATGATCCCAGGGTCCTGGGATTGAGCCCCGCATCTGGCTCCCTGCTCAGCCAGGAGCCTGCTTCTCCCTCTCCCACTACCCCCGCTTGTGTTCCCTCTCTAGCTGTCTCTGTGTCAAATAAATAAATAAAACCTTAAAAAAAAAAAAAACACTAAGATACCACTACCCACCCAGTAGAGTGGCTAAAATCCAAAATACTGACAATAGCAAATGCTGATGAAGATGTAGAACAATAGGAACTCTCATTCACTGTGGATGGGAATGCACAAGGGAATGCACTTTGAAAGACCCTTTGGCAGCTTCTTATAAAGTCTTACCATATGATCTAGCAGTCACACTCCCAAATGAGTTAAAAATTTATATCAACACAAAAGGCTGCATAAAAGCATTTATAGCAGCTTTATTCAGAATTGCCCCAAGCTGGAAACAATCAAGATGTCCCTCAATAGATGAATGGATGAACAACCATATATACATACAATGGAATATTATTCAGCAGTAAAAAGAAATGAGCTACCAAACCATGAAAAGACACAAAGAACCTTAAATGCATATTTTTAAGTGAAAGCAGCCAATTTGAAAAGGCTACATACTGTATGATCCCAACTACATGACATTCTGGAAGCGTAATCGTAGTAAAAAGATTTGAGGGGAGGAGCACAGGAGAGCTTCAGGGCAGTGTAATTTCTGCATGATCCTGTAATGGCAGACACGTGAGGGAGGAGAGCACAAGAGGTCAGTGGTTTGCAGGCCTAGCTCCTTCCCTTCCCTCCCCTCCCCCGCCCGTACTGTGTGTAAACAAAGGGAACTGAAGGCCTTTCTCAGACCCATTCTACCTAAATCTGCATGAAATATCAGGCTTCTCCATATGATGTCACCTGGAAAGAAACTTTAGCTTCTAAATAAAATATTTGGAAGCCACCACCCTACAAGATCAGTATGTGCTGTCCAGTTCTCACGCTCCATAACGTAAGATTCCAGGGCATTGAGACTTGAAGATTCTCCTGGATTCCACCGTTCTTCCAGGGTTCCATCAGGCTACCTGTGTGGGGGTCTAAGAGGGCCTGACTAGTTTAGGATGCCAGGGACCTGAGTCTGATAGAAAGTACAGGCAAAGACTCAAGGCTCCCTCCTAGGCCCCCTAGGCCCCAGAGAGGGCCAGGCCTTTGATTGTCTTCACTCCACTATGACCTCAGCTTCTGTTCTTCCTTTCCAAAAGATCATTTTCCATTTCACAGAAATCATAGACCTTATTAGTCCAGTGAAGTCACCTCGTACATTTTGCTAGGCATGACACATTCCCTTCTACCTCTGGTCCACATAGTCTAAGCGAACAGTTGAAACTATTCAGCTTCCTTCTTCCAGTATTTGGAAATCACCCCCAGGATCTGGTGGCTACTCAGCATATTCCAAGTCCAATTTCAGGGCCTGCCCATGCTCTCTGCTCTCTATAAAAGGCAGGCATGGTGTCCAGAGCAACCAGAGGAGCAGAGAGGCTGAGACCGATCCAGAAACCTCCAGCTCTCACAACACAAGCTCCCTGCTCCCCGCCGACATGAAGGTCTCTGCAACACTTCTGTGCTTGCTGCTCGCAGCCACCGCCTTCAGCGCCCAGGTGCTCTCCCAGCCAGGTAAGGCCCTCGCTTCCTAAGGATTACCACTGAAACTATTGTTACTATCATCCCAGCGTGCGTGAGTCATCCCATGCTTGCTGCATAGCCTACATTACAGAGATGGAGAAAGTGAAACCAACAAAGGTGATGAGAAGAGCTGTCACGGTAGTTAACCAGAGGCAGAACCAGATGCCTGGGTCGCTAAGGCCAGTCCCCATGGTCCTTCCTGACACCAGCTTGGGGAAGAGACACTGAGTGCAACCACTTACCTCAACGACCCTCACATCGTTTGGGGATGTGGGGGCTGTTTCTCATTGTGGATGCGAAGGACATTTCAGGCAGTAGAGCAGAGGGGGAGAAAACTATTGCTTGGGGTTTCAAATTTTGGATTACAGCCAGTGTACCGGTGGCCATGTAAAGAAGAAAACGACCCAGAGGCCTCTCAGCATGTGACACGGTTGGCTTTAGAGCCTGTGGGGACAGAAAGCTGGGAAGCAAGGTCTTAGAGTTTATCTGTTTGGTGTCAGAGGTTTTGGGTCAGTAGACCCTCCTAATGACACTACAGGATTGGTGTCATTTCTCCATTCCCAGTCAACAGTGAAGAGCCCCATAGTTCCACAGAGGAAATCGACTCCCGGTCACCATTTTATCTGTGGAATGTGGACTAAGGCACTGGACTTGGGCATATTCAGTCCTAGTTGGAAATTGTGTGTTTGCTTTGTCTTTTCCTACCTTCACCTGCCCGTGCAAATGCATGCTTATGATGCATTGTAACTCTCATTCTTTGCAAAATGTTTTTCAGGTTCGGTTTCCATCCCAATTACCTGCTGCTTCAATATGGTCAAAAGGAAGGTCCCCATGCAGAAGCTGGAGAGCTACACGAGGGTCACCAACAGCCAGTGTCCCCAGGAAGCTGTGATGTAAGTGGACTGTGCTGTAGCACCCCCTGCCAAAAGTTCTGAGTTCTATACAAGGGAAAGAGATCAGGATTCATGCCCAAAGGAGTCAGATAAATATACCATCTAATCCAAAGGGACGCTTACCCCATGGAGAAACTGAGCCCGCGGGAGCTTGGTCAGATCATCCAAGTTCCTTCAGCCAGCAGCCTGAAGGCCTCCCCTGGGACAGCACAAGCAGTTTCCTTTTGAGCCCTTCCTCCCATCTTTCCCCTCCCACCTAGCCCCATCCAGCCCCCTTACCCAGAGAGCAAGAGGGTTGGCCCCCTCAGGTATAGGGGCCAACAGGCACCTCAAGGGGTTCCATCTAACTGCCCTCTCTCTCCACAACAGCTTCAAGACCAAAGCATTCAGGGAGATCTGTGCTGACCCCAAGCAGAAGTGGGTCCAGGATAACATGAAGCACCTGGACCAAAAGTCCCAAACCCAGAAGCCTTGAACCTTCGCATCTGGACCAAGAGACAGAAATGAGGAAAATCTTACTTATTTTCCCCCAACTCTCCCCAAGTGCAGAGTGATCTTATTTTATTACAGTGTACAACAAGAGGCACCTTGTATAATAATTTAAGGCACATTTCTCAAATCATATTTAATTATATTTATTAATGTTTTGACTTTATCTGATATAATCCTAGTGGATGTAAAGCACAGAAGCCAGTGGCATGTTATCTTTTCTGGGAGCTCAGTCAAGTTCCTGGCAAGGATGTCATTGTTCTCCCTCCAGTGTGTCTATAGTATTGTGAGGTCCTTCCATGAATCAGCAGAGTGAAACATTTCTGTATTCTTATGAATCAGCGCTCCTGTACATCAAACGTCTGCTGTGTAGTGTGGTTGAAATTAATGTTATTTAATGACTATGGAATTTTCAAAGAAAAAATATATATAACTATAAACTACTTGGTCTTATTTTTCATGGGGTCACATTTAGCTGGGAGGCAGAAAATGGCAGCAATGACTGGCAATTTGGGGTCTAGGGGCCATCCTCTAAGAAGTATTTTAGATGCAACTGAGGTTCAGGGTATTCCAGCCCTTTGGCTCCAGCGCCTAACATCACCTCCCCATTTTTTTTCTTCTCACACCTCCCTTTGTCCAGTCTTCCTCTTGCCTCAAACTTTTCTCCATAACCCCAACTGTTATCCATCTCATTAATCCTCAAACCCAGACTACTATCTTAAGAGTAAAACTAGAGGAACCTAGATGTCTACAACCTAGAAACCCTTTTAAGATTTTTTCTTGAAGCATCTTCAACAGGACTGGTCTTGAAGGATGACATGCAATGGGAAATGAAAAGGTTTTTCAGAGCTGGTCCAGGAGGAGAAGCAAGAGCATGGGCAGAGGGAGGAATCCCATCTGGCTGGACTCTGAAAAAAATAAGATGCACTAAAAGTTTTGAAATAGGAGAGAAGGAAAGTGTCATGCAAGGTGCGCGTGAGGAAGAATAAGCTCGTATCTAAGGATGGGGTGGCGTGTGGGAGGGAGAACCTGAGGGCAGGTTGCTGTAATGGTGCAGGGAGGTGAAGCAGGCTGGTGGTGGGGGTGATGTGGGTAGAATGAGCAAGATGGAGTGGTATGTCAAATGTCGGAGAGGGAAAGCATTTGACCCGGGATATAGACCTTCTCTTATAACCTCACAATGCAACTATTTAGAGGGCTGGTGCCCTTGACACACAGAATGAAGTTATCTCCAGCTCCAATCCCCCAAATATGCAAGCATCTGTTTGAAGGCACGGGACCTCCTTTCCTTAATAGCTTCTTAGGGTCGAGAGTCCCTTGTACTGTATGAGCATAGCTGGCTTCATTTTCAGGTATGAGGCCCACCATAGTAAGGTACCAAGACCAGACCCCTCATGGAAGGAAAGAGGACTGTTTTCTTGATGACCCCGCTCTGCAGAGCCTGTCATTGGTGATCATGTGGAGAGATGCCACAATTTCAGTACACCTCGAAGCACAGCACTTGGGTTCTGGTCCTAGAACTGACCCTGATTCTGTGTCACTTAGGGCAAGTCAATGTCAATCTCTTTATCTGGCATTAAGGTGCTACATACGAAAGTGTAGGTTGTACTGTGTCACAGGCAGAAAGCGAGAGGACCTGGCAGATGACCTCACAAGCCCTCTCCAGTTCTAGGAGCCACGTCTCTTGGAAACTTGGCCGTGCCTGTTGGCTAGGGTAGAATGGGGAAGTAAAGCACTTAGATTACAATCATCGAGCCAGCCAGGAGCCCAGCCTATTGGCAAACACCTGCAAGTTAGATATATCACCTGTCTGAAGACAAGCTTTCCACTAAAGTTCAAGGTAGCATGCCCAAGCCCCAGGAGCAGTAAGGCAGCTGGGCATCAGCCGGGTAAGAGGAGCACTTCCGGCCACAAAGTCTCCATCCAGTTCCAAACTCTCTTTCACAGCCTCAGGGACAAGCTGGCTAGCCAGGTCTGGGCCCAGGGTTTCATGGAAGAGCTGCACCACGAATCCCCAATTCCAAAGGCATGAGGACTCAGCCTCAACTGACACCCAGGCCACAAGCAAGCTACAACCCATTTGTTTTCCCTGAGCTTTGCCCAGGTAGCTGCACTCCGGGATTGTGTCATTATATTTAACTCACAACGAACTTTGTGCACGACATTAGACATAATTATCTTAAGTGATGTGTCATCTCATTCACGTTACTGATGTTTTACACAGCCTAACTTGAATATCAGTGCTTTGAAAATCCGCCTCCTCATACTGAGTGGTTCATATTTGTGAACCCATTTATTTCCTTGTCAACTAGGGGTGAAGACTGGGAAAGTCACTTGAAGATGGCATGCATCCTCTTGGGCACACCTCTGATTTCACCCTCAGCTCACAGCTCGCTGCAGGCTGTGATTCAGGTCACTCTTTCAACATCTGCTGCCACTGTCCTCCTCACTTCTTGCTTTCCACCCACAAGCTCCTCTTAAGGTTCCTTCTTAGGTCAAGAGTTGGCTCAGCCTACACAGTTGCCCAAGGCTCAGAAGTGTGTGGGGGAGGGAACACTCTGGGTGACAACCTTCCAACAACATAGGATGGAGGCAGATGTTCAAACACTTCTACCACCCTTCTTTCCAGAGGTTGATTCTGGGAGCCGTTCCATAGGCTTATCAGGTAATCGCAGAAGAATCAGTCCCCACTGCCCACTAAGCTGACCTGAATTATGCATACTTGTGTTGGCTTCTCCTCCTTTTTCATCTCTGCTGCCTACTCAGTCCTGATCCCCTGGGATCATTTCCAAACGAACTATCTGCCCACAGGAACCTTCTCTCAGGCTCTGCTTTATTGAGTCATGGTTTCATACAGTCAATATTTGGTAATGGTTTCATATAGTTGTTCTCCTTCCCTTTGGTCAATGCTTGGATCTCAACAGACAAGTTTACTGGGTCAGGGCCAGGACATGAGCTGGGCATTTAGTTGGCGTGTTCACCAGGGCTGGGGCTAGGACCAGATTCAGGGACTTGCCCAGTGTGTTCTTTGGGACCAGGGCTGGGGCAAGACCATAGACTCAACTAGCATATTTTGTAGGACTGGGTCCAAGAGGGTGACCCCCAAGTCAGGGCCAGCAAGATTGAGACTAAGTTAGCCACATAACTAAGAGAATGTTGACATAAGGATTTAGCAAATAAGTAAATGTATTGAAGATAATGTAAGTCAAGTCACTTACTATTAGAGAAGTTTCCATAGACAAAATATAGGAATGTCAGAAGGTTAGGGAAAAAAAACCCCAAAACACATGTTGTCTTGACCTGAAATTAGAGGTATTGGTGCAAACTCAAGAATGTACAGGTAGATGATAGATGATAGATAGATAGATAGATAGATAGATAATAGATGATAGATGAAGGGGGTTGGTAGAAATACACGCATAGAGGCGGAGCCAGATGGCAGAGGAGTAGGAGACCTGGATTTCATCTGGTCTCAGGAATTCAGCTGGATAGGGATCAAACCATTCTGAACACCTATGAACTCAACAGGAGATCGAAGAAAAGAATAGCAACAACTCTCTGAACAGAGAAGCGACCACTTACTGGAAGGTAGGACGTGCGGAGAAGTGAATCCGAGGCGATATTCGGGAGGATAGACGGCGGGGGAGGGGGCCTCCGTCGGCCGCTTCTGGCAAGTCATAGAGCCGCGGAGCACAAAGTCGGAACTTTTAGAAGTCGGCTCCGCGGAGGGACGTCGCTCCAGTGGCTAAGCAGGGGGTGGAACCCTCGTAGGACAATGTGGTCTCAGGAAACTCGGGGTCACAGAAAGACCGGGGGTGCCTGAGTGCAGCAGAGCTCCTGGGGATCAGAGCGGGGAAGCCGGCTGCAGAGACGGAGCAGAGTCGCGGGCTCTCAGCTCGGGGTTGCCATAAACTGTGATCTGCGGCCCAGTCGGGGCACGGCCCCCCCAGCAGGGACCCAACAAGCGGCAGAGCTGGAGAGACTCCCCTTCCTCCCCCGGGGGGAGTGGCGCGGGAGCGCACTGCAGGGATCTGCTGGGTTTGGAGACTCCACATGGGGTCGGGTGACAGAGATAGAAACGCTCGGTCACAGGCCGGGTGAGCACGGAGTGCGGCCGGAGACCGGGAAGACGGGAGTGATTGCTTTTCTCTGGGGGCGCACTGAGGAGCAGGGCCCCGATTCTTAGCTCCTCCAGGTGGAGATTTGGGAGGCCGCCATTTTCACTCTCATCCTCCAAAGCTGTACCAAGAGCATGCAGGGAAAAAAAGCTCCTGAGAGCAAACCGGAGCAGCTTGCTTAGCCTGGACCCACAAGGGCGGGGCAATTCCGCCTCCGACAAAGACATTTGGGAACCACGGCAACAGGCCCCTCCCCCAGAAGATCAGCAAAAACAGCCAGCCAAGACCAAGTTTACCGATCAATTGAGAACGGCAGAACTCCAGCGCTAGGGGAACACTGCACATAGAATTCATGGATTTTTAACCATGATTCATTAGTCTTTCAAAGTTATTTTTTTAACTATTTTTTTTATTTTTCTTTTTCCCTTTTTCAACCAACATTTTATCAATCCCTTTTTTAAAAAACAACATTTTTATTTTTCATTTCTAGAGTCATATTCTATCACTTCATAGTAGTTACCCTTATTTTGGCATATATATATAAGTTGTTCTCTCTTTAAAATTTTGAGATACAGTTTCTTCTAACAGATCAAAATATACCCTAAATCACTAGTGTATGGCTTTGTTCTAGTCTCCTGCCTGATCACATTCTCTCCCTTTTTTTTTCTTTTTCTTTTTAAATCTTCTTTCTTTTTTCAAACAACTTCTTATCTTATCAATTCCTTTTATAAAATCTTTTATAAATTTCATCTTTACAGTCATATTCCATCCCTTCATTGTATTAACCCTTATTTTGTACATATATAAGTCTTTTTTCCTTTAAAATTTTAGGAGGCACTTTCTTCTAACAGACCAAAATACACCCAAAATCTAGTGTGTGGCACTGATCTATGCACCAGCCTGATCATATTTGATCATATTCTGTTTTTTTTTGTTTTGTTCTGTTTTTGTTTGTTTTTATCTTTTTCTTTTTCTTTTTCTTTCTCTTCCTTTCCCTTTCTTTTCCCCTGGTTTCAGGTCTTTTCTGATTTGTATAGAGTATATTTGCTGGGGACATTGTTAACCTGTTAGCATTTTGTTCTCTCATTCATCTATTCTCCTCTGGACAAATGATAAGATGAAAAAAATCACCTCAGCAAAAAGAACAAGAGGTAGTACCGTCTGCCAGGGACCTACTCAATACGGACATTAGTACGATGTCAGACCTAGAGTTCATTATCATGATTTTTAAAGATAGTAGCTGGGCTTGAAAAAAGCATGGAGGTTATTAAAGAAATTCTTCCTGGAGAAATAAAAGAACTAAAATCTAACCAAATCGAAATCAAAAAGGCTATTAAAGAGGTGCAATCAAAAATGGGGGCACTAACTGCTAGGATAAATGAGGCAGAAGAGAGAATCAGCGATATAGAACCAAATGATAGAAAATAAAGAAGCTGAGTAAAAGAGAGATAAACAATTACTGGATCACGAGGGCAGAATTTGAGAGACAAGCAATACAATAAGATGAAACAACATTAGAATAATTGGGATCCCAGAAGAAGAAGAAAGAGAGAGAGGGGCAGAAGGTATATTGGAGCAAATTATAGCAGAGAACTTCCCTAACGTGGGGAAGGAAACAGGCATCAAAATACAGGAGGCACAGAGAACCCCTCTCAAAATCAATAAAAATAGGTCAACACCCCGACATCTAATAGTAAAACTTACGAGTCTCAGAGACAAAGAGAAAATCTTGAAAGCAGCTCGGGAGAAGAGATATGTAACCTATAATGGTAGAAATATTAGATTGGCAACAGACCTACCCACAGAGACCTGGCAGGCCAGAAAGGACTGGCATGATATCTTCAGAGCACTAAACGAGAAAAATATGCAGCCAAGCATACTATATCCAGCTAGGGGCTGTCATTGAAATAGAAGGAGAGATCAAAAGCTTCCAGGACAAACAAAACTAAAGGAATTTGCAAACACGAAACCAGCCCTCCAAGAAATATTGAAAGGGGTCCTCTAAGCAAAGAGAGAGCCTAAAAGCAGCATAGACCGGAAAGGAACATGGACAATATACAGTGACAGTCACCTTACAGGCAATACAGTGGCACTAAATTCATATCTTTCAATAGTTACCCTGAAGGTAAATGGGCCAAACGCCCTAATCAAAAGACACAGGCTATCAGATTGGATTAAAAAACAAGATCCATCGATATGCTGTCTGCAAGAGACTCATTTTAGACCCAAAGACACCCCCACATTGAAAGTGAGGGGGTAGAAAACCATTTACTGTACTAATGGGCACCAAAAGAAAGCTGGGGTGGCAAACCTCAGATCAGACGAATTAGATTTTAAACCAAAGACTGTAATAAGAGATGAGGAAGGACATTATATCCGACTTAAAGGGTCTATCCAACAAGAACATCTAACAATTGTAAATATCTATGCCCCGAACATGGGAGGAGCAAATTGTATAAGGCAATTAATAACAAAAGCAAAGAAACACATTGACAACAATACAATAATAGTGGGAGACTTTAACAGCCCCCTGACTGAAATGGGCAGACCATCTAAACAAAAGATCAACAAGGAAATAAAGACTTTAAATGACACACTGGACCAAATGGACTTCACAGACATATTCAGAACATTCTATCCCAAAGCAACGGAATACACATTCTTCTCTAGTGCCCATGGAACATTCTCCAGAATAGATCACATCCTAGGTCACAAATCAGGTCTCAACCAGAACCAAAAGATTGGGATTATTCCCTGCATATTTTCAGACCACAATGCTTTGAAACTAGAACTCAATCTCAAGAGGAAAGTCAGAAAGAACTCAAATACATGGAGGGTAAAGAGCATCCTACTAAAGAATGAATGCGTCAACCAGGAAATTAAAGAAGAATTAAAAAAATTCATGGAAACCAATGAAAATAAAAACACAACTGTTCAAAATCTTTGGGATACAGCAAAGGTAGTCCTGAGAGGAAAATATATAGCAATACAAGCTTTTCTCAAGAAACAAGAAAGGTCTCAAATACACAACCTAACCCTACACCTAAAGGAACTAGAGAAAAAACAGCAAATAAAGCCTAAACCCAGCAGGAGAAGAGAAATAATAAAGATCAGAGCAGAAATCAATGAACTAGAAACCAAAAGAACAGTAGAACAGATCGATGAAACTAGGAGGTGGTTCTTTGAAAGAATTAACAAGATTGATAAACCCCTGGCCAGACTTATCAAAAAGAAAAGAGAAATGACCCAAATCAACAAAATCATGAATGAAAGAGGAGAGATCACAACCAACACCAAAGAAATACAAACAATTATAAGAACATATTATGAGCAACTCTATGCCAGCAAATTAGATAACCTGGAAGAAATGGATGCATTCCTAGAGATGTATCAACTACCAAAATTGAACCAGGAAGAAATAGAAAACCCGAATAGACCTATAACCACTAAGGAAATTGAAGCAGTCATCAAAAATCTCCCAACAAACAAAAGCCCAGGGCCAGATGGCTTCCCAGGGGAATTCTACCAAACATTTAAAGAAGAATTAATACCTATGCTTCTGAAACTGTTCCAAAAAATAGAAATGGAAGGAAAACTTCCAAACTCGTTTTATGAGGCCACCATTACCTTGATCCCCAAACCAGACAAAGACCCCATCAAAAAGGAGAATTACAGACCAATATCCTTGATGAACATGGATGCGAAAATTCTCACCAAAATACTAGCCAATAGGATCCAACAGTACATTAAAAGGATGATTCACCACGACCAAGTGGGATTTATCCCTGGGCTGCAAGGATGGTTCAACATCCGCAAATCAATCAATACATTACATTAACAAAAGATACAATACATTAACAAAAGAAAACAAGAATCATAGGATCCTCTCAATAGATGCAGAAAAAGCATTTGGCAAAGTACAGCATCATTTCTTGATCAAAACTCTTCAGAGTATAGGGATAGAGGGTACATACCTCAATATCATAAAAGCCATCTATGAAAAACCTACAGTGAATATCATTCTCAATGGGGAAAAGGTGAGAGCTTTCCCCCTAAGGTCAGGAACGCGGCTGGGATGTCCACTCTCACCACTGCTATTCAGCATAGTATTAGAAGTCCTAGCCACAGCAATCAGACAACAAAAAGAAATCAAAGGCATCCAGATCGGCAGGGAGGAAGTCAAACTCTCACTCTTTGCAGATGATATGATACTTTGTGTGGAAAACCCAAAAGACTCCACCCCAAAACGGCTAGAACTCATACAGGATATTCAGTCAAGTGGCAGGATATAGAATCAATGCACAGAAATCAGTGGCATTCCTATACACCAACAAGACAGAAGAGAGACAAATGAAGGAGTCGATCCCATTTACAATTGCACCCAAAACCATAAGATGCCTAGGAATAAATCTAACCAAAGAGGCAAAGGATCTGTCAGAAAACTATAAAATACTCATGAAAGAAATTGAAGAAGACACAAAGAAATGGAGAAACGTTCCATGCACATGGATTGGAAGAACAAACATTGTGAAGATGTCAATGCTACCTAGAGCAATCTACACATTCAGTGCAATCTCCATCAAAATAACATCCACTTTTTTCAAAGAAGTGGAACAAATAATCCTAAAATTTGTATGGAACCAGAAGGGACCCCGAATAGCCAGAGGAATGTTGAAAAAGAAAAGCAAAGCTGGCGGCATCACAATTCCGGACTTCCAGCTCTATTACAAAGCTGTCATCATCAAGACAGTATGGTACTGGCACAAAAACAGACACAGAGATCAATGGAACAGAACAGAGAGTCCAGAAATGGACCCTCAACTCTATGGTCAACTCATCTTTGACAAAGCAGGAAAGAATGTCCAATGGCAAAAGGACAGTCTCTTCAACAAATGGTGTTGGGACAATTGGACAGCCACATGCAGAAGAATGAAACTGGACCATTTCCTTACACCACACACAGAAATAGACTCCAAATGGTTGAAAGACCTAAACGTGAGACAGGAGTCCATCAAAATCCTAAAGGAGAACACAGGCAGCAACCTCTTCAACCTCAGCCACAGCAACGCCTTCCTAGAAACATCATCAAAGGCAAGGGAAGCAAGGGCAAAAATGAACTCTTGGGACTTCATTAAGATAAAAAGCTTTTGCACAGCAAAAGAAACAGTTCACAAAACCAAAAGACAACCAACAGAATGGGAGAAAATATTTGCAAATGACATATCAGATAAAGGGCTAGTATCTAAAATCTATAAAGAACTTATCAAACTCAACACCCAAAGAACAAATGATCCAATCAAGAAATGGGCAGAAGACATGAGCAAACATTTCTCCAAAGAAGACATCCAAATGGCCAACAGACACATGAAAAAGTGCTCCACATCGCTCGGCATCAGAGAAATCCAAATCAAAACCTCAATGAGATACCACCTCACACCAGTCAGAATGGCTAAAATTAACAAGTCAGGAAATGACAGATATTGGCGGGGATGCGGAGAAAGGGGAACCCTCCTACACTGTTGGTGGGAATGCAAGCTGGTGCAACCGCTCTGGAAAACAGTATGGATGTTCCTCAAACAGTTGAAAATAGAGCTACCATACGATCCAGCAATTGCACTACTGGGTATTTACCCCAAAGATACAAATGTAGGGATCCGAAGGGGTACGTGCACCCCAATGTTTATAGCAGCAGTGTCCACAATAGCCAAACTGTGGAAGGAGCCAAGATGTCCATCAACAGATGAATGGATAAAGAAGAAGTGGTATATATATACAATGGAATATTATGCAGCCATCAAAAGGAATGAGATCTTGCCATTTGCAACGACATGGATGGAACTGGAGGGTGTTATGCTGAGTGAAATAAGTCAATCAGAGAAAGACATGTATCATATGACCTCACCGATATGAGGAATTTATAACCACAGGAAACAAACTGAGGGTTGCTGGAGTGGTGGGGGTGTGGGAGGGATGGGGTGGTTGGGTGAGAGACATTGGGGAGGGTATGTGCTATGGTGAGCGCTGTGAATTGTGCAAGACTGTTGAATCACAGATATGTACCTGTGAAACAAATAATGCAATATATGTTAAGAAAAAAGAAAAAAAAGAAGACAGCAGGAGGGGAAGAATGAAGGGGAGTAAATCAGAGCGGGAGATGAACCATGAGAGACGATGGACTCTGAAAAACAAACTGAGGGTTCTAGAGGGGAGGGGGGTGGGGGGATGGGTTAGCCTGGTGATGGGTATTAAGAAGGGCACGTTCTGCATGGAGCACTGGGTGTTATGCACAAACAATGAATCATGGAACACTACATCAAAATTAATGATGTAATGTATGGTGATTAACATAACAATAAAAAAATTTAAGGAAAAAAAAGAAATATACACATAGATCATAGGGTATGTATATGTTCAACCACCAAACCCTTGTTCAAATACTGCCAAATATTTTTCAAACCTATCACATCAATTTACACCCACACCCACCAGCAATGTATGATGGCTAGAGTTTTTCCACATTTGGCATTGCAACACTTCTTTCTGTTAATTCTTTTTAAGTTAGCCATTCTGCTTATGAGTATAATTCCCCATAATCCACATAGTTGTGGTTTAAATTTTCATTTTACTCATGACTAAGGAGGTTGAGCATCTATTCAAATGTTTGTTGGATATCTTCTATCATGAGTTTCTAGACCATGTCTTTTGTCCATTTTTAGAATGATTAGATTTAGGTTTTGTCCATTTGTAGTTTTTCTTTTTATTATGAATCAGTAGAAGTATTTTCTATATTCTGAATAAGAATCGTCAGGTGTGCAAATTGAAATACCTTCTCATAATCTGTGTGGTTTTCCTTTCCACTCCCTTAAAGATGCTTTTCTATGAACACAGTCTCCTAATTTTAATATGGTCCATTTATCAGTAATTTCCTTTATGGTTTGTCCTTCGGTTTTCTATTTAAGAAAAATTTTTAAACCATCCATTTCAGAGCAAGTTTTTGTCCCCTGTGAAATCTGTGTAGGCTGGAAGACTTCACAACCAGATACAATTTTTTTAAAGATTTTATTTGTTTTTCAGAGAGAGAGAGTGAGTGAGCACAAGCAGGGAGAGCAGCAAGCAGAGGGAGAGCAGCAACAGAGGGGGACGCAGGCTCCCTGCTGAGCAGGAAGCCCAACTCGGGACTCAATCCCAGGACCCCGGGATCATGACCTGAGCCAGCCACAGGCAGATGCTTAACCGACTGAGCCACCCAGGTATCCCACGACCAGACACAATTTAAGCCAGGCCTCAGATGATTCCTGTTGGGGCCAGATGGAAAGAAGACATTGCAGGTGGATGGGACACTATAAGCAAATACAGAGATAGGAGAGAAGGTGGTGTGAAGGAAGGAGTAAGGAAGCAATCTTGCACTGTTTTTGGGAGTGGTGGAGGGACCTCCGTCCTCCAGGGCTACAAACGTGATATTCTCTTCCTCTGTAGGCTTGCCTTTCTCTGGAGAGAGCCAGCCTAGGGGGGAGGGGGGCAGAGAATGCTAGTTAGTGTTGGCTCACTCCCTGCTCATTAGCCACTCCTGCAGTCAGAGATCTGTTCTGTAGAGTGGAAAGGTTGTACTATCTGAATATTCCTTAGAGCTTTAAAGAATGAAATGAGATGGACAGGGAGAAGGGTAAATCCAGGGTGTCCCAGCTCTGCTTCCCTGAACAGTTTTAGTTTTAAGTGGTGATAGATCCCGGCTTGCCAATAAGTTATTCCATGAGAATAGACTTCAGTGGGTAAACAGACCTCTGAAAACCACAACATTGCGTAGTGAAGCCAATTCCAGGATGTTCTGATCTAAGAGGGCAGGGCGCTAAGACTTCCCAGAGCTACTGGAGACAGCTTGTAGGATGCTTGGATGCCAAGACGCTGCAGCAACAAAATGATTCTAAAATTACAGATTCTGTAGTTCTGGGAGACTTCTATTGTATAAAGATCATTGAGCTGAAAAAGAGCTAGCTGAACGTCTGCTCTAAACACAACTGAGTAACTGGCGTCCGATCTCCATAAGCTCCCACTCTGACCGGTGGGCCTGAGTGGATTTTCCGGTCTCTAGAGGATACCATCCATTTGGAGCCATCATCAAATAATCCCAGAAGGTCTCAGGATTTCTTTCCCCAGTGCAGAGTCACCCTGGTTCTATGACAGCAGGCTCCTCTGGGGAAGGCTTAGCGAAGCCTATGAGTTTCCAGATTGAGCAAAAAATATTGCCAAGGGTAAAGTTATGCTAAAAAAATTACTCACTGTTTATCTGAAACTCAAATTTAACCAACTATCCTGTATTTCACCTGGCAACCTGGCATTGCAAGGCCCTTCCTGGTCTTCCTGGTCTGGGGATTCCAAGTCTCTGAACCGGCTTAGATGAGCAACCCAATTCCAGAATCCCATGTAGAAGGACAATTTCCAGGAGCAGCTTCTGGTCCTGGGCCCAAACCTATGCCAGTCAGCGTCCTAGTAAAGAATAGATTACACTTAAATTTGAATGATCTGGGAATGGATTGATAAAGAGGTTGTTTAGCAAGATGTGGGCTGAGTGTGGAGAAACCAAAGGGGTGTTTTAGTACTCTGAGGCTAGTAACAATGTGGGAACTGCCCCTAGACCCAAGGACGAAAGGACGGGGGATACCATCCCCACCTTGCCCCCCAGAGAGAAATGAAAGCCATTGGTTGAAGGCTGCGTCCAGGCTGAGGCCCAGAGCCCCTCACCTCTCCCACGCCTCGAGGAGCTCCCTAGTGCCCAAGCCCAAGCCGAAGCCAGAAGACCTGCAGTCCCGCTGATGCAATCCACATAGTTTGGCTTCCTGCGCCAGAGAAGAGGATGGACAAGAATGGAATGTGTGGGGCGCCTGGGTGGCTCAGTCGTTAAGCATCTGCCTTCGGCTCAGGTTATGATCCCAGGATCCTGGGATCGAGCCCCGCATTGGGCTCCCTGCTCGGCAGGAAGCCTGCTTCTCCCTCTCTCACTCCCTCTGCTTGTGTTCCCTCTCTTGCTGTGTCTCTCTCTGTCAAATAAATAAATAAAATCTTTAAATAAAAAAAAAAATAGAATGTGTGTCCGTAGGGACAAGCTTCCTTTCTCATGTCACTTTTGACAAGTGTTTGTGTCAAAGTTACATAAGACTCGTAACATGAGTTGGAGTGCACGCTCTTGATTTTCTTCGGAACAAATTGTGTAAGACTGGAATTATTTGTTTTTGGGACGCTTGAAGGAACTAGCTATTAAAGGCTTTGGAGCCAGAGGATGTTTTGTGGGAGGATTTTCAATGACTGATTCCATTTTTTCAGTAGTTTTAGAATTACTCTTTTTTTTTTTCGTTTTTCTTTGGCAGTCTGGTAAGTTATATTTTTTAGGAAATCATCCGTTTCATCTAAATTAAATTTTTGGCATAAGGGTCCAATTTTCCTTCTGGAGTCCACGGGCTTTGTGGCAACACCCTCTTCCTTTATCCTGCCGTGGCGATCTGTGCTTTTTGCTTTTTTCCGTGGTCAGTCTCAGGAGAGCATTAGAGGTCTGTCCAAGAACTGATTTTGAGCATCCATCCATCCTTTCTAATGCATATGATTTTCTGTTTCACTTATCCTGGCTTTTTATTTCTGTGCTTTTACCCTCACTGGACTTGTTTTGCTAGAGGGGAAAGACCCACTAGACTAGAAAGCCGAGGGAAAACGATTCCAGGCAGGTGCAAAACATAAGCAAAGTCTGGGAGCCAGGAGGGAGCATGGGGAATGGATCGCTCAGGCCAAGTGTCTTGCCAGGTGGTCTCCTGCAGTCCCAGGCTGCCCCCCTCCCACCGGACCCATGGGGATGCCCACCCCAAGCTCCAGCTCATCTACATGCTCATTGCAGGGGGGAGGGGTGGCAGGCACAGAAGCAAAGAGCCCGCTCTGCTCTACCCTGCAACTTCTTTCCCGGCAGGAGCCCTAGAAACTCCATGGTCCTTCCAGAAAACAAGGGGCCTGGACAAATCAGCGGGCTTCAAACCATAGCCCTCTGGGTCTGAGTGGCAGAAGGGGACACAAAGATGTGACAAGAGGAGCCTCTGGCTTCAGAAGCGGGCTTTGATTCATCTCAGGTATGACGCTGCCACATAAAACTGCTTGGAGAAAATCTTCCATGCCCCAGACAGTGGGAAAGGCCGTGGTGATCGTATGTAAACAGACCAGCTTTCTCTTCTGGTGCCACCACTCACTTCCCACAAGGCTTTGGGACAGTGACCTGAGGTCCCCACGCCTCAGCGTCTTCATCTGTGAATGGGCATGATGATAACGGGATACACCCAGTCAGGACTAAACACATCGCCCGTGTAAAGCCCTCGCACGGCGCTCTTTCTCCGGTTGTGGAGAAAGCAACCCACGGGACAGCTCCGCGGATCACTCCCATGGCCAACGGTGGCACATCTGTGCTCTGGCTTCCTCTCTGTGGCCTGGGCAGCTGAAGGATACTGTGCCTGCCCTGCAGCAGCCCGCAACTTCCTGCTTGAAATTCCTGGAAAACTCGGGCAGCCAATCTCCAGGTCAGCACATTCAAGAGTGCCCGGCATCTTAACTTGACCATGACCCTGCCCAGGCAAACATCCCTCTGGGAGTTCCCACCCTCTCTGCTTCCTCTAAAAGGCTAGCAGAGCCACCCGCATGGCAGAGAAGCTGAGACGGGCCCAGACACCCCCAGCTCTCGCTCACGCCCAGTCTCCCTGCTCCCCCGACATGAAGGTCTCCGCCACGCTTCTGTACCTGCTGCTCACAGCCGCCGCCTTCAGCCCCCAGGTGCTCGCCCAGCCGGGTAAGCCCTTCCCTCCCTCCTTCCCACTCGCTCCCCTCCTTTTTGTTTTCTTCTCCTTCTAGAAAGCCCGAGGCTGAAGTGCCCCACTTCTGAGCCTATTCGAGCAGTGGGAGTCCTCAGAGCTTCACTTGAATGTCTAATTTTAAAGACAGGAAGCTGAAGGCCAAGTTGGGGACAGGAGGGGTCCTACCCACCCACCTCCAGCCATTGCAGAGCCAGAGGAAAACCTAAGCCGCTCGCTCCAAACCCAGGGCCTTTTCTTTGACCCCGGCTGAGCTTCCCAAATGCTGCATCGGGAGTACCGGAGCCAGGACCTGTCCCACCGGCCTTCTCCGGTCAACAACGATGCATCCCCACCGCGCAGCCGCGATGTTCTAGTCCTCCCCCCCGTCTCAGGGCTCCGGGCCAGGAGTGCTGGACTTGAGGTGGATAAGAGCCACATCGACCTCTTTCCTTCCCTTTCCCTACAGGCACTTCCTGCCGTATTCAAGCTGATGAAAACCTAGCGCCTCCTAAAACGCTTTTTCTCTGTGACCTTATTTCTAGATGCACTCAGCGCCCTATTCACTTGCTGTTTCACATTTAACAATAAGAAGATCCCCTTGCGGAAGCTGGAGAGCTATCGAATCACCAGCAGCCACTGTCCCCGGCAAGCTGTCATGTAGGTAGAAAAACCCTGCTCATCCCCTACCTGACCACACCCCACCCCATTCCCACGTCCCCTGATCCAAAGTTCCACCCCAGAAGACAGGCATCAGACCACTTCGGGATCTTATCCTCAGGGGGTAAGATTTTACCAGACTATGATTGCATCATAGACAGGCCGGGAGAGGGCCGGGTCCTCCACCTGCTCCCTGAATGGGTGCTAGCTCACAGTCTCAACTTTGCTTTGGCTGAGGCCAGGCCAGCTTCTCTGGGGCCTCCGAGAAAAGTGACTACTTCCAGAGTCCCCTTCTTTCCACACCCCAGCTTCCTCCTGTCCCGCCCCACAGAGGACCCCTCCCCTCTAGCGGGTGGACCAGGCAGGTTTGAGAGTCCAGGGAGGCATCGCTTGGGTAAAACCCTGATTTCCACCTAACTGTGCAGGCCTCTTTCATCCATAGCTTCAGCACGAAACTAGCCAAGGCCATCTGTGCCAACCCAAAGGAGAAGTGGGTCCAGGATTATGTGAAACACCTCGATCAAAAACCTCATACCCTGCGGACTTGAACTCTTCAAGCCACACCAAGACCAAGCCAAGTACGAGAATCGAACGACTGTTTATGCTCCTCCAGCTTCCCCAGCTAGACCCTGGACTAATTTTACTATAGTTTCAAATAGTGTGCTGTTTTGTGATGCAAAAGATGTACTATGTGTTAAGTAATATTTAATGTTATTTGAATTGTTGCTGGTTTGGGGCTTATTTTGAATACTGGGGACCTTTTTTTTTAAAGCAAGGCCTTGAGCCAGTTGCTTCCTGTCATCAGCCAGGGTTCCATCCCTTGTAAAAGCTGCAGGCAGCGGATCTGTCTCCTGCCTAACTCCCCGGCCGATGCGTGTGCCTACAAATCATGGAGATGAAGGGCTACTCCAATCCAGGGAGGGGAGGGCCTTGTGAAAGCAAGGAGCAGCTAAATATGTTATTACAGAAAGGAGAATGCCATTCGTAAGATTGTTGACTTTTTGCAGAAAGTACATCGTGTTTAAAATCTCCCATGGTCTCTGAAAAACAAACGGAGGGTTCTAGAGGGGAGGGGGGTGGGGGGATGGGTCAGCCTGGTGATGGGTATTAAAGAGGGCACGTTCTGCGTGGAGCACTGGGTGTTATGCACAAACAATGAATCATGGAACACTACATCAAAAACTAATGATGTAATGTATGGTGATTAACATAACAATAAAAAATTTAAAGAGAAAAAAATAAAATAAAATCTCTCATGGTGGTGTTTTCTTGGGGGAGGGTAACTTCCAACCAGTAGGGGGCGCTCCAAGGTGGGGGCAGGTGGCTGACAGAGGGGGCTGGCTGTGGGGAGGACCTCGTGGTGGTTGGTGGCTGAGCTGGGCTCATCTGACTGTTGCAGGGGGCCCGACTCAGCAGCCTAGCATGTTCTAGACTAATGACTCCAACCCCTAGCGTCAGCTTCTAAGTGGTCTCTGGCCTCCGTGCCTCCCCACTCCAAGTGGTCCTTGGAATGACCTAGGGGAAAAACGAGATGACCCGGTCCTCGTTAGCATCGACCCTGGAGGATACCAGAACACAGTCATAGCAAAGATTCTTCTAGAGGAGGCTCAAGTTGGAAAGGACAGGGGAGGGCCTGGAGGAAATATCCCCTATGGTCGGTGTTTAAGTTCTAGAACAGAAAAGGTAGAGTGCTTTAGAAAGGAAGCTGGAGGTGTGGTTGTAGAGGACTTGGAATAGCAAGGTGCAGAGTTTGGAGTCAGTTCTGAGGGCGGGAGGGAGGGACCTTCAGAGGGTGGAGAGCAGCGGCAGGCCAGGCAAAGTGGCCTGTGGCCGTGGGCAGGATGGAGTTGGCAAGGGAGAGCTAAGCACAGCTCCCTGCTCCACAGTGGCCCCAGCAAGAGGGAGGAGAAGGAAGCAGGGGGTTTGTGGGGGGCGGAAGGGAGGAGGCGGTTGAAGAAGAACAGCCAAGATCTGTGACACGTGCAATGCTGCGGGAAGGAGAGACGCCTCTCTCAGCACAGGGCACCACTTCTCCCCCAAAGCCACCGAGCCGGCCCTCAAAAGGGGGCCGGTCCTGAGATTCTGGCAATCCACAAGTCACTTCCCTCACTTGCTGTACTCCCTGGGGGCCCACAGGGGCAGGGTCTCTGCTTCCCAGATGTTGGCGAAAGGTTCTCCTTCTCTCCCCAAGACTGCCTCCCTCCTGCACGTGAGCTGGGCTGGACTCTCTGTAAGACCTAGGATCCGCTCATGCCTGGACAAGAGGAGGTCCTGCTAACTGGCTCTGCAGGATCTGCCCGGTAGACAGAGGGTCCCTTCCCCCCCCTGCTGTATCAGGCAGTCACTGGGCAACTTGGGACACAGGAGACAGTTCTGGACCCGAAAGCAGGAGCCCTGGGCTCTAACACCAGATCGGACCCTGACTCGCTCTGTATCCTCAGACCTGTCTCTGTCCCTTGCCAACCGTCAGGCACCTCATCTATAAAATGGGGCTAGCAACATCTTACAGGTGGATGACCTCACAAGATCCCCTCTAGCTAGGCCAGCTGTGGCTTCTGGAACCCCAACCCTGGGTTCCCACTCTCTGCTTCACTGTGCCTTCCCCTGCTGCCAGGGGAAACAGAATCTCCATCATGGCCCTGACTCAAAGTTCATCCCCACCCCCAAAGACAAAGTCAGTCAAGTGAGAAGTGTAAGCAATTTATTGGCTCTTTTGGACAAGAAGTCAGTTCTTTGGGCATCAGTTTCAACATGTCTCCCCGCTCCCCTCCACCTGCCCCTGGCCCCAGCTTCTCACTGCTAATCAAGCTTATACCCTGAAGTCCCTGTGGGATCCAAGAAGCCCAGAGAGGCAGGGATCGAAGATTCTAACATTTAAATATATAAAGTGCAACAACATAGCTTATCAGGACTGAGCAGACCCTCCGTGACCTGGCAAAGCTGGGCAGAAGGACTGGTGTGGGGTGGGGGGCTGGGGGGACAGGTGAAGCCACGCCGTCTTCGGAGTCCAGGATGGAAAGAAATCCTCCCACATTTACTTTAGCGGGCATGGTTTCATAGTTTTTAAATGAGGTTTAACCCATGAGGCTGTCTCCAAGACACATGTCTCTCTGCCGCCCCTCAGCTTGATTCTGTGGGCAAAGAACAAAGGAGGAGCTGAGTCACAGGATTTGCCCCCCGGGGTGCCACACACAAGTCCCATCCCCCACTCTGGGTGCCCCCAAGCTACTCGCTCTGGGCTTGTAAAATGAAGTCATTGCGGGAGACCTGTGGCATGCACGCTGGAAGGAACACACAAGCTTCAGGGAGAGCTAATTAAATTGAGTTTCTCCCTTTTCTGGAGAGCATGATTCATTGTATTAGGGTAGAGTAAAGGCTGCAGACACTCTAAGGATTAGCTAGTATGGAAATTTCCCTCCTAGAATATCTCTGAGGGCCCTTGATCCATCTTTTCATGTGTCTATGTCTATCTGGAACCCTCAGTCATTGCTTTAGATTCACTGTGAATGTGTGTGTGTGTGTGTGTGTGTGTGTGTGTGTATTTATTTTCTGACCTGCCCACCTCTTTAACTTGGTTACTGTCCAACCAAACTATAGACCAATTCTAACTTTAATTATCTGGGTGATCGCAGACAAATCTCACTACTTCCCTGAACTTCGGTGTTCATGATAATGAAAATGTGTGCCCAAGAGGGTTAGCCAAGATAATATACATGAATGCTTTATAGATGCCGAGTAGCGAGGGTAAGCCACCTTGGTCTAACTTTGTAATGACCCTGTGATGCAGCTATCACTTTTACTCCACTTCACAGATAAGGGGTGCAGAGGAGTACCCATATAATGAGGTGCAGAAGAATTACTGGCCCAGGGTCACCTAAGACTCTAGGTTGGCAAATCCGGAAGCAGGAAATAATTATGACCCCCTCACTTTTCCCACTACACAGTAATTCCTAGAGCTTTTAAGCAATTCCTTCTTCTGGCATAAAATATTAGGATATAATACTCGGCGCCTTGGGGTTCCGAGAAACACAAGTCACTGCAGGAGCGTAGCGGGGCATCCCTCCTGGCACCTGCTAAGAAGCGCGGCGCTCCCCCTAGCGCTCATGCTGAGCTCTGCACCCAGATTTTGGAGGCCTCTCTCCAGGTTTAGAAACCTGAATCTGGTGGATCAGCGCCATCTAGCGTCTGCCATCTAATTCCAGGCGGGCTGGTTTCCGCTCTCCGGAGGAGGGAGTCAGGAATTCCTGACCAGGGTAGGAACACTCACATTAGACTCTTGTGGGAGCAGGTGGAGCTGGTGGGTTTATAACACTGGATTATCTTCTGGGGAATCTTCCTCTCCACAAAGACGAAACAACAGTTGGAGGATGACACATGCACTAGAAGAGAAGCACAAAAATGGTTTGCATCTGTTTCTTTAACTTGGACTTCATTCCTCTCATCCAAGTGGTTTAAAAAAAACAAAAACCCTTTTGGGGACAGGCCCAGGCTTGGGGACCACATCCAGCCCAGCGTCTGTGTCATCAGTCACCTAGTTCTGTATGTAGGCAGAGGGTCGGAACACTGGGGTTCAGATCCCAGCTCCCCACAAACCAACTGTGTGCTTTGATCAGGATGAGCCCTCGCCTGGGCCCCAGACTTCCTGTCTGTCAAATAGGACTTTTTGGACTGATTTCTAAAGGTGCTTCCAGTTCTGACATCCCACCATGAATGCAAGATTCTGGCCCAATATTTGGGTTCAAGGGCTCTGGACCCCTACTCGGTGGGCCCAGTGAGTCTGGTGCGTGCAGGACAACCATGGGCCATGGCTTTGGGGCCAGATTAGGAACTGCTCAAGGAGTTCCAGCTGATGGAGTGACAAGGAAAGAGCTTCCAGGAATTAAGAGGCTTCCCACCCTCTCTCTAGAATGCCCTCTACCCAGGCCCGTAGCTCTGTCCGGGCTCCCACGCCCACTGTGCGGGTTTGCACACTCTCTCCCACACCCCATCCCCAAGAGACTCGAATTCTAATCCTGGTTCCTTGCTTCTCGTTTTATTGTTTGCACAACGTCTTTCATGTGCCTGGAATTCTTAGCAGGTGCCATGTGCCTGGAGAGAGAGGTCAGTCCTCTCTCAAGAGCCCTGAGGTCCGGCATTATCAATCCCATTTTACCAACAGGGAAATGCACAGTTGGAGAGGTAAAGTGACTTGGCCAAGTCACTGACCCAACACTTGCCTAACAGTGACAAGCCAGTTGTTTCAGTCCTGGTCCTGACTTCAGGATCTCCCTGTTATCTGTTACTGGGTGCAAGCAAGACCCAGTCCCTCCTCTGCACCGCAGGCCTCTGAATTTGGCCTAAAGAGCCTCAGAGCTCCCTGGATGAGGCAGGGCTTCCTTTTGCTGAAACTAGCAGCTCAGATGTTGTGTTCGCCCAGACACCTGCTCCCACCCCATCCAAGTTCTCCATTCACCCTTTTTACGAGGAATTCTTCCCAGAGGAGAGACAGAGGCATTGAGTTCAGGGTGAGCCCTGCCCATAAGCCCAGAGTGCCTGCTTGGGTGTCTGCCCCCCACCCCCCCCGAAGGAGCAAAGTGACTCCAACCACACTCACTGCTCCTGCCGTCCACGTCTCGAAGCCACATCCCAGCCAGCAGCATGCACGCCAGGGCCATGGTGACGAGCTTCATCCTGCACAGTGTGGCTCAGACCTCTTGACAGTGGTCTCGATGTGTCTGGTGAAGCTAAGAGCTCGTCTCTGGCTAATCCCGCAGTGCCCGGACCTTTTATTCGAAGACCTGAGTGGGGTTTCCCAGGCCCTGGTGCAGAGGTGGGGAAGTCACAGGGAGGAGAGATACTTACTCACACCCAGTGACCACATGGAACACTCCTTCACCCCCACCACCTCTCCTGGGTGGTGTGAGAGGGATGGGGAAACTTCCCCGAGTGCAGGAGCAGATAAGGATCTTGAGAAAATGAGTAGGAGTTGTCCCAGCTAAGTGGGAAGTGGAGAGAGGTGAGGGAGAGGAAGTTGTGTGGCTTCTCTGACCCCACGTGTTTCCATCCTGGGCTGAAGCTGCTGGCTCCGAACCTGGGGGACAGGGGGGCCAGGGCTGAGGCATACCTGGGTTGAATCCCAGGCCTGCAGATCAGCGGTTGCCCAAACTCCCAGACCCCCAGTCACATATGCCTGGCAAGATGGAAAGAGTGACACGTGCCCCAAAGAGATACCGCAATAAGAGTTCAGTGAGATTCGCTAGGTCAAGGGCCCAGGCCAGATCATTGCTATTTCTATTTTCTTCAATCACTCAATGCTTCTTAGCAGCTTGCTCTGCTCCGGGTCCTCAGTGAGCCCCAGGAAAGATAGCTACCATCAAGAGGCAGTGCCTGACCCCAAGCCGCTGACTTTTCGATTCACAGATGCACAAGTAAAAGCCACACTGCGTAAGGTCAGCAGCAGATGTGCCATCTGGAGGGGCCAGGGGAGGACCAGGAGCTGCCCAGGAGCATCAGAGAGGCCTCCCATGGGAATGCTCTCCAAGCAGAGCCTCCTGCAGAAGGGCTAAAGTGGGAAGGGGCAGGCCACCAGAAAAAGGGGCTTGCGTACAGGCAGGGAGGCATGGAGGGAGCACGCTCCTCCGGAGATGCCAGGTGGAGCCGGATCGTGGGGTCAGGAGAGTGAGATGGGTGGGGAAATGGCAGGAAAGGGGTGTGCCTGTATAGCTCTGACGCGGCCGGGTCATGGAGACATTGTGAGACGTGCTTGGTATGAAGAGCATTTTAGTAGGTGCTCCAGAAAAGGTGGCTGGGCCGAACGCCTGTATGAAAATCAGGAGGCATGATGTAACCATAGAGAGCTGGCGAGGCTAATCTCTTTGATCACGCGTTCTCTAGCTCGAGGGTCTGCATGGCTCCCATTGCCAACTGGATGACACCCAAGGTGCTCACCTGGACATTCGTGGTTCTTCACGCTATGTCTGTCTCCAAGTTTGAATACTTGCAGTGCCCTGAACATGCCACCGACTTTCTTACTGCTAGGATAATGCTCCCACGGTGACCTCCACCTGTAAGGCCCTGTCTTCCCTGTCTCCCTCCGTGGGTTTTCTACCCTCTTCAAATGCCGCTGTCCCCATATCGAGCCTTCTGCTGTCTCCAGCAGATGGGCACTCAACCTCCTTTGAAGCCCCCTGTGCCTGGACCTCCCACCTGAAGGTCTTATATCCCTGCCACCTGCCCACCCCGGCCCCCGGGTGTATTCTCCAAACTAACAGCTGGGTGGGGTGAGGGGGGAGTCCCAACGTGTCAGAGTTGAACGGGCCCTCAAAGACCATCAGCAACAGGGGCTTTTGAAGCTTCCTGGGAGAGCCTTTGAAAAAAGGTAAATGTCCTGGCCCCATTTCAGAATCAGAATCAAAACTTAATGTGCCTATCCATGTTGAGGGGGAAAAACACTCCAGGAAATTCAGGCACCAGAAGAATCACGTGTCTAGCATGGTCTCTCCATATTACAGATGGGAAAAAAGGAGCCCTGGAAAGAAGAAACAGACTTGCCCAAGGGCATACTGAGAATTCGTCTCGGAGATGGGACGGTGGACACTGAGGCCATCTGATCATGTGAGCTCCACGCGTGGCCGCCTCTGAGAACACACGCCCAGCAAGGACCACAGCTATGCGCTGCTCTGCCCCAGTTCCCGTGCATCCCGCCGGCTTCTGTCTGCCTCCCATAAAGTACCGCCAGTCCTAGAAATCACTAACCCGCTGTTTCTGCTCTGTGAGTCTCCTTGTCCTTGCAGACTGGCGCGTGTGTATTCCTTTACCATCATTTCCGCAGGTCTCCGGGGGAGAAGGGAGATACAGGTGCTGACTGTGACCGTGTAACCCTAGGGCTTTCAGACTCACTTGGGACACGGAGAGAAGCAACTGGTCACCCAGGAAATTCCTCGGTCTTCCCTTCCTCCCACGCATGCTGCCTGGGCCACGCAAGAAAAGGACGGGGTTGCCCCTCTAGAAACTTACTTTTCTTCCTCTCCCTCACTGTGGCCCCTGTGAGCCCAGGACGGGAAAAGAGGAACAGAAAGAGTTAGTCATTCCCCTCACACCGGGCAGGCCGGCTGGAGGCTCTGATGGCAGACACCTCGGGCTCCACAGGGGTAGCACCCGCACCCCAACTGGACGTCCTCTGCTATAGGCCTGCACAAAAGCGAGCGCCAAGTCTTAACTCAATAAAACATGCTTGCACTTGCCCGAGATGGGGCACGGTGGCATGGGAGGGACAGATAGACGAGAAATCCTCAGCCCAAACACTGAACCAGTTATTCTAGCCCAGTATAACCCCTTCCTTAGTGAGAGATTTGAAAACTGGGAAGTGCTTGTCAGAAGGTTTTCTTATTAGTTATCTTTTACGAAGTAGTTGCCCACTGACTGAGGATGGTTAGAGACCAGACAGAGCTCAGCCGGTGTGGATCCATCTCAAGATCATTTCCTCCAGGGGTGCCCAAGAGTGGCCTTGAACGGACTGGAACCTGGCCCGGCCTGCTTGCTCTCCAGGTACACTTCAGCCTGATCCTCACCGACCAGGACACAGAAGCCCATGGGGACGAGTCCTCTGCCCAGAAGCACGGCTGCAGAAATCCTACCCCAGCTTAGTCCATCTCAGGGGCCAAGTCTTTCAAGTTCCCTCACTTAGGGAGGAAGCATGTTATGGATTCTAAGATAACTGGGTCAGATCTCAGCCCTACCTCTTGTTAAGCTACATGACCTTGGGCAAGGAACTTAACATTCCTGAGCTTTAGTTCCATCATTATGAAATCTGCTGCCTGCTCCTTGGGTACAAACTACCCCCATTATTCTGAAGACAAGCTCCCAAAACCTTAACCCAGCTTCGTGCTATTTGAAGGATTACATGAAATTTCTCACCTGGTCTTGGAACAGGGGAGGAAGAAAGGAAGGGAGGGAGGGGAGAGGAACAGGAAAGAAATTTGAATCATTCAAAATCATTGTGAGACACCTGCTATGCACTAGTTCCTGGGGATACAGAGGGCAAGGCAGACACTGGCCCTGCCCTCGTGGGCATACAGCTTGCTTGGGGAGGTAGGCACTGAGAATTACGGTAGGTTGGAAGTGCTCCAAAGGAGACACATTGTCTGAGGCTTTATCCCATGACCTGGGCGCTGCCACCACCTCCCCACCCAGAACTGCTTCCTGGTCCCTTTCCCTTCTATACCCGGTGCTGCCCGACACCCAGGCAAGCTTTCTGGGGTTGCCCACGTGAGCAGAGCCCCCTCTCTGGCCCCCAGCCCTGCACTGGCCCTGGATCCTCCTGCAAGCAGGAGGCCAGCCCACAGCACGGCCCCCAGCACCCAAACACCTTGGAGTTCAAAGCCTCGTCTGGTATTTTCTTTTTCTTTCTTTCTTTCTTTTTTTTTTTTAAAGATTTTATTTATGTATTTGACACAGAGAGAGAGAGAGCACAAGCAGGGGGAGCAGCAGGCAGAGGGAGAAGCAGGCTCCTCACTGAGCAGGGAGCCCGATGCGGGGCTCGATCCCAGGACCCCGTAATCATGACCTGAGCCGAAGGCAGACGCTTAACTGACTGAGCCACCCAGGCGCCCCCTTATCTGATATTTTCCACACTTCTCTCCCTCTGCCTGGGTTTCCTCGTCCCCTGTTTCTCTCTAACATCCAGCACTTTCGTTCTTTTCAGGGGGCCTCACTTATCTGGTTCTCAGGGACCACATGAAGGAGACATCAAACTTCTCTCAGAGCCACAGGCAAACCTGGGGTGCCCGAAGAATCACCGCAGGGACCGTCACTGGTTTTTCCATGCGCGTCCACAGCTGTTGAACTACGGAGCTGACAGGAGCTCGCCCCACTGTGCCAGAGCGAGGCGCAGACATCTGGGCATGGCTTACGAAGTCCTGCTTGATGTGGCCCACAGAGCTCTAGCCATGGGTCCCTGTCACTGTTTGGCACACGCCCTGGGACTTCACCGCCCTGCTGCCTGGGCCCCTTGTTCCATCCCACAGTGGTCCGACCTGAGCTCCCAGGGCGAGCTGAGCTCACTCCTCCTGGCAGGCAGCTCACACTCCTCTCACTGCCTGGGGGTCCCCACACCTGCCTGGTCTGGAAGCTCCCAGAGGGCAGGAGTCCCTCCACCGTGGTCTCTGCATTTCATGCCCCTGTGCCCAAACTCAGGGTGGGTGTCCAGTGACTGCTTGCTGAAGGAGGAAGGAGAGGTCTTATCACTGTGGTTGTCCCCATGCCACAGATAAGACATAGAAGCCCTGGACCTTCCAGGACTCAGGCCGGTAGCAAGTGACAGATGAGGATGGGGAGCCCTGGCCCAAATCCTGTGCTCGTCGGTACAACCGTGTGCTGGCTCTCCTGCCTGGCACACGGGGATGGACATCAGGCTGTTTGCAGTTTCTGAGTGTGGTGATGGGCACCGATCCTGGGGCCAGCTCTCTGTTCCTTAGGCATTCATTCATTCATTCATTCACTCATTCACTTCCGAGGGCCTGCGCTGTCAGCTCCTATGCAGGCAGTCAGGTTTGAGAGGAGACCTGACTACAAGAGCCGGAGTCTAGAGAGAGGGAAAGTGACCCAAAAACCAGCAAGTGGCACAGACAAGCCAGGACTGTCACCATGCGCAGGCCAGAGGCTATGCATGCCCGGTCCTGGTGGGGGGGTGGGGCGCAAGGTGGCATCTCGACCGGGGCAGGGAGGATGAAGGCAGCATTTGCTGGGCGGGGGTGGACAGGGTGGAGTGAGCTCTGGGGAGACGCCTGGCTTCCAGCCTCCCCAGCCCCACTCTGTGCACTGCGTGGAAGACTGACTTCTCCTGGTTGCCCCACCTCGAGCCCCACGTCTAAATCGGGGTAATAATGATACCTGTAATAGGCTTGCGTGAAAACAGATGTGACATACTTCTTAAGAACAAATGAACAGTTGCTTCACAGCACGTTGGTGGTGCTGGTGTTGGTGGACACTGGTCCACAGCCAGTGTGTGGGCCGTGTCTCCAGAGCTTGGGGGCAAGCGTGTAGGCTGCAGGAAATGGCTGGAAGGGAAGGCGGGAGGACCACCTGACAAGTTTCCCAAGATCCTGTTTACGAGACTCAGGCCTGGAGACTTGACTCTATTGGCAGGAGAGCATCCCAAGCAATCTTTTGCTCAGTACAGGGGTGCAGCCACATTTGTAGTTTGGCCAGAGGGTTTTTGTTAGAGGCTGAAGGACACAATGAGTGGGAAAAGGCAGGAGGACTGGAGGTTTGAACGAGTCCAGAAGGGGTGACAGTGAGGAGGTGGGGCTCCGTGTAAAAATCAGGGTACGAGTTCTCTGGGCCCTGCTGCTCATTTTCTGTGGGACCTTGGGCAGGTCACCGCCTCTCTCTGGACCTCCATTCCCTCACCTAAAAAGTGAGAATGTGGGCCTAAATCAGAGACTCTTTCCCCAGAGATGAGATTCATAATGGATCATTTGGGAAGCTTTTATCAAAAGACACACGCTAGAACCCCTCTCTGGGGGGTGGGGGAGGCTATTCTGAACCCAGGGCAATTGGAGGATCCCCAGATAAGCCAGCCCCACCACTGCACTCCATCCGAAGCCTCTAGCCTGGAGGCCAACTGAGACCCTCTCTGGCTTGACATTTAACGACTCTGAGTCTCTAAGTTCGGGCAGACTCCTGCCCATGCCCCAGCCTCCTCATCCATCCCCAGTGGAACTGGTCCTTGGATCAGACCTATTACACTGAAGTGGACTGCTGGGGGGGGGTCACCCTTCCCTTCTGGTGAGGATCAAAGACAGCAGAGCCTCATAGGGCTGATGGTAGGCCCTGAGCCACACCACCCCCTCCTCCCACCCTAGGAGCCACGGGCCACATTTAAAATAATCCCTTTGGAACTTAGAAAGCACCCAGAAGTCAGAAGTTCAAAGGAGCCTGGAAGGCAAGACCTGGGTTTGGATTCCAAATGTGTCATAGACTCGGTTTTGTGCTTCCTGAGCTGTTTGGCCTTGAATCAAAAATATCCACCTTGCAAAGTCCTGGTGAGTATTCAAGGAGTTGGCAGGGGTCCGGTGCACACCACAGATAGCCGGCACCCAGCAGAACACCAGCACTTTCAGCCTTCTCCCTGTGGACCCCAACATCCACAGAGCAGGAAGACCCCCTAGGAAGAATTGGGGTGGGTCATCTCACATTATGGATGAGGATCTGGAGGTCCCCAAAGGAAGAGTGAGTTGTCACATGAGGACCCAGTGAAAGAGCCCTGAAGACAGCCCCACCTCTTAACTCCCAGGTCTGGCTCTTCCTCTGTGCTTTTCTGGCTTTGTGCTCATGTTCGAAGAGCTGTGCTGTGGCCAGAGAGAGAAGGTGGGCACAATCAGGGCCCCTACGATGCTGGAAAGCCCTCAGCCCACCTGGAGGCCAGGGCATGGTGCCAACTCTGCAGGAAGTGGTGGAAAAAATGCCCCAGCATTTCCACCCTGCAGGGCAAAGACACAGGCAGGAAGTGGCAGCAATATGACCCTACAATATGCCCACCAGAATCAACAATGCCACTTGTGATTCAGGTGACACACTGACAGACTGCTGGGAAAGCCCCCGGGGCGCTCTTCCCTTCCCATGGTGGCAGGTGGACAGCCTGGGCCCCACCACAGCCCACAGCCCAATTCCCAGTACATCCTGTGCCTGAAGCCCTGCGAGCCCAGGCTGGCCTAGGCAAAGATGCCCTTTTGTCCGTGTTCCTCCGGCCTGGCTCCAGGGCTCCGCTCTGAGCTGGCCCTCCCCCAGGGATGCTTCCATCACCAAGTCTGGCCCCCTGGGCTCCCGAGGACTCTGAACGCCAGCAGAGCTAGGACATCCAGGTCTCTGGCCTCCACTCCTCTACTGTGGTGGAAGGAGCACTGGACATGGGGTCCAGACCACTGCATTTTATCCAGGTTGCCATTTACTAGCACCAGGTCAATTCTAATCATCTTCTTTTTTTTTTTTTTAATTATTTATTTCTAATCATCTTCTTGAAGCTCTCAGTCATCATCGCTGAAACTGGGTTCACGGCGCTTCTGTCTTAGGAGGTTAATATGGACCCATGTGCAAAGGCCTCCAGCGCAGAGTCCAACTCCCCTGCAGCAGAACCAAAGACCAGAGCTGCTGCCGACCCGCCAGATCTACCGTGGCGGAGGAGGGATTTCAGAGAAGGGGCAGATGGGAGAAATTGACAGTGTTCCTTCTGCCGATCTGAGGCCCACGCTGCCCACCCTTTCCAGCCGGAGCTGGAAATCTCAACAAAGTCTTCTCCTACCCAGATAGGATGTGATTCGGTCAGATGGAATATGTTGGGCGCCCAGCATGTGTTAGGTGCTCGTGAAAGGAATCTGTCAGCACCTTCCTCTGCCCACTGTCAGCAGATGGGTCCTTTGAGAACCAGGGGTGATAAAGCTGGTAGATGGCGCTAAGCACCCCATGCCCTCTGGCCTATTCTCTTGCACGCAATCTCACCAGCATCTTGAAAAGGAAGAAGAAATGAGTCGCCTGGCTTTTGTCCCAGCTCTGCCACTCTTGATTTCTGCCTACGGAAGTGTCTTTATTTAGAAGTTGTGGATCCTAATCTTTCCCCCTGCTTAGCTGACCAGAGGTCATGAGCCTCACAGCGGACAATGGTGGGGTAGAATGGGTGTTTGGCAAAACAGAGGGCTACCAACCCTCCCATGCTTCTACCACTGCTGCGCCTTGCTTGCGTCTCTCCCCAGCTGAACAGTGAAATGATTTACCCCTGGCTCAGGCTCCTTCCTGCCTACCTTTTCTCATGCTGCACACTGGACTCTGACTCTATGACATCACCAAAACCGAAGTGGCCAAAGTCACTGGTAACCTGCTTGCTGCTAAGTCAGAGGCACCCTTGGCTTTGCCTTGCCTGACCTCCCAGTACCCTTGAACCTGTTCACCCTTCCGGAAACTTCCTCTTGCCCTGGCTTCTAAGGCAGATGGCCCTCCTGGTTTTCCTCCGAACTTGGTTAGAGACTCCTTGCCCTCTCTTCATCCCTTAATCTTGATGTGCCCTAGTCCTCCAAGGAATGACAGAGTTCATAGCTATCTTTATGGTGTGACAGGCACTGCTCTAAGCACTCCACATGTGTTAGCCTGTTTAATGCTCGTCAACGCCCTGGAAGTAGGGGCAATACTCCATTTCACAGATAAGGAAACTGAGGCACAGAGGAACTGCCCAGGATTACTCAGCTAGTCATCACACAGGCAGTGTGGGTCCAATTCTGAACCAATACTTTGCAGCTCCTCTTGGCAGAGACTCACCCCTGGGTGCTATCCAAACAGCTTAGCTTATCCTATAACATCCCTCCTGATCTGGCCATGACCTATACCACCTATAGTCCTGTATATACACTCTGTGTCCCCAGCCTGGATTCCACATGCTGGTATTTGCACATGAGCTTCTCTCTAAGGGAGTAGCCTTTGCCTGTTTCACCCCCTGGTCAGTGTCCGCTCTCGTTCAAAAACACCTGCTCTGTGAGGTCTTCTCCCTTCCTCCCAAGCCCTCCACTGCCCTGGATCTCAGGCACCATGCATCCCTCCCTGTGCTTCCACATACTGCCTGATAACGTAACTTGTCCGTTCCCAAGCCCGCCTTCTTGTCTAGGCTCTGAGCTCCTGCCTCAACACAGTGCACACGGTGCTGCTAACAAACGTGGAGATGACCTAGTGAGCTGGCCCACACCTAAATGGAGCCAGAGACTTGAACCTTACGGAACTGAGCCCAAAACCTCAGTCTTATCACTCAGGTCCACAGTGCTCTCAGAGGCATACGAAAATGTGCACACGCGCACACTCACTCCCCAGCTCCAAGGCCCTCCCCAAAGCCCTAGCTTTCTCAGGCCATGGTCCTGCTTCTGCATGGACTTCCAGGCATCTAAAAATCCTGCCTTTTCCACAATGCTGCAACCCAACCCTGAGACACCTGAGTTTTGCATTCTTCCATATTCTGGTCATTTCATGGACCTGAAGAGTGACAGCCTGACCACTGAGACAAGTCTCATGTACATGGGATTGTCTCTAAGCAGGAAAGCAGTGACTACCAGTCACAACAGTCTTTAGATATTCACAGCGATATGTGGCTTGCTTGGTCCCTCACGCCATGTGCAACTTTAAGCCTCACAACAAGGTATGGAATCGTTATTATAAATCTATTTTACAAACAGGGAAATCAAGGCACATAGAGATTAATAACACACATATGCTTGCCTCCACCTGAGTGCCCTCAGCAAAGCGGGGGGACCCTGGGCGGTTCATGTCACAGCAGCTTCATGACAGGTGAACATGGGATGGGTCAAGGCACATAAGAAGATGAGTTTTCTCCAAAGGATTGCACACAGAGCATTCCTTGTGGTCCCCCACCTCTCTATGTCCTGGGGCTAGCCCCTGCTAACATCTGACCTGTGTCGTGAAGCAAAGCAGGTAAGTGCGTGTGGCTTTGCGAATTCAAGTACATCGTCGGAAAGGCAAGCTGAACTTAAGACTTATTAAATAAATGTGGTTTCCTACTTTCAACCATACATAATTCCTTCTAACAGTATTATTGGGCTGGACGTTCTTAGAAGATATGCTTTAATGGAGAGTTTATCGGGATTCGTAATTAGCAGAGCGATTGTGAGCACTTTAAAGTAGCTGGAAGCAGATTAAGCCCACAAAAGAGAACCAACCACTCACAAACACAATCGCAATGTCCATTTACATGCCAGCAATTCCTGGGTCAATTATAAATGCATATACTCAAACAGCTACTGTAAATCTTACTCCTGATGCAGTCATTGACATCCCTCCTAGCAAAAAGCACTCATTAACCAAGTCAACGAATCTTTAAAGGATGCCTACTATGTGCCAGATGCTCTCCAATGTCCTGGGAACCAGGAGACACAACCAGGGTACACAGGCACTTGCCCTTGTAGAGCTAACACCCTGAGACAGAGACATCATCTTCAAGACTCGTTATATAAACAAGATAACTTCAAATAGGATAAGTCACTGAAGAAACACAACAAAGGCACATGACTAGAGGGGGACTAAAAGATTGGCATTTGGGCTGAGACCTGAATGACAAGAAGAAATGAAGATGGAGGGGTGGAACGTTCTAGGCAGGGAGCCAAGTGGGCCAAGGCCCGATGTAGTGTCTTAGCTTACACACACTGGCCTCTAAATAAGACCCGAGATAAAGATCGAAGTGACGGTATTTTATTTGGGAAGTGCAGGAGGGATGAGTAAGGGGGTGGGATACAAAACAAGAATGGAGGAAACACTAAATAAAGGATATCAGGACAGCACCCCCATGGGTGACTGGAACTCAACCTCCAAGGGGACACTGCGGGAGACAGTGCAAAGCAAGCTCCTGGGTCATCCCACCCAGGAGCGAGGGAGTGGGGGTATTTGTACTCCAGCACCTGCTGGCTACTGGTGAGGGCTGCTCCCTGACACTTCTGTCCAGTCCGGCTTGTGGGCAGAGCGGGCTTCAGTGGCTGAAGTCAGCTGGTGGGCACTGGGATGGAATGCCTAGCTAAGTGATGTGAGCAGGGATTGGTCGCCTCTGTTATGCGCAGAGACCAGCCTGGACTGTTCCAGAAAGAAAGTCAATGAGGGTGGCATATAAAACTTGTGGGGGGACATTGGTAGGAAATGAAGTCAGAGGAAGGCAGGGAGCCCCACATATGAAGCCTGGTAGGCGGTGATGAGTCTGAATCATATTTAAAGTATGTTGGGAAGGCAGCTGAGAAATTTAGTCAGGGAGAAGAACAGACTTAAAAAAAATAATAATAAGATTTTTCTCTTAGTTATGTGGAAAACAGATTTTTGGGAGAGTAAGAGGGAATGTAGGATGACCAGTCAGGAGGCAATGGCAGAAGTCTGGGCAAGAGGTGCTGGTGGCTTCCAAGGATGGGGGGGGGCGGTGCTAAGTGAATGGACCCAGGTGTGTCTCAGTGGATGGACCCAGGTGTGTCTCAGTGGATGGACCCAGGTGTGTCACAGGGGATGGACCCAGGTGTGTGTAGCAGAGTGGGACTAATGGAGAGCTTACTGTAGGGAGAGTCAAGAAGGAGGGAGCCTTGGCCAGGGTGTGTGAGACAGGAGGATTACAGGATGAGCAAGCTGGACTGAGCCACTCAGGAATTGGGTGACTTGGGTCGCTCACTCCCCCATTCTGGCCTCCGTTTTCTCATCTGGAAAATAAAGGAGTAGAACAAGCCAACTTCTAAGGATGCTTTTAACTCTAATAGTCTATGATTTTAAGAAAGCAATCAGAACAATCTTTTTTAAAGTTTCACTTCTTTTTCTCCCCCCTTCTGGGATACAAATTCTTCAAATGGTTTCATTTTTTTCATGTTTAGATCCTGATCAATGGACTTTATGAGCCCTGTACGCTCCTTTGACCAAGCTCCTCACCCAACCCCAGAAGTAACCATTATTCCGGTTTTTTAATTATACCATTCTCCTGATTTTCTTTATTGGTTTTACAACTTAAGTATCTTTAAACACTGTGTGTGTGTGTGTGTGTGTGTATTTTTTTTTACTTTTTCAGTTTTGCACTTTATATAAATGGAATCACACAGTGTGTTCTCTTTTATGATTTGCTTTCCTTTTTCTCAACAAGATGCTTTTGAGACTCATGCATATTATATATGTAGTAGTCCACTAATTTTCTCTGCAGCTCTAGTACTCTACTTATGATGGTACAATTCGTGCATTCTACTGTTGATGGACTTTTGTCTGTTTCCAGTTTTCATTCTTTTTTTTAAATTTTATTTTAATTCCAGTTACATACAGTTAACATACAGTGTTATATTTGTTTCGGGTGTACAATATAGTGATTCAACATTTCCATACATTACTCAGTGTTCATCGAAGTAAGCGTACTCTTAATCCCCCTCACCTATTTCCCCCATTCCCCCACCCACACCTCCCCTCTGGTCACCATCAGTTTGTTCTCTGTAGTCAAGAGTCTGTTTTTAATGCTTGTTTTTAATAACCCCATAAACCCACGTGAACCACCACATAAAACAAAAGCTAGCACCTTATCAATAACCTCCTTCCTACCATGTCTTCCTTCTTCTACTCTGCCTGAGTCCTCCAACCCCCAGTAGGTGGGTTCCAACTTCCCTCACCTTCCCTTTTCTATAGTTTTAATCTAGATGGATTTCTTTTTTTTTTTAAAGATTTTTAATATTTTTTTTTTAGGTTTTATTTGTTTATTTGACAGAGAGAGAGAGCACAAGCATGAGAAGTGGCAGGCAGAGGCAGAGGGAGAAACAGGCTCCTTGCTGAGCAAGGAGTCCAATGCGGGGCTCGATCCCAGGATCCTGGGATCATGACCTGAGCTGAAGGCAGATGCTTAACTGACTGAGCCGCCCAGGCATCCCTTAATCTAGATGGATTTCTAAGATGCATATAGTTTTACTTAGGTTAATTGTACCTTACTACAAAAGTAGTAAAGTATACTGCTTATAATTGTTGGGACTTACTCTTTGCTCTGTCGTATTTTGTTTGCCGGGATACATTCCTGTTATTGAGTGCCACAGCAGTTCCTTTGTTTTAACTGCTGTATGATACCGCATTGCTTAAGTATAGTCCTCTTTTTTCATCCACTTCCTCTTGATGGGCATTTGAGTTTTTCCAGATTTTTGCCACTGTAAACAGTGCAACTCTGAACATTTTTGTATATGCAAGACTTCTATTAAGCATATATAAAAAAGGAGAATTTCTGGTCTAGAATATTTATTGTTATGAGATTGTTCCAGTCATTTTCCAAAGCAGCTGCATGAAAATACCAGCAGAGTAGATGGTGTAGATCCATTTTCTCTCCAGCACCTGGTACCATCGAGTTCTCAATTTTTGCTAACCAATTATTTTTAACTGACATTGTTTTCCATCTGGATTTGCATTTCCTTGACCAACAGTGAGGTTAAACATTTATTTGTCTATCAGCCATAAGTAAACACTTCTGTGAAATGCCTGTTCCTGTTTTTTGACATTTTTCTTCTGAGTATTTGTGTTTTTCATATTGATACCATCAGCCTGCTTCCTGCCTGTAGAATGCTGGGGCCCAAGGTCATTTTATTGTTCTGAAAAGTCAGTGCCATTTAGTCTAGGCCAGCAGCATTTTTGGCAAGCCAACTCTCTCAAAAACTTTTTTGGAGTGTCAGTAGCCAAACTTTGAGCGATGTCTTTCTTTTTCTCTCTAGCTGTAATGTCAACTACTTTGACACTGTCAAGCTCTATAAGATCCAGTTTCTTTTCTGTGAGTCATGCCCTTGGTTTGGTCTTGACCTCAAGGCTGAGTGTTCATAACGATGCCTTTGTTTTCACTGTTGCTCCCAAAGCTGCGTCCGATTTTGAGAATATCTTACAACTGAAGAGGTTGGAAATGAGAGATGATTGCATCTTCCAACTCTGGAAGCCCCAGAATTTCTAGACTTTCTGTGTTCCCTCTCAGCTCTGCTTCTTGCAAAGAAGCCAATTCTTCTCTTTCAGGAACCTTATAAGAGGCCACAAATGGTGACTAACGCACACAAACAACATTCTGTCTCAAAACCTCTTCCAAAGCTGTACATTTAGTCGGTATGTTTACTGCCTTCCAAATTATCACATGTGATGTTTTACCAAATATTTTACTACCAACTGACATAGCTTACCATTCTTCCAGTTCCCTATAATAGTTTCTTTGCTGCTTGCCGCTCAGCCCCGAAGTCAAAACCACACATTTTATTCTTCGGTGAGTGTGGTACTCCACTTCTAGGTACTAGTTTCTGTAATGGTCAGCTTTTGCAGCAGTAACAAACAATCCCAAAATATCAGTGGCTTATAACAAGAAGCATTTCTTTTTTGCTCTCAAATCCACAGGTCAGTTGAATCTCTGCTCTGAGCTATAGGTCAGGTCCGATCCTTGCCCTCTGCCTTCCCACTCCTGGGCCCACACTGAAGAAACAGCTCCTGCTTAGGACATGTCATGCTCCTGGCGGGGTCCAGGAAAAAGTGGATTGGCAGAAACTTGCAATGCTTTTAAAGCTTCTGCTAGGATATGGCATGTGTCATACCAGCTCACGAAGTTACAGGGCCGAGCCCAAACAAAGCCAATGATGTAGGGAATATATTCCAAATCATATTAAACAAGAATTGAGTCTCCCACAGATAGAAAGGAGCTCTTGACACATTCTTGTACCAATCATTCATTAGTATGTATATTACAACATATTCTCCAATTTGTAGCTTACTTTTGAGCTGTCTTTTTGAGAGAAGAAACTTGGGGCACCTGGGTGGTGCAGTCAGTTAAACAGCCGACTCTTGCTTTTGGCTCAGTTTGTGATCTCAGGGTAGTGAGATCAAGCCCCACGCCGGGCTCTGTGCTGAGCGTAGAGTCTGCCTCAGACTTCCTCTCCTTCTGCCCCTCCCCCCAGCTCTCTCTCAAATAAATAAATCTTTTAAAAAAAAAAAAGGAAAGAAAAAACTCACAGTTTTAATACAGAAAAATTTATCCATCTTTCCTTTTATAGTCAACATTTTTGTGTCTTATTTAAGAAATCTTTCCCTTCCCCAAAGTTTAAAAAAATTTTTTTTATTCAGTTTTCCATTAAGAATTTTTTGGGGGTGCCTGGGTGGCTCAGCTGGTTAAGCATCTGCCTTTGGCTCAGGTCATGATCTCAGGGTCCTGGGACCGAGTCCCACATCGAGCTCCCTGCTCAGTGGGGAGGCTGCTTCTTCCTCTCCCTCTGCCTCCCCCACTGCTTGTGCACTTTCTCTCTCTTTGTCAAAAAATAAATGAAATCTTTTTTTTTTAAAGAATTTTTTAAGCTTTTTTCAAACATTTAAGCATCTGGACTTGATCTCTGTATATAGTATAATGTAAGGATCCAGTTTAATCTTTTTTCCATAGGGATCGGCAATTTTCCAGGCCTAATTTTGAACAGTCTCTCCTTTCCCCCTTGACAGAACAAACAAACTAGATCACATTTGATGGCTTCATACATAGGTGGTTCTGTTTCTAGGCTGTCTCATTTCATTCCTTTGGCCAACTGGCCAATCGCTGCATTGACTTGTAACTCATAATAAGTCATGGTCTCTGGGAAAGTGACGTCTCCCCCTCTCTGTCTCTTTGATTGTTTGCTTTTTACTTTTCAGCCAGAAGTGTGCTGGCAATTTTTACCCCTTTACTCTTCCATATATATTTTTGAGCCAAATCACCAAGTTCTAGGAAGCATTCCGCCAAGCACCAGGCTCTGCTCTTCCACTGCGAGCTCACTGAACCCTCACCGTTACCCAAGGAAGGTCAGTGTTCTTTCCCCCAGGCTACAGATGAGGAAACAGAGTGGCACAGAGATGCTGGCCCACGGCTACACGCAGCAGCTCCGATTTCAAACCCAGGCCCGTCTGACTCTGGAGTCCCGGTCGTCCCCACATCACAGAGTTTGGGGTAGATGTGCTCAGCTAGGAGATGCTGAATCAAACCTGCCCTCTGGTTCCCACAAGAAAGGGGAGGTTACCAAAGCCTCAGCAAACACCTGGCATTTTCTCTTGCTCATCTGCACGCTCCCAGCACCGGGCTTGCCCAGGCAGCCCATGGGGGGTCGGGGGGTGGGGGTGGGGAACCGCAGTCTAAGCCTGAGACCACAAAGCCGGGTACCTCTACGGAGTCTCTAGCAATGCATGCTCTTTGCTGAGCCCTCCTGGTGACAGCAGGAGCCATGAACGTAGGCTGCACCTCAGTTGGCTCAAAAAGAAAGGGCAGGGGCTTGACACTGCAGGGGGTTCCTATTTGAAGAAGGCAGGCAGGCAGGCAGGCGGTCTCCACAATAGAGGAGTGTGTGTGTTGGGGGACGGGAGGTGTGGGTATGTGTGGGGGTGTGCGTGCTGGTATATGTATCAAAGCAAATTTGACCAGTATCTGGATTGGCCCTTTCATACCCATTCTGTCCTTTAGTCCTTGAAAGAGGAAATAATCTCATCACTCTATCTCAGATCCAATGAAGCAAAGGGCGTTCAATGATCTGCCAGACACACATGTTCTCCGTCCCCTTGGTTAGCAGGAGTGATAATTAAAGTAAGGTTACTTTGAGCGACGAGATAATAGCTGTAGAGCAGTTATAGCTGGTTCTCCATACGGGGCCACAGTGTTGGCAGCACCTGGGAACGTGGTAGACATGCAGACTCTTGGGCCCCGCCCCAGACCTACTGAAAATTATGCTACTCTGGGGGTGAGGCCCGATGATCTCTGTAGGAACATTTTCCCAAGTGATGCTGGTGCTTCTAAACTTTGAGAAGCGCTGGTAAGGAGAATCCGCCACGGCCCACAACAGGGTATCTTCTCAGTGAATCCTCACAACTGTGGCGGAAAGTTACAGAGTCAGTTCACGGAGCGTCAAGGACTCGGTCTCTGGCCCTACCGATTCTAGACCACTCTTTCCACCAAGCGTAGAGATCTGCGTATCTGGGAAGATCAGTGTAAGGTCAGACCCGGGTGTTAAATAGAGATTAAATACTCAAGTGTAGGACTTGGAAGAATAACCATGGATAGTTCGTAGCTTGTTATTTAAGACAAAGTCAAATGTACGCGTGGCGTTCTTCCACGTGCGCGTGTCTGAATATACGGCTCCTCATGCATAGGAGCTGCTAAGTCTCCATTATCCACAAATGGGTTAAATCTCTGCTGCACTTACCAGGCGGGCTTAGGTTGGGTTTATCTTTTAAGCTACAGATAGCTTCTAGAATTGAAATCATTTTATAACAACATGAAAATAAACACAAAAAAACAAATCAATAAGGGTCCTATCGCCCTCAAAGAACTGTTCCTTTTTCACTCTGCATTGCTTAGCTCTTCCTAGACAAACACCAAATTCCGGGCTGTTCTTTTTCACTGGCTTTATCAGGACTATTTTCTGTGATGCCCCCTGGTCTCCATAATTGCCATTGTGATGACTGAAAAATATTCCCTCAGACTGAAAGGACATGATTTAATTACAGACATCTGTCTGGCTCCCACTCTCACCCAAATAACACTATTTTTGACTACTTTTCTGAGTCACATTTTCACCTTGTGATGTTTTTCTTTAGATTAACTTCCTAGAAGTGGAATTATAGGAACAGGAGGTATGAATCTGACTACAGGAACATACAGGAAAAATGTTTCCAAAAGAAATATAACAGTTTACTCTGTTAGCAGCAATGCATCAATACATCTGTTTTACGAAAAATCTGTTCTCAGGATTGGCTGTATTATTCCAGTCCCCACAACCCCCTTTCTTTGCCCATTTAGTGAGAATGCACTTGCATCCTATTATTGATGTAATTTTCCTTTTTATAAATCTCAGTTCTCTTTTTTCCGGGGACAGAACTGGTCAAACTGGCTTCGAAGCGTATACATGTGTGTGCGTGCATGTCATGTGCTTACGTGTATCTAGATACATATATATGTGCCTGAGTATATGATCACCTCTCTGTGGGTACCCGCTTCCACATTTATGCCTCAAAGAAGACATGTGCTATGGAGTATCCGTATCTGAGGGTCTTTTGCTGACACCATGTTCCTGAGCATGCATTCTTTTGGAATATGTTTATATGGATCTGAGCATACCTTGCACTGTGGGACCGTGGATGCAAATAATAATAAGTATCCACGGGCAAAAGATAGTCCAAAGGTCCTCATGGGGTGGGGAGGAGTTGGAAATCACCGGGACAGATCCAGACTTTTTGGAAACCACAGAACTTCTCTCCTCTCTACACTTTTATCCATACAACTCTTAAAGAGAACCCCAAACTGTAAAGGGGGGTGGCAGATCCAGGCCTCCAGTTATGGAGTGAATCAGTCATGGGGATGAAAGGCACAGCATGGGGAACAGAGTCATGGTGCCATAATAGTGCTGCATGGTGACAGATGGGAGCTACACTTGTGGTGGGCTCAGCAAAACCTATAGATGTGGAGTCACTGTGTTGCACACCTGAAATTAATGTAACAATGTGTGGCAGCTAGATTCAATTAAAAAGGGGAACCCCAAACTATGAAACAGATGGGGGTAGAGGCAGAGGAAGGGCAGGTTGCCCTCCCTGGACTCTGATGAGGGGCCTCCAGAGCACTTCCACACACCCTGGAGCTCCCCAGGTGAAACCGTGCATCTGGATGGCCCCCCAGGGGACCCATCCACCCTGCCATCCTCAAAGGTTAAGTCATAGTTTCCAAGCAGCTTTACAGAACCAGCTACATTAATTGAGAGCTTTCTACATGCCACCTTGTGTGCTCAGTTCCTTGCTACCTTACTTCATTTTATCTCCACGTGTTCCCCAGGAGGAAGATCCTGACGAACACCATTCCGGGGCGCCGGGTGACTCTGCCGGTTAAGTGTCTGACTCTTCGTTTTGGCTCAGGTCATGATCTCGGGGTCATGAGATCGAGCCCCACATTGGGCTCCACCGTCAGCACAGAGTCTGCTTGAGATTCTCTCGCTCCTCTCCCTCTGCCCCTTCCCCCCTTCTAGAATAAATAAATAAATCTTGAAAAAAAAAAAAAAAGAACAGCATTCCACAGTCAAGGAATGTGAGGCCCCATACAAGACTATTGGCATTATAAATAACTTGTCCAAGTTCATTTATCTTGTATGTTATGGAGCCAAGAAGCAAACCTAGATTGTCTGGGTCCAGAATTCTGTGTTCTTAATCCTTCTCTAGAAAGTCTCCCTTTTGGAATTAAATGGCATCTTTTGGTTTTTAAACTTCCCAATTCCCCATCAATAGACCCATTTTTGGGGGGTTGTTTTTGGATCTTTATTTTTTGTTTGTTTTTCTTTGCTTTGTTTTTAAGTAGAGGTATGGGATGGCCCCAAATTATCCTCAGTCTTTTCCCTAAAACCTTCTGTGATTAGGACAAAAGAAGACAGCCCAGAGATACTGCCTAACCTGAGTATCCTGCCATCAACAACACCCATGGCCCTGGTGAAGGCGGTTCCTGCACCTGTCTGTTTGATGATGGGGCAAGGTGGGCATGCAGGCAGGGAGTCGCATCTGATACCTTTTGGAGTTTTACAACACCACCTTATTTAACAGCCATAACACTCCAGTGAAATGCATATGATAATTTTTAATTCCAGATGGCAAAACTGAGGCTCAGAGAAAATTTGCTGGAGATCCCCCCAGGTCGGACATGGCAGATCACGGATTTGAACCACACAGCCTCGGACCTGCCATCATGCTGCGCTAGATTTGGTGGCCTTTGGGGACAGCAGGCCCTTAACCTTCTTTGGAGCCTTCCTTAAACCTACCAGAGTCCCTTCTTTGCCTGCTGCCATCATAACCCTTGTCACCCAGCCCTGTCAATGCTGTGGCCAAGTCGGGCTCTCCTGCTAGCCAGGAGTTCTTGATGGCAAAGTGCAGGTGCACAGATGTCCTTCGGTGAAGGTTTGCTAGGGAACAAGCAGCTCAGTCCAAGTCATTGACCTCTAGGTCACTGGGAAACCCTCCCCAGGACCTCTGGACTCCAGGCTTTGATGCCCTCAGTTCTGAGAGCCCCTCAGGTCCCTGAAAATTCACACTTCCTCCTTCCCACACATGGTGGCCCTCTTCATTCTCTGGGAAATCCCAGAGCTACTTTTGGGCTCAAAGTGTATGCAAAGGAGCCAAATTTTCCCAGAAAGTTGAATGAGCAAGCAGGTATTCAAACTCCGCCAGCTTTAAGGATTCTTGTCTGTTCTTCCGTCTGCTTCAGGACCAAATATTACATGAGGCAGTGTGTTTAGGAGCCTGGGAATCGAGAGTCAGCCAGATGTGGGTTCGAGTCCTACCTCTACCACTTACTGGTTCTGTGATTTGGGGGCAAATTCCCTAGCTTGCCTGAGCCTCTAAGAGGAAGCAATTGCTAAATGATTATGACCGCACAGTGATATTGTGAGAGAAAGACAGTACACAGAAAGTGCTTAGCATAGTGCCTGGCTCCGAGGAGGTGCTTGGAGAGAGTGGGGGCCTGGAGTTCACCCCGCCCTCCCTCAGAGGCCCTGGACTGCTGACAAAGGAAGAGGGAGGTGGTCAGAGTGGACAGGAAGAAGCTCACCTCAGTGGGGGGTGGGGACAGGAAGGAGACCAAGAGAAGCCCATTGCTGCGTCAGTGGGAGCTGGGGAGGGGACCGTGACTCAGACAAATGTGCGCACTCAGAGACTCTGCCCAAATATTAACCACAGGAAGTAGATAAGAGTTCAGGCAGAAGGACTTTTCCATGGTGAAAACGTATGGGCAGTGTGCTAGAGAGGGAGGCGGGGAGAGGAACGCCAGGGTGGGCAGGGAGGAGAAGGAGACTAAATTCAGGCTGGAAAACAGGGAGGAAGGCACGAGTCACAGCTTTTTCCATAGCCACACGGAGCAAAGTCGAGGAAGCTCAAGAAGTCCCAGGAAGGAGGCTGCTTCCGCTCTGGCGAAACATCACTTTCCTTTAGGTCGAGATGCTTCCCCAGAGTCCGAGGCCAGAAGGCCCTTGCTGAAGCCCAGAAAGAGAAGAAAGGAAGGCAGTTAACTGAGCCCCTACTCTGCACCCAGGGCCAGACTATAATAAGCTTTATCTCTGGATGCCTCTCTTGCCTCAACACAACCCAACCACACCTTCCACACCTAGGAGCCCCTGGTGGGACACCCTCCCCGCATCAACTGGACAGAGGCAGAGAGGAGGTTTAAACCCATGCCTACAGCATTCTCAGATCCATGCTTTTCTTTCACAGGTAGCCCCATCCTTAAACACTGGGGCTGTCTGAACCACGGTCAAGTTCATCCTTGTGCCAACTATGAGATGCGTAGCCGTAGACAAGTCCCTTGTCTCTCTGGACCTCAGCCTCCCTGGCTATAAAGCAATGACAGTATCTACTGCTCTGGATGGTGTGACAATTGGGGGAGCTAGCGCCACACCTGGCAGAGTCCATGTTCAACTTATGTCAACTGTGGTGCTCGTATTCTTAAGAAAAGCAACTCATCAGGAGAGTGGAAGAAAGCATGGCTGACCCCCTCCCATGTAGGCTGCAGTGGAGAGAGCACTGGGCTTGGGGTCTACAGACCTGAGTCTGGAGCTGAGCTTTACAGTTTACCAGGGTTTTGACCTTCAATGAGTCGCGAGACCTCTCTGAACTTCAAGTGTCCTCATCTCTAGAATAAGGATGATCATACTACCAAATGCACAGGGTAATGGTGGGACATTGTGTATATGACAGAATGTGGTGCGAATCAGAGCGGAGCACAGACCAGGAGGCAGGCACTGGAATTTCCCTGTGGTGGAGGGCACGGATCTGTGGGCAGTGTGAGGGAGAGGGGAAAGGGGTGTGGAGGAAGGTTCAGATGCCTGGGAAGATCCAAATCCCTCCTATAAAACTAAGGTGGGCATTTCCCCAGCCACAGAGAGAGATTCTGATATGCATGGAGCAAAACTTATGGGGCTGGGGTCTTTACCTTTTTCTGTCACCTTCTGCCCAAGATGGCCACCGAGGAGCTGACTGCCCACAGAGACGTTCCTGCTGTGCAGCCCAGGGGAAGTCACTCACCCACTCTGTTCCTTCTCTCTTTGGAGTCCACACTAGGAGAAAGTGATGGTCACAAAGCACCTGGGAGGGAGGGGTGGCATGAGGAAGATAAAGTACTCTGAAGGAAAGAAATAAAAGGCCTGGGCAAAGCCCTGCCCAGTGCCCTACCAGGGATATCTCCCTGCCTTTGGTGTGGTTAGGGGGCGGGGGCAGGAGGACTTCACAGGAAGGTGTGACTGAGGAGGACCAACCCGCAGAGACCGAAATTAGCAACAAGGTCAGAGAGGGAAACCCTTTGTGGGAGCAGCTCTGCCTCAGAGGCAGAGCTGCTCAGGGGGTGGGGGGGTGGACCGCAGCTCTAGGCCCCTCTCTCTCTCCCCAGCTCCCACCAGGTCAAAGTGGAAGCAGCAGGGGCTGGGGGAAGGGGAGCAGGAACATCTGGGGAGATTCCAGCTGTGTCTTTTTCCAGCCTATGGCTGTAGCCCAAACCTAACCTTCCTGAGACTTCATTTTCTCATCTCTGAAATGGGGTGATAATACCTACCTCCTGCGCACTTAGCAGACGAAAATACAGCCATAAGAATAGTACCCACTGGTATATGCTGGAATGCATGCGCTCTCACTAATCGCAACAACATGCAGATGCTTTTATCCCCATTTCCAGAGGAAACAGCTCAGAGAGGTTAAGGGATGGGCTCGAGTCACACAGCTGGTAAACAGCGGGCTGGATATCAGGCCCCAGGTCTGTGGGCCTCTGTTCACACCTTAGGGTCTAGCATGTGGTGATTCATTCTCCCCTCCAAAGTCCCTCCCTTGGTTTCTGCTCCATCCCCAGACTCTGCCTCGCTGCTGGGCTCACTCCTTGGCCTCAGTCTGGGACCCAGAGTGCCTGGCGCAGACCCCTGTCGCAGAGGGCTACTTACTCTTGCCACCACCTGCTTCTGGCTTGTGGCCCCTCGGCCTGGTCCTGTACACACCCCCACCGGTGACAGATATCAGGGAGGTAATCTGACAGGAAGAAGTTGATGACCCAAAAGGAACTTCATGGCCGTGATCTTGAGCTCAGGTCCCCTTAAACGTGGCACCTTCTGTCTGCTGGTATGTTGAAGTGTGTGATCACGGTATGAAAATGAACTCAAAAAGTATAGGACTGAAGGTGCTGAATCCAAAGGTACATGAAGAAAGTTTGTTCTAGGGACCACTCATGCTTTCTCCCCGCCAAAGCAAGCAGCCACCGGTCTCTGCCCTCCCCCGACAGGATGTGGCAAGGACACTCTGGGGTGTAGGAGCGGGGGAGGGAATGGACTTTCCCCAAGCCCCCCGCATACCACAGGCTACAGTAAGAGCTGACATGAGCACCTTCATTGAGACAGGCAGCCTGAAGAGCAGGCATAGTAGTCCCCTAGGAAAAAAGAAAGAACTAAGGCTCAAAGAAATTTGTCAAAGTGCCAAAGGCCACCAGCTGATGAGGGCCAGAGTGGCCTGTCTACCTTCAACACCCACACTCTTTCCTTTACACCAGGACCCCGATGAGTCCACTTTGTTCCCAGGGGAGGCCACTGCTGTCAGACTAGCCACACGAGGGTAGGCAGAACCCCACATGGTGACTTTCTTCATTGTCAGAACTTTCTTGACCCCTCTGTCTTCATCCTGTCTTGAGCCACAAGATCATCTATTCAACAAATGTGTCGTGAACACTCATTACACTGAGGGCCCTATTCTAGAAGCTAGACAAGGGTGTACCATGAGGAAGACCAAGAGCCTGACCTCCGAGAGCTTAGCAGAGAAGACACCCACAAGGCTGACTAGGGAGGCCCCCGTGAAATGGTGTGGGCAGTTATGGGGGCAGAGATGGGAAGGGAAGGGGATCCAGGTCACATGTCCGGTCCAGAGCTAGGATCATTGCAGTTGCAAGGGGTCTGAGAGATTTTCTGACCAAACTTCTCATTTTGCAGATGAGAAAAGCGGGAGCCCAGGAAAGGGGGTTCTTTGCATCAAGCCACGTACCTTACCCAGGTTCTCTGACTCATCAGGCTCGTCCGTGGCACGATCATGGTTCCAATGGATGCTGCTGACCAAGCTGACAGGTGATCCAGCAAAGGGAGCCCAGGTAGCCCAGCACAATCCAGTCATGAGCATAAGAACCCAGCTCGCTCAACTGCTAGACTTTTGCATCAGCTAAGACTCCACTCAGCTGTGCAAAGAAACCGGAACAATTCCCGGCGTCAGCACAGGAGTTTTTAATCTCGCCGGTAAAAGTCTGGAGGCACGAGGTCTAGGGTGCTAAGTGAGCTCCACTCCACAAAGTTGTCAGGGACCCAGGCTGCTTCCAGCGCCCCCTCTACCATCCTGAAGGTATGGCCTTCATCCTACAACCCAAACCGAGGGCACCTGCCTTCCAGGCAGCAGGGCAGGTTGAGGGAGAAGAGGGGCAATGAGTTCATATCCTACCTTTTCACAAGGGTTGCTGCGAGCTATCGTGGACTCATCCCTCTTTAGCCTGGGAGCCCGAGCCTAGTCAAGTGGGATGCTGGAAAATGTGATTTTTATGTGTAGCCGTGAGCCCAGTTAGAAAGTTCTGTTATGACGGAAGAAGGAAAGAGTGGATACCTGCCTTTGGTTTCCACTCCTAAATTCAGTCTCTGGGCCCTGCATCTTCTTCCCCAGATCCTAGACACCCCTGGCGGGCCCTTCCCTTGGTACCCTGCTTATCAACAGTTTGGGGTGTGACCACCCTCCCCCCCCACCCCAGTCCCACTCCTACCCCTTTCCAGAGAGGCCAGAGGAAGGTGGGCAAGGCCCATGCTGGACTGGGAGACCAGGCATCTGGGTTCTCATGCTGACTTAGCTAGCTCCTCACTCACTCTATGACCGGCACCCAATTACACCCCCTCTCCTGGCCAGGAGACGGAGCGTATGTCAGATCCACAGGAGGAGAAAATGAAAATTACGGGGAAAACATCCCCAAATGTACCCTGTGCATAGGCCCAAAGATGTATGTATCATCGTTTGAACACTCAAGAAAGCTTTAGTAATTGCAGATATTGGAAACACCGAAATATCCATTAACTGGGAACTGGGTAAGCATGAACTACCTCCATGCAATAGAATGTTCTGCAACTGTTCAGAAGAATGAGACCACTTTATGTGCACCGATGCGTGCTTATACAGAACAACATCCCAAGTTTATCAAGGACAGACGGTAAGTGACAGACAGTGTGCATAGCACAAAACTGCTCTTGTGAAATCATGGGCACTCAGATCTGTTCATTCACTTGTCCGTGTGTGAAACTCCTCTGGAAGGCCGTGTAGGAAACGGTCTCTAAAGAGAGGACCTAGGGACTTGGGGGACAGAGAGACACTTTTTGCTACGAGTTTTTGGTATTTTATACCTGGAAGTACCTGCAGTAAGAGATTAAAAAAAAAAAAAAGAAAAAGAAAAAGAAGCATTTAGTGATAATTCTGGGATCATTCTTTCATCTTGGGCCTAGAGAGTTTTCTTCTCCAGACCCTGACCATCCCTTTAGAAAAGGTGAGACACCTGGGAGACAGCCTGAGGTAGACGGCTGACCGTTCCTCGCACGGAGTGGGGAGGATTGGTCAGGAAGCCCGCATTTCGAGGGGCAGAGAGGCCCCAGACTGTGTGTGCTCCCTTAAATTGCTGACCTGGTTGATAGGCTCATATAACCCAGGGAAAGAACTGACTTGGGGGGACATCAGATCAGGGGCCTCCCCCACTGTCAGAATGTGATCCAGCCCATCTCTTCATGTACGTTCTTGATTCTTTCCTCCAAGCAGACAGGACCCTCACACCACAACGATGTGCCCACCATCGGCCAAAAGCCCAGCTACTTGGAAGAAAAGGATCACTCTCTCCCACACCCTGTCGGACAATGCCCAGGCATGGTGGGCTGGCGAGAGTCACTGGCCTAACAGGAGTCCCATGCCCACTTCTGCACCAGTCAGTGTGCTCAGAGGAGTAGATCCCCCCCAATCAGTCCCAGCTCAACTGTCACCTTCTCCGAGAAGCCTTCCCAGATCCTCCTGATTAAACTCTTATTGCGCTGAGGATCTCTCCCTTGCACCACTCATCTGAGCTCCACTTGTGCACGTATTTGTGCAATTACTTGATTGGTATTTGTCTCCTCCACTAAATGGAAGTTCCATGAGAGTAAGTACCCCTGAGGTATGCATGGCACTTGGCACACAGTCTGATACATAGTGGCAGGGAGTAGAAAGAGTGGGTTCAGAGCATAATGACAAATATAAGGATGTAGCTGCTTTCAGGCCTGGATGCATTTCCTTGTTGACTTGAGAAAATAAGACAGTTCTCTGAAACTTTGTTGACAACATCCCCCCTCCAACAAATAGCTTGATCCCGGTACCTAGTCACTTATCCAACAAAAATGGATTGGACGCCCCTACATCCCAATACTGTTCTGGGTGTTGCAAAACATGGAGAGAAACCTCCTTTCTGGTGGGGAGACTGACCAGAGACAAAATGAATATGAGAAAGTTGGGAGGATGGCTGCACTTCTGAAATGGGTGGTCAGGAAAGGCTTCACGAAAAAGTGACATTTAAGCAAAGCCTGGAAGGAGATGAGGGAGGGAACTGTATGGCTATCAGGGGAGAAGAATTCTGGGCAGAAAAAACTGATAGTGCAAAGGCCCTGGGGCAGAAGCACATCTAGAGGAACAACAAGGAGCCAGTGTGCCTGCAGTGGGTGAGAGTGAGAAGTCCAGGGTTAAGTCCAGGAAGGAAACAGTGACCAGATCTCTACAGAGACTGGGAGGCCATGGTAAGAACTCTGACTTTCATTCTGAGTAAGTCAAAGTTTCTGAGCAAGGGATTGACATGATCTAAATGTATTTTCACAGGAGTCCCCGGGGTTCTTTAGGGGGCAAAGACAGAAGCAAGGGTATTAGGTAGGAAGTTACCGCATAAGCCAAACGAGACATAATGGCTCAGCCAACATGTGGTGGAGATGGTCAATGTTGTCAGGGTTGGATATATTTTGAAGTTAGAGTCAAAAAGGTTTACACATGGAGTGGTTGTTGGTTGTCCAAGAAATGGAAGATTCAAGAATAACTCCAAGGATTTTTATCTACAGAACTAAAAAAAAAAAAAAAATGCAATTGCCATTAACTAAAATAAGCAAGAATGCAGGAGGAACAGTTTTGGTGAGGGACAGGGTGGTGGCAGGGGATTATCAGGACTTTGGTTTGGGTCAAGCCATGCTTGTAATACCTCTTTGACATCCAAGAGAAAAGATCAAGCCCAGTATACAGGTAGATGGAGGTATCTGAAGTTCACAGGCAATCACATTTGGGAATCATTGGGTTTAATCCTATGAAAATGCAGATATTCAGCCATTTTGACTTACAAAATGGTGATTTTTTATGGTTCAGCCTAGAGATGGTTATCAAAACCATAGTAGGAAGGGAAGAATGAAGGCGGGGAAATCGGAGGGGGAGACGAACCATGAGAGACGATGGACTCTGAGAAACCAACTGAGGGTTCTAGAGGGGAGGGGGGTGGGGGGACGGGTCAGCCTGGTGATGGGTATTAAGGAGGGCACGTTCTGCATGGAGCACTGGGTGTTATACGCAAACAATGAATCATGGAACACTGCATCAAAAACTAATGATGTAATGTATGGTGATTAACATAACATAATAATTAAAAAAAAGTAAAAAAAAAAAAAAAACCGTATCATTGGGTCAGATCACCAAGGATTGGATGTAGTTAAAGAAAGGACAAAGTCCATTATGAAGCCCTGGCATTCTCCGTTGTGTAAGTGCCGGGAAGGTGAGGAGAGCCAGGAGAGAACACTGAGAAGGAACGGGGACAGTGGGGGTGAGGATGGGGTGTGTGCAGGGGCAACAAGAAAACCAGGGGAATATGGCGCCCTGGAAACCAAGGGAAGAAAGTATTTCGGGAAGGAAGGGGTCACCAGCCAAGCCAAATGCCTTTGAGAGTTCAAAGAGAATGAGAACTGAGAATTGACCGTTAGATTTGGCTTTGGTCCCTGGGGACCGTTGCAAGAGTTATCAGGATGGATTCAAGAGAGAATGGAAGAAAAGAATTGGAGACAACTGTTTCCAGAGTTTACCTTTTTCTTAATACCCTAAAGGGCAGCCATATTTGAAGATAGGCAAAGGACTGAGAATAGAATCTTTGTAATCATACTGCATAGCATAAAATTCAGATAATTGATTTCCACTTCCTCCTCACCAGCAATTAGTGAATCCCTTAGCTAAGAAAATTATTTCTATGTGTACAGCCCACACAGATCCTTCTTCACTTCACCCGGGACCCACTGAAACTTGACCCAAGCTGGTCTAATCCCACACGAGTCTGGGCTGAGGCGGTCACTTGCATGTGTCAAGATGTTTAATATTAATTACAAGAATTTATCAGTCTCAGTGTGCAGTTGTTCAAAGTTCCAATTTTAAGAATTCTTACCCCTTCCATTTATATTTACATATAAAGAGGGTTGCTCTCCGGTACGCTTGCAAAGCATCTATTATCTGGAAAGATGGCTCTGTCTGGCCCTACAGCTCCCTCTGGGAGCTTACTAATGACACCAAGGCATGAACCCAGGCCTTCAGACATCAAGCGCCATGCCCTTTCCACTATGAAGCCCTGGCTTTTGAGCCATTCTTTGAGATCTTTAGGGGGGTCCTCATGTGCAATGTAATTGATACGTTCTCCTATAGTTTACTCTGTGCTCCAACCCTGCCTCTCCCCAGAGCCTTCAGATAAATCATGACAGCTAGACGGTCAAACTGGAATTTTTACAACTGTAAGAAACCATAATTATTTAGACCATCTCATCTTGTAAGAACCAAGGACTCAATCACCTCAGACAGATGTGGTCCATGAGAATCTGTTAGATCTCAAGATCTACTGCCCCCCACACTGACCATTTGGGCTGATGAAGTTCTTCCTGTCAGCGGGTGGACCGCCCAGCCTGATAAAGAACACGCCATCAGTATCAGGGCTGTTTGTTGGCTTCAGTTTTTTTAAAGGTCATTGTTTAAAAGGTAGCACCCTATGGGGAAAGAATGCATGAGAATTCTGTTGAATTTTTTAAACCTGTGACATTTAGGCATTAAATGATATTTGAAGGCTCTCTCTACTTCTGTCTGTATCTTGGCCTCTTTCTCTCTCTCTCTCTCTCTCTCTCTCTCTCTGCCTCCCCCAGATACTTTGTAGGGGAAAAAGAGTATTTAAATAATATATGACTGTTTTATTATATAAGATATTAAGCTTTTAAATTATACAATAACACTGAGATTTAAAAAAAAAAAATTGCCTTTGTGGCTGTCCTTCAAGGACTTGCTGTGCTGTGGTCCAGGCGGAGGGACAGTTCTAACGCACAGCTCAGCTACAGAGATTCAGTGGTTTGCCTCCCCTAAGACTTGCCAGGGATTTCCCTCTGGGTTTGAGCTCTGTTCCACTCCTTGGGTGGGGACTTTCTCCCCTACTCTCATCCCCAGTGGCAAGCTAGGACCAAGGAAGACGGGAAGACCGCTTTCCCCCATTGCTGAGATTTTTTGATAGCAACTGCATGGCAGTTAAGACCCACGGTAGCTTCCAAAATGAACCCAAGGTGGGCTGGGAATCTCTGTTTTTTGTTGAAAGACCAACAACCCCTAGCAAAGATGTTGCTGTTACGGTGAGACTCCAAGGTTCTGAGTGGGGTCTCCGCCTCACCTAGAACATCACACTAATTCTGCTATGCCAGGCTTTGGAATACCTTGCGCCCAGCCCATTACACTTTGCAAAGCCACCTGGATGCTCTGCGGGGCCCAATCACGTACTTGGCTGGTGCTCCCCAGAGGTTGTCAGCCGGGACTATAGCAAAGTCAACCTTACCTGGATAACATGAAGGTACCCACCATTGACCATTCACCCACCGCACAGCACACACCAATATCATCCCCTTCACAGTCATAAATTATAGCCACTAGGAAACTAAGCAGGCTAACTTGTTGAATAGAATTGCTTAGTATTAACCACGTGGGTGCCCATAGTGCATCTGCCAACACGAACAACTTTGCATTGGTCTCTGCCATCATCACCATCATCAACAGTACTCACTGAGCAACTACTCTACACCAGACATGCAGAGCTCAGCACTTACGTGCATTATCTCAATGAAGCCTCATGACCAACCCAAGTGCTAGTTATCTTTATAGTTATCCTCATTTTACAGAGAAGGACACTGAGGCTCACAAGGTAAGTTAATCAAGGTCATCTACCCAGAAGCATTGAGCCCATGTTCCTTGGCCCCCAACGTCCATTTTTATAATTACTCTGTTTTACTTCCTTAAAGGTCAGGAATATCAGCAAATTCCTCAATCTTACCCAGGAGGTTGGTAGCGCCCCCTTTTTGGGATAGCACAGTATTCTCATGTTCCTTCTGGTCTTAGCAGAATGCAGACAAGTTTTGACAATTCTCTCCCCTGGTGAAGTAGCATGAAAAGAGCTCAAACAAGGGTATATTTCCTAGCTCCTCTGTTACTGGCGAAGGGCTCTTAGTCTAGGCTCACCTGTGCCTCCTTGTCCGCCACATTCATACCTGTGAAATAAACATGATAACTAGGTGTCTCTGGTTTGGGTCATAAGTGACAGAAACAGAAGCCAATTCAATTCTTTTTTCAGCACAGTGGTTGGCAAATAGTTGTTCCATAAATATGTGTTAAACAAATGAATGGGTATCTTGGGTACAGAGGAAAGGTGTCAGGGGCAAACGGGCATTTCAGAGCATCAAAGAGAAACCCGGACATCAAAGTCTGAGGAAGACCAGGAGTCTTGGGCAGCTCTGGTGACCCCAGAAGGGGGAGTTTCTGGCAGAGAGAGGGCAAAGACTGGGATTTTAACCTAGACCTGAGCTCTTGGGCACCCAAGTTCAAGTCACTTCCTGGTTGTTGTGAACTTGGCCGCATCAGTTAACCTCTCTGACTTCAACTCCCTCTTCTGAGGAACAGAGATAAAAATTGTAACCAACTCGTCAGGTTGTTGTGGGGACGCAACCTGCTTAGAAGAGCCCCTGACACTGACATGGTACTCGGTCCAGGTCGGTGGCTATTTTCCTTGCTTTCAGCTGTACACGCCTTTGAACATTCTGTCTTTTTGCTAAAATGTATTAAATCTCCTCTTTTCTGGTTTAAGGAACAGCCAGTTGAGATTGTTACTTCTGCTTCTCAAACAGGAAAAGTCTGCCTATGCGGTCTAGAATGGAAGAAACAGCCTGAGTTCTGAAATCAAACCCTAATCCTTTAGCAGGGGGCTCAAAATGAAAGAATGAGCCCTTGCTTAGGAAAAGAGATCTCTCCACGTGCCCAGCAGGATGCAGGCATTATCAGAAGAAGGGGCTTATCCCCAGCTCTTAACTTATCCACCAAAGATCACAGGCAAAGACTGAAATGTTCAGCACTGAGGAGTGTTTTCCTAACTAGTTGAATGTCAATGTGATGGAATATTATGAAATCCTCAGATCTTCTCTATACAAAGGCATTAAAAGTCTCTCTCTCTCTCTCTCTTGCTCTCGCTCTCTTTCTCTCTCTCACACACACAAGCACTTGTGAAATGGTTAAAATGCAAAAAGCATAAAACAGTGACTAGACAATGATGTCACCATGGGAAACTTTGTGAGTATGTGTAGAGAAGGAGAGAAAGATACACTGACATGTGTTCATGTCTAGGGAATATGGATAATTTTTAGAAAGCTTTTTTGGAAGTTCTTTTTCTGAAATGTAAAATACTGAAGAATAGAACTATGTTGTACATTTATACAAAAAAAAAACCCACACCAGTGTAAATCTCATTCCTTTTCCTTTGCAGAAAATTAATCTAAAACATATATATAGAGATAGTCTTACATAGATTTATCATACCCATATAAAAATATAAAAAGTCACCTACATACACAACCATAGAAACTTACAGAAGGTCACGTGGCTTACCAGCATCACTGAAATGGGAAGCCGTTGCTAACCAAGAACCCCTAAGTGATTGACAGAAGGAAAGGCTCTGCTACATGCCAAATACTTTCCACCAGTTTCCTGTGGAATCCCCATATTATCCCTACAAAGCAGGTATCATATTTACACATGGGAAAATGAGACTCAGAGAGGTAAAGTGACCTGCCCACATCACACAGCCCACGGATGTGTCTTCCTCCTCGCCACACCAGGATAGGCATCCCCCACAGCACAATTGGATACCAGCTCAGTGGGTTTGCAGATTTAGTTCATCAGCCTCAACTCTTCGTAACCATCTCTTTGCAAAGCAGCCTACTCCTTCCCCGTGTCAGAACCCTGGCTCCCTCCCCTCCCCAGCCCGAGAACCCCAGAAGTGCAAGCACCTTGCCTTTCTCGTCTCCGGCACTGGGCTTCGCAAGAGGAAAAGATGGGCAAAAAGACAAGAATTTCCAAGTCTTCCCTGACTTCTCCCCCATGACGCAGAAACCCTGAGTTGGCACAAAGTTCCCTGCCACACAAAGGCAGTCAGCCATCTGTGGCTTTGAGTGGTGGAAATGTCATTCTAGCCACAGACTCTGTCATCGGTGATTGATAACTGATGATTGATAATGAGTGGAAATTTTGAAGGATGGAACAAGATACCGGAGAAAGTCTCAAAAATAAACAGGGCAAGATGAGGGTCTGTTTCTCAGGAGCGGGAGGCTTTAGCCTGGAAGTGATGCCGGGCTGCTTGGTCCATGCATGACCAGGGCCTGGCCCCCAACATTGTCAGATTAAGCACTGAATAAATATGTGTTAAGTGGATGGATGAATTACGATTATTTCCTGAATCCGCGCAAATTTGGCTTTGACAAAATCAGTATGCCCCAAACTTAATTTATCATCTCCTCCACCCTCTGCGAACCATCTCCCCGTCTTCATCCCCACTTACAAATGAGGGAAGTTGGGTCCATTGGTCACCCACTCAGAACCTAGCTGTGACCTTTGATTCTTTCCTCTCCCTCGCCAGCCCCATCTCACCAGCCACTGAATCCTGACACTTCTCTCTCTTAAGTGCCATTAAACCCCTCTGTCTCTTCTCCACCTCGGAGGCCACGATTTTGGTTAAGAGGCAGCACAGTACCTGAGATCATAGGCTCAGGAGCCAGACTGCCTGGTCCACCATATGCCAGCTTTTTGTGCCCTTTGGTAAATTACTCAACCTCGGGAGCCCTCGGCCACCTGTAAAATGGAGGAAATAATAGTATCAACCTAAGAGGATAACTATGAGAACGCAATGGGGTGAGCAGGTCGTTGTCCACCTGACTTAATACAAGATCCTACTGATTAATCTTCCTGTTTCATGTCCTGACCCCTTTTCCCAGAGTAGGCAGAAGACCGAATTTGAAATGTAAGTTGTCTGTCACTCATGGTGTCTAGGAGGAAGAGCCTGCTTTTTGGAACCATACTGTCCTAGATTCAGATTCATGTGTGCCCAAGAAAGCCAGCTACTTACGCTCTCTCACTCTCGGTCTGCTTATCCCAAAACGCCATTAGATATCGGTGTACTTTGAGGATCAAATGGGATAACGTGAGTGGAGCCTTTGGCCCAGGACCTGGCCTCTTACTGGGCACTCAGCCAATCTTAGCTCTTCTTCCTCCCTTGCCGGAGGCAAGGGGAAAGGGCAGGGAATTTAGGATGAAAGTGACATCAATCCCAGGGAGGAGGGGACCCAATCGGTGGAGAAAGTGAAGGTGGCCACCGATGAGTCATGGCCGCAGCCCTTCTAGGGAGCCCATCCTGTTTCATCGGGACACCATGAAGGACCTGGCCCCGCTGTAGAGCAGAGGTTCCCAGAGCCAGCCGTTCATCAGAAGCCCTAGCAGAGCAGGGGAAACGACAGCTTCTACTGTCCCATCACATACCACTCCTGACATCCCCATGGGTCAGCCTGGAAATCAGCATTTTATTGTGCATCCCGGATGATCCCAGGGGTTAGCTGGGTTTGTATTACCTGCTCAGAATGTCTGGCTTTGGTTAGTAGGGGTTCCAGAAACCGCCCTCCTGAAGCTACTCCCTGGCCGTCTCCTTAGTTGAATCTCAGAAATGGACAATATGGTTTCCAATGGGCAGATTTATGTTAATTTCAAGACAAAAGTCTAGAAGTTTTTGAAAGCCACAGGGAGAAGGTAACCAAGAACCCTAGCTTTGTGCCTCTGACCTCTTGGCTCTCACTACATGATTTAGAGACTAGGACAGAGATGGTCAGGGCTGGCCTGGGGCTGGGGTGATCTGGGGGTGACTTTGACCGGCGGGAAGCCCTTTCTCTGGCCTGGGACAGCATCTTTTGTCAGCTGTCTGATGTCCTCTTCTATCTTGGTACCCAGTCAAATGGCATCTGGGGAGACAATTTGGCGCCCGAATTCTAACAGCTAAGCTATGAAAGAATTGTGTTTGGAGAATGGTTCCAGGGACCCCACAGCTACTATTCTTCAGATCACATGGAACCTGACATAGCTACCATAGGTCAGTATTAAGGAAGCGCTCCCAGATACAGAAAGGTACTAGCACTTTCCAGGTGCTGACCAGGCATCAGGCACTGTGCTAGGCTGTGTTTGTGTGTGCATGTGTATGTTGGTATACACACAGCTACATATATATACACATAAACATGCATGAATATGTATTTTGCATAAATCTATGCATATGTATGTGTATATACATATTCATACTTGTAAATGTATTTATGGGAGGGAAGCCAAGACCCAGAAAGATTCATTAACCTACCCAGGTCACAAAGCTGGATTTGACTCCAAATGCTCATGACTCTGAAGCTCCTGTTCTGTCCACATTGTTTCCCCTCCTAAAAACAAATTGTAATTAGACACATGACGGGTCTAGCTCCCTGGGATATGTCTTCTAAATTCTACGTATTGTGTCCTCCCATCTTCAGGGGTGGGGAGGGAGGAAGCAGCTTGCTCAGGGCACTCCGGGTAGCCCCAGTATGTCAGGCCGAAAGACCAGAGAACCAGTTCTCAAATGAACGGCCTGATGAGCCACCTACCTTCCTCCTAACCCTTCTCCGTCTTCCCCATGTTATAGGGCCAAATCATCTGTAATAAAACGTTCAGACTCCCCTGTGTGGGCTTAGGAGGAAGTGTTTTGGAGTGAAGAGTCTGGAGCCCAAATTTCCTTTCCGTTTCCATCGTGACTTCCAATGTTACAAATAGCCTCCTTGTAAACTCTAAATAATGCATGGATCTCCGATGATTATTGAACAGAAGGGTTTTTTTCTACAACATCCTGTGGTCTATTACCAGTCTCTGACATTTTAGTGTTCTTAGTCACCATCGGTTTAGCATCTGTGGGCTGCTGTGCACCCTGCAAGGTATTTTATGCACTAACCCCATGCTCATAGCCCCCGGCAGGTGAGTGCATTTCCCGCAGCACAGATGGGGAGCCCACATTCTTGTGTGGGTGCCCCTGGACTGTAAGTTCCACGTAGGGCCGAGTCAGTGGCTCAGTGGCTCAGAAGCATGCTGGAGGCAATCAGTATTTATTGAGTAAACAGAAGGTGGAAGGGAAGGGTGAGCGTGGGGAGGTTATACTGTAAACATTGAAAGCAGAGTCTGAAGGGGGTCGTCTTTGACTCTGGAGTCCCTATTCCCCCACTATATTTTGCTGTCTTGCCTTTATATTTTGCTTCCTATGATCCTTTTTCTTCAATCACACTTTTCAAAATTCGTGCATGCCATTTTTTGGACTGGTTCTATGTATTTAGCTGGGAGGAGATTCACATTTTCAAAGTTCATGTGCTTGTTTTCAAGTCAAGGTTTTTCCTTGTGTATAATCTCCCCAGGCCTTCACTTTTCACTTTTCATCATCATATTCAGAATTTCATACTTCTCCAAGGAGCAACTGGGTGGTTGGCATCAAGGGGGTCAAGACTATTGGTCATATGGGTGATGAGATGTGGGTGACGCTGCTGGCCGATCCCTGGGCTGCCCATCTGAGGGCCTCCGGGCCTCCATGTCCTCCACTGGCATGGACAGAGGCCCAGCCTTGTCCGCCACCATCCTCCCACACACTCCCAACTTGGGGATGGATGATGACTTAGCTGTACCAGTCAGGACAGGCCAGGGTGTGCTGTGGTCCCAGGCAACCCAAATCTCAGTGCTTAAAAAGAACGATTGTTTATTGATGCTACATGTCCAGCAGAGGGCTTCCAAGGGTTCTGTTCCCTTCCCCACCCCCGGGGCAGGAGGAGCAGTCACCATCTGGAACACTGACAGTTACCAGGAAAGAGGGAATGAGAACTCTATGGGGTCTTACCCCAACAATGAGACGCTTGACCCGGAAATAACAGATGTCACTTCCACTCATGTCTCCCTGGCCAAAGGCATTCATGTGATCCCATCCAAGGACAAGGAAGCCCAGAAATGCGGTGCCACCAAGGGCCGAGAAAGGAGAGCCAGAAATAATTAAGAAATAGCACTAATAACTGCACATCTGTCAAGATCATTCCCCATCTTCAAACCCTTCCCAGCTTTCTCTCACCACCAAGATCAAGTACAAGCCCCAGAGCAGAGCACACAAGGCCTTCCAAATGTGGTCTCCACCTGCCCCTGCACGCCTCATCCCCACTGCTCCCCAATGGGCCCTCCAGTCTCCAGTGACCCAGATGATTGAGTGCCATGCCGTGCCTTTCCACAAGCTCTTTCTGCTGCCTGATCTGCCTGTGAGCTCACTCATGAAGACCTGGGACAAATGATTCCTCTTCCAGGTGGCCTCTTCTGACAGCACCAGTAGCTAGAGGCGAGACCCCACCTCCACACTCCTTCTGTTCCTTCACGTGTATGCCTCCTCTTCCACCGGTCAGACTCCAGGGGAAGTGACCACATGCTACTCATTGCAGAATACCCAGATTTAACACTGTCCTCAGTCTCAGTGATATAGTCAGCATATATTCTTGAATGTTTGGTGATGACTCCTTTGACAACACCTCCCACTAGGTGTGTCTTCTCATTTTTTTTTTAAGATTTTATTTATTTATTTGAGAGAAAGAATGAGAGAGAGAAAGCACATGAGTGGGGGGAGGGTCAGAGGGAGAAGCAGACTCCCCGCCGAGCAGGGAGCCCGATGCGGGACTCGATCCCGGGACTCCAGGATCATGACCTGAGCCGAAGGCAGTGGCTTAACCAACTGAGCCACCCAGGCGCCCAGTGTTTTCTCAATTTTTAAAAATATTATGAATATAGGTTCTATATGGTTTATGACTTATTCCACAGTTTTCCAAAAGATGGGCCATCTTGCTCATTGCTGCTGCAAATTGTGCCTGTCTCCATGGATACTTGGCCGCACAATCAGATTTGACCTTGAGAAGCAGAAAGGTAGGTCACAGAGAAGAAAGTAGAGTCTGAGTCATAGGATGGATCTCTATCATACCAAGACCCATCATTGTCACCAAGGCACAGAGGGTATGACTCCTGCAACTACGTTCTTCTCTTTTGGAAGGATGAGAGTGGGTGGTGACATTGGGAGCCTGTGCCTGGAGAGAGAGGAACTAAGTAAATGTGTGAATTAGCTATGCTTCCTTTGATGTATGGGACAGGAATGCTGCTCAAACCAGCTTACACATAGAGGGAAAATAATATAAGTGCACTTCCAAGGGCAGGAAGCGACTGGGTCTTAGGACAAAAAGAAGCAAGGATTTGAATCACACCTGGCTTTCCTCTTCTCTCTGGCCTCTATGCTTCTCTCCATATGTTGCCCTCAGGCTTCTCTCTCTCTAAAGACCAGCTTTCTCCACTTTTCTACCCCACAGGGTGGGAGATATGGTGGCAGGGCACTTATTGCTTCATAGATAACAATCCAGCCCATGAGAGGGAGGCCATGCAACTCTCCACGCTCCAAATCTAAAAGTTCCAGAGAGAGGACACACTGGCCCAGCACAGGTCAAGTGTCCACTCTTAGACCAATCAGCTGCGTCCAGATGCTGGAGTCCCCTTGTGACCTAGCTCTTCCCACCATGTGGAGGGAAGAGAGGATGAGGGTTACCAAGAGTCATGCTGGCCAAGGACCCCGCAAGTCTCATGAGAGAATCAGTGTAGACAATGGCTCTCAACACCAGAGGATAGAAAGATGAGTATAGTGGGTGCATAACGGTCACGAGGGGAATTTGCCAGGAATGCAGATTCCAGTCCCCTGCCCTGCCATGAGCCTGATTCAGTAGGTCTGACCTCAAGCCAGAACATTCATGGTCCAAACAAGCATCCCAGGTAATTCTGATGCATTGTCAGTTTAGGAAGGCACTGTCTTAACTTGTGCTTCAAATTCAGTTTTATGTCTTTGCTTTATTCATTTCTGTTTGGGGGTTTATTACTCTTCCCACTTTCCTCTCACTTGATAATTTGTACCCCTTCTGGGTTATTTAGGTAGAGACTTAATTCCCGGTTTTTCTTCTTTCTCACTAATAGAGGCCATCATGAGCAATACTTTCTCCTCTAAGTACCAGCCTGGCAGCATCCCATAAATTTATATGTTATGCTGTGTTTATATCTTTGTTCTTTAAATACTCTATTCTGAATTGCTTCTCTTTCCACGGCTTCATTTAGGAGTGCTAACTTCTCTGTGACTGGATAACCCCTTCTTGTTTGTGAGATTTATTTCTAACTTCACTGAACTGCAGTCTTCGGGTAAGGAAAGCAAAATGTTTCTGTCTTTTCTTATTGAATAACTGTCTTGTTTCCTAGTAAGTGACACGTTTCATGAAGAATCTAGCCAGGAAGGCTAACTGCTCGAGTTCAAGATTTGGGTGTTGCTCCTCTGTACCCCACCCCATCAAACTATCACTCTTTAGCACATGTGTGTTTAAAAATGTAGCAGGCAGCAGGATGTGGTGAAAAGAGCAGGTCCTTGGAGTTGACTCCTGGCTGTGCTTCTAATTAGCTCTGTGCAACCTCCTCAAAACAATTCACCTCTTCCACGTCCATTCCCTCGTCTGGGGAAATCATGAGTGAAGACAGGCGTGCACTGGACATTAGTAGCATCCGTTATGCAGCATTTGCCCGACAGGATCCGCTGGATTTATTTAGATGAGTGAGGACATTGAAGGGGTTTTGAGAAAGGGGTGCGGTGTTCAGTATCCCAGGTGGGCATCATGTCTTCCAGTGAAATGGAGCTGATGGAAGGTGTAAAAATTGTCTGTGGAAGTAGACGTAAGGGTTGTCTCTGCCTAGCTGCTTTTTGGCATGTAGAAGAATATGAGCAATAATACATGAGCGTCTTTCCTTTCCTCCACTCCCATCCAGCTCCTCCTTTAAAAAACAAAACAAAACAAGACAAAAACTCAGCTCAAGGTCAGTTCTTCCAGAAAGTATTTAGCCACCCCCTTCTCTGCCTCCATCCCATATCGCTGATTCTCCTATACACGGATCACCTTGTGTTACCCCCACTGTCTTTACCTGTTTCCTTGTACAACTCCAGCATTACACTGAGCTTCTTAGCAGCAAGGACCGGGAATTATTTAGAGGAGAATGAGTAAGAGAGAAGGAGCCTGCTATTCAGTACAAGGTGTTAAATAGAGGAACGTATTGAAGAGCATGGACGGAGCCTGCATATTGTCACAGGATGTAGAATGATATATTTATTCAGCAAATAGCTATGGAGCACAAACATTTTGTAGAATACTTACCATATGACAGGTCCTGGATATACAGGAGTGAACAAGAGTGTCATGATACTTAGTGGGGAATATGGTGTTCTAAACAGACTGGTATGAAGGGGGACCCAGTGATGGGTGAAGTACAGGGTGCTGTGGGAGCATAAAGGACTAGGTATCTCTTCCCCCGCACTGGGGGGGGGGGGGAAGTTAATCAGAGAAGTTACCCGGAGGATATGGCTTTTTATGTGAAGCTCCAAAGATGAGTAGTTAGTAATGCAGGAAAAAGGGGACAGGGAAAAGACTTTCAGGCAAAGGGAACAGCAGGTGAAAATTCCAGAGGTCATAGTGAGTGTAAGAAAGGCGGTCACGTTTAGAGTGGCTGGATGCTAGAGGGTGGGAGGGGCATAGAGAGATAAATGAGCAGCGCCACACCAGATAGGAACCCGTGAACCATGCTAAGGGGTTTGCATTTTCAGAGCAATGGGGACTGAAGAGCTCGTGCAGCAGACTTAATTGAGAGATGATGGTGGCCAGAGTGAGGGTGGAGACCACGAAGGTGGGTAATGGAATGAGGACAGACGCTTAGGAGGTAGATGCATGGGTTTGGTGATTGGTTGGCCACAGAGACAAAAATAGAAGGACAGTCCAGGATGTCTGGGGACTTCAGTGGTATCATCCACCAAAAAGGAAAGGAACACATGGGGAGATAAAGATTTTGGAAGCTAGGTAAACATGGGAAGTTAGCTTTGGGCAGGAACATTCAATATGTCTTCAGGTCACCTGAAGGAGATGACATTCTAGCAAACAGTTGGTTATTCCTAATAATAATGACAACAACTCAGTGTAGCCTTCACTAGGAGCCTATGAGGACACTGAGGCACAGATGTCAAGTCACTTGTCCAAGGTCACATAGCAGAGGCAGTTTCATACACAGACATTCCAGTTCCAGAGCTCATAGTAGGGACAGAAAATTCAAGACAGAGGTGTCACAGGCCTGCAGATGTAACTGGAAAGTCATCCACACACAGACAGAGGGCCACTGAAGCCACAAGAATGGAAACGATGGCCAAGGAAGAGAGTGTCGAGTGGGAAGAATCAAGGTCATACACAGCACCCCGAGAGACACCAACGTTGGAGGACCAGGCAGAGGCAGAGAAGCCAAAAGAGGAGACTGAGAATGGAGGGCCACTTCGGAGGGTGGAAAGCCAAGAGAGTAGGCTATTCCCAAGTCAGAGGAAAAGGGTGTTTCAGGGAGAAAATAGCATTGCCATAGGCTGCTTGGAAGTCAAGAAAATGAGAACTCAGAAGTGAGTACTGGATTTAGAAATAAGGAAGCCATTAGTTACTTTGGTAAAAAATAGTTTCCGTGGAGTAATAAGGGCAAAAAATCCTTAAGGTCATGAGTTGAGAAGCTAGTTGCAATTGAAGGAATGAGACAAGAGGTGTAGACAAGCTCGTGCCTGTGATAGAGAAGGAGGGACGAAGAGGACAATGGCTAAAGGGGATCACATGGCTTCGCTGAAGAGGATCTTCCCTTATTGTTTACCTACTGTCTGTATGTTATGTTGACTATGAGAAGAACGTTCAAGTCCTAAAACATCTAAACAATGGAGATAGTATATTTAAGCGTTGATGAGGAGGAAGTAACAGAGAAGGGGAGTTTGAGGACGCAAGACAGCGAACATATAATAAGGAGAGTGAGGTCCCTGCTCAGGAAGGAAGCTGTGAGCTCCAGGAGGAATAGATCCACTCCTGAGCGAGGACACTGCTCCCAGTGGAACAGGAAGGAGAAAGGAAAGGTGGGCTGGAAGAGAGAATGCAGACCACAGAAGCAGAGTAGACTCCCCAACATTGCTGAGCTTGGAGACCATGAATTTTATGCAGCATCAATGTGGGTGATTGTGTGGTCTTCCTTCAGGTGTGCTCAGCAGCCCAGGGGTGATGGAGGAGAAGGTATACAGGTGGGGGCTTTGCCAGGAGAGTGTAACTGAAAGACACTTGGGCAGAAGAATTGAAAATACTGGTGCTAAAATAGTGGGAGTCGTGTTCCATGACTCCAGACTGATTGGAGGGGCTGTGAATCCTCTCTTGCCATCCCCACCCCAAACACCACCCACCCACCAACACCTTTACCATAGAACTCATAGGGTGTAGTCAAGATTCCCTCTTGGTCTCCTTGCTCCGGATATGTCCAGATCCCCATCCTGGGGTGGGGAGTGGGGGAGGCTACAGAAAAACCATGTTACTCAAAATGATCAGCTTTGGGACCAACTAACCTTGGGACATATCCCAGGTCAGGCCCATTTGAAGGAAACTTGAGTCTTCCCTTTGCCTAAAGCTCTGAGGTCTTTGGGGAACTTTCTAGCTGTGGTCTAATTGTAATCCCTAAGTACATATGCTCTGTCCCAGAGTCAATATATAGAGTGAATGCAATACCAGTGTAAATCTCCACAAGTCCTCTAATAGAATTCGATGATTCTGAGTGTGGGATGCTTATTCTTCCAGGTGGAGAACCATCAAAGGATTCATCTTTTAAGGGCAATGATATCCGATCCCTCCTGAGCGATTAAGATGTGACTTGTCCATCACTGCAACCATCCTGCGCTGAGTCGAAAGCAAAGTTCACGGGGAAGAGATTCCCCGAGATGAATCTGGGCCCTAGTAAAACTAACAGTAGGCCAGCAAAAGAGCACCTTGGGGAAAGAAATTGTTATTTAATAAACATCGCTGGGACAGTTGGCTAACAGGCTGGGGGAAAGTTCATTTAAATTCATACAGCATGCCTGTCAAGTTCAGTTGTCTCATACCATTAATCTGTGACAAACCTGGAGACAAGGCAATGCTATCCGGGCTGCCACCGATGAGATAAATTCCCAGCTATTGAAGAAACAGATACCATCAGGGCTCTGATGGATGGGTTCAAACATATAAGAATGAAAATTTTTGCACCACAACGTAATAAAAATAAATATTAAAAGGAAAGCAGTGGCATTCATTATGTTTGCCACATTCCCCTTCCCAGGTCTGCTTACTGCCCAAAAACAGGTAATGGATGGGCTGCTGTGTGATTCTCCCTGATAAGTGGTCAAAGGAGATGAACAGAATCACACCGGGAAATGGAGGTAGTAAATCACCATGTGGAAACATGTGCGATCTCGCCAGCTATGAAATAAAATTTAGATCCAAGCAACTTTCAGGTCCCATTACATGCCTATTAAAGCCTCAAAAATAAATAGGAGGAAAACCCAGGATTGGCAGCCGGCGGAAGCAGATCCTTCAGCACTGCTTTCTAGAAAAACTGGACCAATTTACATAAGCAATCAGGCAACTTGAATGAAAGCTGAGCCACTGTTTATACTCTCTGACCTAGTAATTCTCTCTTTGGTAACAAACCCCAAGGTATTAGCCCGAAAGAAAGGAAAACACATCTATAGTGGCATTACCCATAATAACCAGAAATTACCAACAACCCAAAGGCCAAAGAAGAGGGGGCTGACCAAGCAAAACAGAATGTATTGACACAGTGCCATTAATAACATGAATAACATGATGCCATTATAAATGACAAATATGGGGGTTTGGTGGATTCTGGAATGTTTCTATGAAATATGCATGGTCATCATTAGTGTGCATATCAAATGTCTTCCTGGATATTGATAAAGAAGAGACTCCAGATGGGATGAAATTCCCCGAGAGTTTAATGTTCATTAAGATTTCATGATGAGTTGGTTACTAATTTTAACCATTCATTCAACATTCATCGAGTATTGACCACATGCCAGACACTAAGGATGTTAAGATGCAGAAGCAACACTTTCTGCCCACAAAAGCCCATGGTCAAAAGGGAAGATAGGCTGAGAGGCAGAAAGACACGTACATACCCATACTACCATCAAGTGTGGCAAATGGTACAAGAGGTGTAGATAAGGTGTTGTGTGCAGAGGGAAAAGGGTGTGGATGGTAGATCATAGATCCTCATACTCTGGATTAGGATAGTTCACAGGTTGGGCAGAAGTAGAAAGCGTGTTCCATGCAGAGGGAATAACATCGTTTAGGCAGTGGTCATCTAGACCTGGGGTAGGTGTGTGTTTCTCTATTCCACTAGATCTGTAGGGCCTGAAGAGTCTGGGATAATTCTTTCATGGGACCCAGAACTGTCTTCCCAAGGCCAACTCAACCCTGCCATCTCCTGTCACTACTTTCCGCCCTCAATCGGCCCCCTTGCCCCCGCTCCCCACACCACCCACCTCCCTCACTGAATCATTTAGATCCATTTGCCCTGGGTAAAGATGGTCTCACTGTGCTGTATGCTGTGTGAATAAGATTATCCTGAAAGCCCTCTTAAATAGGAAAGGATTCTTACTTTATATAGTCTACAGCTTACTTACCATGGAGTGTTCTTTCTTAAAAGGATGCTTGGATAAGATCCAACCATATTAAAAGGAATCATGGAATCCTAAGTGGAATTGCCCTGTTGCAGGTTTCCTGAATGTGCTGGATGTGTAAACCATTGTTAATGAATTTAGTAAAGTGGAAAAAGTAATCAGCAATGCAGTCCCCTGGCTCAGATAAATATTAACAGACATGCGGTGTATAGAATGTCATCAATGAGAAATCATGGGAGCAAGCAGCCACACGTTGGCATTTGAATGCTGATTGTTTTGAAAGCTGTGGGCATTATTATAATTCAACATATAGTTTGGCTTGACAATGTACAGCTTGGCATTTAGAAACTAGTGTGTGTGTGAGACGCAGAGCTGGGAGCTTTGCGAAGGAAACCAGAACATGAAATCAAGGGGTTCTTAGGGGATAATAAGAAAAGAAGGGCTTGGTGAAATGGTGTGATTATCAACACATCAGCATGAACTTGTGACTTCGAAAAAAGTCCCCCTGTCTGCTGAGATGACCTCCCCTGCCCGTGGTACACCTTGCATGTAACCAGTAAGCATGCAAAGTGACAAACACAGCCACAAGCCTAGAAAGCCATCCCCCTTTACTGTCATCTGAGCAGAGCAGGGCTCTCTGAAAGACAGCCCTTTCCAGAGATGGGTTCATGGAAGAAAGCTGAGTCAGGAGCATCGAGGCGTCAGAGAATTTGGGGGACCATGCTGGACTACCGCACGGGCTGCCTGGGAAGAGGGTCTCTCCTATGCAAGTTGTCATGCAGCAGCAAGTGGAACTTCAACTTGATCATCAAGGCAATAATTACAGCCAACTGAGTAGGCTGAGAGTCTATAAAAGATACTTGAGTTTGAGATGATCCTTTGAAAAGGAATGTGAATGTGAAGTGAGCTGACGAGATGGAGTCGTGGCAGCTGAAGGGTTGTTAAGAGAAGTCAGGAAATGCTATACATCGATCACACCATGTTATCAGAAATCCATCCCTGAGTTTCCGCCTGCCTCCAAGTTACAAATCAGTTTCTCTTGCCCAACAAGCTTTCAGACATCCCAAGCGGTTCAGCAGTGGCTTCAAAATTTGTCCAGATGATGCTATCATGATGCCTTTAAATCGCACATCGTGGGTGTGAGAGAAGCAATGAGTGGAAGGCAGTGACTCAAGAAGTCTCTGGGGCTTATGCACAAACCAGGCCCCTACCTTTGTCCTGGGAATAGGTCACAGTCAGTCAAGGGTGCTAGATGGAACCAGTGCTCCAGACATGGCTGGAGGGGAGTCTCAGCGGGACAGTACCAACAACAGGGACTGCCCACTCACCTGCCTGCCCGGCCACCCTTCCTCTGCTGACATGCACCCATGTCCTCGGCTTCCTCTTTGAATGGTCCAAGCTCGTAACTTGGATTGGGACTGTGTGCCACAGACTGCTCTCTGCTCACCAAAATCTGGTTCTTGCCCTTTGCCCACAGCTAGACTGTATTTCCAGTCTCTCCTGCAGTCATGCGTGGCCTGGTGATTAAGTTCTGCCCGGGCCAAGGGGAGATGAGCAAAATAGGTGCCATGTCCAGGACATCTCGTACACAGCTTGCATGGACACTCCTCTTTGCTGGTGCTCCTCTCTGGCTGACTGACATGGAGACACCCCTTGGATCCTCTTGGAAGCCCTGAGTTGAAGGTGCTAGAACATCCAGAAACCTGGAGCCCAGAGACAACATGACCTGATCACACACCAGACCTGTGACAGAGGGAAAAAATAGCTTCTGTCACCTCTGAGCCGCTATACAATTTGGGGTTTACTTGTTACAGCAGCAAGGATTACCTTAACCCACTCAGATGGCAGAGAGAGTTGAAACCGTAACCACCCAGCTCTGACTCTAATGGAATCCAGCCAATGGATGATTTCACTGACTCCTCGCTTGCTTTTGGTGCCTGGAGGAATGGTGGTATCATATGCTTGAGGCTGGCCAACAAGGGGAGGTTGGTGGCTTTCTTGAATGGCAGCCCCCTAGGGCTACACAAAGTAAACAGAGCTGCACAAAATGCTGCAGGGTCCCCAAGACAAGATGATCCATCTATGTGCTACCTGAACCATGATCTACTGGATCCATAATGTGCTGGATGTGATCTCAGAAGCAGAGACCAGCTCTGAGCACCCAAAAAAGGAGTAGCAGAAGAGGGAGCTTGCAGGGAGGCCCATGCACTTGACCAAACAGTGGGCGCCGTTTGCATGTGGCTGGTACATAAAATGCTCCTCCTAGAAAAGGATCCCTTCAGTTAAATGTAATCAATCTCCTTTTTAGTAACACACATGGTCGGGCTTGTTACTTTTGCTTTCAGAGCCCTGAAATTGGCTAAAAGAGCAATTCACATGAGCCACAAGGGAAGGGACAACTTGAACTGGAACCAACCCCCTCCACGGCTGGGCAGGTATTTAAAGAGGAGGCTTGGATATCTGACTAAAGACTTCTCAAGACTTCAGCTTCACGGTCAGTTCTTGACTCTGATCAACAGCTCTGAGGAAGCCAACCAACGGCGAAGAGATAGGAAACCAAGTCGCATACAACAAAGTCGAGAGGCTGTTTCGTGGAGTGAAAAAAAGACCCCAGGAGGCTGTGATGTCAGTCTTTGCATATCTGAGGGTCTTCCAGATGGGTCCGGGAGGGCCAGCGCCCGTATACAGTTAGATGGATAGACAGATTTGAACACTCAATGGAGAGAAGAATTAATTCTTTTACAGCCACAGCTATCCTGGGGTGGAGTGTGTTGGTTTGGATACTGGTGAGCTCCCTATCATTAGAAGGATGCAAAGAGAATTAGAATGGCTATCTCTCAGAGAGGTTGTAACAGAGGGTCCTCTTTGTCTGGGATAGTAGGAAGATGTGTGTGCAGGACCCTTCAGGTCCAAAATGTTAGGCTTCTGAGACAAGATTCTTTTCCCAAACAGAGTAGCATCTAGTGTTTTGTGTTCTCCAGTCCAGTACCCACTCTCTTTTCTTGTGATAATCGATGCCCCAAGCATCTCTCCTAATCTATGGGCTCTAGGAGAATCCCAGTCCCAGGCATAAAGCATGTCATCCATGTCCACTAAGCTTAAGGTCAGGACATATCTTTGATGACACCGATTAGCTCAGGAGTGAGCGAGCAACCTAAGTTAGTCCGATCAAAGTGAATTCTGGGGCTTATGTAGGAGCTACCAGGGAGAAAATCTTGTTCTCTCTTGCAGGCCTAGACAAAGGCAGGCTGAAACCAATGACAGCATGCAAGACCTGAAGATGGAACGACCAACAGAACTGGGCTAAGAATCAGTGAAAAACCAGGTCCTGATCACACTGCCGAAGCACCTGGATCCAGCTACAGCTGATGCCAATGGCTTTTCAGTTTATTAAACCAGTATAATCCATTTTTGATCAGTATACTTTGTGATGTGCAGTGGAATATTATGCAGCCATCAAAAGGAATGAGATCTTGCCATTTGCAGTGACGTGGATGGAACTGGAGGGTGTTATGCTGAGTGAAATAAGTCAATCAGAGAAAGACATGTATCATAGGACCTCACTGATATGAGGAATTCTTAATCTCAGGAAACAAACTGAGTGTTACTGGAGTGGTGGGGGGGTGGGAGGGATGAGGTGGCTGGGTGATAGACATTGGGGAGGGTACGTGCTATGGTGAGCGCTGTGAATTGTGCAAGACTGTTGAATCACAGATCTGTACTTCTGAAACAAATAATGCAATATATGTTAAGAAAAAAAAAAGAAGAAGATAGCAGGAGGGGAAGAATGAAGGGGAGTAAGTCGGAGGGGGAGACGAACCATGAGAGACAATGGACTCTGAAAAACAAACTGAGGGCTCTAGAGGGGAGGGGGGTGGGGGGACGGGTTAGCCTGGTGATGGGTATTAAAGAGGGCACATTCTGCGTGTAGCACTGGGTGTTATGCACAAACAATGAATCATGGAACACTACCTCAAAAACTAATGATGTAATGTATGGTGATCAACATAACAATAAAAAAGTTAAAAATATATATATACTTTGTGATGTGATTTTTTCCCTTCACTTTCAAAAGACAGTATCCCTGCTAATGTGATAGGTTTTAATGGAGGGGTCTTAGGAAATAATTTCTAGGTCATGAGGGAGTAATGAGAATAAAAAAACAACACAGAACTCAGGAAAGGCTGCAGAAAGAGGAGAGGGGACCCGTTATCCTTCTGCATGGGACCGCAAGGCTGGGCCAGCCACGGGAAAGCCAAACACTGGAGCACCTAGAATGCACATTATCAGTATTCTCTCTCTCTCTCTCAAATTCCAGCCCAATAAAATCATCCTAAATATTCAAAGCCATCCTACCCAAAGCTGCTCTTTGAAGCATTAGGTGTAGCTATGAAAAATCTGAAACAGTCTAAATGTCCAACCATCAGGAGTCAGTCCAGTGAGCTTGCTGCCTTCAGAATGACACTTAGGAAGAGCGTATAACAACACAGAAAATACTTACGATAGTGAGTGAGACCAAGGCGTGAAATTGTAGAGTCGATATGAATTCAACTAGATGAAAGGGGAGGAAAAAGAATTACATATGGGAAAAACGAAGGAAGTAAATGTACCCAAATGTGAATGCTTGAGCAGTGGGGCCATTTTTCTTTCAATTTTGCTTTATTTTCTAAAGTCTCTTTGTGTTTTTAGAGTGGAAGAAAGTTTTGGTGATGTTGGCTCATGATATGCATAGAGAAAGACACATATGCGTACAACTGATTTCTGAACTAAGCCACATCACTACCCCTCTGCCCAGCTGGAGGCAGGATACCCTGTTAGGCCAGTCAGATATGGCCCCAGATAGTTCACTCAGTAGCTAGATGACCTGTGGCCGATCCATGTGTCCTTCTAAAGGACAGCATCCTCCTCTATCAAAGACAAGGTGTCGGGATACGGCCCGAAACAGGAGTTAGAAAGCCCAGGTCCTCTGCCCCATGTGCTCAGCCAGAAACTTGCTGAATGAACTCCCCCCAGGATCCCAGTGCCCTCCATGGGGATGACCCAGCCACTCTGCCGTGCCCATGGGCTATGAGTCACTCTCTGTACACGGATGCGAGGTTGTCTGGATAGAAAGCCCTTGCCTACCCGGGGCTGCCTGGACCCCATCTGCTGTCATCTCTGCTCACTCGAGTTAAGCCATCTGTAAATAGCAAGACAGCGTTCTCTCTAATGGCTCTTGGGTCTGTGCCCTTTCTGATTTTCCAGTGGCAAAGCCTGTTTACCCACTCTCCAGAACCAAAACCTGGAAACACTGGGGCACAGACCCCACAGAAAGAGAGCCTCCTGGGAGTTCACAACCATAGATTCCAGGTGTGACTCTCGGGGCGCCCCAGCAGAGCACATGGTGATACATATCTTAAAGGTTTGCCTTCTCCAAGGGGATAAACCTGTCTTCATTTCATTAAAGACTTCAGGTCTGGAAGGGAGGAGGGTCCCACCGGCTGGTCAGAAAGCAAAACTCCAGAATCGGGTCCGTCTGGCAGCAGAATCCACCTCTCAGAGGCACCTGCGAGTAGAGCGTGCAAGAACATAGGAGTTGAGAACTGGAAGGGTCCTAGGGAGGATCTGTCCTCCTGTTCCTGGTGCAGATGGAAAAGCCAAAGCCAGGCAGAGCTGTGACCAGGTCCCACGGCTCATTTGCAGCCAAGTTCTGGCCGACACCAACTTTCCCAACCCCTGCTTTCGCACTAACCCAATCAGCACCTCTCCCTGGGACAGGTAGGGAGGGAGAGCCAGCTCAAGGCAGAAGGAGGCCAAATGACTGGGGCCCGGTGCCTTGCGCTGGGAGTGTTTTCATTTGTCCTAAAGCGGGAGTACTTAACCCTATTCTCTCCAACCCTCACCCAAGACAGGGGCACAAGGGAGAGTCTCTGTTTCTGTCTGTGATTCGATTCTTGTCCTCTCTATTCTGGATGTTTATGGCACCCTCTGCTCTGGTCTCTTGAGGAAAGAGACTCCTGCCTGCACGCACCAGTGGGGTACCATTGCTCTCTGCTAAAACCCAGCCCCTCTGCCTGACTTTATCATGCCCTCATGACCCAGCTCCCATCTGTCTCCAGCACCGTTCCAGCCTCGTTGAGCCTGCTGAGTCTAGGATGACCACATACACAAACGTCCCAACTGGAACACATTTGAGTGGAAGACAGCTCTCTGAACAATGATGCTGGCACACCTTGCATCAGCAGGGCTGTGCCAGACACACCTGGGCCTGTGGCCTCTCTAGGTTCTCCTGGGACATGATTTGACCCTGTTTCTATCATCTATATCTCTCTCCTTTCTACTTGGCGAAGCCCTACTCATCCTTCAAGACGAGTTGAAACCACACATTCCCTGTGAAGTGAAGCCTTCCTTGCCTCCAAAGACAGGTTTAATTCCTCTCTTCTCTGCAACCAAATGTTCTGGTTTAATACGTCTGTTAATAGCACTGGACATGTCTTGAATCTGGGCTTCTCAACCTCAGCACCTGTTAACATTAAGGACCAGATAATTCTTTGTTGTAGGAGGATGTCCTGCACATTATAAAATCTTCTGCAGCATCCTGGGCCTCTTCCTACTAGATGCCAGCGACAACCCATCTACCCCCACCTAGCTAATGTCTAGAAAGACATTACCAAAACCACCCCCAGCTGAGAGCCACTGTCTTACAATTGTGTTTGTGTGCCTTTTCTTCCAAGAGAGCATTTAGTTCTCTTCTGCACTGGTCAGTACCCAGCACATAGTAGGTGCTCAGTAGAAACTGCCCCCTGAATGAGCAAGTGAAACCCAGAAGGAACCCAGAAAGGTAGTCTGGCTCTCCAGCGCCATTGAACTCACTCGGTGCGTTCCCAATCATGACCACTAGAGGGCAGAAAAGGCCTGTGAAAAGTGACCAGCCGGTGCTTGGAAAGACAGGGGCACTGGGGTCCCTCCCTGGCTCTGGGGGCTGAGGTGCCAGAGCCCCAGTCTCCCTTGTTGCTTCCTTGTCTTCTCCCTGCTCTACAAACATCCCTGCTCCCAGGGCTCCATCCTCAGACCTCCACCCTTTTCCATCTCTCCTCCCTGGGTGATCTCATTCAGTGGGCTGATTTTAAATACCACCCATATGCTGATAAACCCCCAAATTCACATCTGTAGTTGGACAAGTTCAGGTGTGTATCCCAACTGTCTACCTGAACCTCCACGGAAGCATCTGGGTCTTAACAGAGCCAGACCTGAGCTCCTGACTCCCCCGCACCTCTGCACAAGCCCCACTCTTCCCCCACCAGGGTAAACGGCTACCCGGTCCCTCGGGCTGCCCCAGCCTAAACCCTGAGGCTCATTCCTCTCTCGCCATCCTACATCCAATCTGTCAGCAAACACTGTTGGTTCTCCCTTCAGAATCCTTCATGTCATCATCCGAGCACTCCGTACCGTCTTGGACGCTAACACCGCCCGTGACAAGCCACCGTCCTCTGTCAGCGGGACCTGCTGAGCACCCCTCCACCCCCTCCCTCGCCCTACACTCTGTTCCTCATGGCCGCCAGGGCAGCCCCGTTCACCTGAGAGAAGCAAGGTCTTGCCACTGCTCAACAAGGGAATATGAATTCCACGGAATGGCATACGAATTCCATCTCGTGGTGGCCTCCAGCTCTCAGATACAAGTTAAAGACCTCACAACGGGACCCGCCGCGATCGGCTCCCCTCACCGCTCTCTCTGCAACCCCATCTCCAACTCCCTTCCCTCAGCCACATGCTCTCCTCCGTCTCCTGCTTCCTGGCTTTGTTCCTGGGGTTCCGCGGCCCGGCACCCTCTCCGCCCACACCCCGTGGCTCACCAGCTTGGGTCACGGTTCACATGCACCTGCCCCGCCAAGCCGTCCCCGACCACCCCTCTAGCCTCCGTCTCGGCTTTCTCCTTCCCCATGGCAGTTGGCACATGCTGAGATACTTTATATTTTGCTTCGTTTCTGGCTTATTGCCTTTGCTTTGCTCCCCAGTCATGGTCTCACAGCTAGTGTCTGCTGTTGTGTGTCCCCGGGGCAGGGCACACGCTCGCTCGGTCTTAGTGTCAAGTGGGGAGCAAAGGACCTAGCGAGTGAGGCGAAGTCGTCTGCGGCAGAGCCCCTAGTGGACCCAGGAGAAATCTGTTTTCGGTCCAGTGGGCTTTCCTGGGAGGAGCGTCATCCACAGAAGAGGCACCTGTGTCCAAAACAGGACACCAAATATCCCCAACGTTTGGGAAAAGGGAAAGATGGGAGACTCACATTTTTGGACACCAATGATGGGTTAAAAGGATGAATTCTGGGGCGCCTCGTGGCTCAGTCGGTGAAGTGTCTGCCTTCGGCTCAGGTCATGATCCTGGGGTCCTGGGATCGAGTCCCACGTCGGGCTCCCTGCTCATCGGGGAGCCTGCTTCTCCCTCTGCCTGCTGCCCTTCCCGCTGCTTGTGCTCTCTCTCTCTCTCTGTCAAATGAATAAATAAAATCTTTTAAAAAAGGGGGGATGAATTCTGGAGTCCCACAGGTTAGCCTCAGCTTCCCCACTTTCCACTTGTGGGACCACAGGTCAATGCATTAATATCTCCATGCTAGTTTCACACCTGGAGACAGAGGGCAGTAATAAGAGCAGCCGGGAAGGGCTACCGTGAGGATGGAGGGAGTTAGCGTATGTCAAGTGCGTGGAACAGTGACTGACATGCCAGGAGTGCTATGTAACATTTGGCTACTGCTGGTGTTGGGTGCTTCATACATTTCGTTGGGATGCTTATAATACTGTTGGGGAAGTAATATTATGAGCCCATTTTGCAGACAGGAATGTTGAGACTCAGAGGCAATCTGTTGCTTGCCCAAGGGCTCACAGCTAGCGAGAGGCGATCCTAGCACAGCTCATTCTTGATTCTGTTTCCATCAAGAGGGGGTGGGTAGCCAAGCAATGAGCCCCATATCAGACCCCGAGTCCCTCCTTCGACTCACCCCAGCTTTGATTTCGGCTGCTGCCACCAGTCAGGGCAGCCCAATACCTAACAGCCTCTGCTTTATGGCTCTGAGCCAAAGGGAGCACAAACCCTTTCCCAGTTCTATTAGCAGCTCTGAAGCAGGCTGGTATCTTAAAGAGAACTTTGCTCAACATTCAAGCAGTCAGGGTCCTAACTTGAGGGGTTCTGTTCCTAAGCTGAATCCCCACTCGCCTCCTCACCGTCCAGGTCCAGGGGGAAGAGCCCACCAGCCCCACAGGTGACAGCACAGCAGAAGCCCTACCTGGCCCGATCCGTGTCCCAAGAGGGACTTGCAGTAGACATGTTGACAGGCTCCCCAGGGGATTTTTGTCTTGGGGACATCTGAGAACGCCTGACATAGAACCGAAGGCGAGGACTCCAGTTAGAACACCTGACTTCAGATGCCGGCTCCACCCTGGCTGTGTGACCCTGGACAGCTTCTCAACCTCTCTGATCCTCCTGGTTCCTTCTCTGTGAAATGTGCCTCACAGAACCACCTAGCTGGTAGGGTTGAGTGAGGACCAAACGCTGTAGTGCTGAGAAGTGCTAAGGCAAACAAGCTCTTGTTGCTACTGTGGTATTGTCTCTGGTGTCACCCAAAGGGAAGCGCTCCAGAGTCTCGGATCCCCTTGGGCCCAAAGGTCAATGCCTCTTGCAGGCCCTCAGGGCAGAAAGCCTCAGGGGTTCAGCCTCGGGGCCCCAGCCTCAGGGTCCTAGGCCTGGAGACCCAACCCGAGAGGCCCAGTAGAGTCAGGGCACGACCTCAGTGTTGAGGGAGAGCTGATACACGTGGTCACTTAGGTAATATGTCCCTGGACCACAGGGACCCCACACAACAGGAACTGCACACACAGGAAGGAAGTGGCCCTCTCAGACACTTCCGGCCGGCCTGTTTTGAGGTGGGAAGACACACAGAGGTGCATGAGGCCAGCCACAGGCCCTGTAGCCTGGAGGGAAGGTGTGGGGCAGGGAGGACCCTGGGTACCTCCTCTTGGCCACAGGGAGACCTCTGTCTATGGCTAGATGCTGACCCACTGGCATGTGTGCCTTGGAAGCCGGCCTCCTTCGCCTGGAGACAAGCTGCCCTCCAAGAAATCAGGGATTCCAGGGCTCAGAAGAGGCTGGCCCCACTCCGGGGTACTTCCTGTCGCTCACCAGCCTCCCTGAGGCCTGCTCTCTGACCCTGGCCTTCCCGACCCTCCCTTCCCCAGCCCTCCCCCACAGGCAGGCGAGCTGGAGCAAGTTCTGGGGCAGGCGGGGAAGAGCCTCACCTGGGGCTCAGAGTGGAGGCCGAGGCGGAGGATGAAGGGATGGAGAGGCCGAGAGACCAGGAAAGCAGCACCTAGCCCAGGCTCCTGGGCCATGCACCCTCATTCCTGCAGACTGCGCACCTCTCCCCTCCCCAGCTCTCCCCTCCCTAACCTCTCCCTGCACCCCTCTGCCTTGCAGCCTCCAGACCTCTTGCTGGAATCTGGGCCCTCACCCAAGTCCGGCTCTGTGTGGAAGCTGCCTTCCACACAGACTCCCTTGTGCTGACTTGCCCAGTTTGGGCTTGTCTCTCAGGCATTTGCCTGAGGTCCCACACTGCAAAGCCTGCCCCGACCGCCCCCTCCCCCAGCCTGGTTGGTGTCCTCCTGGGACCCCGGCCTAAGAGCCCAGTCCTCACCACCCCCACCATCATAACACTTGCCCTCACGGTCATAACTGCTCTTTGCAGGACTGTCTCCTCACACCAGACTGGACTCTAGGCGGGGAGCAGGGATTCCTTCTGGGGGCCAGCTTTCTCCAGCGCCTCCCTCAGAGCCTGGCCCGAAGGAAGGATACCCCCAGAAGTCCCTGCTGGAAAACACACCTCCTGGCCTCTAAGCGACCCGAGTCAAGCCTCCTTCCCGCGCCCCAGGCCACGTTCCCTACGTGGCACCTGTCTACACTGGTGGCTCATCTCCCACCAAGCCCCACCCCCAAAGCTGCAGCCCCCCCAAATTCCATACAAGCAAGCAAATCAGTAGTCCCAGACCTGGGGGTTGTTCCCTGGGACCCGGGGGCAGAGAGAGGTTCCCATCAGGCCACCCACTGCAGCCACTGGAAATCTCTGGGTGCCGAAGAGGTGGTCAGGAGCACAAAGTGACCAGCCAAGAGAGCCCACCAGCAGCTTCGCGGCCGACAGGGCCTGGAGACATCAAACCTGCCAGCTAAAACGTCCCATGAATATTTAACAGCCGTCAATATTAAATTAGTGTAGACAGATTAACTCTGAAATCACACACACTTAGGCTTGGCTCCCCTCACTCCTGGAGGGGGAGTGCTAGAAGGAGGGGGCGGACCTTGAGGAGGAGACGTGCTCAGCGTCAGATGGACAGGGAGGCTGCTCACCTTCCCCTCCCCACCATCCCCAGCCGCCTCCCCGCTGCAGAGAGCACTACACCCCGAATGTCCTAGGGGAAGTGACACTTAAGAACTGAGACCCCCGAAGGGAAGCGTCTGCAGCTCAGAAGAGATCTGGGTGAGGGCCATGCTGGGGTACTCTGGGCCGGGCCTCCCAGAGCCCAGGCTGACTTTTGGGAGCAGGTGTCAGTGTGTAATTACCTTTGTGCCTTTGGCATCCCTGGATTACACTGTTCGTTTATTCCATCTGCAACAGTACCCAGAGTCTTTTATTTCCTTTGAGTTTTTTTGAGTTTTATCACCTCTTGTGCCACTTTTTAATTTAATGGAGTATCCCTGGACTTCATCATCTGGTAATAAATTGCCATTGTTGATACCTCATTTGATAAAAACATTTGGTGAGGGACTTGTAAAATGTCTGAGCTGGACCCAGGCTCTGTCCGCCTCTCCACACTGGGACTCACAAAGGGACTCGGGCTCCACCCATGTGCCGACTTGCTTCACAGCCTCGCTCCTTCAAGCCTGCGGCACTTTGTGCCTTGATTCTCCTCTTTCTCCTCCAGGACTCGACGGAGAGGACTTTTTTCCTCCTGAACACTTTCCTTGACATCATATTTTGTAACAATCTGCTTACCTCCCTGCTTATCTCCCCCAGGCTAGCTCCTTGAAGACAGTAACCAAAACTTCTAAACACATTATGCCTGACTTGGAAATGGTCACACAGTGGGTACTTCATGATTTGTTTTGCTTTTATTTAACTGATGCAAAAAGAGATTTTAGGTGGGAACTCTAGATCTGTTAAGGCATACTATGTAGACGACTGTGTATCAGTTAGCTACTGCTGCATAACAAACAACCACAAAAAAAATCTCAGTGGCATGCCATAATAAACATTTATTTTCAAGGATATTCGGCTCAGCTGAAATTTGGCTGGTCTAGGTTCATTTGGCCAGTTTGCTTCCTGGGACAGCTTGGCTTCTCCCTGAAAGACTGGGAGTCGGCTGGGGTGGGCATTGCAAGGACATTTCAGGTCTTTGCTCTGCCACATCACTAACATCTCACTGACTGTCATACGGTGAAGCCCAAAGTCAAGAAACAGGGATATAAACTCTACATGAGATGAAGCCATGGCAAAGGCTAGATGAGTAAAGAATCAGGGCCAGTAATTTAATCTGTCGCAGGTGGATTCCCATTGCACTGTGCACAAAACCCCAGAATGACAGGACCCTGGTGGGACAGGAGAGAGACGAGTTCTACAAGCTTCTCCCACCGTCATCCCCACCACCTGCCCCAAGGCATCAGGACAACAAAACAACAACAGAAACAACATGTCAGGTTAAAATAGCCATTATAGGAACCGCAGGTTAGGGCACCAAAGCAGAGGTAGAAGACAGAGCCAAAGCTGAAAATCAAAGTCAAGGCCAGTCTTTGGATGTCACAGGACAGAAGTCAACGACAGGGGCAAATAGTAAACTTAAGCCAAGAAGTACAGAAAGCATAGCCTCGGACCTCAGGCCAACAGTCCTGGCTATGGCTTCCACTCCTGCTGTCACCTGGGGAAAGCCCCTCTCCCCCCCACCAGGCCTCAGTTTCCCATAAGTGTGATAAGGACTTTGAACTTTAGGAACCTATACATCCCCAATGACTCTGACACCTCACTCCCCTGGGCCTACATTCTTCAACCTCTGCCCTATTTCTTTTTCTTCAACATATGAATGAAAACCTCTCTGAACATCACAAAATGTTTCTCTGTCATTGGCATCAGAATCCCAAGGCTTTGGACAAAGGACCATCACTGGCAGCAGGTCACTGGCTGTGGAACTGAATATTGAGAGTTAGAATCAGCAGCTGGTAGAGGGCAGAGGCATCTGCTTTAGAATCAGAAAAACCTGGGTTCAAGGGGTGCCTGGGCGGCTCAGTCGGTTAAGCGCCCGACTCTTGATTTTGGCTCAGGTCATGATCTCAGGGTCATAGGATCAAGCCCCGCATGGGTCTCCACGCTCAGCAGGGAGTCTGCTTGAAGATTCTCTCCCTCTGCCCCTCCCCCACTCGTGCTCGCTCGCTCTCTCTCTCTCTCTCTCTCTCTCTCTCTCTCTCATAAATTAAAAAAAATCTTAGGGCACCTGGGTGGCTCAGTTGGTTAAGCGACTGCCTTCAGCTCAGGTCATGATCCTGGAGTCCCGGGATCGAGTCCCACATCGGGCTCCCTGCTCAGCAGGGAGTCTGCTTCTCCCTCTGACCCTCCCCCCTCTCATGCTCTCTCTCTCTCTCATTCTCTCTCTCTCTCTCTCTCTCTCTCTCTCTCAGATAAATAAATAAATAAATAAATAAATAAATAAATATCTTAAAAAAAAGAAAAGAAGAGAAAAATGTGGCTTCAAATTCTGCCACCACCCTTTGCTGGTTGTGTTATCTCAGGGAGTCACAGAAACTCTCTGGGTCTCAGTTTCCTTGCCTGTAAAGGGTGCTAATCACAGAAGCACACGGTGCAGCTGGGGGATTGAATGACGCAAGTATGATGCACCGAGCCAGGCCCAGTGAAAGCCTCTCCCTCTTTTATCCTGAGCTCTTGCATTTTCATTGATTCTGCCTCCTTCCTCAAAGGGGGGGAAAAATACACACACACACACACACACACACACACACACACACACACATACATATATAAAATTAAAATACCTGCCAAGGGTTTAATAATCTCCTCAGCAATCCTCTTCAGCCCCCAAGGCCTATATCCAGACACGGAGATGTGGACTAGGTCGGCATTATCCAATTTTTCTAAGTATTCTCTCTCCTACCTTTCATCAACTGTATTGACAAGGCTTCTGTCGCTTTCTAATTGCCCATCCTTTGGATTTTTTTTTTCCTTTTCCTTGTTAAAGACCAATTTTACAAAGCACTTCAGCAGCTCAGCCATTTTAATCATCATCATTAATTTTATTTCCCTTCTCATTTATTAATGGGCCAGGCGGCTCTCAAGGATCCCTTTTCCCCTGATATATTTGTAAAACGCCCTTCTTATTCCCTTTGGCGGCCCCAAGACTCTCCACAGCTTTTATTTCTTCCCTTGGCTGCCCTTCTGTTTCTCCAAAGGCTTTGCTGACTCCAGATCTTCCTTGCTGGGCCCCCTCCCCATCTGCTTCTGCTTCCCCCTCCCTCCCCCCTCAGACTCCACAGGCAGGCCTGGCTTGGGAAGCTGCCATGAACTTGAGGCCCACAGGGCCCCACGAGCAGCAAGGGTTTGTGGGGCTCCTGCCCGGCCCAGTTCTGCTCCCACTGTGTGAGCAGAGAGGCCCTCCGATCCAAGTTGGCAGTCAGATGGGAGGGACCCCGACCCTGCCCTGGTCCCCAGCTCCCAACTTCCCCAGGATTCCTGAGCAAGGGTACTATGCACAAGAGCATCCATTCATTCATTTTTCAAACCAACAATACTAAGGTACAGGCATACCTCGTTTATCATGCTTCACTTTATTGCACTTTGCAGATAATTGCATTTTTTACAAATTGAAGGTTTGCAGCAACCCTGCGTCAAGCATGTCTATGTGGAGCCATTTTTCCGACAGCTCACTTCATGTCTCTATGTCACATTTTGGTAATTCTCGCAGTATTTCAAACTTTTTATTATGCTTATCTTTGTTATGGTGATCTGTGATCACTGATGACAGCTCACTGAAAGCTTGGATGACAGCATGTTTTTAAGCAATAAAGTATCTTTTTAATTAAGGTAAATACATTGATTTTTTTAGACATAATGTGATCGCATGCTTAATAGACTACAGTAGAGTGTAAATATAACTGTTATATGCATGGGGAAACAAAAATTCACTTGACTTCCTTTATTGCGATACTTGATTTATTGAGGTCTGGAACTGGTCTCGAACCGAACCTCATACCACTATGAGGTTTGCCTGTATAATTTACACACCGTACGATTCACCCATTTTAAGCGTTTGATCATTAAATTCAATGATTTTTTCATAGATCTACTAAGTTGTGCAAGCATCATCAACAACCCAGTTTTAAACATTTTCATCACCCCACTAAGATCCTTCATACCCATTTAACACAGCCCACCCCATCCACAGGCACCCACGAATCTGCATTCTTCCTCTCTAGCTTTGCCTTTTTCTGGACGTTTCACACGAGTGGGATCACACAATATACAGTGCCCTGTGACTATTTTCATTTTGCACACGTTTGGGGTTCATCCATTTCATATCCGTAGTCCCCTCCTTTTGACTGCCGACTGGTATTCCATTGTATGGGTATGCTGCCTTTTTTTCAGCCATGCACCTGCTGATAGACATTTGGGGAGTTTCCATTCGGGGGCACTACAAAGACCGTTGCTGTGAACATTTGCATACAAGTCTTTGTGTGGACACAGTTCTTTGTTTCTCTTGTGTAGACACCTGGGAGTAAAATCGCTGGGTCACAGCATAAGTTGATGTTAGCTTTTAAAGAAACTGCCATGCTGTTATGTAAATGGGCTGCCCCATTTTACAATCCTAGCAGCCACGTAAGAGGGTCCAGCTTCTTCCCATGCTCACCAGCACCTGTGACTGTAGGTCTTTTTTGTAATATCCATTCTAGTGGGATGAAGTGGTATCTTGTTGTGGTTTTGATTTGAATTTCCTTAAGGACTAATGAGGTTGAGCACCTTTGCATGGCTTCACTGACTCATTGTTTTCCAATGGATATTTATGGGGTGGCTACTGTACCCAGAACTCTAACAGGGACCAGTGAACAAAATAGCTAAAACTCTTTCTGGCACCTCTATTCTTGCTGGGGAGACAGACAATATACGAGACAGCAAAGTGTGTAAAAGGTGAGATGGAGAGAACTTCCAGAAAGAAAAAAGAATAAAGCAGGAAAGGGAGATATAAAATGTTACGGGGTTGAGATCTCAGAGAAGGCAGTCAGAAAGACCCCACTGAGTAAAGACTTGACTGGAACGAAGGAGCTCACTACATGGGTACTGAGGAGAAGAGCTTTTCAGAAAAAGGTAACAGTGTGTGTGCAAAGGCCCTGAGGTAGGAGCATGACAGGCCCATTCAAGGACTAGCCAGGAGGCCAATGTGGGAGAAAATGAGGAAGAAAGTAATAGAAGATAAAGTCATAGAGGTAAGGGGGAGCCAAGCCCTTGTTGGGTCTTGTAAGTCATAGGAAGGGCTGTGTGTGTGTGTGTGTGTGTGTGTGTGTGTGTGTGTGTGAGCGAGAGAGAGAGAGAGAGAGCAGAGACAGAGAGACAGAGTGTCATTAAGGAGCATTAAAGGGTTTGGTGCAGCTTAGTGACATGGTCTGACCTCCAGTTTCACAGAACCACTCTGGTCAAGAACGGCCCATGGTGTTGGCGGGGAGAGGCAAGGGTAGAAGCAAAAACAGCAGGCAGATGAGTCAGGAGGCTCCCCAGAGACCCATGACACAAGAGATGATGGTGGGGCAGTAGGAATAGAAGCGAGTGCTTAGACTGGATACCTGTGAGACGCAGAGCTGACAGATTTTGTCAGCTGACAGAAGGCAGGCAGAGAGAAAAAGGAAGTCATGAATGACACCAAGGTCTTCAGCCTGGAAAACCGGAGGAAGGGACCTGCCATTCACTGAGATGGGACCAACAGCAGGGCAGCAGGTCTGGAAAGAGAAGACCGGCGGCTCGTTTAGGTGTGCTCCGTAGATGGCCTTAGGAGATGCCAAGTAGACTGTCGGATCTATAGATCCAGAGGATCGTCAGCAGAGAGCTAGTATTTAACGCCAGGAGACATGAGCAGAATGGAAATCAAAGGATTCTTTTCTTACTTTGAAGAGTGTTCATTCCTATAAAAACCCCCAATGTAGGTGTTCCTGGTATAACTGAATTGGGGAACATGGTGGAGGCCTAGAGGTCTGACGTGGCTTCTTCCTTCCTTCCCCTGAATCTGGAAGTAGGCCTAACTCATCCACTCAATTTGGGGTCCAGAGGACAAAGCCAGGCCTGTGTCTTTGAGGCCTGCCTTGTCCACTTACAGTCTCCACATGAAACACAGAAAGAGGGGTCCTTGTGATGTGCATCCCCGAGGATGCACAAAGTACCGGGGGGGGTGCAGGATCTTGCCCACTTTCTAATGTTCCTACGAGAGTCCAGAACTTGACCTATCACATCACAATTCCTCTTCCCTGCAGGGGCATTAGTAGGGGTGGGGGCAAAAAAGTAGAGCATGAAGAAATGGAGCTCCCCAGCAAAATTCTCTCAAAGGGAAGAAGGAAGTAGGTCCTTTACTCTGCACAACAATAGTGGTTGTGATAATGCAAGAATCACCAACCATGTGCCCTCCCCTGCTTTGTCTACTGCAACAGGTGTTAATAACACATAGGGACACCCACTGCAGAGACATGAGCAGTCTAACTCTTGCTCACCAGAGACATGAGCAGTCTCTGCACCTGGGCTTCTTACCTTGCACCGTCCACCAAGTAATGCATGGAGCTTCCACCCTGACGGTTGACCATCGCGGTCAGGGACTCCTTGCAAATATCATTCTCTACTACATACTCTAATAGATTCTCTTAGCGTCGAACCTTATTGATCTCTCTAATGTGTTCTCCCCACCTTGCCCTTTGAACTTGGTTTGGCCTGGCCCTTCCTAGGGCTAGGAACTTGGCAGTCTCTCACCTATGATTTGAGCTTTTGCTTTATCTAAAGGTCTCAGGATACCTTGAGGGTCTCCGTCTGTCCCTCCCACCCTTCCAAACCCTTCCTTCTCTCTCGCACTCCCACCACTGAATCTGGCCTATGGGGTCTTTTTATAGGAATGAACACTCTTCAAACCAAGTCACAGTAACAGATACAGAAAAGCAAAGAGACACAATCTTGTAAAGGAAATATCTTCTTCTCCAAATTATGGTGCATGTGGAATATAATGCCTGTTACCCTGTAGACCAAAAAAAAAAGGGGGGGGGGTTATTAAACTTAAGCACAGGGTTGAGGTATTTGACTTTCAAAGAATGTCTGTGCTAAGCAGAAAAAAAAATGGTCCCGAGATTGAGAAGAGAGTTGATACAAATGATAACTGACAAAGTACAACCCGATGGTCCTCAGACTTTAGGATTTTGTAGTTCAGCAAAATTTTTAAAGATAAAATTGGAGGATTCAACATAGAATTGCCAGCTTTGTATTCTGCCAAGTTACAGACACGCAAGAAATCAAGTCTAGTATCACCATTGTTCCCCAGATGAAAGGATGTTTTGACACCAAGGGGGGAAAGATAGAATCCCAGAAAAAAGGACAATCCTGTTGAAAATGAGTACATTTAGCTTTTTGAAACACTCACTCATGTTTTCTCACTTCTCCACGAGCTGATGGAAACTTTGGCATGGCGCACCGGCGTGCCTAAATTAAGCACAGATCAACTCCCACAGAACGTGCACAGCCCCGCGGGTGCTGAGCTCTCGCCCAGACTCGGTGTGTCTAATCTGCATGCAGAGCCAGAGGCCCTGAGATGAGAGCATGGCGGGGGGGCGTGGGGGGGCTTCTGTCTTGCCCTGGGGTCATCCTTCCTTTGAGAACGGCTCTGTCCCTCTGAAACAGATGATTTTGAATGGGTCGTCACCATCCTTGGTCTTCCCAAGCTGCCAGCAAGCCTCTTACTGTCCTATCACTAATTTTCCCCACCAGGTTCTGATAAAAAAACCCAACACCACATTCTAAGCAACTGGTTGTTGGGTTTCCGAGAGCAGCCACATCTTGGTAGACACTGGCAAGTTTGGGGTTGAGGTAAAGGCAGGTCCCTGTGGGTTCCACAGCCTCTCTTGGTCATGTACACATAGGGCCCTACCCCTCACCCTCCACCCTGAGTTGGTCTGTTTTATTTTTTGCTGTCATCTAGGTTACTATTAATATACGTGGAATGGAACATAGTGGGAGTAAATGGTATGAAGGGAGGAAGTTGCTTGAAAGTCCACAGAAGTCTTGCTCTCATAGAATTCTGTGGCTTCTGGGTCACAAAGGATGGGAAAGTCTGCAGCTACTGTGGGCATGAAAATCCCATGGGCTGAGAGAAAGGGGAGCCTGTGTGATCAAGAGGAGGGCGGGCTGGGTTCCAACCCCAGCTCCACTAGCCACGCGGCGGTGGACAAGTCACTTTGTTAACCCTCGGTGTTTTCACCTACAACAAAACACACTACTACCTGCCCCAGAGGGCCATGGTGATGTCAGATGAAGGAAGGGGCTCAGAGCCTCTAGTACCGCACCTGGTCCCGAGTTGGGGCTCCTTTCTTTCCTTCCCTGGTTCCCTGACTGTAGAGGAGGGAGTCTAGGAAGACTTGGAGAAGAGGCGTGTGTTAAAAGATCAAGGGTAGACCCTAGGTGAACATGAGAGAGATTCAGTAATATCCCGAATCCCTCCTCCCTGGGGCTAGCTGGCTTAGGTAAGCAAGCTCTGTAGTCCTGAGCTGGTTTCACACACATATCTGCCTTGTGTGTGAACACACACACACACTGAGATGCTGCCACGAAGCGGCGAAGCCCCTGTGCCAACTGCCTGAACCCGCGTTGGGCTGGAGGGCTCTTGGCCCCTGCTCGTGCGGCCCCAGCCCCGCCGGCCGGGCTCTGCGCTGCATACTTTGCACAGTGGAGCTCCTGCAAGGCAGATATTCTCCTCTATTATGATCGTGCGTGGTGCATTGCAGGAGGAGCAGAGAGGTTTGTAACTGGCCCCAAGTCACCAGATGGTCCCAGAGAGACTCCACATCCCAAGCAGGTTTGCCCTGGGGATGCCCGCCCCCGTCGCCCCTGCAGAGGAACGGGGCAGTGCCCGAGAGAAATGGGCAGCGCAGCCCTCTCTGCAAGGCTGCTGCCCAAGGAGAGGCACTCCTGAGACTGTCCACCTGTGCTCCCCGGAGCGAACCTCAGAGGCCCGGCACAGGGGAGCGATGTCTGGGGAGGGCGCTGTTTAGATACAGAACCAAATACAAGAGGACAAGGACAGATGCCATGGAAAGGAGAGGTGATGGAAAGGGAAGGCAGAATCTTTATCCCTCCCTCCCTCCCTTTCTTCACCCTCCCCCTTCACGTTTCCCCCTCCCTCCCCCTCCCTCCCACCTCCCTCATCTCTCCACCCTCCCCCACTTCCTTACTCTTCCTCCCCCTTCACCTCTCCTTCCCCTCCTTTCTCCTCCCTCCCCCTCCCTCCCACCTCCCCCCACCTCCTCACTCTCCCCACCCCCAACACAGGAGCATCAGGGAACCCCCGCCCAGCCCTGCCACAGCTCTTGCCTTCTCCCCCCAGGACACTGGCTTGTCCCTCTCACCACTTGGCCCATGAGAGCGTTCTGCCACCTTCCATTCCCCCCATCAACTTACCTCTTCTAATAATTGCACATTTCCCTGAGAGAAATTCAAAGGCCAAGGAGAGATAAGATGACTTCTCAGTCAATAACCCCTTGAGCAGCTTCTCAAAAGGATGCTTCCCTGACAAACTCATAAGCCTTGTTTTCTCTGTGGTTTCAAATGAAAGCCCTGTCACTTACCCTCCACTGATCATTGACCGCTGAATGCCGGCTCTGTGCCTGACACCGAGGAGCTCTCTTTACATATATTGATACATTGTGGCATTTAATCCTGGGAATAACCCAGGGATCCCCTCCCCACCGCCTCCCAATTATACAGAAAAAGAAACTGAGGCTCAGAGAAGTTAAAGGATTTGCCCCCAGGTCACACAGCCAGCAAGTAACGGAGGCCAACACAGAGAAGGTTGATTTAAAGAAAGTTCCTGCACACCGTCCTTGAGATGTCTGCAAGGTATGGAGGTGTGTCAGCTGGACTCTTGAAATATAAGCGGTGGGAACACATTCTAGTTCCCGTAAGTGAAAGGCACTTTCCTGGCAGTGTATCTGGGGCCCAGAGGATCAGCAGGAAGGTTGGAGAAGGGGGCCCGGATGTGGGTGGGACCGAGGACCACTCGGAGGGCCCTGAGGGTCCACGAGCTCCCCCATTTGGGGGAGATTGGTGGCTCTTCTCTTCTCCGGAAGATGCTTCCAAATGGCCATGTTTGCTCATGGGCTGTCCTCTAGGTGCCAGGCTCACAGGCCCCAGATTGTTGCCACCCACCAGGTTGCAGCTGCTGGAGAGAAGTAACCCCCAACAGTTTTCCACCAGGAAGGGAACACCAAGGAGGGCCACACCATAGCAGGCTGCACAGAATGGGAGGCGGGAAGCCAAGGCTTGAAAGAAAAGCAGTAGCAGGTCAGTAACAGCTTGGACGGATGGGCTGTGTCCCGGGAAAGCTGGGCTGAGCTGGCCTGCCGTGACCTCCGTGCTCCTCCTGGCAGCCCCGGAGGCAGGGACTATGGTCACCCCACAGCATAGGTGAGGAACTGAGGCACAGAAAGCTCCGGTATCTCACCCAAGACCTCCCGTTTACAAGTGACAGAGTCAGAATTCAGTCCAGGCCTGGCTGACTCCAGAATCCAAGCTCTTAACCGCTCCGCTAGCAAATAATGCCTCACCATTAATAGAGCAATACACATGTCAAAGTGCTCCGAGATCTATTAGCTCTGGTCACACTCACAGCAACCCTGCAAGGTGGGTAGGGCACATGTGATGATACTCATTTCCCAGTCAAGCAAATGGGGCCCAGAGATGTTCAGTGACCCACCCAAGGTCACACAGCCAATTAAGGAAAGGGCCAGGCCTGCTGGCCCCAGCTCAGCTCCCTCCTTGCTGCTGCATATGCTCAGAGGGTCCTGATGCCCAGCCAGGGACAGGGACAGGGACCAGAGTCCAATCAAGAGAGAACTAGGAATAGCCATTCATTTCCGGACTCTGGCATTTAATTCCCAGGCAGGACGCCTGACCCCTCGCCCCATGCAAGCACCTGAGGACCATCCAACAGGCCGGGGTCCTGCTGTCTCTGAGTCTGGGCACAATTAAACACAAATGAGGAATTGTTGCCTAACAAATTAGCAACAGGTAAAAGCAATCAAGCCATCTATTGCCTCCACCCACCGCCACCGCCTAATCCCCCTTCTCGGCAGCATCCCCAGCTCCGTGCTTGAACACAAATTAATATACTGGCTTTTGCATATGTATTTATGGCTTCAGGTGGGGAGAGAGCCACAGGAACAGGTGGTAAGAAGGCAGTCACTGGAGATGCTCTGCTCATACAAATGTCCCTAGTAAGGGAGGGAAGTCAGCTGAAGGGCAAGTGGGACGGGGCATCGAGAAGGCAGAGGATGGGCCCTGAATGGCCAGTTACAGGGAGAGGGGCCCTGCGGGGACAGTTCTCCGTTCCTCGTGGGAAGCCTCCCCACACCCTGCTGGCTCCCTCCAAGGTCTTCATCACCCTACAGATGCTGAGGCAATGGGAAGCCATGTGAAGGCCCATGGTCGGCAGGAAGCTAGGACGGAGCAGGAAGGACCCCTAGGCACCAACGGCCACCTGCCCGGGAGATAGTCTCAGCCACAGCTCGGAGTCTCACGGTCCCCATCGCAGGTTTCCAAGATGCGTGAATGTGCCAGCCAACTGGGGTCAACCCAAGAATGAGCACTCCTGTGACTAGCGCTGGTGTTTGCCGAGTGCTTACCTCATGCGAGCCCTTTCCTGTTTTGCCCTCACAGCCACCCTGTGAGGTAGATGTCACCATCTCCCTCTTGCAAATGAAGAAATAGCAGGTGCAGGGAGCTTAAATTCAATGATTTGTCAACAGGTGCTTCCGGGGGGCCTAAGCTGGCCCCAGGCTGCAGGTGAGCAGTTGGGAGGCAAAGGTGTACAAGACAGAGCTGGTTCCTATCCTCACGGCAGGGCCAGAATCAGCCATGAGTGCAGCCCAAATGATGAAGAGGAGCCATCCAGAAGTGGAAGAGGGGTATCTCAGGAGGAGGGGACAGTATGTGCAAAGGCCTTGAGCAGGGAAAGGGCCTGGCGTCAGGGCCAGCCCTGGTGGGATCTGTGCAGGGGAGGGTACAGCTGGAGGTGAGGTAGGGACAGAGGCAGATCCAGACCAGGCAGGGCCGTGGCAGCTCTAGAAGTGCTGGATTTTCTCCTAAGTGCAATGGGAAGCCCCTGCCACAGTTCACTGGGGTCAGTTAGACACCAGAGATGGGGTCCTTACACCTCCCCACGCTGTCCCTGCCCACCCTGTGCTGCTCCTCCCATGGAAGTGGCGGGAAATTACTAGTCACCTCCTCGATCACGGGGTGGGGGGAGGGGGCAGAAAACCAGGATGCCGGGGATCCCCAGTGTGGGGTTTTCTTCTCCTTAGTCACACACCAACTGCACAGAGTGGAGCCAATGTCCTTCTGATTTTAAAGTCCCAAGTTACCCAGGATGGGGCCAGCAAAGGAGAAAGATTCCCCGCCACCACCCCGAACAGGCCCTCCTGGACCACCAGAAGGACCGCCTCAGGCTTGCGAGGCTCATCTCTCCTTGCCCAGGAATCTCTCTGGGGGTGAGAGGGACAGAGAAAGATCGGAGCCCCTAAGCTTGTGAGCTCACATAGGAACGGGATCTGGGAGGGGTCCCAGTCCAGGTGGGGGGCACAGCCAGACTCGACCCTTACCTGCTGTATGACCTGAAGCGAGCTTCTGAACCTTACTTTTTTCTTTGTTTCCCCACCTGGAAACTGAATAACAAGTCTCTTGTGGAGGGGTGATGAGGACGGAGGGCAGTCAGGCCCCCAGCCTGAGGTCTGCACTTAGTAGGTACTCAGTCGGTGCACAGCAACATTGTCATGATCCTAATCTGCTTTCACACCACTCCTCTCGCCAGCCACCCAGCATCAGCCCATATCTCCCACTGTCCCAGAGCTTTGCGAATCTGGTTTCAAATCCCTTGTTAAAAATAAACTTTAAAGGGGCTCCCGGGTGGCTCAGTCGGCTAAGCATCTACCTTCGGCTCAGGTCGGGATCCCAGGGTCCTGGGATTGAGCCCCATGTTGAGCTCCCTGCTCAGCAGGGAGTCTGCTTCTCCCTCTGCACCCACTTGTGTTCTCTCTCTCTCTCCATCTTTCCCTCAAATAAATAAATAAATAAATAACATCTTAAAAAAAAAAAAAGGCAGAAGAGGAGGTGGGGAAAGGAAAAAAGAAAAAAAGAGGGAGAGAGAAGGAAGGAGCTTTTTTCACCTGAAGCCTGACCTCTAATTCTGCTGGTGGCCAGGGACAGCCCCCCCCCCCCCCACAGCCCCTCTTGCATATCAAAGGCTGCAGAGCAATCAGCTACAAAGAAAGCCCTGGAAGCTTTGAGGGCAAGAAGCCAGAAAGGAGCTCTCACCTTCCTCCTGGACTCACAACAATGCCTCGGTGGGTCCCGGCTGCAGGCACGGAACTAGCGGGGAGGGCAGAGGAGGGCGGTCAGGGCCAGCGGCAGGCCAGGGGGAGGGAGGAGACTTGCCACCAGCGTTGGTTGTATCGTGGGACCTTGAGTCCTCACCCGAGATTCTGGCCTGTCACACACATCCCTACGCCTCCATCATTTCATCTGTGAAATGGGCTCCTGGCCGACCCCACATATAACACACAGCAGGCCTCCTTGAGTGGTGCTTCTCACCAACTCTCTCTCTGCCAGCAAAACAGAGGGATGGAGTGGGCCCAGGTGTCCAATCACCAAGTCTGCTGTCTCCCCGCCACGCCATCATTGCCTCTCTCTCTCTCTCCATTCTGGCCCCCAAGCCCTTGCTGACCTCCCCATCGTCTTTCTCCCAAGCTGTCCCAGGTGCCACCCCACAGCTCTCACCACCTCCAGCCTCCCCCAGGCCCACCGCACACACAGCTGCAGACCCACTTCCCAGAAGCCCAGGCCCACCTGGTGGCATCCTCTGCACCAAGCTCAGCCACACCGCCCATCTCCAACTGCTGTTCTTGGTGACCCCGGCCTATGGACTGCCCAGCACAGCTCCTGGGACAAAGCTGACACTCAGCCAACAACGGCTAACATCTCTTGCTCCATGCTCTTCTACCTCGGCCACGCTGCCCTTCCCGAGGCTCGCACGACCCTCCCCTGCCTCTGTGTCTTTGCTCATGCTGTCCCTTCCGCCTGGAAGGCCCATGATCCTTCAGTGTCCAGCTAACACACTTTCTTCTTCCAGAATCCTACCAGCCAGAATATTCTCTCCCTTCCGCTGTGCAGAAGTTAAGACTCTTTGTCCTAGCTTCCGGCAAAGTCCACCTCTAACAGGGTGATTTGCACTGATGGACAATTTTCTAAGTGGGCATTAGGTCTGTACGTGGGCCAGGATGCTAGGTGCCACTGAGGGGCCAATAAGACAGATCCCCAGGAACAAAGCAGGTGTGAGCTGGGGCTACTCAGGATGCTCACAGGATGCGTGGTGTGCATTGTCAAGAGTGGAGAGTCAAGGGGCAGAAATGATGGAGTGTGTGTGCACCACAGTTCACAAGTGCATGTGGGACCCTTGGTGCACAGGACTCCCTGTACCAAAGCCAGCACACAGACCTCTCTCTCTCTCTCTCTCTCACAGACATCTTGTAAATCTTCACATCCTTAAGCCTGATGATTGGTAAAAATAAATCAACGCGTCCTGGAATGATATTCAGCGGTGCTTGACAGCCATCAGTCCTGCTGGGCACATCACAACACTTCTAGTAACTGAATAATAAAATAATGAGAAATGACAACATGCCCTTCCCTTTACAGCATGTTCTTCACAATGGTGACCTCAAAGAGTCCTCACAGTCTGGTCCCATCCTTCCGGCGTGGAATCCAGCGAGCTTGAGGCAGGGCAGGGTCTCAAGCCCCACCTTTGAGCTCCAATCCCCAACCCCGGAAGGCAGGAGCTGTGGAGGGCTCTGCATCTGCAGGAACTGTGGCTGGTTGGGGATTTAGCTGGAAGGGGAGCTCCTCCAAGCCTGAAGATCTACGCTTCCTTCTTCTGTGAGACAAGAAGCTGGAATATTCCATCTGGGTTAAGTGATAGGGGTATGAATGTCACATGTCCTCCCTCAAGACTTGGCTCAGAACAACTTCCCCCAAGAAACCTTTCCTGAGAATCTCTCCTTACCCCCAGGCTCCAGTCTGTTCCTGCAGCTGCAAGCCCCGGCAGGTGACGTGGGGCCTGTTTGCACTTCCTGACCAGCTCCTGCGGCAGCCCTTGAACTTTAACGACGGGGGGGACAGGGTCTCGTTCACCTCGTCCCTCCCCCCAGTGCCCGGCACAGTGCCTGGCACATCTTAGACATTTACCAAACCTCTACTGAGCATATGAGTGAAGGAGAGGAGGAGGGAGGGAGGGAGGGAGGGAGGAGGTGGGGGGGGCAGGGAATGAACGGAGAGTCAGCCCAGGACACACAGCAACTCTGTGCACAGCTACGTTCAGAGAAGCAAGGCCCACCACATGTGCGAGGGGGAGGAGGAACGTGCTAGAGAGAGAGAGGGTACAGGAGCCTGACTCCATCCTCATCTCTTTAACCCGGCAATTTTCCCTAGGAAGGATGGGTTAGCTTAGCCTTCTGAGGATGGAACACGGGAGAGAACCCAATAGGGAAGCAAGCCCCTCGGCCTTCAGTTTGGTCCACAGAAGAGGGCCCAGCCCTCAGCCCAGGTGCCTCCTGAGCCCCAGGAAAGATCAGCCTGGATGCCAAAGCCAGCGTTCTCTGTCGCTATGCCTACCAGGGGACAGGGGGCCCTCTTGCCCCTTCCCCCAGCTCCCCTGGCTGAAAATCCCCAAGGGTCCTTCTTCCTCAAGGTCTTAGATCTACAGGAACGTGAGAATCGCCCCTCTGCAAACCTGACAGAGGCTTGGAAAAGTTCATCTCCCGTCCTGGCAGTGGCTAGTAGCCAGCTACGAGCGAGTTCATTAATATTAATGTTAGTAATCTCCTACATTTGCTTCACGCTTTCCCGCTTACAAAGCACTTTCAGATCTATCATCTCATCCTATCCTCACCACCAGCCCGGGAGGTCAGCAGGGCAGTGATGACCATCCCCATTGTCCCCAGGGGAGAGCTAAGACCCAGGGTGAGAAGGGGTGGGCCCCAGGCTGTCACAGCAGCCAGCTCGGGAGAGCTGGGGGCGGAGGCCCGGCGCCGTGACCCCCAGGCCAGTGCCCACCCTCTTCCCACTGCCACCAGCCCCTTTCCTCGTCCCCCTCATCCGTGTCATCGTTGGCATTGTCTCCTCCTGGTTCAGGTGATCTGTGCTCAGCCGTTACAAATTTTAAGCCGTTACAGGCTTAAAATAAACAAGAAAGGCAGGCTTTAGCCATCTGCTAAAGTGGTAAAATGACCGGCCAGCAATTTGCGGAGTGACCTTGGGCTAGACGTTTCGCTCTCTGGGCCTCCATCTCCTTGCATGTCAAGCGTGAGGGCTGGCCCCTTGGCCTCCTCCGGCCCTGCCCCTCCCTCATGGGGACTGCAGGGGTCTGAAGGGCCTGCCCTGGGGGCCTGGCTCCGGCTGGCAGAAATCATGCCTCTGAGACCCCCTCCTTGGCATTCTGGAGCGGGAGGACAGCCACCTCTCATGAGCGAATGGCCACCAGGAGAGAGAGCTACGAAGTAAGAGTATTCCAGGGGCTCTCCTAAGGATGGGGCCAGAGTCAACCAAAACTGCTATGCTATAGCTACTCTGTGACAAGTGCTTTATACACATTATCAACCTGCCGCAAACTGGCCCTACCAGATGGCCATTTTCTTATTCTTTCTATGGGAAACGTGAAAGATGAAAACGTCTTTAGACGAGAAACTCAAAGCTCAGAGAGGTTCGTTGGCTTGCCCAAAGTCACACAGCAAACAGCAGAGGCAAGTTCCAAACCCAGATCTGGTCTGATTTCTCAGTCCCAAATGCTAATGATCCAGAGGGTGGAATGGGAGGGGTGCCCCCGGAGCCTCTCCCTCCTCCGGTCTCTTTCTTCTGGCCACCTCACCTCCCTTCTCTCTTCCCTGCCCTGGCTTCCCCTGGAGCCTCAGCCCTAGGCGGGGCCTCCTCTGCTGCATCAGCTCCCCTGTCATCTCAGCCCAGGCTGAGATTTATGGATCTCACTTCAAGGATTTTTCTTTAATAATAACATTTATAATCATTTTAGAAATTAAGAGCTGAGGATGCAAAGCATTTTAATTAAAATAATCCGCAGTTGATAATTATAGGACTCTCCTAGCTGGAACCATGTTCTTTCAATCTGTCACACTCCCCGTGGAAGGCAGGAGATGACCGGGAGGGTGCGAGTGAGTCTGGTACCTGTGTGTGGTACGGAGCGGCTCAGGGGTCACTCTCAGAGGCCACCTGCCAGAGAGGGGGGCTTGGGGGTGAGACAGGCAGGCACTGACTTGGGGTTGTGGTCCCCTGTGGCCCAGGCAGGGCTGGTTTCCCCGTGGGCTCAGAGGGGTGGAGGCCCCAGGCACAGAGGGATCCCTGACGGCTGTGTGGTGAGAAGCAGAACTCTCCCTGCCCAGCCCCCCACCCCCACCCCAGGCACTGTCCTGCCCGCTCTGGTCAGGAGAGGGCAGCGAAGGCCACCAAATGCAGACCTGGAGGCTGGACTGGAAGATGAGGCATAAAGGACAGGAGGGGAGCCCAGCTTGTCATGGGTGGGCACCGACAAGTGAGGACAGCCCCATCCCACATCTGCCCCTGAGACGCCAACTGCCCGGCCCTGGCCCCGCCACTGCCTGCAGGTGACGTGGGAGGAGATGCACCCCTTCCCCTCAGGAGCTCACATTCCCGCAGATGATAAATGTATAAAGCAGCCACAAGAGAGAGCAACTGATGCCCAAGATGAAGCTGCGTCAGTGGGGCCAGACACCAGGTGTGTGTGTGTGTGTGTGTGGCCATCAGAGGGATTTTTTCATTCACAGGGTAAGGGATACGGGGGCAGGGCTGTGAGGGATGAATAGGAGCGCACCGACCCAACGACTATCATAACCACTGGGATTTCTTGACTGTTGGCTGGGTGCCAAGCACTTAGTGGCGAGTTGGCTGCAGCATCTCCTTCAAACTTCACAACGAGTCTGAATGATCAGCACCTCTGTGGCTTTCCAGACAAAGAAACAGGCCTGGAGAGGTTGTGCCATGGGCTTGAGGTCACACAGTAAAGAGAGGCAGAGTTAGGCCTGACCCCCAAACCACGCATGCCGGCCCTTGTGCTTAGCCAGTGGGCTGTGGGGCAGTCCGGGGTAACAGACATCTGGGAAGGACTCTTCCCCAGTGAAGGGGACATGTACATGGACTCCAGGGTTCAAAGTGGGTGACACAAGCTCATAGGAGACGAGGTCCGAGCGACGGGGGGGTGTTATCCTGCCAGATCAGTTTAAGGAAGCCTTAACTGAATGACTTCCGTCTGTGGGCCTTAGTTTCCCCATCAATACATCGAGGGTAGGGCTTTCTCTAGAAACCCTTCTGGCTTGGGGGATCTTCAGCTCCCAGGCCCACGGCTGCATCTCAAGCTCTGCACAGTGTGTCCCTCCCCTCCCCCACCCTTCAGCCTTAATGAGGAGAAGGGGGTGCAGGGGAGATGCTCCCCAGCAGGATTCCACCTCAAATCCACTTAGATTAAAAACCTGATGTGGGAAGGGGTCCTGATAGTGGCCTCAAAGCTACCTCCCTTGGGCTGGTGAACGCCTCTGTTTCCTCCTGGGGGAAATGAGGGACATGGGCTGATCAGCCAGGGGGAGTGCTTAGCTATCTCCACCAGGAGGGGATGGCTGGCTGTCCTGGCAGCTGAGGCCAGACCTGTCCTTCCACAGGTTCCCTCTGTGCCCCAGGAGTGGCTCAGGCTCTACCAGCCCAGGCAGCTTCCCTCCCCGCCCCCAGTGGAGCCTCCCCAAGCAGTGGACAGGGACCAGAAGAGGATTATGCAGACTTACTCATGGATAAAATTGGTTCTCAGGCTGAGGAGCCACAAGGGGGGGAATTCACTATGAACATCTTGGAGGGCCCCAGGCTAGCAAACTGGCAGCGAAGCAGCCTGGGGTGGGGGCGGTTGCTGCCGGTTCCGGGTATGACACTAGGGCTACCCTCCATCCTGATAATTACGTCTCAAGCAGTGCCCCGGAGAGGCACCCGCTCTGTGCCCTCCAGAGGGCAGACATTGGCTGGAATCACTGAGAATAAACTTGGCTAGCCAGACCCTGGGCTTCTGGGGAGCAGCTCTGGGTAATCATGGAGGATACACTAGTTATATAAGGCTCCAGGCTTTGGACAAGGATGGATTAAGGGAGGACTTGGAAGGAGGGGAGTTATCCAGAAAGCCTACCCTCCTAAATTCTGTCCAGCAAAGCACAGCCTTCACACCATTTCCTTAAATAGTGGCCTCTCTGGACAGGGAATTTCCCTCCCCCTTTCCCCCCTCCCCCCACCTTCAGAGAACACTGGAGGCCAAGGTGATTTCAGTAATGGAGTTTAATTGCAGCTAAAAATAATGGAGCAACCCACATCTCATTTCCTGTATTCTATGAATACAGGCACCCCAAACAGGGGAAGGGGTGGGGATCAGCAAAAATTCAGGAGAGCTGGAAAACATTCAGATGCAATAAAATAAGTATGTAACAAAGAAAGGAAATAAGTGGCAGATATAGGATTCAGAATGATGGTTACTTTGGAAGGAGGAAGGCAGCCATGGGATGGGCCAGAGGAAGTCATACGATTAAGCAGTGATCATTATCAAAGTGTTAGCTTTTATGTTGAGTGATGGATTTATAAGTATTATATTTTGAACATGAGTGTATGAATGAAAAATTTGACTGAACATGGACCATGCAGAGAATATAACAAAGGCGGTAATTACTCAGATTCTGTATATCTGAGCTTCAAAAAATTGGGCAAAAATATTAAAGAGAAACGAATTCTGAGATTGGACTCTCCCACCCTGGCCTCCTGGGCACCTGGATCTCTGAGCCTTCCCGGCTTTCCCAGCAAAGTCTTAAAGCCCAGATTATCAAGCAAATTCCCTCTTCTTCTTCTTCTTCTTCTTCTTCTTCTTCTTCTTCTTCTTCTTCTTCTTCTTCTTCTTCTTCTTCTTCTAGTGGGGAGGGGCAGAGGGAGAGAGAGAATCTTAAGCAGGCTCCACGCCCAGCTCGGAACCCAACATGGGGCTCCATCTCATAACCCTGAGATCATGACCTGAGCCAAAATCAAGAGTCAGGTGCCGAACCGCCTAAGCCACCCTGGCGCCCCCAGAAAATTTCCTCTTCTTGAAGCAGGATCCAACCTGGTTCCCTTAGTGTCCTTGACATCACAAGGAATAAACTAATTTTAAATTTTAAAAAATGATCCTACATGCTGCAAGCCAAGTGTTGTCTGCTCCCCTGGGACCCAAGGGGCCATGGCTCCAGGAGAGGCTGGTGCCAAGGATACTGAATGTGATTTGGGGAGAGGTGAGGGGCAATGGAGCCTGAGGGCCTGCTGGCCTTAATTCTCTCTCTGCACTTTAGCATTCCTGCCCTGGGAGTCCTGGCCCCAACTTGGGTCTCAGTAGGCTGGGTTCCCTTACCACGGCCATCCCCCTCCAAGACTCAGATAGGGGGAAATGGCCCTCTCCTGACCACTGTCTCCATCTCTCTCTCATCTTCCCCTCCCAGCACCCCTCCCCAATCCAGGCCATTGCCATAAGGAAGGGTCCCTGTGAGTCCTGAGCTGTCAAACTCATTGTGCTCTCCTGCCTTGGGGTGTCCCACTGCCTCTGAGCAGAGGGATGGGTGCTCCTGAGGAGCTTCTCTACCTCCCAGAGCAGCAGGAGGGCAGGCCTCCCACCACCCCAGCCAGACAGAGGCCCTGTCCCCTTGTCTCAAAGCCCCCAGGGAAACACAGTTGGGCGAGACCCTCCCTGATGTCCCCTCCTTGTTCAAACAGCTCCATCTCAGTCTCGAACTTCATAAGCTCTTACATCTAAGTAAACTACCAAGGAGCATGTCAGTGAGGTGTCCCGTGCCAGTCTGCCAGGCTACTGTGGGCAGAGCCGAGAAGAGCAGATGCTTTTGTAGATGGGGAAGGCAGGAAGGCCAGTTCAGAGGCCAAAGCTCAGGAGGGAGTGGGGCGAGTATCTGGACCCAGAGCGTTCTCCTTGTAATGATCTTGCACAGCACCCCTCATGACGTGTGCTTGAAGTCTCCTTGACAGTGCTTTGAGGACTATGATCCCTACTTGCTTTATGGGGTCCATGGCTCAGTGTTCTTAGTCCCTACTTTGCAAGGATGGCTCTAGGAAGAAGGGTCCACAGTACCTGTGGGTGACAGAGACTGGCCTAGAGCCCAGTTCTCCCGATTCCCAGGCCAGGGCTCTCTTGGGCCACTATGCCAGCCTCCATGAGGCTACGGGAACTGGGGGCTCCCTCTACCTTCCACTGCAGGAAGGCTGCCCCAGGGAAGGGGAGCTGATAGGGTAAGGACCAAGGACAGTGGCTGCAGGAGTAATGGCCGCAGAGGAGGCTTCCATGCAGCCCAAGAAAGTCCCTGGTAGCAAGACTCATGGAAAAAAAATTCAGAGAGAAGATGGGGTGTGATCCTCGCTCTGTCTGTTTTTAGCTGTGGCACCCAGGCCTGGTCAGTTACCTTCTTTGAGTTTCAGGGACCCCTGTGCAAAATGAGATTTTGATTACTCATCCATCCTCCTGCCTCAAAGAACCAAACTGAGAATTAAATGTGATATGATGTGGGACAGAAGAGCCTCCTAAATGACCCTGGTCAACTCTAAGAGCTAACCCTTCCCTGTTGGTGTCGTCCAACAGAGGGAAGGAATGATGGGAAGACAAGGCAGTCCCGGTCGGTGGGGGTGCCCCGTGCCAGGCAATTCTGTGAATGTGCACTGGGCATGGATATGTGCCGGCCACTGGGCTGGGTGCCAGGGAAAGAAGGGTGAAATGATCTGTGTCGCCCCTACTTTCTCAGAGCTTAGGCTCCAACTCAGTGACCCTCAGCCACAAGGGTGCCGTAGGATCTCCTGGAGGGGGTAATAAAACATCAATACTCAAGCCTCATTCCAGACCAACTGAAACTGAATCTGTTTTGTTTTGTTTTGTTTTTGAAGCTCCAAAGCAATTCTCATCTGCAGTCAGGATGAGACAAGAAAATCAGCAATTACGGTACATTCTCATCTTTGCTCCGCTCAGGAAAGTACAGGGAGAACCTTGGAAAGGTGCCTAAGTCAGACTTTTGTGGTGGTGGTGGTGGTGGTAAGGGGAGGCTCAGGAAAGGCTTTCTGGGAGAAATGATAGATGACCCCCTGCCACATGATGGCAAGTTGGAAGAACTTGAAGGCAGTCCCGCTGGACCGAGCTCAGAGGGTGATGGGAAAGTACGTGAGATAAGACTGAAAGAGGCAGCCAGGGCCAGATCACAGAGGCACGCATGCCCTATGAGGGAGTTGCACAGACCCCAAAGGCAACGGGGTACATCGGAAGGTTTTAAGCAAGGGAGTGACATGATCAGATGGCTGCTGTCTGCCTAGGGGATGCATGATGTTTGTCTGGGGCCAAAGAGTTCCCAGGAGGATGGGGTTCAGGACCTCCTCTGCTACTCCCCTCTGATGTATGGGGAGGGCAGAAGATCTCCCCAGGGCCACTGGGTGCTCCCAGTTTAATCTGAGTTCCAGGGTGCATTAGCAAGGAGCTCCTGGGCCAGCCAAGCCCTTGGTACTAATCGGCCACTGAAGCAGGATCAATGGCAACTGCATTGATCTTGCCTCTCTTTGGCTTTTTAAAGAGCTTATTGACCAGAGAGCCTCAGGGGGCTGGGACGTGAGGCAGAAACCCGAGACTCATCCAAATGCGGGAGGAAGGCAAAGAGGAATGTGAGGAGCAGGGCCCCTCCCTGACCCCTGCCACCTCCCCCCGTCTCCCACTCGTTCCGGACCTGGAGCCCCACCACCACCCCTCCGGTGGCTGTGGTCACATTCAGAGCTCAAGCCTAACCCCACCCCACTCCAAGTTCTAGCCACACAGACAGGCCTTTTCTGCTCTCCTCCTTTGCCTCTAGGTATGCTATTCTCTTTGTCAAGGATATGATCGCTACCTCCATTGCCCCAATCTGACCTCCTCCTTCCAGGTCCAGCTCAGATACCACCTCCTCTTGCAAGCCCCCCGGGCCTAACCTCACCCCTAAAACAAGAATCAGGTCTTCTGTACATCCACACATATAGATCAGTTATATATGCGCAACACATGTCATACTTTTTACAACCATTTACTGTATCCCTCCCAGAATATAAGCTCCTCAAAGATAGTGACCTTGTCATTCACCTTTGCATTCCCAGCACAGCACCTCGCATAAAGCAGATGCCCAATGAAGCGTTCTGGAATGAACGCAGAACAAATGAATGAAGGAATAAATGAATGCTTTAAAATGTCCTAAGGACTTCCTTCTTTAACCCCAACCCGGCACAGCCCCCTGAGGGTAGCGAATAGTTGCGACTGCGCTTAATCGAACGCTGATGGCCCTACATTAGATCTAGACCCTGAGATATTAGAACTGGAAGGACACTTGTGTCTTGTCATCAAGTTCAATCTCCAATTTTACAGTTGAGGTCCTGGGTCCAGGGAGAGGAGCCAGCTCACTCAGATTTCACAAAAGCAGCTGGCAGGCCCAGGACCTTCCAGATGCCACTTTATTTGGATCCAGCAGTGGGGACATTGGAATGGCATTGGCATTGGCAGTGGGAATGACCTCCAGACATCCCCCTCCATTGCCTTGAACTTCCTGTGACAACCTTGGTCTCTTCAGGTGGGTCCGGCTGAGAAGGTATTTATTATCTGGGCCACAGGAAGGAGACTCCCAGAAGGCCAAAGTTGTTTCTTATCTTGACTCACTATGTGACAAAGGACAAGCTACTTCCTGTCCACAGGCCTCAGTTTCCCAATTATTTAAGTGGAGGCAAAGATTCTCTGTCTTTTCTCTCCCGGTGTTAGCAGGGGTGACCCCGGCCCTTCTTTGAAAACTGTCTTCAGAAGGTCATGGCATCTGATATCAATGAGAAAGGGCAAGAGAGCCTGGGGTCTGGGAACTCAAATTAGGGAACATAGCCTGTTTTTGTTAACTTTTTGTTGAAATACAACATGCACACAGAAAAATGCACTGATAATAAGCGTGCAGCTTAATAAGATGTTCAAAACAGAACCATCTGCGTAACCACCACTCAGACCAAGGAACGGAACCTCCCTAGACCCTGAGAAGCTCCCCTTGTGCCCCTTCCACTCACTGCCGCCCAAGTCCCCCGCTGCCTTCAAACACCGTATATTAGCTCTCCCTCTTTTTTGTACTTTGTATAAATGGAAACCTACAATATGTCCTCCTTGGTGTATTCCTTCTCTTGTGCACCATTGTTGTTCTGAGATTCATCCATAACGTTGCATGTCATTGCTGAGTGCCCCTTCTCATTGTTAGGGAGTATTCCATTGTGTGAACATACTATAATTTATTTATCCACTCTATTGTTGAAGGGCATTCGGGGAGTTTCCAGTTTGGAGCTATTACAAATAGTGATAAAGTAGCCTGTTTTTAATATTTTAAACAATCATTTTAGAAGACAGATTCTTAAAAATAGCCAAGAAGAAAATAATTTTGCCCTGATTCCCTCATTTAATAAATATCTATTAAGCACCTACTATTCCCCAGAATGATCTCTTCCCTTCCTCTCCTGAGCTTAGTTTTTATAGACCAGGTGATATCCCACCTTTTACAGAAAGTCTTGTGTGATTGCTTCCAATTCACAGAAGCCCCAAAACGTGGGTCTTCTAAGAACACACAGTAGACGTTGAGCTCACATCCTGGCCGTGCTCCTGCTGCTTCTTTGTGTTCATTTTCAGGTGGGTGCTCCTGAAGAGCAAGTCCTGGGTCTCATGTTTCTCTGCCGTCCACAATACCATGCACAGCATTAGGCATATTACTAAATTCACCAAATAGGAACCGAATTTAACTATATCTCAGTTATAGGAAGGTGGCATAAATAAATGAAGATCCTCACTCTCTATCCATGTCCATAAGGATAAGATTTAGGCAAAACAAACAAAAAAATTAGGCAGAACATGGGCAAAACCCATGGACAGCAATGGGTAGGACAATATATTGCCTTAGTCTTGAAAGTCAAAATGAATAGATTCTAAAGCATGGGCTGCCTATGGTTTATCTTTACTTCTCTTTCCACTCATTGGTGCAAATAATCAGAAAGTGTTTGGGAGACATGGAAGTTTGGGATAGTGGACAGATTTCACCACCATGGATAGATAGTCCCATGGGCTGCTCTCAGGGAACAACAGCGAAGTCTTCCAGAAAGGTCCGCTGGTTCACTGCAGTTTTAGAATAGTCCACGTACCGCTTTCAATTTCCTACAGACTCCTGCTGGCCTCTAAATCCCACCTAATTAGGTTGGAAAAATAGTTTTAAAAACCAAATGGACTTGGGATTCAAATTCCAAACTATCACTTCCTAGTGTAACTTTGAGGAAATGACCTAATCTCTTGGAACCTGAATGTCTTTTATTTATAAAAGGTGATTATCATGCTTCTTTGTTTCAGAAATAGTTTTCAGGTCTGAAGTTTGCATTTGGTTCTCTTTTGTAGTACTCATTCATTTGCTGAGATTAGTTCTATCTTTACATTCATTGTGAGCATAATTTCTTTACATCCTTGAGCCCAATTGTAAGAGCTGCTTTAAAATCTTTGCTCTGGGTCACTTTAGGACTCATCTCCACTAATTATCTCCTGTGGATCCCGTTTTGTTTCTTTTTACATCAACAATTTTGGACTGTATTCTGGATATTGTGCATGCTAGCGCTGTAGAGACTTTGGATTCTTCGTGTTGCTATGAAGAGTATTGGGGTTGTTTGTTTCTTTATTTAGTTTAGTAGGTAACTTGCCTGAACAGTCCCCTGCAAAGCTATCACTCCTTTAGTGGATCGCAGCTGAAATTTCTGTTCAATTGCTTTTGGGCTTTGCTGAACAACGGGGCTTCTATCCTACACACATGCGTTGGTTCAGAGGTTGACAATATTTTTTCAGGCAAAGTTTATACCCAGAATCTGGGGTTCCCTTCGCTGGTTCTTGAGTTTCCTCCTTCATTTTCCACCTTCTGTAGTTACCTTGAAATCTATCCCCTCGTTCTTCAAACCTGTATGACTTCGGGTTTCTACCCAGGTTTTAGCCATCCAGCACGGGCCGACTGGGGCTGGCCCTCAGGCTAAACTTGTAAAAGCTGAGAAATTCACCCACTGCCCTTCTCTTCTCCCAAGTGTCAATAACTTCCTACCCCCAACTCTGAAATTTGTCTGCTTTTAAGTCACTCTCCTTCTGAAAACTGTTTTTTTTAATATTTTGCTCAGAATTTATAGTTCCTATCTGTGAGACGGTCAGTCTATTAAGAGCTATTTGGCCAGGATCAGTGGCAGAAAAGCCTCTAATACCTCTTTGAATTGCTGTGTTGAGGGTGGTATGCAATAACGTCTAGGAAGTGCTCATAGTTGCTCAATAAATGTTGCCTCCCCATACAGCAACCCCAAGCCTCAGTTTTTATGCCTGAGATCATTATTCCATAAATACAGGGTTTGTTCTTCATAATGGCCTTTCGTCTATATCGTTCCATCCTACCCTCACAAAATCTCTGAAGGATCTTCAGGGTAGGCATTCTTCCTCCTCCTTATAGGCAAGAAAACGAAGGTTCAGAGAAATTAGGGACCTGCCCAAGGCCACGTAGCTAATCGGTAACAGAGGCTGGACCAGTCCCTGCCCTTACTGATGGCTCCTTCCATCGGTATCTGCTGACGGTGAGGGCTGGTGAGCAGCATGCATTAGAAATCCCAGATAGGTTTGGGGAGGGATTTATTCCACACTCCCGGTTCCTTTACAGACCAATCCTGGGGGTAGGGACGGATGTGTCTTTCCAGGCCCAGCCTCACCCGAGGTGTGAAGTCTTGCAGACTGCAGGGGTCAAGCACCGCTGGGTGTGCACACCCCGGCAGGTTTATGCTCAGGGCCTCCGACGATCCCTGCATTTATCATGAGCCCAGGCAGGGTGTGCTGTGTTGTCATGACATCAGCAATACCACCCCGGCGCCAACACATTGGGTGCCTTGGGGTATTAAGCCTACTTTCCTAACCTGTTAAATGGGAAAAGCATCCACTCTGCAGCTCTGTGGGTTTATTGTATCACTGAGATTATGTGAAGGATGCAAGAGAACTCTGTAGACCAAACGGTGTGTTCCTGTAAGACTGCATGTCTATAGGGCAGTGCCACCATGATCCTTAAGTCCCTACTGCTCAGAGAGACCCAGGACGCTGCCCTCACTGTAGCGCAGTGACATGGGTCCGAGTGTCTGAGGCGAACCCACTCAAGAGGACATTTAGCAGAGCAGGGCTCGGGGTCACACGACACTGCCTTCAGATCCTCGTGGCTTCACTGTGCACCTTGGGGCACGTTACTTCACTTCTCAGAACCTCCGTTTCTCGGCCTGAAAAATGAAACTAGTAATGATAATGGTAAGAATAGTAAATAAATCATAAGGTTATTATGAGGATAAAATGTGATTATGTATGTTAAGTGCTTTGCACGATGCCAGGCAGATGGTAAGTATTCAATAAATAATAGCTAATAATAAAAATAGCAAATGTTACCTGTGGGCACCCTTCCGACATAGGCTCTGAGCCGGCTGCCAGAGCGACGGGAACCAGAAATAGCCAGCTGGACTCGCCCGGGCCTGGCCTGTGACCCCCAGAAATGTGCCACCGTCTCTGGATCTCAACGCCCCATCTAAAACGGGGGGGGGTTAGACTCGGTCTTGTCCCCCAGGTTTCACATTCTGCTGCTGGGCGGATTCCAGCCCTCTCGGGCGAGGCAATAGATGCAGGGAAGAAGGAGGGATTGGTGAACTCAGGAACTCAGGCCCTGCCCCAGGCCGAGCCCTGCAGGGACGGGAAGGCGTCCAGACTGTGCTGAGCTCGGGAAATGTGGCCTGGGTGGCGTGGGCTGCAGGAAAGCCCAGGGGAGGGATACATTCCCCACACGGAAGGGGAGAGGGCACCACCGAGAAAACAGAGCAAGCCCCAGCCAGGCGGAGGGAACCAGAGGCCCCCAGAGTGGAAGCTGGGATTTCAGCCACAAATCAAACCCGCTCAGGCCTCCACTCGAAGTCTCCCCCCATCTGCCCCTTCTGATGAAAGCAGGTTTCAGTTCCCTCCTGAAGTGAGCTAATCCCTGGGCCTGGCCCAGCAAGGCCCTTACATAGCACATCCCTTCCTGGCCCTGCCTTCACTCTTCTCACTCCTCCAGCTGGAACCCTGGCTTTGGCCCTCACGGCTCTGTGACCTCAGACAAGTGTCCTCGTCAGCCTGGGCTGCTCCAGCAAAATAGCATCGAGTGGTGGGCTTACATCCCAAACAGTGATTCCTCCTGGTTCTGGAGGCTGGCAAGTCCAAGATCAGGGTGCTGGCAGATCCAGTGTCGGGTGAGGGCCCGCTTCCTGGTTGGCAGATGGCTGTCTCCTTGCATCCGCACACGGCAAAGAGCAGAGAGCAGGAGAAGAGCCTTACCCAGCATCCTAAGCTCAAAGGGCTTGCTCTCCCGTCTCTTATTGTAAGGGCACTTAATCCATTCGTGAGGGCTCCACCCTCATGACCCGAACTACTTCCTGACGGCCCCACCTCCTAATATCATCACACTGGGGATTAGGGTTTCAACATATGAATTTGTGGGGGACACAAACATGTGGTCCATAACGAGTTGCTCTACACCTCCATATCCACATCTATGAACAAGAGGTAATGATCCAACTGTCATAAGGTTTTCAGCAAAACAATGTAATTTTTTTAAGATTTTATTTATTTGAAAGCAAGGCAAGAGAGAAGGAGCTGGGAGAGGGGCAGAGGCAGAGGGAGAAGCAGACTCCCCGCTGAGCAGGGAGCCCGACGCAGGGCTCAATCCCAGGACCCCGGGATCATGACCTGAGCCGAAGGCAGACGCTTAACTGACTGAGCCACCCAGGCGCCCCTCAACAAAACAATGTATTTTAAAGTGTGTGAGCTGGGCATAGGGTACACAATACACAAATGCTGTCACCCCTCTCCCTGCCCCTCCTCACTCCCAGCCATTCCAGGATCCATGGGGTTGTTGCAGGCAGAAGCCTAGTGCTGTCCTGTCACTCACTACAGACCTCATTCTTCATTTATTCAAGAAATAGGGCATATTTTTTCTTCCTTTACTCAAGAAAGACTGGGCATCTACCCTGGGCCAAACCCTGGCTAGCTCAGAGCTTTTCAAAGTTTACTGTGCACATGAATCACCTGTATCTTATTTACATGCAGGTAGTGTTCAAATGTAGGTCTGGGATGGGACCTGAGATTGTGCATTTCTAACAAGGTCTTGGATGATGCTGATGCTGATGCTGCCACGGACCACACTTTGAGTAGCAAGCGTCTAGACACTAGGGCTACCATTCTAAGTAAGGCACATCCCTGCTTTCTTGAAGTTCAGCATCTCGTGGGAGACATGAGGCAACAGACACTCAGTGGATGAGTGTGTCACCGTCAGAGAGGGTGACAGGGACCTGCCTGAACTTCGGAGGGCTTGGAGGGCATCCCAGGGGAGATGGCATGTGAAGTCCTGAACGATTACTGAGGAGTCGGGTCAAGGGGAGAAGACAGGAGGTGGGAGGAAGACGGTGGGCAGAGAGAAGAGACTGGGGGGCTCTCAGGCCTGTGCCTCTTCCATTCCGTCTGATCACCAAGGGCCTTGGAGCCCTTCGTCTGAGCTCAGTCTGGTGGGGGATAGGGAGACTTTGAAGGATTTTGAGCAAAGAAGTGCCACGATCAGGCTGGGGGTTTGGAAAGTTCCCTCTGGCTTCTGTGAAGAGAACAGCTCATGGGCACCCCCCAGGCTGAGCCGCTGCAGGTGGAGAGGACCTGTCCTGCTTTTACGGGGCATCACACATCGCACTCTTTCCCTTCTACTTTCCCACCACCACCGTCCCCACAGCCCGTAACACCCACACCAGCCCAGGGTCCTCAGGCAAACAAGCAAACAGAACGCAGGAGCCTCAAATACCACCCCGCCCCAACCAAGCCCTCAGGGTGTCAGAACCCCAGCCAAGGTCTTAGAAAGGAAAAGGGAAGAACTGAGGGAAGGCATCTTGGATTTGCTGCTGGAATGGAGGAGGGAACAGAATCTGAGGCAAGGGGGAAATGCTTCTACCTAGGCTAGCAAGATATCCCGAACCCGGACAACCAGGGGAGACTCACGATCCTTCTGGAAGGCCTAAGCTGCTGTACTGGTCACTTTTCTATCTTGGGTGCCTGGGGCGTGTCAACTGGAGGAGGAGGAGAAGCTGCTTTCTTGGGATCTGAATCCACCTCTGGAGTGTCCCACTTCCTAGGGTTGCTCTTAGTGTAAACCCTGTCACAATGAGGAGGTTGGGTTTGAGTCACTCCTCTGCTTGTAATTTTTATTTTTATTTTTATTTTTTTGCTTATAATTTTTGATCACCTATGTGGCTAGAATATTGAGCTCCTCGATGCTAACACCAATGCATCTGCCTCTCGGGTTCTATGCAAACCATCAGCCACTCAGACCCTGTGTCCCAGGTCCCCTGGTGCCAGACAAGAGACCATAGACTCCCAGGTGGGACTTGAGTCTCACAGACCCAGGCCAGAGGTCAAGACCCAGACGCTCAGGAGAGTTAGGGCAGAAGGACAAGAGATGTGTTTTTACCAGGGGACCAGGTCACAAGGTCTGAGGACCAGAGGTGTGGGCATTAACTGAGAGCATGTGGAATTTCAGCAAGATGATCACACCATGGGCCAGGAACACCTCCCGGGCAGCCCCACACGCACCCCTCTTACCCCTCAGTCTGCCCGCGTGCCCTGATTGTCTGGGCAAGCATCATGCTGTAGGGACCCCCATGGTCTGAGCAAGGCAGAAGGTGGGGAGGTGGGGCGGGCAGACCGTGTGCTCGAGGGACCGAAATTCTGTGTAGGCAGGGTCTCGAGCACGCTGAGCTGACATAAAGAGGTGACAACTGTCCCAGGCACCTGTGCCCCCAGAGGGTAGCAGGCATGTAACAGAGGCAGGGGATGCTGGGGTACCAGGAGAGAGAGAGTCCCTGGAGGGCTGCAGAATATTACTCTGTAGGGCATCATGGGCACCTGGGAACACCAGCCCCGGGAGCCAGAGGTTCCTCACAAGCTGAGTATAGTGAGGCTAGAGGAGGAGGACCTGGGCTGGGGAGTCAGGCCTAGCCACTCATGTAGGCCTAAAGCTCGGGTTTGTCTCCTCACCTGCAGCCTCAGGCCTGACAGACGATTCAGTAGTGAGCTCTGAAGAGAAGGTTGGGGAGAAGCAGACAGACCCGGGTTCAAGACCCAACTCTGGTGCACCACCTCTGAGGCCTCGGACAAATCAAGTCACCTATCTGAGCCCTACTTCCCTCCTGGGCCTCGTGGGAAAGGCGTGCCTCATGGACCTGGCCCAGGCCGGCTGGGATCATCACACGAGCGAACACGAAGAACACATGACAGACCGTGAACCTTGGTGTCAGGAAGGCAGATGCGGCTTGTGGTTGTTCTGGATGTGGCCTCGTGGAACTCCTCCCTCCCACGTCCCCCACCCCCGCAGGAGCCCGGAGCAAGGTGGGGACCCAGATACCAGAGAGCAGATGGAACTAGAGGGGACAGCAGGGCCAGTGTTCTGCCCAGGCTGAGACAAGAGCAATCTCAAGTAAGGGCCAGCACCACGGTTTCCAGCAACAGACAAAACCCACAGACCTGACTCCTGGCTCTGAGGGCACCGGTCCTGCTGGGGGGGGGGGGGGAATGTGGTGCAGAGACCTGAGCACAGGAGGTCTCCCTCACCCCTCTGCACACCCCCATCCCTCTCCCCCTCCCACCTTAGTCCCCGATGTCCCGACCTTCCTCCGCTCCCCAGACCCTGAGCTCCACTCTGGTCCCAGGTGCCCCAGGCTCAGCGGCCCGGCCCAGCCCCCACAGCGGCCCCCAAGCCTCGGGCCCCCGAGATAGTCCAGGAAAGGGTGGGCTGGAGCCCACCTCCTCCCTTCCTCCCCTGTCGGCCTTCCCTGAGACCTGTCACGGGGCCGCTCAGCGTTCCCTCACTTCTCTGCTTGATAACTAAGCGTCCTTGCCCTAATCTATTCTTTGTGAGTCATTAGTGGATAATTGGACAGAACTGAAGAACCCTGACAGCTCCAAGCCGAACTCGGAGGCCCCTCCCCATGGGCTTCACAGCCTCCTTCACTGTTGCTCCAAGCCAGGGCGTCGGCCTATGGCCTTGCCCCCCCCCATGTTTCCTTCCCCTCCCCACCTCCCAGCCCCCTGCAAGACGGTGAGCAGAGACCTCACGTTACCCAGCTCAGCGTCCCGATTCCATGCCCTTTCCCGGGCAGATACTAGGTGCTCACTAAACATTTGCTGAATGAATGAATGAGCAAGTAAGTGAATGAATGAATAATGGCATTTCACAGATGAATGCTTTCTATCTCATCCAACATTTTCAAAGTGTTTGCCTGCATCTGTGAGAGTGACGATAATCAAAATACTGAACAACCAGCCCTGGAAGAGGGAGCAGGGGCCCCAGGTCCCTGTAGGCCAAGAATTAACCTTTTCGTTTCTGAATGATGGGGGGGTGGGGGGGATGCAGGAGATCCTGAAGGATGATCCTCAGCTTCAAGTGTTGCTCACAGAGCTCTGGGAAGTCACTATTTAGCAGCAGAGATGGGAGAATGTCAGCATTTTAACAGGATACTGGTGCATCCTGGCTGAATGTCAGGCCCACGTGAATGAAGGAGTAAATGAATCACTCTCTCTCTAGGTCGCTCTGGGTCTTGTCTCTCTCTGTCCTATCTCCTTCCTCCCGTTCTGCTTCTTTTCCCTTCTGTAATGGGGTTGGAAGGGTTATTTCCCTGAGAAAAACCCCAAGGAGCTGCTCCAGGTGTCGGCAGGAAGAGTGCAGTCCTACCCATGCCCACGGCCAGGAGGAAAGGCCAGGACAGCCCAGCAGCACCCCCACCGGGCTGCCCTGTGAGGCCCAGGCAGCCTCACCACCGCACGTCCTGCACGCCAACACCAGGATGCAGAGCGGCGGGCGTACTGGCATAGCCTAGCCCTGCGCCGGGGAGTCGGGACTCTGAGAATCTGTCCCCCCATCCCTGGCCTGCTATGTGGCCTCGAACAAGTCATTTACTCTCTAGGCCTCAGTCTTGCCTAAGGGAAAATGGGTTCTCTGCTCTAACTCTGAAAACTCTGTCAAGATCGGCAAGCTAGGAGCCAAGGAGGCGAATCTTAGAGCGGGTTTCCCAGGACAGGCAGAAAGTCTGCTGCCCTAGCGGGAGGGACAATCTGGTGTCACTCTTGTGGTCGAGCGCTGCCCGTTCTCGGCCCAGTAGGCTATGGCAGAGCTCTTGTTTCTTTACACTGTCTCCCTCACTTCTTTGACAAGAACAGGTCACATATAGGGGGAAAATGTCTTTACAGACATTACCTTTCTGATATTATTCTCAACAAACAGATGATGCCACCATCATGCCCACTTTGCAGATGGAGAAACAGAGGCTCACGAGAGCTAAGAGGGCACACCAAGATTTCACACTCATCGGTGATGACCCCAGGGCTGCTTGACTCTGTCCCTAACGCAGAAGCCAATGCAAAACAGATGAGATGTCGCTGTCTGCTGCCTCCTTTGTTCCCTCTACCACACCCCTGCCCGGTGCCCACACACAAAGACGTTCCGTAGGTGCCTCTGCGGGGCTCTAGGCATCTAAGGGCCCATATGGTACGGGCTTCCTGGTGGCAGAAGAGCTGCTCGGCCTTGAGGCTCCAGCTGGGGCCCGTCTGGCTGAGTTGGGGGATGAACCAGTGGGCAGAGCCTCGGGGCCAGTGGGCTGAGCGCCGGGCAACAGTGGGCGCAGCGGGGTCAGATCCTCAGAATGGAAATGAATACACATGCTGATCCCTCTGGAGGGCTCGCTTGGATTCTGTGGGCCAGGATTTGGGAGCATGAGGTGTCAGATGAGAGGTGCTAGGAGACTCCCGCGGAGCAGCCAACCTGAGCCGCTGAAGCCAGCCACAGGCAGAACCTCCCTCCCTGAGCAGACCAGCAGGAGCCTGTCAGGGGTGCAGGTGTCGGGGAGTCACACCTCTCCTTAGCTCTCAAGTCCTGGGCAAGAGGCAAAGCCACAGAGATCCAAGCTGAGCAGTGCCCAAACTCCTCTGTCCAGCCTCAACTTCCTTCCTTACCCCCTGGCTGGGGATAAGGTTGCTCAAGAGTCTGAAGCCGAGTTGCGCCCCCGCCCAGGTGGATGGGTTAGAGACTGGTGCATCACAGCAAGGGTATAAAGATGGCCAGGTGACACCTCAGCAAAAATAAACACAGCCTCCCCCTAGACCACAGGAACTGTGATCAGAGGAACACCATGGAGATTCTCCAGCTCATACAGTCACCCTTCGGGGCGTCTCCCTCCCCCGCCACTCCTCGAAAGGGCTTTTCCTCCTTAACCATGTCACTCTCAGGGAAGGTCCATGCCTTAAATTCTAATCACAATCTGATTAGCTCAAGGGCAAACTTACAGATGAAGTCCCCAGAAACACCGGATGGGGGAAAGCAGGCATGGCAGGGAGAGGACCAGGGAATCATCCAGAAGAGAACAAAAGATAGCAAGAGGACCTCATGTGGCTCCTTTGTTCCTCAGAACACTCTACGAGGCAGGAGCTATTATACTTATTTTAAAGCCAAGAAATACGAAGTTCAGGAAGGTGAATTGGCTGCTCAAGATCGCACGTAATGGAGACCACACGAATGTCCCCGAAGAGATTTCTGGCTTTGATTCCTTGCAAGGCAATTGATGTACACAAGCCTCCTCATACGGGGTTTCTTTCTCTTCAGATCTTTGAGAGTCCTGCCCACACCAAATTCAACAGCAACTTTTTAGCCACCAGCCCAAAGCACTAAATTAATTACCACAGAAACATAACTCTTTTCTGCACTCATATTCACTAGGCTTATTCATGCTTGGTTAAATTATCTGCACAACTGACATAAACAGGTTCGGGAGCACACGTAACATGGGCACACGAGAAAGGAAAGTTATCATCTACCTGCCCAAGTGTGCAGGCTGCTGCTGGCCGGATTTAGAGGGGAATAGAGAGGTCAGTGTATCTAGACATCAGTGAAGTTGGGTTAGTTAAGAGAGTTTCCTGGTGGCAGGATTTGAACCCTAGTCTGGCTAGCTCCTTTCCACTATAACACACAGACCCACAGGCAGAACCTCCATCCTGGGCAGACCAGCTCTGTACTTCTGCACGGGGTCAGCCCTACATGGATCCAAACTCTTAGGAGTTAGCTTTTCCAGTTATATGTTGGTGGTTTCCCCAGCCCTTGGCACCCCTTGTCCTTGCCCCATAATGTTCCCCAATGGCCTTTCCCAAGAGAAGGGGGGGCAGGGAGTGCCCCGTTCAAGGGCACTAGCAGGCAATGGAGCTTTGACCTCCATGTCACACCTTGGAGCAGGGCTACCTCACCTTCCCATCTGCACGAGGTGGGCCAGAGGGAAGCCTCCCCCTCTCCCTTGAGCTGGCCCATACCTCACGGTCCTCATCAGCCAGTGGGGAAATTCATACCCACACCACAGTGGAGCTGTGGGATCAAAAATGTGACACAGAACTGGGCATGTAGGAAGGGAAAAGAAGTTCTAGATTCTATAGACACTGAGACTTGCAGGAGTGGAGAGAATCTTGCAGAAGGACATGTAGTCAACTATTTTTCCAAACTCTGTTGCAGGGACCGTTCCTTCCTTTGGGATGAAAATGGGCAGTTTGAGAAAACAGGGCTGTTGAGGATGTATGGGAAACAGCTGGTCAGCCAAAGTTCCAGAATTCTACCAGACCCATTTGGGGGTCCTCCCTGCCCATCCTTTTCTTGGGAGAAGAGAAGAGAAAGCCCAAGAGGGGCACCAAGGGTGGTTGTGGCCTCTGCAAATGTTCACAACCCAGTGGCAGAGGGGTCCCCAGAACCCAGAGTTTGGGGGAACTTCTGGTGAGGAGTTTGCTTCTCCTAGTTCAGCATGATCCCATGGGCAACCCACCAGACTTGCACACAGACCCCTCCTGGCCCGTGAGCGTTAGTCAGTCTTGCCCAGGGCTGTCTATCCCGGGGGCTCTTCTCTGCTGGTCAAAGGCTATGGAAAGAGAGCTAGAGGCAGCACCCGTGTCCTCTCTATGGCAGAGACGTTTTGCCCTGTAGCCCCTACTCTTCGTAGTGGTGTGGTGGGGAGCCGTGTTCCATTAGAATTCTCCGCAGTCCAGTTGGGGAAAGGAGGGGAGGAAGAGAGGGGTCAAGGTCCTGCTCATGGTGCCCTCCTGGCAAGGTAGCTCCAGCCCCTGTCTGTCTGACTCCCTGAACTGTGGTTCCCCAAGGGAGCGGCCCCAGATGACCCCCAGTTGGTGCTGGGCAGAGATGTCAAGCTGGCAAGGCCAGCGCCCCCCGCCCCACCGCCTGTTCATCTTCACACTCCGGGGCTGCTCCTGTCTCTGAGCCCGAGCGTTCGGGCTGGTGCCCCTGTGCCTCCTGGCCTCCCAGTACCCTTGCTCCGCTCCCTCCGGGCCCTCTGCCTCTCTGACGGCGCCAAGTCCAGATGGGTGCTCCGTGATGCGCCACACTGCTGCTACAGGTCCCAGACCGACACGCTGGGGGCCTCAGCCACCGTGCACCCCCACGGCCCCTCCTGCGCTTCAGGCCCCACCTCCCTCATGCCGTATCTATCTGGATCCCTCCTACCCCCTTCTCCCTCCTCCAGGCCACACCCTACCTTTGTGGAGGCTCTGCCCATTGCCAGCACTGTGTGGGGCCAAGAGCTGTTACAGCTTACATGAAGGGGGCTGTAATAATGGTGACACCCCAGTCATCACTGACCCATGAGGGAAGGAACTCGGTGGCCTGCCATCTGAGGGTCCTTCAGAAGTCCCTCTCATTCTGCCTCTTCCACGAAGCTGCCCCCCCCACTCCTTACCTTCCTCTGCTCCACCTTGGTTCAGAGACCCCACTTCTGTGTCCCAGAGCCCCCTGTTCCCCTCTATCAGCGCACTTGCCGCATTATGGGAATTGTTGCTTCTCATCCGCTTCCCCCCTTGGCTGGGGTCCCAAGAGAGAGGGGCTAAGGCTTCTTTAGCCTTCTGTCCCCAGCACATTGCATGGACACATGACATCCCACGGGCTACTGCGGGTTTTGAATATCTTGATCAAACAAGGTAGTGCATCTTTTTTCAAATAACCTTACAGACAGCTGGGGAGGGTTAAAATAAGTCTCCCCAAAGGGCACAGAAGATGAGGCGTGTGCACAGGAAGGGCTTGGAAGACCTAGGAGGGGACGGTGACACTGGCTGGACAAGCTGGTCCGAGACTCTGAAACTCAATGTTCCAATTCACTTTGGCAACCCCTGACTGCTTGTCGTGCCAAGGAAGTTATTGACATTGAAATTGAAATTGAAATTGAGTTAGAAGAGGGGAGGGAGGCCTGCGGGAGCCATGCAAATCAGCGTGAGGGAGATGGAGACATTCCTATTCTGGGAAGCTCTTTATTATCCCAAGTTCCCAGCTCCTGTTTATTCATAACCTGTTGCCACTAATTGGCCTTTCGTCTTTCTCCAGCTCGAAGGCTGCAGGATTGGGCCGAGGTCACTTCATCCAAGCTCCTTCCAACAGCCGCTCTGGTTGTGAGAACCTCCCATCTGCCAGGCACCGTGGAAAGCGCTTTACGGGGATCCGTGCACCCAGTCATGATCTTAAACGTCGGCCCTTCTCCACCACCCAGTTTCATCCCATTCCTAACTCGGGGATCCCCACCGTAGCAGCCCTGACAGGTGGGTGGCCGGCCCGTAATTGAATGACTTCAGTGACAGGGAGATCACTACCTTACTAACAGCCCCTTTTGTTTGTTGGACAGCTCCACTGTTACAAGCCTTCTTCTTGAGCTGAAATGTGCCTCTCCATTGGTTGCCATGGGTACTGTCCCTCCCCGCCCCGCCCCCCCAGCCCCCCACCCCCGCCCCTGGGGCCTCCGCAGGGAATACCTCTGTCTGCGGTCAGGGAGGCAGACAGACGGTACTTTGAGGTGAGATGGATGGTGCTCTGGGCACCCCTCTGGGGCCGGGGAGACCCTGAGGGACCCTGTCTCAAAGAAGACAACCCAACTGTCACTCTTCTGTGTGTGCACGGGTTCCATCCCCCGTATGTGTGCCCCCATCTGTCACTCGCTCACTCTCATTTATCACCTCTCTGTCACCCAGACATCATAAAAGGGAGCCCAGGTGCAAGAGAGTCAGCTGCAATCAGAGGGATGGGAAGGCAGATTGCAGGCAGACCGACAGACAGGCAGGAAGTCAGGTGGCCTTCTGCAGAAATGAGTGCCAGCAGGCAGGAACAAGTCTCACAGTCTTTCCTGAGGTCCGACGGACACACAGCTAGGCCAGAAAGACAGAGAGCCAGGCACGGAGCAGGGACTGAGTCCAGCAGACACCTTGACAGGCAAGACAAGCAGGTGTCTCTGCTGGAGAAAGGGGCCTTGTGCCACTGAGGTCCCAGGCTTCTCTCCTGGCTTCCGAGGCCTGCTTGGCCGAGAAGTTCCTAAGAAGGAGTCCGAGCACGGTGGGGAGACAACATGTTCCCTGCACACCCCTGCAGGGCCAGCTTGCCCCCCCAGGTGGGCAGCCTCAGTCCCCGTCATTCCACCACCTTCTCTGCCTTCCCGAAGGGCAGCCTCCTGCCCCGCACCCCTGGGGGCCACTCACCACAAAGCCAGGCCAGGGACCAGAAAGGGAATCTGCCTCACTTTCTGGGAGCTTTCACAGATTGGCCACTGGGAGTATGTTCTCTAAGAGAGGGGAAACGAAGGAGATGAGACTTGACGTTCGCCGAGCACCTGCAGTGAGCCGGACCCTTCACAGTTACCATCTCACGCAGTGGCACTTCTACCCCTTCTTATCCATTTGAGGAAATGGGATGTCAGAGAAGTGACACGACTTGACCCAAGCCCTTCAGCTAACAAGGGGCAGAGGTTAGATTTGCGCCTGGGGCCTCGTGACTTCAGGATCACACTATTCTCTCCACTCCCCGAGTCATCTCCAGAGGACGCCCATGTACGTGGATTCCCTGTTTTCTTGGGAGGATGAGGCAACCATCAGAAGATGGGGGTGATTTATGTCCTGAAGGAAGTTCCCACTGGAGGAGGCTGTGAATTGGCCCAGAAATAGCAGATGATGTCAGCCAGGGCATCCCCCCTCCCCGGGCCCTTGGCATCACCCTCATGGGACCGTCACCAGAATTGATGCCCCAACAATTACAGAATTGGATTTGCCCTTCTCTGGCTCAGCCTGCTCAGACGTCATCCCTGGTGCTCAGGGAACACCTGCCTAAGTTGCCCGCTCCCTCATCATCACATACACCCTCCTCCCTGTCCCAGTCCGGGAACAGCAGGAGGCGATAATGTATTCTGGCTGCATTGGGCTGTCCATGCATCACTCAGCAGAACGCAGTTTCTGTCCTGAACCGCCTGACCTGGCCCCACTTGCACGTCACATTTCCCGAACTGTTGCTCATCCTCCAAGCGCCTCACTTCCTGGCTCTTTTTTCACTTTATAGACTCACCAGTTGCTCAGCCTCAGTGCTCGGCACCCTAGCTGCACCTTTTGCCACTTGCCTGCCTTTGATTTAGATTCTTCCTCGGACTGGGCTGTCAGTGGTTGTTGAGGATAAAGGGAGGGATGAGCTGGAGCCCCGACCAGCAAGATCCAACTGTCCACATCGCTCTTTCCACGTTCTGTGGCTTCATGCCAGTGGCCTGAAATCAGCCACAGTAGGAGTGTTTACACCAGAGAAATTGGCAGAAACTGCAGATCGAGGCTTTTTTCTTGCAAGGAGGCAGCCGGGTGTTAACCATTTATCAGCACACCTCTGGATAAAGGACTTCCCAACCAAGACCAGCCACAAAAGTCCCACACACTTCAGCAGAGTGGATAACAATCCAGTTACCTTTACCCCAAACCTCTAATGGAGCTCCAAGCGAGACAGCCTGGCCCCATTCTACCCTGAAAAACTGAAGCTACAAGGAGGTCCAACCAAAGGTCAACTCGTAGGTCAAGAGCAGGGCCAGGATTGGGACTCTGTGGCCTGAGTGAGGCCTCTCGCACCCTCTGCAGGCTGCCTGCAGAGCAGGTTGGGACACGCCTTTTGGTTCAGGTCTCAGGAACAGCAGGATCAAGGCAGCTGTGGCCCAGGCCAGAGCCTTTGGGAGATCCTGTCTGGAATGGTGTAGGGCCAGCCTTGGCATGGTGGTGAGGGGTCCTCTTCTGTCCTACAACCAGTAATAGAGGCTTCACACACAGCACACTCCTACCCTCTGCTGAGGAAACAGGAAGGAGGCGCACTAGTCCAGCAGGTCAAAGCAGTTACCAGGTCATCTAAGAACTCAAGGTCAAGAGTGGGCAATGGCAATGGGCACCATGTGGGGGTGGGGAAGCCCAAAGGAGATGGACACAGCCCATCCCACGGTGTCTTATGTAGAGTGTCCATGTCACTTGAAGGGGTGGTGGCAAAAGATGGAATTAAAGTGGGTGAGGGACACACACACACATATTCACGGGCACAATCAAAGCGTCACGATTTCTGCGGCAGGCACGCACACTCCTCCACAGCAAGACAAAACTCACGCACCCTGAGCCACGCTGGCAAACACATCCACGTAAGCATGTTCGCTCCCAAATGTGTACACTCAGAGAAGTAAACATTCACCTGGAGATGTGCTTACACAGGCACACATGCTGAGAATATTTGCTCTTCAACAGCTCTTCTTAGCAACCAACCTGAGGCTGCCCGTATCTCTGGATTCTGCCCTGACCCCCTCCCTGGCCTCCTGGCCTCCGGTCTCAGCCTCCACACAGGAGCCACATGATTCTGATCTTGACCCTTTCCTCCGTGGAAAGTTTCAATGGCACCGCACTGCCTCCAGCATGAAGAACTCAGACTGGCATTCAAAGTACATAGAAATCCAGTCCCTCTATCTATGTGGCTGTGCCCCCCCCACTCTCCCTTCCCCCATCCCTCACCTCTCACTGTCCCTGCAGTGCTTCTCCTCCAGCTTCCTCCAGTCCAATCCTCCACGTTACGAAGATCACTACTTCACTGACACCTATCACTGTCCCAGATAGAAGAGAGGTCACTGGTGGCTCTGAGCAAACCCATCTCCTTGTCTGTCCTCTTCCGGGGCCCTTGGCTGTGTCCAGCTTGCCTGAGAGAGATTGGGGCCATGCCCTGCCTTGCCCACCACCCTATGGGCCCTCCATGGCTCATTTCCTGTCTGTCTGAGAGTCTGATACGCACTAGGAGCCTCCAGAAAGGTTTGTAGGCAGGTGAGTTGGACAATTGCCCCTTCTCATCCCCTCCTCCCTTGCCTTCCCTCTCCTCTCCTATTTTTGATGGGTCTGGCTTTCTGTGTTAGAGAAGATTCTCTGAAAGTGAAGCCCCCTCCCCATGCAGGAAGGATTTGGAAAGCCCTGTCAGTCACCCCACTGCCTGGGAGCAATCCTCAGACTAGAGGGAGCCTCCAGGGGCCACTAAGTCCTTCCCTTCTGTGTGCAAGCACACGATTGGTCACTAGCAGATCTCAGAGACGTATACAGATTGTCCCAATCCACTCCCCAAATCCTGCAGGAATCTCTGAGGAGCTTTGCTCTTGGAATATCCTTCTTCATGCTTGACTTCAGGAGATTGAGAACTGTGGCGTTTAGAGAGACTTCAGCCAATCTCTTATCTTACCCGGAGTCAGACCCTCCTCCCGTGCTGTGCCGGCTCCTGGAATGTCTCCAGGGTTGGGGAGCTCATTCCTTACAAGGTCTCCTTGCCTCCTAGGACCCATCGCTGACCCAGCTCTATGACCCAGAGACCACAGCAGTCTCCAGCACCCTCCAGGACCAGTCTCTGAATATCACGAGCAAATGGCACAGCTCTGTCTGTTCACTCAACCATTCATCACAACATGGATTCCACACCCTTGCCCTTCTCTGAATGCCTATGCATTTGCCATACCTTTCTCAATGCAGCAGATAAAATCAGCCCTGCTCCCGGGGCCAGTCTTCCTGGCTACCTCTGATTCAGCACCACCTGAAGCTCTCAGCCCTCCCTGCTGGCTCCAGCTTTGTCCCAGCTCTTGTCCCACCCCCGCCCCCCACCTGACTGATTTCCATGGTCCTTTGCTCCATTTCCAAGGCACCCCGGGAGCAACCAGCAGGGAGGTATCTCTGACCCCCAGGACAAGAGCTCTGGGTTTGGACTAAGGTAGACCAGGATTCAACCATGTGCTCAGCTGCTGATTCTGCCTGAGCACCACACCTCTCCGAGCTCCTCTTCCCTTCTGGAATGAGGAAAGTCACCCCTTATTTGCTGAGTGCTATGGGGATTAAATGGAACAGTAGATCTAAAGCTCCCAAGACAGTGCCTTGCCCAGAAGCTCATTAAACATCACCCCCACCCCAACCCTCCCACCGGGGAGCCTAGCGATGCCAACCCCTTCCAATCCTGGGTGGAATGAATTTAGTGAGCATCTGTGCAACCCTCTATCAAGGGCTCTGCTAAAAGCAAGATTCATAATGTCTAATGTGTTTCTTTCAACTACTAATTTAATAATTCTGCTAAAAAATGAGCTCGTTTGGCCCTCAATTTGCTTCCCAGAGGCCTAACTCCTATTGCTCATGACTTCATTAACTCCCAGACATACACATTCTCCCCGCCACCCCTTGTTTTTAAGGAAGCAAGACTGCATTTGATCAATTGTAAGGCTCCTGGTTCCTCTTCCCTCCCCCTCCTCGCCATGCCTCTCCTCGGGAAGATCAGGGCAGGCAGGGTCTCCTCTGCCTTCTCGTTTTTCCTTCCCTCTCCTCATCGCTAAGAAAACGAGCTTCTGCCCACTGGACCAAGGTCTCAACATCCAGGAGGACCAGTGGGTTCTGGTTGCAAGAGCTCAGCTGAGTGTGAGGATGAGTTTTCATCATGAACTGTGCGCTCTTGCAAGAGCACAGTGTGATGCACATAGTGAGTTTCATGGAACGGAAGATACCATACACAAGATGGCCAACTATATGTCATGGATGCTGTAGGGCAGTGCATTATCATTGTTCGAAGTTTTGATTTTTGAGAGATTTGACTTTTATTCCTACCTCCGTGCCAGGCACCTTACACCACGTTTTCCATCACTTTCTCAGCTCCAGCCTCACTAGCAACAGAATTCTAACCTTGGGTCCACGGATCCCTGAGGGATGGATGGGTGGGATTCAAGAGAGCACTGGTCCTCATGAAACTGAATGAAAAATGTTCTGTACTTGTGCATGTATTCAAAACTTTTTATCAGATTCTTAAAGGTTTCTCTAATCAAAAAAAAAAAAAAAAGATTAAGAGCCAATGCTATAGACCAGGGGTAGGCAAACTTTTCTGTAAAGATCCAGATAGAAAATACTATAGGCTTTGAGGATCATATGATCCCAACTACTCAACGCTGTTGCTGTAGGGTAAAAGTGGCCATAAGGAATATGCCTACAAATAGACATCGCTGTGTTCCAAGAAAACTTTATTCACACAAAAAGGCATCTGGCAGGATTCAGTCCACAGGATAGTTTGTTGACCCCTATTATAGAAGGATTTCTGGTTTTGAGGAGGAGCTTACACTAGGTAGCCCTTCAGATGCTCTCCAATTCATTCATTCATTCACACATTCATTCGCTCAATTTATTATCTAAATGTATACCAAGGCGCCGCTGTGCTCTAGGTCTTATGCTCAGTACAGAAAACGGAATAAGACTCTACAGCCCAGGAGGAGAGACCTGCCCAGAAACAACTGTCATCTGGTACAATAATTGTACAAATTGTGCAAATTTGTACAAAAGACAGTAGTAACCAGAAAGAGACCACACAGGGAATGAGGAAGAGGCCTAGACAGGTGTTGACAGAGTAGGAGACACTTGAGGCATGATCACAAGAAGGAGGAGGAATTTTCCAAATAGGTGACTGGGAAAGGCATCCCAGGCAGAGGAACACGGTGAATGCAAAGGCACTGAGGCATGAGCCATGTTTGGGTAAGTATAAGAAATGCAGCCTAGAACTAGAGTGTGGGGTGCAGGTGGGTGTCAAAGGGAAGGGGAAGCTAGAGGAAAAGACAGGGTTATGGTCTTTCAACCCAAGCTAAGGACATTGGGTTCATTCTGAAGACAGCAAGCATATAAGTGTAATTTCTCCCCTCATCTCTCTTCTTCTGTTGCCGTTATACTTAGTACTAACTCAAGTTTTAACACTCCATGACTTTGATTTTCCCAGTTCAAGCCAAAGCACACAAAGTCAGATTTGGTAAGAGAGGGATGGATTACCATCCAAATGACGGAAAAGCAAATCCATCTTGCCCAAATTAAGGGGTCCAGTATTCTCAATCTTCTCCTTCCCCTCCCCATCTCTCTCTGTCACTCTCTGTTTTTATCTTGGTCTTTTTACTGATTGGATTAGGAGCTCAGAACAAGGATGGCACAAGGTCACCAGGAAAATGTCTATAAAAATATAATCAAAATGAAACATTCCCATTCATAAAAGCACATTACTGAGACAATGTTCATGCACACCAAAGACTTTAGAGTGAGTCCTTGGTTCTCCCCCAGGCTTCTAATCTTTGAGGGCTTTGGATGAAGGTAGAGGCAGGGAACCAGAAAGCATGCAGTTGCACCGACCTCTGACTTCATATGGGCAGCCCCAACCTTGAGGCAACAGTAGTGAATGCAGCAACCACCCAGTATAGCCACAGACCATGCTGCCTCTTCTTTCCTTGACTGGTCACTCTCCACCTTGGATCTAGGACTTCAAATCCTTATGCTATTTTGTACTTTACTGTTTCTTAGATAGTTGTTGGCTCCCTTAGGGTATTGTGTTCCCAGCATTCAGCATAGCCTGGCACACAACTGGTGCTCAGTTCAATTCATGTGCAGCCTGCCTTCTCCCTGTCTCTTCCAGGAGCCAGTTCATGATGTTATGATCTTACAAGAACATCACCCACAGGCCTGGATCTCTGGAATATGGGTCACAGAAGATCTGGAATGTCAACTACACCCCTCCCCTTCTGGTTCTCCATGGCTAACTCTTCAATGGCTCTCATTAGTACCATTCATCAAGTGTTTCCCATCTCTCTGACTTCAAGGCACATGATAAGATTGTATCTCCTGGTCCTCCATTGTTGGAGGTATCATGTGATCAGTTCTGACCGATGAGTCATAAACCAAAGTAACCATGTGACTGGTTCTGGCCTATGGGGTATGAGTGAAAGTGTCACTTTCAGGCTACCTAATTGCTAAGGTGAGACCTCAAAGTTATCTTCTCTCTGACATAGTGACTAATGATGCCCAGGTTGGTGGCTACTGCATCCTCTTAGGTGCTTGAATCACCATAATGAGAAAAGTCTATATGGAAGCTGCCAGCCCATAGACACATGTGCATGAGTGAGAAATAAAACTTTGTTTTTAAGTTTAAGCCACTGAGATCTGGGGCTGGTTTGTTACCGCAGCATAACCTAGCCTCGTCCTAACTTACCATTTCCCTTAGTTCCTCTCAATTCTTCCACTTAGCCCAGCAACCCAAGGTCCTCTCCCCTCAGTTGGCTATCTAACCAAATTTATCCTCTCTTCTCCATTCAGTTACTCATCTCCTTAACAAAGATGCACTGAGCATCAGCTCTCAGGAGGCAGGATGTTAAGAGCTAGAGAGACAGAGATGGACCAGACGGGCCCCAGGGGCTCACAGTGTGCTGGACCCTGCCCTGACCTGTGCACCTCTCCACTTCTGATCTCAGTCACTCCGATGCTCCCACCACTGCTGTCTGGCTTGTCCTTGGAGATGGAGGTCGAGGTCAGGAAGCTGTCTCCTCCCCACCACGGTCCCCCATCACCACCAGGGCCTCTGATGATTCCTGAGCCTCTCTTGGAAGAAGTTCCTTTACTGTGCGGTTGGTTGGCCCCGGAGGCCTGGGTCTGTGCACAGGAGAACCCTGGAACACCACGGTGATACACTGTGATGGAGCATGGGATGCTGGCAAAGTCTTTGATTCCTTTATTGGTAAAGAAACCAAAACATAGAGTGGAGCAATGATGGGCCCAGTGTCACCCAGCAGGATGGCCACAGGGTCAGAACTGGAATTAAGACCATCTGCTTTTGAAAGAAAGGATTCCTACCTTGTGCCTCAGTTTACCTCAGCACAATAAGAGAACAGCCAAGGACGTGGGACGAAGCCATTTTTTCCCTGTACGTATAAGGCCTGAAGACACGAGCAACAGGGAGCTATGTGGGAAGGGACAAATTTGTGAGTTTGGGGAGGGAGGATAGTCACATTCAAGGGAGGGGATAGATGTCACTAATGAGAGGCAAAATGAGGAAGAGGTCTTCGCCCACGTAAACCAGTTCCTTACCTCCAAGCAGGTGCCCCTCTGGGCCACCACCCCTCCACTTCATGCTGTCCCCTGGAAAAGACCCCTTCCCCAACCTGAGACAGGCTTGGCACATCCCCTACAGGTGTCTGGGCACCTAAGGGGTTGTATCTTTTCAAGGATCTTCAAGTCCTGAGATGGATCCTCTGCACTTTTAAATCCAGGAGTGGAAGAAGGAAGACGGGCGGAGGGCCAGATTTGGGTATCGAGGCCCTCATACCTAGTGTCCTCCCTGTGGTGGCCATAGCACCCCTCCGCCTGCTCCCCTGTTCAGCCCCTCCTACCTCCTGTTCAGACAGGGGTAAAGTTATGTGGCAAGGTGACCCTGTCCCCAGTTCTGAGGTAGATGGGGAGGCTGAAGACTAAGCAATTAACACGCAGTCGGGAGTAGAGGTGCCCAGGGAAATTTCCTACAGAAGCGAGCCTGGCAGATGAGGAGGCTCAGCAGGGGCAAGGCAATGAGGGGGGCCAAGGCAGGGAAAGCCACAGGGAGCCACCTGTGCACCTTACCTGCTTCTTCTTCTCTGGAAAGACGCCACTCTGGTGGGGGCAGTGGGGCCAGGGAGAAGAAAGTTATGGGGCCCTGGACAGAGAGGCATTCCCCCCAGGGGCACCAGAGCTCAGCCCTGAGGAGGGGTGGCCGCTTGGTCCCTGACCTCCCGGCTGGGGAGCTGGTCTCCCAACGGCCAGGAGCTGGCTCTGAGGAGCTCATGGTGCTCTGAGGTCACGGCACACACCCAACAAGGCAACGACAAACACACATGCCATATGGCCGCACACGTGATGCGCAGCCGTCATGGCCGGCACACACACTCAGCCACACACACCACACACAGCGAGAAGTACCCAAGCACAGCCACACATAGAGCTGCACACAATAGCACGCACGCACACACATGCCCATGCGTGCACGCATGTGCACACACACACACGTGTGCATGTACACAGGAGTTCTACTACTGCCAAAGCTTCCCCAGGCCCCCCTCCCGCGTGTCCCCAAGAGAAACCACAGCCCTGGAGCCACCTCCTCAGGGAGGACTCTCCCCTCCTCTGCCTCCCCCCTGCATGACTCACTCCCAGAAGATAGTGCTGGTGGCTCTGAGCCGCACTCCAAGCACAGGACTGGGCATCAGGAGACACAGCTCCATGGCCTAGCTCTGCCGCTCTCTGACTGGGAGACAGTGGTGGGGGTAGGGAGGGGATGGCAAGTCACGGTGTCTCTGGGCCACCATTTCCTCCTCCGTCCAATGGGGTCATAGGAAGACTACGAAAGAATAGCGCCTACTCGTGGGATTGTGATGAGGTCTAATGAAAGCACTTTGTGAGGTGAGTGATCCCCAGGCCTGGGAGCAGAGCCCCAGCCCTTAGGCACGTGCAGACAACCCAGGGCCCTCTGCTGGAACCCCGGTCAGCCAGCCAGGTCTGGTGTGATCCTGATTAACCTCAAGGCAAAACCCTCAACCACAAAGGTCCTCTCATTCCAGCTTTGACTCTGTTTCTAACATGTGTTCATTCATTTATCCATTCAACAGTTACGGAATTCGGGATTCAAGGTGCTGTGTATGATATTACGACTCGACACCCAGTACCAATGTATGGGGCTTTCCCCCCACCCAACCCCACCATGCAATCTTCCAACACCAGCTAGGTATCCTACAACTCAACTCAATTCTGACACTGTTTACCTGGAGATAGCCTCAGATCCCCCAGGTTAAGGACTCAGTCTTACAAGACTGTCTCCTCTACCTCCGCCCCCCCCCCCCCGCAGGTGTCACCTGTGCTTTGACTGACCAGCTGTAGATCAGAGGTTCCAACGCTCCCCCTCCTTGGGTTTGATGAATTCATCGGAGCAGCTCACAGATCTCAGAGAAACATTTTATTTGCTGGATTACTGGTTTATTATGAAAGGATAAAACTCCAGAAGAGCCAGATGGAAGAGATGCACAGGACAAGGTCCGCAGAAAGGGCACAGAACTTCTATGCTCTCGGAGCATACCATTCTCCCTGCATTGCCACATGTTCACCTACCTGGATGCTCTCAGAATCCACCTTGTTGGGGTTTACGGGAACTTCAATACATGAGCATGGTTGGTGAAATCACTGGCCAATGGTCATGGCGCACAATCTCCAGCCCCTCCCCTCTACTCTCTCCAGAAGCTAAGGAGGGACTCAAAGTTCCAACCTTCCAATCACAGGGTTGGTTCCCTGGTAACCAGCCCCTCTCCTTAAGTGACTTAGGGGCTTTCCAAAATTCACCTCATTGACATAAAAAAGACACCTTTTGGGGGAGAAGGGTGGGGGGATGGGGTAACTAGTTGATGGGCATGAAGGAGGGCGCGAGATGGGATGAGCACTGGGTGTTATACACAACTGATGAATTATTGAACACTACATCTGAAACTAACGATGTTGGCTAATTGAATTTGAATTTAAAAAAGGATAATTTTTGCTCTAATCACTGAGGAAATTCCAAGCGTTTTAGGAAATCTCTGTGTCTGAAATGGGACAAAGACTAAATATATATTTCTTAGTATAAGTCACAATATCACACATTTAAAAATGGGCAGTGCCTGGTCTTTGCTCTCCGGCGGCTGATGGGCCAACTCAGCATTCTCAGTCCTGGTTATCTGATAGAATCCTGGCCTGGGAGGCTTTTAAAACGCTGGCGCCTGGGCCCCGTCGCCAGAGATTCATAGTCAATTGATCTGAAAGGGGGCCCAGGCAACCATGTTTTTAAAAAACCACCCCAAGGGCGCCTGGGTGGCTCAGTTGGTTAGGCGACTGCCTTCAGCACAGGTCATGATCCCGGAGTCCCGGGATTGAGTCCCGCATCAGGCTCCCTGCTCAGCGAGGAGCCTGCTTCTCCCTCTGACCCTCTCCCCTCTCATGTACTCTCGCTCTCTCAAATAAATAAATCTTAAAAAAAAAAAAAGCCACCCCCCCCCCCCACCCCGCAGGTGATTCTAATGCGCAGAGCTGAGACCCACCCATCTGGTGGAGAAGTTAGACTTACAGCAAAAGACAGAATGGGACACTTTTGCAATAGATACATACACAATAATAAAAGCTAACCTTTACTGAGCCATTCTGTGTGTGTGTGTGTGTGTGTGTGTGTGTGTGTGTGTGTGTGTGTGACCAGCACGGTGCCAACTCCTATGTGAGCATATTTGGATTTTCCCCCAAACCCAGGAAGGCATGTCCTGTGCATCCATTTTACAGAAGAATAAATGAAACTCAAGCAATCAGAAACTTACTCAGGACAAGACTTCTTCAAAAAGGCAGCATTCATGTTGAAATTTGAAATAAGATAGAATTTTGCCCGAGACGGAGAAACAGAAGGATGGGGTGTTCTTGACTGTGTCTGGCTATTAGAACCCATGACCTGGGAGGCTCTTCAGATGCGCAGGAGTGTGGGCTGGGGGTACAAAGGCACTGCTTACTGGGACGTCCCCCCCCCCCCCCGCCCCACCAAAGGGAACGAGTAGGAGCTCAGTTCACAGAGGCTGGTGGAGGCTGCATTATGGGAAAAGAACATTTTAAGACAAATAAAAGGTAGAGCTCTTGTCCCCGGCAGGTAACAATTCCCGGCCCCTTGTCATTATCCCCAGAGGTGGCAGGGATGAGAACAGAATGTCAAGATAGAGTCAGAGATGCTAGATCCTGCCAGAGTTTGTAGGGAGGAAGTTGAAATTATACCCTTAACTTTTCTGAAACATTGAAATGGAAATCAATCACATACCCTCTACTCAGAAGTAACGAAGTGTGGAAGGGAGAGTGTTGAACTGCGGGTCAGAGGCCAAGTGCCAGACATTTTGCTCTCTTAGCCTGGGCTCTCGGTCTTCTGTCAAATGAGGGTGGGGATGGTTGTGTCTCAGGGTTTTCAAAGCGAGGGCTGGAGATCCAACGTCTCCAAGGGATACTGGTGTGGAGGGAGTAAGTGGGGGTCTCCAAGTCCCACCCCACTCCACAACAGGGCACTTCTGTTTCCCTGTTTTCCATATGGGCTGCCATGGAAAGGGGGATTACATGGAAATCTAAACAGAAATCACTAGAACCCCAGGCTCCATAAGTCATAGAACTCCTCACTGGTGCCTGCTTTATTGGGGAAAAAATTGCTATGAATACAAAAAAAAAGTTTAACATACCAATATGATGTCCAGTTGTAAGAGCAGAAGCCCCACCCAGGACTCCACACTGAAGTCTACCTTTCCACAAACTTCCACACTAAATTGCCACTCAGCTTCTCAGTATCACACATTTATTTGAGAAGAGACCCCACCATGGACAATGGGTAATTAGGGTTTCGTACCAGGTGCAAGGGATGAATGCTTCGAGGTGCTTTCCATGTGGTGACTTTTCTAACACTCCCAATAATTCCTGAGGTAGGCTACTATTTCTCTTCCCATTTTACAGATGAGGACTCTGAGGAAGAAAAAAGCCAAGCCCAAGACTACTCATCTAGTTAGGAAGCCATGCAATTGAGCTAATGCGCCTAGGTGGTCACTCCCAAGTCTACGTTCTAGAACACCACGCTGTGAGCTCTTACCACTAAGATCAAGCAGAACAATGGCAGGGGCATGACCCAGAGAGGAGGGGGGGGGGGGCGCGGAGAGAAATAATGTAAGGAATTGTACACTGTTTTCTAAACGTAAAAACCTTACAGAATAACAAATATTCTAATTGAAAGAGAAAATACATTGCATTCATAAAATAGGAATAGAATGCTATGAAAAAGAAAAAATTAGAGAACAGGAAAGAGCTCTAGAAAATAAAAAACATGGGTGCCTGGGTGGTTCAGTCGGTTAAGCGTCTGCCTTAGGCTCAGGTCATGATCCCCGGGTCCTGGGATCGAGCCCTGCCTGCTTCTCCTTCTCCCTCTCCCTCTGCCACTCCCTCTGCTTGTGCACTCTCTCTCTCAAATAAATAAATAAAATCTTTAAAAAAAAGAAAGAAAATGAAAAATGTGACATAAAACACACAACATGTATTGAAAAACAGCGTTCATCAAATCTTCTAGAAAGTAGGGTAGCAGAGATGTGGAAATAGGGCGCCTGGGTGGCTCAGTTGGTTAAGAGATGTGGAAATATAAGAAAAAAAAATATATGATTTAAAGGACAGCAGTAGATCACATTGATTGTCCTGATTCTTTGCTCATTCCAACATCTGAACCTTTTGCCATGTGATTTGGCAGTTTGTTCCACTAAAGAGGTCTCTTGATTTGGGGTGCCGCCATCAGATTTGCTTTGGGCCATCAGTGGCAAAGGGTGTGACCAAAGGCTTGAAAGCTCTTATGGGATTGGGCTCTTGCTTCGTTGCCATCACCAGGCCAAGAACATGCCTGGACTAGCCCACTGACCCCACAATGAGAGTGAGACACATCTGGAGCCGAGCTACACTCCACCAGCCAACCGCATCCTAGATCAGCCCCCACTAACTCTTCCCAGGTGTATGGGGGGCCCGTCAACTCTGCCACGCAACCAAGCTCAGCCTAAATCAGTGACTCTCCACCACAAATCCATGAGAATAAGTACTTTAGTTTTAAGCCATCAAGTTTTGGGTGGGTTTGCTAAAGTAACATTGTTGCAGCCATGGTTAATTCATGCAGATATCAACCAGGAGCTGGTACCTAGCTAACAGAGAAAATGGAAGGAAAGGAATTATCGAAGACATAATTCAAGTGTATTTCCCAGCACTAAAAGATAAGAACCTCCAGATCAAAGGACCTACAAAGTACCCAGAACAATCCATAGATCCACCCCAAGGCATTCTGCTGTAAAATGTCAGAACCTCAGGACAAAGAGATGATCCTAAAGGCTTTCAGCAAGAAAAAAAAAAACAGGTTTCATAGAAAAGAATATGAGTTAGGATGGGTGTAAGGCTTCTCAAGAGCAACACCGCCTACTAGGTAACAGTAAAGCAGTGAATTCTTTTCAATTCTTGGGAGAAATTGTTTTCAATAAAGAATTCTATACCTAGACACACAATTAAGATATAAGTTGAATATAAATATTTGTTTAGATAAGGAAGGATTCAAAAACTTCACTTGGCACACCCTTTTACTTATAAGCTAACAGATGACATGCTCCAGCCAAAGTGGGACATGGCTCTAAAAAAAAAATAGAATCCAGGAAACAGGAGATTCGGCACAGGAGGCTAGCAGGGGACACTCCCAGGATAAAAACTTTGCAGCAGGCCTCCTCCGGAGTCATAAGTCAGATGGAAACAAGAAATTCAGGGCTCCAGGAGGGAAGAATTCGGGGAAACAGGAGGGATTGATAGATGAGCTGATATAAAAGACAACGCTTGTGAACAAAATATTGGTAATAATGATATGGCAGATCTGATGCACCATTTAGGAAAAATTTTAAAAACAATGCAGTTGAGGGGCGCCTGGGTGGCTCAGTTGGTTAAGCGTCTGCGTTCGGCTCAGATCATGATCTCAGGGTCCTGGGATCGAGCCCTGTGTCTGGCTTCCTGCTTAGGGAAGGGTCTGCTTCTCCCTCTCCCTGTGCCACTCCTCCTGATTGTGCTCTCTCTCTCTCTCTCTCTGTCAAATAAATAAATAAAATCTTTTAAAAACAATGCAGTTGTAAATGTGAGGTGCTTGTTACCTCTGGGTACGTTTTTCCCGGTGGTTAATACTAGATGTCAGTGATAGACAATAAGAGTTTATTTCTCACTCACATCATGCTCCTGTATAGGCCAGTCAGTCCTCCCTTTGGAGGACCCCATAGAACCCAGGCCCTGCAAGCAAGGTCTCCTCTCGTGAGGGAAGAGATAGAAGACTCAGACAGCCTTTTCAGGGCCCTAGCCCAAAGGGAGAACTCTAGTCACACGCCCCCTACCTAACTGGAACAGAAGTGGAGAAATGTACTGAGCAGACAGACCGTCTGAAGAACACCAACTTTCTTTGCCACAAGAGAAAAAAAAGTATGAGGAAAAAAAAATCATAACCCATTGCTTGCCTCTCAGCATCGTCATCATGTTCTAGATTTGACTAAAACGTACAGTCTATCTGTATAAGGAGGAAGGGACAGAGCCAGGTGGGCATCAGAGTGAAATCCTTGCCTACCATAGCGGGAAGTCAATAGATGGTATCTAAAACTGATAAAGCCAGAAACAGCATTGTACTCCCATTACTTAAAAATACGAGGGCGCACAGCAAACAGGATGCCGAAAGGGCTAAAAATAAGCCATCCCTGTGAAAAGCAAGAGTAGAAGGCGAAAGGGTGAGGAAAAGACTGTTCTTTCTTATAAGCCTTTTGGTATTAAAAAAGAACTTTTTTATTTGCAGATATATTATTTGGACAATTTTTAAGGCAAACCAAAAACAAATGCTAAAAATAAAATCCCCTGCATTTGCTAATCATTAAGGACTGCTCGGTTCTGACCTTCTAAGGTTCTTGAATTCTAAGCATCTAGGGGAGAAAGCTTGTGTCACCACTGAGATTTGTCTGAATGCAAACTGTCCCAGGCCCCGGACAGAGAAGTCAAAACAAAGAAATGTCACCATGTCGTTCTGAGCATGTGAGGTCCTTGTGCGATCTCGTACTTGAGTCACAGCCAAGGGGATCTGGAATGGGCAAGACCCGATCCTGACACTGAGGAAGCTTCTGGGGGCCCCCGGGACCCCACCAGACCTGGCACCAGCCTTCCTGGGGCTCTGGGGAAGAACACAGCCAGTTATGCCCCACCAGTCTCTCGCAGGTACGGTGGGCACCAGCTCTAATGAGAAGTGACAGGTACAGTTACTGGGAAAACATCCCAGCCTAGAGCTCAAGCTGCCCAGAGTGGCTGGGGGGCTTCTCAAGCTGTCACGAGGGTCCCCACATACTTTGATGCCACAGCCAATCGGGTCTCGAACATTAGCATCTCATTAGCATAGGCTGAGGTCAACCTGGGACCTGGTGCCCAGCCCAGCTTTGGGTAGAGGGGAAACTGAGACCGAGGTGGACGGAGGGAAGGAGCCCAACAGTGGCACCCCACTCCATAGCCCTGTCCTGTGTCAGAGGAGACCCAGCGGAGCCCTGTGCTCAGTCTGGGCACAGACACTGCCCCTGCTGTCTTCCCAGAACACTCTCCCTGGTATCAGGAGAGAACGAACGGAAGCCGCTAGAGGCCAAGGGTCTCCCCAAAGGAGTCAGACCATTCCCGGCTTCAAACCCTTCAGAGACTGCAGATGACGTCAGCCGTGGCCCTCCAGCGTTTGGCCCCTGCATCCTGCTGCCGCCTCATTTCTCCCTAGCCCTGGTCCTAGCTCGGCGGGCCCTTCCAGGTGAGGTGAATCTAAGCCACACTCACTTCTGCACGACAGGATGTTTCCTGATGGTGAGAACCTGAGGCCGAGAAAGAGTTTTGCTTGCATTCAGGAGGGATTCCCAGGCATGCCCGCAAATCCCTCTTTCGGGGATTTATCCCCACTTGTCCCCTGCCAGTAAGAAAAGCAGTCAGGGTGCTCTGGTCCCCAACCCTCGTGGGAAGAGGGGCCCGAGGTCTCCCCCCTCACCTCCATGCAAAATGAACCTGGGCCACCCCCACCAAGCGCCAGTCTCTGTGTTCGGGGGAGGGGTAGGGAGGACGGGTCAGCTCGTGGAGGAGGGACATACTGAAGGGCCATGGGACTTAGCTGGGCGTGGAAGACCGGGGTCCTAGGACGGCTCCATGACCGGCTGCCCCAGTCCCCCAGCCCAGTTCCTCCCGTCTCTAGCCTCAGTTCCCCTAACTGAGGAGGGGGCAGCGTTGGTGCCGGGTGTGACATTCTCGTAGGGCCCTTCCCGCTGCAACAGGCTGACTTTGGGCTTCCTCTTGGTCCCCATTCCCACAGAAACCATGGTGAGTGGAGCTGAAAGGTCACTGGCTACATCCTCTGTTCCCAGGCAAAACAGCCCTTGAAAGATTGCAGAAAGCTGTCCAACCCCACAGACTCCAGGAGCTGGGCCGAGGAAATGGGCTTGGGAGACCTTCCATGCAGGTGCCTCTCGCAGTCCCTCTCCCCGTGGGGAGATTCTCCCAGAAGCACACTCCCGTAGACAGCAGGAGAGACGCTCCACGCTGAGCACCAGACACCGGATGGATGAGATAATCATAAATCCACAAACTGCAACAAGACACAATTATCATTATATGAAGTTAAATTATTAATTAGTACCTCCAAAAAAAGACCAGCACCACCTGGTTTTGAATCCTGGAAGCTGTCTTTCTGAAAGCAACAGAAATATCAAAATACTTTATCAGTGCTCCACAGCGTGGGTGTAGCCCCCCATGTCTGTGGCTGCCAAAATCGTGATGACCAGGGGTCCTGCCAGGCTAGGCCCAGTGGGGCCAGGATTAGCCAGTTTAGATGGGCAACTTGGGAGACTCATTTTTACAGCTGGGGAAACCGAGGCAAAGAATAAGGTAGAAGGACCACAGAAGCTAGGTAGGGGTAGACTGAGGCGTTTGTGTGCTGGGTTGAGAAGCAGTAAGTCCTGAGTCTGCCCGACTGTCTAAGGACTGGGGACACTCAGCCATGTAGTAGACTTCTACCGAGCGCTTACTGAGGGCCAGGCAGCAGGAATCCAGAGAAGCCGTAATTCCTTGCCTGTGAGGAGCACCATATGTGATAGGCTGGACCACGGGGTCAGCTGTTTCTTCTGTCTACCTCACCCCACCTCCTGTCATAGGATTTATCCCTTTTATTGCCATCATCATCAACATCACCCTCCTCTACCACCACCAACTCCTACAGCCCCTATGGATTCATTAAATCTGAAAGTCTCTGCAGCTTAATGAGAGGGGAGGAGGCTGCAGAAGCACCTTTCTAACCAGGGCATCCCTCCTCGCTGTGAAGTGCCCAGCAAACTGTGGCCCCGTGGAACGCTCCTGGCAATAGGAGCTTACACACTGTCCATAAATCAGCCCATTGCCTCTTTGGAGAGCAACTCCTCACTCATTCATTTATTCATTCATTCAGGAAGCATTTACCGAGCATCTACTAGGAGCCACCTGAGGACTAGTTCTTGGAGAAAAGGACAATTTTCTCTTGCTGAGAAAAATGCAACCCAAGGCCTTCTTACAGAAAGCTCTGGGGATGGTGGGAAAGGCAAACAAGTAGCCGCGCAATGAAAACATGGTGGTGTATATGGGTCGAACCTGCGACACATCCCGATATGTTAGAGGTATGATCTTGTCCGCTCTGCACGACAGTCTGCGCATGGCAGGCACTCTTATCCCCATTTCGCAGATGGAAACATGGAGCACAGGGAGGTTAAGTAACTTGCCCAAGGTTACTCAGCCGCGAGGTAGTTGGAGCCGGATTTACATCGAGGCTGTCGGACTCCTGAGCCCTCTGAAAAAATGTGTCATCCCCTCGCTGATGGATGTAGGCCTGGCGACGCCCCCCCCCCCCACTCCATCCCACCAGCCCAGAAGCCTGACGGTGAGCTATATGCGCGTCTCTGTGCTTCAAGCTTGAGGACCGCTCACTGAGGTGCGTGGCTCCCTGGGGCTCACAACTGGCAGAGGACTCTGGATCCGACAGGACTCGGGTTTCAGCTCAGATGGCAATGGGAATGGAGATCTCTCTGTCTCCCACATGTGCCTTCCCCGCGGCCCCAAATGGGACGAACTGCATGGCCCGGACTCTCCTCCAGCCCCAATATCGGCCCGGGCTCCAGCCAAATGAGGACTGAATAATTCATGGCCAATGCACACAGCCCCGGCCTGGAGCATCTTTCCAGTGGCCAAATTGGAGAGGTGGGGGGCGGGGGGAGGCCAGGGCAGCTGGACCTGGGAGGAGACTGTGGTGGGGTTTTTGAGAGCCACTAACAGCCAGGAAGAGTAAACAAGGTTCGATGAATTATTCAGCCAGGCAGCTGCTGATGCAGCCTGGGGGTGGCCGTGGCATGACAATGTGCTAAGTCTGACGTCACCACTCACCAGGGGCGGCCCCGGGGGGCCCAGCGTGGCCAGGCTCTGACCAGAGCCCAGAGGGCAAGGGGTCACTGAGAGCAGGTACCGCACAGCCCCACCCAGGAGAGTGGCAGCAGCCAGAGCCAGGCAGAACCTGAGTCCCGGACCTGGGCCTGCCTGAAAGCACACAGGGCAGGGAAGGTGGGGGCTCTGGAGGCCGGGAGAGCTGACTTCCGTGCAGAATCAGAGCAGGGCAGCCTTGGGGAAGCCATTCAACCTCACCGAGCCTCAGTTTTCTCAACTGGAAAATGGGAACCAGGAGATGGCCAGGATAATCACTTCACCATGATCCGAATCCCCAGCTCCTGGCCCAGCCCTGAGGTCACTGCTGGGCACATGGTGAATGGCAGGGCCTTGTCCGTCCCTCAGGTCAGCAAGGCCAGCTCTCTGGGCCTTCGGGAGCCTCTTCCATCCCTCCCTGCTGTCTTCCCAGCCTACATCACAGGGCATGCAGGCGCTCCGCGGTGACCCCTGCTGCAAATGTTCACCCAGGGAGAAGGTCAAGATGTCTACAGGTCTGGGGCACCTGGGTGGCTCAGTCGGTTAAGCATCTGCCTTCGGCTCGGGTCATGATCCCAGGGTCCTGGGATCAAGCCCCGGGAACCTCAGCGGGGAACCTGCTTCTCCCTCTGCCCCTCCCCCTACTTGTGCTCTCTCTCACTCTTGCTCTCCCTCCCTCTCTCAAATAAACAAATAAAATCTTAAAAAAAAAAAAAAAAGATGTCTGCAGATCCCCTGCCAAGCCCCGAGGCCAGCAGCACAGGCAAGGTGCCTGGAACCCAGAAGGAACACACTCCTCCACTGATTGCTGTGTGATTTTGTGCCCGCCCTTTTCCCTCTCTGGGCCTCAGCGGCTAGACAAGTGGGTCCGTCAGGCTCCTCAGGCTCTGACCTCAATGACAATAAGACAGTGGGGAGTGGGGGCGACGATTGACTGTCCCCTCCAGCTGGGATTAGAGGTGGTAGAGGCTAAGCTTTTCCGGAACTTGCAGGGTGAGGAGTTAGGTCTGCCTTCAGAAGACTCCAGCTCTCCAGTTTCTCTCTTCTCCTGAGAGGACCATGCTCTACCGAAATAGGTAAAACAGTGACCACCCACAGTAGGGGCTCCTCAGACCCGCCCCTCTTCACGGCACAGGGCTCACGGCCGCACCAGGCAGGATGGTTCCCGGGGTTTTGACTCCCAGGGTAAGGATGGGGCAACAGCTGCTCAGAAAGCTGGGTGCTTGATCCAGGGCCACACAGCTGTTGGGGATAGAGTCCATCCCAGAATCCCAGGCCAGGCCTGCGGTCTCCATCACCTGTGAGCAAGGCCTGCTTCTAAAGCAGAACCAGCCATCTAGTCACTGATCTTGCTGGAACCAAATTCCTTCTTCTCCTCCCCAGGGCAGCTCCAAGCAGGCCAGGAGGCTGCCCAAGGACTCGGGTCACTCCATGAACTTGCCTGGGGTCCAGCCCTGGCTCTGCCACTTACCACCTGTGTGGCCTTGAGTGAGTGTCTTACACTGCCTTCTGGAATGTTGGGGTCACGATGACCATGCTAGCCCACCACGCCTCCGTGTGGCTGTGAGGGGCTTGCCCTTCGTGCTCGACCCTCAGGTGGCAGGGCAGCTCAGGATAGAACTGGCTGAAGCAGAGAGGAGGCAGCCTGGGTAAGGAGACGGGCCGGCTGGATGGGAAGAGAGGAGGGCTCTCTGGGCAAAAGCCCAGAACAGCTGCCTAAGTGCTCAGTAATAAGGAAGTGCTATTGGCCACCACCTAATGTTTCCATGGTGCTAGGCAGCTGGGGCGGGAGGGGACGTTTATTATAAACCCAGACGTCTCTGGGTCTCACTCACATACTGAACCTTATGCATCCCTAATGAGCTCAGGCTGACAGGCTGACCCTAAGGGCGCAGGGCCCTCCCCAGAGCTGGAGGATGAAGGCCTTTGGGGTCGCTGTCCCCTCTGGTCTTCAGTGTTGACTCCTGGGGGCAAACGGTAGAGGCTCAGCAGGGACCGGGATCCCCCGTGCCTTTCCCAGGCATGACGAGGACATAGAGGCAAGGTGTGGGGTGCTCCTGGCTGGGCAGCCTGGATGCCTGGTTCCCATCCACCCTCTTTGCAGTGCTCCTTGCCCCCAGGGCCATCATCTGCCCCCCTTCCCGTAAAGCAGAGAACCCAGGAGCCGGGGTCCTGCCTCCACCAGAGGGAGTGGGTGAACACACCCCAGGAACCGAGGCTGCCTCGGATGGGGAGGAACAAAGCTACAGGGATCCCAGGAGTTCCTCTGCCCCTTCTCAACTGTTACAGGAGAGTAAACTGAGGCCCAGAAAAAAGAGAATGACTCACCTGGGGTCACACAGCTAGGCCTAGGGTCTCTGTGCCGTGCTGTTTCCACACCATCCAGCCCCATCCTGCTAGGGCTTTGGAGACCGGAGGGAAAGGCTCTGCCTCGAGATCTGAAGCTCAGAATGGGGAAGATTCCCAGAGCCCTGAGGAGCTAGAACGCATGGGCCAGGAGGCTGCCTGCCCACCTGCCCACCTGCCCACCTGCCCACGGGCATCAGGAGCCCGCAACTCTCTGAGCTCTTGCGTCCCCATCCACAGAATTACCATGCCTCCGTGAGGCGTTCCCGTAGCTGCCTTTCAAGGTACCAGAGGCACTCACCGAGAACCCCACTTCTGATCTTGACTGGGCCACCGACTCACATGACAAGCAGGAAGAAGTCTCCGTTGCTGGGCTCCTTGTCCCTGTCCCCAAGCAGGCGTGTGTGGTTCTGAACTTCCTCCCCAGTCTAAGAGTCTGTGGCCAGAAATAGTATAGTGGGTCATTAAAAGATTAAAAACAGAATTACCGTCTTACCTAGTGATTCCACTTCTGGGTATGGACGAGAAAGAATGACCAAGCAGAAACCCGGGCAGGTATTTGTACCCTCATGTTTCCAGCAGCACTCCAACGATAGTCAAGAGGTAGATGCAACCAGGTGCCCAACAACAGACGAATGAATAAACAAGAGGCGGTACGTCCATATGACGGAATATTATTCAGCCCTAAAAGGAAGGACATTCTGACCTGTGCTACAACTTGGATGGACCATGAAGACATGACGCTAAATGAAATACGCGAGACACAAAAGGACAAAACGCTGCATGATTCCACTTATCGGAGGGACCTGGGCAGAGTGGTAGAATGGTAGTTTCCAGGGGTGGGGGCAAGGGAGACATAGAAGGTTGCTTTTTTTATTTTATTTTTTTCAAGAGAGACAGCGAGAGAGGGAACACAAGCAGGGAGAAGCAGGTTTCCCGCTGAGCAGGGAGCCCAATGCGGGGCTCAATCCCAGGACCCTGGGATCATGACCTGAGCCGAAGATAGACGCTTAACAGCTGAGCCACCCAGGTGCCCCAGAAAGTTGCTTTTTTTAATGGATTTAGAGTTGTCAAGATGTTCTCAATCAGTTTTCAAGATGATACAGTTCTAGAGATTGGTTTCCCAACCATGCAAACGAACGGACTTAGCGCTACTAAGCTATACACTTGAAAGTGACTAAGATGGGAAATCTTATGTTGCGTTTTAACCGCAATTAAAATTTTTTTTAAGCCAAGAAAGAAACTATGACCAGGAGCTCAATGCAGAGATTTGCCACATCTTTTAAACAAGTATATTTCCTTAAAAAAACAAAAAACAGACACCAAGAAAATTTGTTCTGTAAAGGCCATTTCCGCAAAGCCTGTTGTGTCATGGAGAATCCTCTCCAAACGTGAGGAAGCCCCCCTCACCCAGCAGCCTCACAGCAGCTATAGACTATCAAGTTTTGCAAACTGGTTGTATACTGTCCTCACAGTGCAATACACATTGAGCCTGCACCCCACCTCCTGGGGTGAGGTGGCCACATCAGATGGTCTTTTTCCTGTTGCTGGGGAATAGCAGCCTGGGTCCTAGGTTTAGTATTCAGGGCCCTCCATGGTCTGGCCCCAGGAAAACTGCAGACTCACACTCTCTCCACTCTGGGATCACCCCACCCACTCTGGGCACGTCCTTGCCCTATCCTGTGCCCTGCATATGTCACCCCCTCAAGGATGCCCTGGGCCCCATCAGAGCTAGTTTCTCCCTCCCTCTGGACTTCCACGCCCTGCTCCCTTGGCTTCTCCGTTAATCCCATGGTTCCACATCCCCAACCAACCAGACTTGCAGAGGGGGGAGAGGGGTGCTGAGCTCCTTGAGGGAGGGAGAGAGGGAGGGGCTGTGTCTTGTTCAAGTTGTCTTAAGCTGGTCTCAGCACTGGCCCCCAGCCTGGCACAACACAGTATTGGGAAAAAAACTGTGAAAACAAAGTGAGAATAATCCTGAAACACATCTCCATGTCATCTACCCAGATGGAAGCATTAAGTCCCACAGAATCTGAACCGCCCAGCTGAGCCACTTTAGACAGGGGCATCTTATCTACCATCTCCCAATCAGAGTTACAGGCTGATATTCGCTGCACCCCACACACTGGCCGGTGCTTTCCATGCTAATCTGCTAAAATCCTTCCAAGAGCCTTATAAAGTAGGCACTGTTACTGTGCCCATTTTACAGATAAGGAAGTTGAGGCTCAGAGAGATTAAAGGCACCTGCGCTGGTCCCTGTGCTGCTAAATGACAGCTGGGATTTGAACCCCGATGTGCAGGTCTCCCCAACAGCAGCGAGAGTCTGCCTCCCGGGAGCAAACGACCGCAGGGACTTCTCTCCAGGCTCCGCCCTGCCCCCAGCCTCCATGATGAGTGGGCCGGTGCTACGTTTCCAGGTTAGCCCCCTGGCCGTGGAGTAACGGGCTGGCCGAGCGCACAGTGGCTGCTGCTGCCTCGGCAATTCTCCGAATTAGCTCCGCAGCTCCATGACCTGTTGGAACAGTAAATGCCAACAGCAGAAGGGGGGGACCCTCTCTCCCGCACCCACCTTCCCTTCCATTGCCTCCGCAAAGCACCTGCCCCTGCCTAGGGGGCCCTGAGGGGAGCTCCCAGCTGGAGAGGCCAAGCTGGAGGTC